>NC_092145.1:32967512-33701678 GCF_043159975.1 Macaca nemestrina
TTTTATTTTAGATGGAAGATAATGAAACATCTTTGGACACTGATTATAAAGATGCTATAGAGAGGTGGGAAGATATAAGCATAGCACATGCAAAAAATCTGATATTTGACAGCATGATGGCTACTTTTCTATTATAATTAAAAGACAGTGGGCGAAGATGAACACAGATGCAAGTAGGTTTGAAGATTTGGTATAGAAGATAGAATAATGCCTGATGCTGTTTTCTATGTGAGATATGAGGCACAATCATTCACAAGACAGATATTAGCAGGTGGAAGGTAAATTGGTTGGGTTAGAAGAAAGAATAAAATGAAATCTGGTCCTTGCTGAAACAGAGAACCGACTTACTAGAGAAACGTAAGATTTCTGAAGTATTTGGTACCAAGTTGATAATGTTTCATAAATTTATAAGTAATGCCTAATTTCTTTCACTCTGGAATTTTCTATATTAAATAAAACTTACAGTTGTAGTCACAAATTATGGGGGTGATGGGGTTCATCCAGTGTTGGTATTTTACTAGTAGCATAAAATAAGAAAAGGAAAAGAGCATTAACAGCCTTTATGAAAGTCTGATTGGATAATGAACCATCAGATATAATCTAAACAGAGAGAAAGTAAAGCAGGAGGGGAGTGAAAGACTAAGAGAAAATGGAGAGGAGGTCTTGATGACATAGAAGACCTGTTTCAGAGAAGCTATATGGGCAAGCAAACTGGAAGAACAGAAAGTTGTGTCACAGAGTGGGATGTCTGAAATAGTGACTTCAAGAGGGATGCAACTTTTGATGACAATGGAGGAGTAAGTCTAACGTGTTTGGGAATGGGTGGCTAAGATATAATGGAGAAGAGTGTTTTTCTGCTTCTTTTGCAAAGACAAAGCAAGAGCTCTACAACTGTCCCTTTATGAGTGGTAAAAGATGCTCTAGCTACTTGCATTTTGCCAGCCAGTCATTTTACAGTTGCTTTAAGTGGAAACAAGTGCCTTTGTTCCTAGATTTCTGGTCCAGGTACCTTCAGTAGGGTACTTCAGATTATGCAGAAAATTGCCCCAATTTATCATTTTCTATTAAGGTCTTGAAATGATGAGTCATTTGCCTGATTTCCTACTTTGAGTCCTCTGAAATCTGTGCTCCAAATCTTTCTATACTTCCATGGACATCTCCTTGCTCCTTCATTTCTTAATTGACCTGTTTTACAAAAACTGGAAAATGGAAGCAAATATTTCTGTTATTTTTAATCTATCATGGCACGTACAGATTCAATATAAAAATGGATTTTGCAAAATTTCTAGGAGTTAATTTTCTTCTTTTGCTTAGCATAAACCAAGTACTGCAGACTGGTGGATGTCCTGGCAACAAAGTATAGAATTAGAAATTCAGAGAAATTTCTCTGATCCAGCAAAGCAAATCACAGAACTTGAACTCTTTCTTAAATCATGTTGTTTCATAAGCCCACACATGACAGTTCCTGGGCCTACAGTTTTGTTAATTTTGCTAATTTTCTATTAAGGCTAAAACATTTTAGCTCTTCCCCATTTCTTTTTCAAAGTAGCCTTAAAACAGATAGCAACAGGATTCAAGATATGGATGGTTCTGCATGCCTTAGCTTGGGTGAGCTCCAATTCCTGTCCCTAGCCCAACCTGCTTTGTTTGTGATCCTGCCCACATAAAGGGTTTTTTTTCTTGTCCCCACTCTGATCTTTCTGATACTTGACTTTCCCCTGGTGCATTTATGTACATAGTTGGTACCTTTATGTAATTGTTCTCATCATTCTTAAATGGTTAATTTTAGTTGGTTTTGTGTCAAACCAATTTCTATATCTCAGTTGGAAAATCCTCAAGGGCAGAGTTCATGTTGTCTATATTTTGAATACCCTATGCAGTCAAACCAAATAGAAATTTTGTTATCTCATTTTCGTATTAATGTTCTCTGTGCTTTGAGGAGAAAGAAGCAAATAATTAGAAAACTAGTTAACATGAGGGAATTAGTCAAACTCACAAATATGAAACCCTCCAAGCTCTGTTTTAGGCTGAACTCACAATAAGCCCAATTTGAAACTATATTCCTCTTCCTCTGTACTCTCAACAAAAGTAGCTGATGGAGAATGAAGTCAAGTTCCCACTTGAGATGTCAATCTTTAACTTTGGCTTTATTACTGGTCTTGTTGGGTCTTTTTTAAAAATTTAAATTTAAGGCGGAGTGCAGTGGCTCAAGCCTGTAATCCCAGCACTTTGGGAGGCCGAGGCGGGTGGATCACGAGGTCAGGAGATCAAGACCATCCTGACTAATACGGTGAAACCCCGTCTCTGCTAAAAAATACAAAAAATTAGCCGGGCGAGGTGGCGGGTGCCTGTAATCCCAGCTACTTGGGAGGCTGAGGCAGGAGAATGGCATGAACCTGGGGAGGCGGAGCTTGCATGTAGTTAACTGAGATCGTACCACTGCACTCCAGCCTGGGCAACAGAGTGAGACTCCTTCGCAAAAAAAAAAAAAAAAAAAAAAAAAAAAAATTATTGTAGAAAGAACGCTTAACATAGATCTATTAGAGTGTACAATTTAATGTTGTTAACTGTCGGCACAAAGTTGTACAGAAGGTCTCTAGAAGTGACTCTTCTTGTATTACCAAAACTTTAAACCCATTGATTAGCAATTCTTTATCACCCCTTTTCCCCTACCCCTGGTCACTACTGTTTATCTCTCTGCTTCTATGTGTTTGACTATTTTAAATACCTCATGTGAGTGTCATTATGGAAGATTTTTCCTTATCTGAGTGGTTTATTTCACTTAGTATATTGTCCTCAAAGCTTATCCATGCTGTCACATACTTCAGAATTCCCTTCTTTTTCAAAGCTGAATATTCCTCTCTCTCTCTCTATATATACACACACACACACACATATATATACACACATATATATACACACATACATACATATATATATACACATACATATATATATACACACACACCATGTTTTTCTCATGCATTCATCCATCAATTGACATTTAGGTTGTTTCTATATCTTGGCTGTTGTGAATAGTGCTGCACTAAACATTATGAGTGCTAATATCACTTTGAAATTCTAATTTTAATTACTTTAGATAAATATCAAGAGGTGGGATTGCTAAATCATATGGTAGTTCTATTTTCAAATTTTTAAGAACCTCTATACCGTTTTCCAGAGCTGCTACACAATTTTGCATTCTGATCAACAGTGTATTAGGGTTCCTATCTCTCACATCCTCACCAGCACTTTTTGTCTTTTGCGTTCTTTTTTATAATAATAGCTATCCTACCAGGTTTGAGGTAATATCTCATTGTAGTTTTGATTTGCATTTCCCTAATGATTAGTGACTTGAATATCTTTTCATGTACCGGTTGGCTATTTGTATGTCATATTTGAAGAAATGTTTATTCAAATTCTTTGGGCATTTTTTAGTCAGGTTATTAGGGTTTCTTTTTTCTTTTGCTATTGAGTTGTTTGAGTTCCTTATTTATATATTTTAGAAATTAACCCCTTATCTGATATATGGTTTGCAAATATTTTCTCCCATTATGTACATTGCTTTTTCACTCTGTTGTTTGCTGTGCAAAAGCTTTGTAGTTGGTTGTAATCCCACCCATCTATTTTGGCTCTTGTTGCCTGTGCTTTTGGTGTTGTAACTTTGAAATCATTGTCAAGTCCAGTGTCAAGAAGCTTTTTCCCTATGTTTTCTTCTAGGCATTTTAGATTTTTTACTCTTACGTTTACGTTTTCAGTCCATTTTGAGTTGATTTTTGAGTATAATGTAAGATAAGGGTCCAGTTTCATTCTTTTGCACTGGGATGATATACAGTCTCTCCAACACCATTTAAGGAGACTATTCTCCCATTATGTTTTGGCACTCTAGTCAATGATCAGTTGATTGTGTATGCGTGAATTTATCTCTTGTCTCTCTATTCTGGTGCATTCCGCTGTTCTATATGCCCATCTTTATGCCAGTACCATACTACTTTAATTACTGTAGCCTTATAATATGTTTTGAAATCAGCAACTGTTGTTCCTCCTGTTTTGTTCTATTTTCTCAAGGTTTCTTTGACTATGGTATTAGTCAGTGTTCTCTAGAGGGACAATACTAATAGGATATATATACACACACACACACACATAGAGAGAGAGAGGATATATATATATATAGAGAGAGGATATATATAGGATAGATATATATCCTCTCTCTCTCTATATATAGGATATCTATCCTATATATATCCTCTCTATATATCCTCTATAGATATCCTATATATATATCCTCTCTCTATATATGGAGTTTATTATAGAGTATTGACTCACATGATCACAAGGGGAAGTCCCACAATAGGCTATCTGCAAGCTGAGGAGCAAGAAAGCCAGTCCGAGTCCCAAAACTTCAAAAGTAGGGACGCAGACAGCACAGCCAGCCTTAGTCTGTGGTTGAAGGTCCAAAAGTCTAAAAGCTAAAGAACTTGGAGTCAAATGTTTAAGGGCATGAAGCATCCAGCATGGGAGAAAGATGTAGGCTGGAAGACTCGGCCAGTTCTCCTTCTACGTTCTGCCTGCTTTTTATTCTAGCCATGTTGACAGCCGATTAGATGGTGCCCACCCAGATTGAGGGTGGGTCTGTCTTTCCCTGTCCACTGACTCAAATGTTAGTCTCCTTTGGCAAAACCCTCACAGACACACCCAGGAACAATACTTGGTATCCTTCAATCCAATCAAGTTGACAATATTAACCATTATAGCTATTCATGGTCGTTTGTGGTTACATATGAATTTTAGGATTGTTTTATCTATTCTGCAAAAAAAAAAAAAAAAAAAAAAAAAGCCAATGGGATTTTTCTAAGAATTGCATTGAATCTTTATATCACTTTTGGTGGCAGTATGAACATTTTAAATAATATTAAACCTTTCAATCCATGAACATGGGATGTCTTTGTTTATTTGTGTCTTCTTTAATTACTTTCATGAATGTTATATAGTTGTTTTATCCATTTGTGCTATTCCGTTATATGAGACTGAACTTTAAAAGAGTTGAAGCTTCTCAGATTTGTGAGGCAGAGTCTAGAAAATTCTGTGGCTGCACACAACAGCCTTATTTTTCTTTGTTGCAACTTTTTTGATGGCTACTATAATGCATAGAGTAATTAATATCTGATCAGTTTTAAACTTGTCTACATATAGGACAACTATTTGTCTCATGTATTAATAGCTATTCACTAAAAGTCACCTAGAGCATGTTCAGTAAATTAGATTTACTTCAAGTAATTTTTGTTGTGTGCCTACTAGATGCTAGGTACAGTTTAAAGGCTCTGTACAGAAGAGCAAATAAGATAGGCAAAATTCTTTTTTTATTGTGTAGTAATATATTTTTTTAAATTATACTTTAAGTTCTAGGGTACATGTGTACAACGTGCAGGTTTGTTACATAGGTATACATGTGCCATGTTGGTTTGCTGCACCCATCAACTCGACATTTACATTAGGTATTTCTCCTAATGCTATCCCTCCCCCAGCCCCCACCCTCTGACAGGCCCTGGTATGTGATGTTCCCCACCCTGTGTCCATGTGTTCTCATTGTTCAACTCCCACCTATGAGTGAGAACATGCAGTGTTTGGTTTTCTGTCCTTGTGATAGTTTGCTGAGAATGATGGTTTCCAGCTTCATCCATGTCCCTGTAAAGGACATGAACTCATCCTTTTTAATGGCTGCATAGTATTCCATGGTGTATATATTTTCTTAATCCAGTCTATCATTGATGGACATTTGGGTTGGTTCCAAGTCTTTGCTATTGTGAATAGTGCCACAATAAACATACATGTGCACGTGTCTTTACAGTAGAATGATGTATAATCCTTTGGGTATATACCCAGTAATGGGATCACTCAGTCAAATGGTATTTCTAGTTCTAGATCCCTGAGGAAGTGCCACACTGTCTTCCACAGTGGTTGAACTAATTTACACTCCCACCAACAGCATAAAAGCATTCCTATTTCTCTATATCCTCTCCAGCATCTGTTGTTTCCTGACTTTTTAATGATCACCATTCTAACTGGCATGAGATGGTATCTCACTGTGATTTTGATTTGCGTTTCTCTGATGACCAGTGATAATGACCATGCAGTTTGCTGGCTGCATGAGTGTCTTCTTTTGAGAAGTGTCTGTTCATATCCTTTGCCCACTTTTTGATGGGGTTGCTTGGTTTTTTCTTTTCTTGTTAATTTAAGTTCTTTGTAGGTTCTGGATATTAGCCCTTTGTCAGATGAGTAGATTGCAAAAATTTTCTCCCATTCTGTAGGTTGCCTGTTCACTCTGATGATAGTTTCTTTTGCTGTGCAGAAGTTCTTTAGTTTAATTCGATCCCATTTGTCAATTTTGACTTTTGTTGCCATTGCTTTTGGTGTTTTAGTCATGAAGTCTTTGCCCAAGCCTATGTCCTGAATGGTATTGCCTAGGTTTTCTTCTAGGGTTTTTATAGTTTTAGGTCTTACATTTAAGTCTTTAATCCGTCTTGAATTAATTTTTAATTTTTGTATAAGGTGTAAGGAAGGGATCCAGTTTCAGCTTTCTACATACGGCTAGCCAGTTTTCTCAGCACCATTTATTAAATAGGGACTCCTTTCCCCATTGCTTGTTTTTGTCAGGTTTGTCAAAGATCAGATGGTTGCAGATGTGTGGTGTTATTTCTGAGGCCAAGAGAGGCAAAATTCTTAATGAGGGATACAGTTAATAAACCAATTACAATGTAGTATGGTAAGTTCTAATAATGAAAAACACAGAGTGCCTAGGGACGACAGACAGTAGTCATCTAATCAAGTCAGGGAGAGATGGTAGGACGTGGAAGTATTTCAGGTAGAAAGGTGATAAACTCTATAAATTTCTGTTAACCCAATTCAGGCTCCACCAATAAAATTGTGTGACCTTAAGAAAATTATGTAATCACTGTCTGTGTTAGCTTTCTCTTCCATAAAACTAGGCCACTAGTACCCTCTCTGAATGAATCAAGTGAAAGAGGTATATGAAGTTATGTTGGAAAGTCAATAACAACTTTTCTTTTATTACTAGAGGTAATTACCTGAACTGGTAGGAACATGGAATGAGTGCATATTTCAGGCTCTGTAGTCAGATATTTCTGGATTCAAGCCTGGTTCTACCAATATGTGACCTTAGGCAAGCTCCTTAATCGCTCTCATTTTTATTATTTATAAAATGAAGACTTCATAGGATCGTTGTGTGAATTAAAATAATATGTTTAAGTTGTCCAGAACAGTGCATAGTGCATATAATCATTCGATGACTGTTGGATAATAATAATTATGTTGATGTTTGTAATGCTGCTACTGCTTATGATGGTGATAATGATGATGTAGAGTAATAAATGCAGACTTTGACAAATAGAGGTTATTATTGTTATTATTATTTGTGATATGGGCTCCTGGATATGACTTTGGTAGTTTTATTCTTTCTGTGGCCAGAGGCTGCATCCTTAACCCCAGTTGTCAATCAGCCACTATTTTCTCATAGCCAGTGAGTGGACAGGAGTCCTTCAAGGGTCTGTCCCCTATTATTATCTTATTATACCCGCTAAGTAATTGTCAAAACCTTAGTAACTTCAGTCATCATCTCTCTGTGTATTAGTCTAAGTTTTCATCTTTAATCTCTATTTCACTGCCTTTGTAAGTGGTTCCCAAAAGTTGATACACATTAGGATCACTTACGGAACTTGTAAAATTTCCAATGCCAAATATGTACAAAATGCTAATTAAATAATGTCTGTGGATAGGAACCAGAGATTATAATTTTTTAAATACCCCCAGGTGATTCCAATATTCAACAAAGTTTGAAAACCACCTGGCCTAGGTCTAAGTCCATGATTATAACTTTATATTAGAGATCTAGATGGCTTATTAAGTTTTCAAACTCAATTTGTCCAAGACTCATCTCATTATCTCTTATCTCCCCCACTGCTGACCCAATCAGCTTTTTCTGCCAAATTTTATATTTTTACATTAATCCTGTGGCCCAGACCTCAAATTTAAGAGTTAGCAATCAGCCAAAGGGCTACTGTAGATTATATTTCTGATATATAAATCATTTTGGTATCTCTTTTTCTACTACCAGGCTCATTCAAGGACCCATTACATCTCACTTGGGTTGTAACAATACACTAACATCACAAATTTAAATTTTTTTTACCTTTAATTATAATTTTTAATTTTTGTGAGTACATAGTAGATGTATTTATGGGGTACATGAGATAATTTGATACAGGTGTGCAATAGGAAATAAGTACAACATGGATAATGAGGTATCCATCCCCTCAAGCATTTACACTTACAAACAATCCAATTACACTTGTTATTTTAAAATGTACAATAAAGTTATTGATTACAGTCACCCTATTGTGCTATCGAATAGTAGGTCATATTCAGTTATTCTATTTTGTACCTATTAACCTTCCCAATACTGCACTACCCTTCCAAGCCTCTGGTAACCATCCTTCTACTCTCTGCTTATGAGTTAAATTGATTTGATTTTTAGTTCCCACAAATAAGTGAGAACATGAGATGTTTGTCTTTCTGTGCCTGGATTACTTCACTTAACATAGTGATCTCCAGTTCCATCCATGGTGTTGCAAATGACTGTATCTCATTCTTTTCTATAGCCAAATAATACTCCATTGTGTTTATGTACCACATGTTCTTTATCCATTCATCTGTTAATGGACGCTTAGTTTGCTTCCAAATCTTCGCTATTGTAAGCAGTGCTGCAACAAACATAGGATTGCAGATATCTCTTTCTTACACTGATTTCCTTTTAGGGGAGTATATACTAAGCAGTGGGATAGCTGGATCATATAGTAGCTCAATTTTTAGTCTGTTGAAGGACCTCCAAACTGTTCTCCATAGTGGTTGTACTAATTTACATTCCCACCCATAGTGTATGAGAGTTCCCATGTCTCCACATCCTAACCAGCATTTGTTGTTGTCTGTCTTTGGGATGTAAGCCATTTTAACTGAGGTGAGATGATATCCCACTGTAGTTTTTATTTGAATGTTTCTGATGATCAATGATGTTGAGTACCTTTTCATATGCCCATTTGTCATTTGTATGTCTTCATTTTAGACATGTCTATTCAAATTATTTGCCCATCTTTTGATTGGATTATTAGATTTTTTTTATTTTAGAGCCCTTTGAACTCCTTATATGTTCTGGTTATTAACTCCCCATCGGAAGGGTAGTTTGCAAATATTTTCCCCCATTCTGTCGCTTGTCTCTTCACTTTGATAACTGTATCCTTTGCTATGCAGAATCTTTTTAATTTGATGTGATCCGATTTGTCCATGTTTGCTTTGGTCACCTGTGCTGATTTATTACTCAATAAATTTTTGCCCAGACCAATGTCCTGGAGAGATTCTGCACAGTTTTCTTGTGGTAGTTTTATAGTTTGAGGTCTTAGATTTAAGTATTTAATCCATTTTGATTTTTTTTTTTTTTGTAGATACCAAGAAATAGGGGTGTCGCTTCATTCTTCTGTGCATCGATATCCAGTTTTCCCAGCACCATTTATTGAAGGGACCACCCTTTCCTTTTCTTGGCACTATTGTCAAAAATGAGTTCATTTTAGGTGTGTGCATTTGTTTATGGATTCTCTATTCTGCTCCATTTGTCTATATGCCTGGTTTTATGTCAGTATCATGCCATTTTGGTTGCTATAGCTCTGTAGTATAATTTGAAGTCAGGTATTGGGATTCCTCTAGTGTTTTGTTCTTTATGCTTAGGATAGCTTTGGCTATTCTTGATCTTCTCTGATTTCATATAAATATCAGGACTGTTTTTTATATTTCTGTTGAGAATGTCATTCATATTTTGATAAGGATTGCAATGAATCTGTAGATTACTTTGTATAGTATGGACATTTTTAACAATATTGATTTTTTCCAATCTGTGAACATAGAATATTTATCTTTTTCATGTCCTCTTCAACTTCTTTAATCAGTTTTATAGTTTTCATTATGGATATTTTTTCACTCCTTTGATTACTTCCTAGGTAATCAATTTTATGTGTGGCTATTATAAATGAAATTACTTTTTGATTTCTTTTTCACATTGTTCACGTTGTTCACTGTTGGCAAAATACAGTTGCAACTGTATTTTATATGTTGATTGTGTATCCTGCAAATTTACTAATTTTTTTTATCGGTTCTAATTGTTTTCTTTTGGAGTTTTTAGGTATTTCTGAATATAAGATTATATAATCTGCAAACAGGGCTAATTTGAATTCTTCCATTCCAATTTGGATGTCTTTTAGTTCCTTTTCTTGTCTGATTGCTCCAGCTAGTAGGACTTCCAATACCATAGTATTGAATAACAGTGATAACAGTGGGCATCCTTGTCATGTTCCAGATCTTAGAGAAATGCTTTCAGTTTTTTGCCATTTAATATGACACTAACTATGGATTTGTCCTATATGGCTTATTTTCTTTCTATACCCCGTTTTTTGAGAGCTTTTATCATGAAGTCCTGTTGAAATGTATGAAATGCTTTTTCAGTATCAACAGAAATGATCATACTGTTTTTATCTTTTATTCTGTTGATATAATGTCTCATCTTGATTGATTTGTGTAACTTTAGGGCCGATACCTCTTAGATTTGCCCTTTTAAGGCTATTTTCTAGATTCTGTAGACATACTTGATTGTTTTCTATTCTTTCATTTTTGTCTCCCCCGTGTATTTTCAAATAGCCTGTCTTCAAGTACACTAATTCTTTCTTCTGCTTGATGCATTCTGCTATTAAAATATTCTGTTGCATTCTTCAGTATGCCAACTGCATTTTTCAGCACCAGAATTTCTGCCTGATTTTTTCATTATTTCAATCTCTTTGTTAAATTTTTCTGATAGAATTTTGAATCCCTTCTATTTGTTATCTTGAATTTCTTTGAGCATCTTCAATACAGCTATTTTGAATTCACTGTGTGAAAGGTTACATGTCTCTGTTTCTCCAGGATTAGTCCCTGGTGCCATATCGAGTTCATTTGGTGAGGTCATGTTTTTCTATATGGTGTTAATGCTAGTTAATATTTTTCATTGTTTGGGCATTGAAGAGTTAGGTATTTATTGTGGTCTTCACTCTGAGTTTATATGTAGTCATCGTTCTTGGGAAGAGTTTCCATGTATTTGAAAGGAGTTTGGTGTTGCGATCTAAGTTGTATCCGCTTTAGGGGACACCCTAAGCTCAGTAACACTGTGGTTCTTGCAGACTTGTAAAGATAATGCCTTGACAGTCTTAGACAAGATCCTGAAGAATTCTCTGGATTACCAGGCAGAGACTCTTGTTCTCTGCCCTTACTTTCTCTGAAACAGAGTTTTTTCTGAGCCACCTAAAGCTGGGAGTACAGTGACCACCATCACTATGACTGCTGGGTCAGACCTGACGCCAGCACAGCACAAGGTCTCTCCCAAGGTCGGCTGTAACCACTCCCTGGCAACTGCCTATGTGTGCTTTAGGCCTTGGGGCTCTATAATCTATAATCAGCTGGCAGGAAAGCCAGGCCCGCCTGTGTCCTCTTCAGGGCAGCAAGGTCTCCCCAGCCCCAGGTGGGTCCAGAGGTGCTGTCGGAGAGTCAGGGACTAGAGTCAAAAACCTACCTGATGTTCTATTGTATTGCAGCTAAGTTGGCAGTCAAATGATGGAATGTAGGCCTTTTCACTCTTACTTCCCCTTTCCAAAGGCAGAGGAGCCTCACCACATAGCCACCACCACCCTAGGCCATAAGAAGTACTGCCAGACTACTGCCAATGCTCCCTTAAGGCCCAAGGGCTCTTAAGTCAGCTTCTGGTGAATTCTACCTGGCTGTGACTCACCCTTCAGGGCAGTAGACTCCCCTCTGGCCCAAAGAAGGTCCAGAAATGCCATCCAAGAGTCAGGTCCTGAAGTCAGGGACCCCATGAGCCTGCCTGGTGATCTACCCCTCTGTGCCCATGCTGGTACCTAAGGTGCAAGACTAAGTGTCCTTTACTTTTCCCCCTGCTTTTCCCAAGCAGAAGGAGTTTCACCCTGTAGCCACTACAGCTGGTAATGTGCTGAGTCTCACCTGAAGCCAGCAAGTCTCAGAGGCTCACCCAAAACACTTGACATAGTACCTGGGTATGGCTGCTGGTTATTCAAGTCCCAAGGGCTCTTTATTTAGCAGGTGATGAAGGCTTCCAGGACAGGGCCCTTTTCTTCAAGGCAGTGGGTATCCTTCTGACCCAGAGTGTGTGTAGAAATGTCATCTAGAAGCTAGGTTCTGGAAAGGGGGCCTCACGACTCTTAACGGTACCCTACCCTGTTGTTGCTGAGCTGTTATCTAAGGTGCAAGATAAAGTCCTCCCCACTCTTCCCTCTCTCCTCCTCAAGCTGAAGGAAGGGCTCCCTCTTTTAGCCCCCAAGCTGTGCAGCTTGAGGTGAAGGGAGGGGTTATGTCAACACTCCCTCGGCTGCCTCAGCTGGTGTCTCAGTATGTCACGTTCCCCTCTGTACCCCCAGTCCACTGTCTCTGGGCCTAGTTCAGCACTAGGACTTGCTTATGTCCTTATGACCCGTCCTGCCTTTCAAGTTTACTTGGAGACAGAGAGCACTGTCACCATCTGTGGCAAAGTTTGTGGGAAATCAAGTTTTGATCACTGGGATCTGGGATTTCCCTCTGGCTAGGGCTGGTTTATATGCTTCCTCTGTGGGTGGGCATCAGCCGAGTTTGGGTTGGTTTTCCTTTCTGCTCTAACAGGACAGCACTGAGTTCAATGCCTCACATTTGCTTTGTTCTCCCTCTTCCTGTTCCCAGAGATGCTTTTTTCACCATACTGCTGCTGCCAGGGTCAGGGAGGGGTAGCATCAGCAATTTAAGACTGATGTTTTCTATCTCTTCAGTGCCTCTTTCAGTGATACAAAGCTAAAAACAGGTATTATGTGTGCACACCTGATTTTTTGTTCTTATTAAGTGTTTTTTTCTGTGTAGATAGTTGTTAACTTGGTATCCTTGTGGAGGAGACAATCATTAGAGCCTCCTATTCCACCATTTTGCTCTGCCTTCTTCACAATTTTTTTTGAGATAGGGTCTCACTCTTTCACCTGGGCTACAGTACAGTGGCACCATCATAGCTCACTGCAGCCTTGAATTCCTGGGCTGAAGTAATCCTCCCACATCAGGCTCCCTGGGATTACAGATGTGCACTACCATAGTCAACTAATTTGTCATTTTTGTAGAGACAGGGTCTTGCTGAGGTCCAGTTTCAAGCTCGTAGCCTCAAGTTATCCCCCTGCCTTGACCTCCCAAAGTGCTGGGATTATAGGCCACAATTTTTATAGAGTTTAGAGTTTAAACATCAGTGCAAAACTCTTAGGAAGGTATCACTTAGGAAAATGACATTGTATTGTAATGATTCAGTGCAGACAATAGTTTCTCTAGGTTTGAAATAGATATAACTCTTCTTTTCAGCAGTAGATAAAGTAGTTGGTTTGAATTTAGGAACAATAGTATACCAAAACAAAATGCATATATTTTAATTGTAGAACCACACTTAGCATGGCAAGATGCTCACAATATTAGAGTACCATGGGAACTGAGAGATCAGTTGTGGAATAACATACTCATGCTCCTATCTCATGCTCACTCCAGCATGTAAGTTTTTTGAGTGGAATAGTGGACCCCAAAAATCACAATATTTTTAAAATGTTATTTTTCCTTTGCTACTGAATGTATATAATTAAGTATGTGTTGGTAAATATGTGTGTGTGTCTGTGTTTGTGTGATGTGTCTTCACTTTAGTTTATAATGATTCTCCCTTACCCACATTCTTACCTCTAATCCATTATGCACACTGCTACCAGGTTGATCTCCCTAAAGCACAGTCTCATCATATGCCTTTCCAGTTCAAAAATTATCAGTGGCATACCATAATCTACTGAATTAAGTCAAAATTCCTCAGTCTGTCATTCAATGCCCTTTGTGATCTGACTCTGAATCCACCTTTCTAGTTTTATCAAGCACTGCTCTCTTTTATGAATTATATGCCCCAGCCAACTTGAAGTATTTACATTCATTTTACCACCTTGATACTTTTTGTTCATGCTATTTATTTCTTTTGCCTGAAATACTTCATTACCTTCCTATCTAGATCTGATGAAATGCTATTTATATGTTGAGGCACAACTTGAATGGAAATTTGGAAGTTTCTTTAAAAGCTAATTCCTGTTGCATCAGTATCTGTCTGTCTGTCTGTCTATCTATCTATCTATCTATCTATCCATCCATCCACCCACATACATGCATATATATCTGTCTATATATTTTATACTGTACTATCTTCTAACTTCTTCATATAACTCCATGTCATTATGTCTAGAATTGCATGTCACACATAATAGACATTCAGTGACTGAATAAGAAATTAAAGCATTATAATTAAACAAAAATGGTTTCATGATTTCCCATCCTCCCTCTCCCTGACCCTTGCCATGTTATTATACAGTGTTTCTCCATGTTATTTTAACAATCGTGTTAGTAGTTCCTTTGTGAGATGACTCAAATTCTATGAGGATAAAATGGGATCTCAAAGCACAGCAATTGTATGAAACATTGGGGGTTGGGATGAAGTGGGGAAGAAATTAAAATTTACTTAATTACAACATAAGAAAAAACATGAATTAAACACCACTAGGCACAAAAATACTGGATAATTTTGAAGGAAGTCTAAGAATTGAACATTATTTCTTTGGCTTGCCCAATGGGAATGGTCATGTAGCTAAAGGACTGCAATAAATGTGCCAATTTACACTTGAGAGTAAATGGAAGACAAAGAAATGCACTCTAGCATGTTCATCTTCCAGTACAAAACACTGTGATGTTTCCGCATTACATTTGCAAGTATGCATTGGAATTTCTTTACCAAAAACTTCTGGGACAATGCATAATATCCAGCTGCCTGGGAAAGCTCTTGATGCCTGAATGGAAGTAAAATGCTCGAGAGATGTTCTATTTCTGCATCATTAGCAGAGGATATTTGTTGCATCAGTGTCGGTGCTGTGTAGAAATAGAAAAGTCAAAAACAGTTCAGAGAAAGAGTAATTATAGGTAAACAAAGCCTGACCTGTGAAGAAAATGTAGATTCAGGGGTTTGATCAGAGTTATATACTGTGATAAGAACAGAAACCATCACACTTGAGTTGGTAAAGTCCATGAGTGAATATAACAGATGTTACAGAATGAATCCAAGACCAGGAGTTTGGGGGTTAAGCCTCTCTGCTGTGTGTATGTCTCTGGAAACCCTTAAAGATATGACTCTCAATCCATGGAAGTATGTTTTCTTTCAAAGGAAGGATAAAAAAGAATGTTGTAAAGGAAAATCAGTAGGGTAATAACTATAGCATCTCTATAACTTGACCATCAGTGTCTGAACAGTTTGAATCCTGGCTGACAAAGTCGTGCTAAATTTTCTCATCAGGGAAGTGGCTTGAAAAAGGCATAGCCTATCGTGATATTTCAAAGGCATGGGCTTTTGATGGATAGATAAATGAATTAGTGTTAGAACATTTTTAAAAAATTACTCTATGGAAGTTCCCGCATGGATGCAAGTATTGCTACCACAGGAGGGCAGTTTTATCAGTTCATCTGTAGTTTGACTGGATCTTGTTATCTTAATAGTTAGAGTATGTGAGAATAAGGTCCAGAATACATATATACTCAGTCTCCACATAAGCTTAGCTTTTTACCCTGATCACAAATTTCAGCTCTAATCTTGACCAGTCTCTGGAAAAATATGGTCATAATCATAAAGAACAGTTAAGATAACATGGGATGTTTCACTATGGCACATCCTTACAACTTCAGAAATATTTTAAGATATATGACTTGCAGATGGCAGAGCCTATGTTAGATAGAACAGGCTAAGTATATTGCAGTAATAAGCAAGATCCCAAATATCAGTGGCTTAACACAACAAAAGTCTTTCTTATTTTGACAGAGTGTGCTGTGGGTCCCAGGTGACTCCTAAAGGTAGCTGTCCCCCATATGATTATTCTGGAATACAGGGTGCATTGGTCTTTGTCCTTGTCATTTCAAGGCCCACTTCATGATTGCTATAGCAGGGCAGGAGAGGTAGTGGAGAATTGCATATGACCTTTTAATTACCTTCAACCAGAAGTGACAGGATATTATTGTCCACATTTTATTTTCGTATAGCTCTACTCTACTGCACAATAGCTAAGACATTCACTCTTCCCCTTAAAAGTAGTATAGTAGACACTTGTTCCACACAAAATACCCTCAGCCCATCTCATTTCAGTGCAGTTGTAGTAAACAGTTCATTCCATCTCAAGCACTCTGTAGTGTCTCTCAGTTTTTGTGTCTTAGTACTATCTCCAAAGTTTTGGAAGGCTGTTCAACCCACGCAAAAGTATAGCTTGGGAAGGTGATGAAGTTAAAGTGCTTGAGGCTAATACTCAACAAATCGGGGACAGGAAGTCAGTGGATAAATGCCTCAACCATCCCATCCTTCAGGGGAAAAATTCTGAAGTGCTTTCTAAATGCTTTCGTTCAAGGTCTCCACCAGGATTGAGTTCCAGTTGTTCACAGAGTAACTAACTCAATAGCACATAGTTTATTGGCTTCTTTCCCTTCCCAGTCTCCCCACTTACTTAGGCTTCTTAGGATCGCTTGTCATATAAGCTATTTGTATTCAAGTTCTTGTCTCAGAATTCCTTATCAGGAGCACACAAACTTATACAACTAGTAATGTTTATCACAGATCCAGTGCTTTACAGAATGACTTCATGGCAGAAGCAATGGGTTGGGAGCCAGGAGGCCATCTGCCATTCACTATTTTCACGACTTCGGGCCGTTAATTCTCATGTTAATTCTCATGACAACTTCATATTTTTTTCTTCAAAATGAGCTCTTTGGACTAGCAAATCTCTAACATCATTTCTAGATTTGATGTCCACAATTCTGTGATGAAATTTTGGCTCTGTTAGAGGTTATTAAAACAATCATGGAGATTAGCGGTTCTTCATCAAAGATTAAAGAGAAAGTTATTTTCATACTAGCCAAAGGGTTTTCGATTAGATCCAAGAAAAATTGCTTTAATGCAGAATTCTTCATTGGTGATTTTTAAGTCCAAGTTTACTGCATATATCTGGAATTACTTCTAACAAGGTGATTATTAAATGCTTTGCTACTTTTAATTCTATATAGCTGCTGTGAGAGTAGTGAAAATAATTCACTGGCATATTTGATGATTTGGTTGCTCTGTAATGGCTCCTACATTCCCCATTTTTAATGAAATAAAAGAAGTAAATATCAATACATAAATTTATATCAAAAACTTAGTTAAAATAACTTTTTGGAGGCTCTCCATGCTTACCTCCTGCTGCAATACTAATAAAAATTAGCTAACATTCAGTAAACACTATTATGCCAGATGTTTGCCTAAGCACTTAACATAATCTCATTTAATCTTCATAAGAATAATTAAAATAAACACTGTTATAAGATGTATTTTTGCCAGTGAAAGAACTAAAGCCCAGAGGGGGTAAGTTTATCTTCCCATGACCACTTGCTAGTAAGAGCCATAGCAAGGACCCAAACGAAGGTCTGAGTTTGTTGCTTGAGGATCTAACAATATTGCCACACTGTCTTGCCACTGTAGAGTAATAATTTATGTTCCTGGTATAAACTTTGAGGTTTTACAAGAGCATTAACAACAATAAAAAAAGAAATTTTAAAGATTTCACTTATTGAGGCAGGAAAGTGCACCATTAATTTAGGAAATTCTTTAACAGAATTAAGCAGAAATGAGGAGAATTTCTCTTCTCTACTCACAGCCTTCTGACTAAATGTAAGTTTACTAATATAAAAATTTCAAAATTCTAATGGCTTGAAGTTGGGGTGAGTCTTGGAAAAATTTCCCAAATCCTTCATGAAAGCATTCTTCAAGTTTATACAATTATTTAGTCATTCCCTAAATATACATTTATGTTCAGGTCAAATTCCTATTGCTATCCATTTGATTCCATACATACTGAGGAATAAAAGGATTATTCTTTGTTTACTTAAAAAATCTAAAAATACAAGTCAACAAAGAAAGAGGAGCTTACTGATGTATTTGCTTCTGTGGTTTCAGACTATACGAATGTCAAATGGGCCAAAGCTCTTACCTTCCTTGGAGACTATATTCTAGAAAAAGAAAACGTGCTGAACAGGTTGTCCAAGGAAAGAGTGGTTGGATGAGGTTTGTGGGATGCAGACCTTCTGTGTGGTCTCACAGAAGTCTATTTTGCATAGAAACCACCTTTTTATGAACTGCTTCTAAAGTAAATGTGAATATCTTATTTTTAAACCCAAAGCAGGCTGGTTGTGTGGTTGTGTATGCCTTTGTTTTGAAGACTGTAGAGAAGGCATTGCATTTGGAGCCTGTCTAGAGTCCAGAAGAGACATCTGGTTGAGATCTTTGTGCAAATACTTTGAAAAGTGGAAATTTATGTTTATAAATATTAGCCAAGGTTATTCTTTCTGTTGATGAGACAATTTTCCTCTCTTTTGGCATAGTATGTGCCTAAGAAAGGTCCCAAATTTTGGTGGAATGGCAAATGTCTCTTCAACTTTTAAAGATCATCTCCTTTATGGAAGTATTGAATCAGAAACACAGAAGAATGGAAGAAAATGGCAAAGACAGACACTTTTCATTGCCAGTAAAAGTGGAGCCTTTTATCTTTTTATGGTCAATTTACATTTAAATGGAGAGACCCCTTAGTGCTGATGGAGGTGATGGAGAAAATGGTGTCTGCATCATGAATAATAAACATCAAGGGGAAATGTCAGTTTTTCAGCCAACTAGCACATTGTGTTGCTATGACAACAGAATACAAAGTGTTCTCTTAAAGGGAAACATTACAATTTGCTGGAGATAAAAAAAAAAGCTCAATTAACACAATATATTTAAATATAATCTTAGATTCATAAAACCAAGGGTATACTGAAAAGTATGCATTGTTTTCTGATTTTTGAGGAGGTATAATTATGAGAAGATCCATGCTGAGGGTAGTGAGGGGAAACATTAAAATTGAATTTTTCCATCCCTTCAACTCCTCTTAAAACTCACAGGACCACAGCCACTCGTAGGCCCATCTGGTGTAGAGCCAGAAATTGGCACCAAATAAAGATAGATTCTTTTAGTTCTCAGACATTTAAGCAGGCTGTGTTTTAACATTCTCACTGCATACATAATTTTTCAAACTGAGCCCATGTTAATTATTTTTTAAACCATTAAACATGGCTTGAACTCAACTAAACTGAAAATTAAAATTTTCCATGTTATAAGGTGGTTCCTGTCTATCTGTTAAAAGAGGTAATGCTGAGAAATGGTTATGGAGATTCCCTATTTAAAATTATGTAAAAGTAGGGAAATGAATTTCCCAGAGGTAGGGAGAATATATACTACTGATTTATCTTAGTTCAGGTGGGGTTCAGATGTTTGAGCTTATCTTTATCAGCTCAGAATTGCCTTTGGAGGGCTCTTGCTTCCATACTCGGATAAGATTGTTGTATCCTATAGCAAATATCACCAAACTGATCATGACACTCTTTTATGCCAACCCTGGAAGCACTTTCAGCGTGCTTCTCAACAAGGTGCTCCAGACACCACTATATATTGTGTGGAACTGGCACAAGAGATGAAACCAATTTGTGAACTATGCTTGACCCCAGAGAAGCCACTACCACTACTGTATCTCATTTTGGGTTTGGGAACTCAAAAAGTGAGCTCAAGTTTTTCATCTTCCAGTAAGCTTCTCTTATTGTTCCAGCCTCATTTCTTCTTCAATGGAAATCGTATTACCTTTAAAACTAGTATCATATATTTTAGTATTTAGTTGTCCCATGGATCTTAATTCTCTCCCCAAATATGTGTTGGACAGGCATTTCCAAATGACAGGAGCAGGACTTTAATCTGAACACTGTGATTTATGCCTCCTTCTACACTGGCTATGACACTGGAATGCCAAGTCTCCTGGTCTGATTTTCTATCTCTAGCTGGAGGGGTTCCTGGCTATTAGGGAAAGGGAAAAAGAAGGAACTCAGTGGGGGCATTTTTCATTTGTTTTGTTTTGTTAGTTTTTTTGTTAGTTGGTGATCACAGTCAAATTGGGAAGTGAAGTTTCTCTTTGGTGTCCTGCAGAAGCCCATTATCCCAATCCCACATGTGAGAGTCCATTCCTCTAATCATGGAAGAAAAGTTCTGACAAATTATGGTGAGGGATTGTGTATGTGACTCTTCTGGAGATATTTTTGCATTTCTAAATTGATGTCTATAGACGGCAGTACTTAACCCAAAGAACATAGCTTCAGTGGAAGAATTGTAGGTGCTATGATTTCTTAGGGAAGAGAGGGAGAAGATATTTAGGGGCAGGATGGTGCAAATCATGATATTTGGGCAACCATCTACTGTAATTACACATAAGGTTGACACTGGTGAATGAATGGCAGCTGTACTCATTCATTTTGATCCATGTTTGCATAATATATCAGCTTTCTCTGTGACTTGGCCACCAGTATTTGGTAATCAAGTGCTGTTGTCACATCCGGAACCAAAATGAAAAGTTCCTATTAAAAGGCCACTGGTCACACAGGAAAGAGCAATAGGAACAAATTTATTACCTCCATTTGCAGCTAGTCATTACATAGTAGTATACAAAAATAAAACTGTAGCCAGGTGAGGTGGCTCATGCCTGTAATCCAGCAATTTGGGAGGCCGAGGGGGGCTGATCACTTGAGGCCAGGAGTTCGAGACCAGCCTGGCCAACATGGTAAAATCCTGTCTCTACTAAAAATACAAAAATTAGCCCGGTGTGGTGGTGGGCGCCTGTAATCCCAACTACTTGGGAGGCAGAGGCAGGAGGATCACTTGAACCTGAGAAGCAGAGGCTGCAGTGAGCAGAGATAGTGCCACTTCACTGCAGCCTGGGTGACAGAGTGAGATTCTGTCTCAATAAATAAACAAATAAATAAAATAAAACTGTATGTTGAGAGATCAGGCCATAAAAGTGCTGCTCTCCTTGACAGGTTTTCAAGTCTAGTCAACCATAAGCAAAATTATAATGTAGACTTTTGGGGGAGCTCTAGACTCCCTGAATATTTCCATTTTTTCAGACATCTCAAGCATTTACCTGTTTCTCTTCCGTCACACTAGGTGACAGTCACTGAAATGGCACAGAAAAGGATTTCTTAAGCTGGCATTCTGCAAAACAAATTTGGTAAAGCAGATTCCTGTGAAACGATACATTTAGGGAAACTGTGTTTCCATAGTACCTCTTGGAACTTTGCCGTGCATATTAACATATTAAAAGCTTGGAAAAATTCAACAGTGAAAATATCTGTTTATCTGTGTTTAACCCTGTTTCTTACTGAACTAATTCAACTTATTTTCAGATAACAATCCTTAACAATTTATCAGTATTAATGTTCTATATAGCAAACTTTGGAGAATTCTGGCCCAAGAGTGTATTCTTCAGGTTTCTCTCCTTTTTTTTCCTTTTTCACTGGCATAAAGAATAAAAAGAAAATGACATATTCGTAAAGGTAGATTTTAAACACTCCTTCAGGGGTTCAATTGATGTTCTTCTCTTTTTTCCTTTATTTTTCCTTATTTCTTTTTTTAAAACCATCAAAAGTATCCCAATGACCTTTAGCTTTGAAATAGATAAGTGGATAATGATTGGGGAATAGCATAATGTATTAAAGATATACAGATTTTGGAGCTGGACAGACCTGCTTTTAAATTGAATTAATTTACTTATTAGTTGCCTGGTTTTTGTAACTAAATTACTGTTTTCATAACCTCATGTTCTTCACTTGTGAAATAGGATTAATATAGATAACAGGTATGTTTTGAGAATTAAATGACATAACATATATAATGTACTTTACAAGTATGCTCTACTTGGAAAGGAGTGTTACATAAACTCTGTGTTTGCACTTATACACTATTGATTTGATAAGGAAGGGTCTACCTTTTTACAGTACTAAAACAAACTTTTCCATGAGTTTCTATGTGCGTGCAAAGAGACATCCTTTCTTTCTGTATTACTAGATTATAAACTTCAAAAATGAGTAAGATACTATAACCTTGCCAGCAGTAGCTCAAGTTCTTGCTATTAAATGTGGAATGCCTCACATACCATTCCAAAATATTGGCTTTAGCAACAAATGAATTATTAAATGTCAAATTGTTATTTCCCGAGACAGTTTCCAAATGGACTGGGTCTGCGCTAACAAGTAGTGAAATGTGCCTCCAGCTGCCTCACAGCTGTAGAAGAAATGGATAGCAACTCCAGTGGACTCATTTTACCCGGCAGCAGAGCACTGGAAGGCTCACCCATCTGTCAACACCAATTTCCCTTCTAATCTCTTTGACCTTCTTCTTGATTTGTTTCTTGTTTAAAGAGAAAATCAAGAGCTAGTCAAAGTAGAGGCTTTTTCTAAGGACATTTCAAGTACAGTCAGCTCTTGATAGTTTGCTTATAGGATGTCCATGGTGTTGATTAAAACCATTGATCCTGTTTTCTTAACTTTATACCATTTTTTGTTTTACCCCTCAAAATAAGTAGATTGAAAAACAATAGATTTATTAATTAAACTAGTTATAAGTCAAACAGTATCTAATCTTTCCAGGAAAGGAAAAAATCACTTAGAAAATACTTTAACCTAAGTCCTGTTTGTGATTCAAATAAAAGGTTAATAATTGTTTAGTTTGAGCTATATTCTTTATTATATGTATTGATGATAAAAGTTTTCTGAGGTGTAGGTCCTTCCTCTGAAACATGACATTATCACTAATTTATGGCTTTCAAATGGTATGAATAAAGGTTCACATTCTACTTAATACAAGTAAATGATTACCCAGACCATTCTTGTTAATTGGCACCCGGGGATGAAATTGTCAATTATTTGCTATTATAAACATTAGTCTTGTACAATTCCCTGTATCTATAGGCAGAAATATTTAATAGGTGATTACTGAAACATATCCTTGTTAATGAACTCTTCCCATTACTCTTTCTAAGTAGGTATTGAGCTAGGAGATTTTGTTCAAGAACCATTTGCTGGTGATGTACCATCATGGGCACTTTAAGATTACTTCATTTGGTGGGCTGGAGGTGTTTAGCTTACTCAGTAGCATTGCAGATTTTCCTCTATCTAATTTAAAACACAACTACATAAGTAATAATTACAAAACACAATGTATGAAGATGTAATTTGTATGACAAAAATGCACAAAGGATAAAAGCAAAATTTTTGTTTTATATATAAGTGATACCAAGTTGGTATTAATATGAACTAAGTTGTTACTATAAAGAATGCTAATTGTAATCTCAAGAGCAACCACTAAGAAAATAATAAAAAATACATAATTTAAAAAGCAAAGGAATTAAAATGGTACACTAGAAAATATCTATTTGACACAGAAGATAAGAGTAATGAAGAAGGAGAGAAACTGAGAAGGACATCAGACAGACATATAAAAAACAAATAGCAAATGGCAGCCATAAATTCTACCTCATTAGTAATTGTCTTACATGTACATGAATTAAGCACTCCAAATAAAAGGCAGACCTTAGCAGAATGGGAAGAAAACATGAGTTAACTGTATGATGTCTGTAATAGACACATTTAGATTCAAAAACACAAGTAGATTGAAGATAAAGGAATGGAAATATATACCAGGAAAATAGTAATAGAAGAGAGCTGGAATGACTATACTAATATAGACAAAATGAACTTGAAAAGAATTGTTAGTAGAGACAAAGGGTATTTTGGAATGATAAAAAGGTCAATCCATTAAAAAGATAAAATAATTATGAACATATGTGCACCTAACAACAAAGCTCCAAAATACATGAATCAAAAACAGAGAATTGATGGAGGAAACAGATGGGTTAACAACAGTAGTCTGAGACTTCAATGTCCCACCTTCAATAATGGATAAAACAACTATGCAGAAGATCAAAAAGTAAATAGAAAACTTGAACAACTTATCAGTCAACTGGATCTAAGAGAAATTCATAAATCACTGCTTAACAAGAACAGAATGTGCATTCTTCTCAAGTATACATGGAACATTCTTGAATATAGAGCATATGTTAGGTCATAAAACAAGTTATAATGCATTTAAAAGGTTGAAATTATATGACGTGTCTTCTTTGACAATGATGGAATTAAATTAGAAATCAACAACAAAGGACATTTGACAAATTTGCAAATATGTAGAAATGTAAAAACACATTTGTAAATAACCAATGAATTAAAGAAAAAAAATCATAGAAGAAATTGGGCTTTACTTAAAAATAAATGGAAATGAAAGCACAACATATCAAAACTTACAGGATGCAGTGAAAGCAATGGTTAGAGGGAAATTTATGGCT
Source organism: Macaca nemestrina (assembly GCF_043159975.1). Taxonomy (NCBI): domain Eukaryota; kingdom Metazoa; phylum Chordata; class Mammalia; order Primates; family Cercopithecidae; genus Macaca; species Macaca nemestrina. The sequence continues at coordinate 32,991,980 of NC_092145.1, forward strand.
GTAAATACCAATATTAAAAAAAAGTAAGACCTCAGTAACCTATCTTGACAATTTGAGTAAATAAAAAATAAGAGCAAACTAAACTTAAAGCAAGCAAAATGAAAGAAATAATAAAGATTATAGCAGAAATAAATAAAATAAAAAGTAAAAAAATAGAGAAAATCAAAATCAACAAAAGTTGATTTTTTGAAGAGATAAAATTGACAAACTTTTAATAAGAATAATCAAGAGTATGCTAAGAATTAAATAGGTTACTTATATGAAGCACGGAAAAAAAAAATCCTGGCTCCTGGTAAAGGATATATACATAAATATTGTTCAAGTTTGACAAATCCTTACTGTTGGCTTGGGCATCATAAAGGGTATTACAGAATGGAAAATTGAGAAAAATACATTAATATAATATCTCTGAGAGTTTGAACTAAGCTCTTTGTATAGGAGTTCTGTATTGGTTGCCACTTAGTAAATCTCCTAGACTTCTTAAACTGTGGAAAATCTGCCTTCCTCTTCCCCATCATTCAAGAGATATGTTTGTTACCTCTTTTCCACCAGGAAATATTAGATCCCTAGCCCCTTTATGAGTATGCTTCCCAAAATAATTCCTGTTGTCAGTTGGAATTTCTTGACACTTCAAGATGTGCTCCACTCCTTACTCTCAAGGTTTGGCCTTTAGGATCTCTCTCCAAGAAAATCCATTAGAACAAAAGTAACGTGATAAGAAAATAAATATTTTTTTCAAACATAGTGTTATTTCAGATGCCAAATAGCTTAGTTGCATTAATGGTTTTTTCTTTTTTTTTTCTTTTTTTTTTTACTTTTCATTAAAGCTACTAGATAGTTGGGAGGTGTAGAAACTACCAAATCAGGGATCTGCAAGAAAGTTGCTTTATGTCTTTTCAAATAAATGTTCAAACAGGATTTGACATATAATTTTTTTTTTTTTTTTTTTTTTTTTTTTTTTTTTTTTTTTTTTTTTTAGCAGGGAGTGACAAAGAAAAGATGCAGCTGGCCTTTAGACCATGTTTCAGGTCTGATAACTGTAGAATGAAAGAGGTAATGAAGGAGAAAGAGACTCAGATTAAAGAACATTTTCAAGAATGGATTGGTCAGGCTGAAGGAAGATGTTGGACCAAAGTCATTTGACAGAAGTCCCATCTTGTCAGAATAAGCTTACATTAGTACCTCTACTATGCTCAGTCATTTTCAGCAAGCAGACAGAAAGAAGTGTGGTTTTGGCCTAAGTACTGTGGTGACTCCATTGAGCAACAGCTGGGGCTGGGAGCCCATTATGCCTCCCACAGAAGGAGCTCTAAGCAATGCACTTTTATGGCCACCCCTGGCTAAAAAAACCCATCATGTTATAAAATTCATTTTTAAAGGAAACTGCTTTTTTAAAAATTGGGGGAAATGTCCATGAACTAATATGTCTGATTAAAAGTTAGAGCCTATATTTGTTTTTGTTTGTTTGTTTGTTTGTTTTGGTTAGGGCAGTGGAACTATTTTAGAAGTGTCAACATATTTCTAAAAAATAATCAGGTTTAATGAGAGTCAGTGCCTAGAAAGGAACAAAGGGCAACAGTTTTCTTAAGGAGAAAAATATTACCACCAATACAGATATAAATGATCTTCCATTTGAAATAACAATACTGTGGAATAATAAAAGATAAATATAGAGGAACAATTATCCATGAAAACTTCCAAGACAAAGAAGATTCTCATTAAATTTGGGCCCTGGATCATTTCCTTCCCTAGAGGCACATGAATGAATATGAATATCTTGACTCTAAAGCACTTAACCTTTGAGGTGTCACTGGAACAAAGATCAGCTAAGTAAGATGAGAGATGAGGTTTCAATTTTCTGAGCTCTTCTGAATTTGTCTTTCTATATGATTAATGCTTGAGCTTTTCTTTTCACTCTTTTGATTCCGTTCCTTTCTTGATTTCTTTGATTTCCGTTTCCATTTTTCATTCCGTCTTCATTTTCTTGATTTCCATTCCTTCCTTTCTTTGGTGAAGGCAAGTTTCCCTAAGAATATCTGTATAATCTCAGATCATGGAAGCAGTTATTTTTAAAGAAACACTTAGGATAATGTCATTATACATTAGTCAACATAACCTATGTTTATTAACAAATCTTAATAACTTAATAAAACAAAAAATTTATCATTTATGCCACATGTCTAATGTAGGTTATTGTATGGCTTTGCTCCCCGTCAGTAACTCAGGAATCCAGGTTGATGGAGGCTCCATCAATACAGAAACATTGGTCTTTTCGATTGCGCTGGCGGAGCTTGCAGTGAGCCGAGATCGCGCCACTGCACTCCTGCCTGGGCGACAGAGCGAGACTCCATCTCAAAAAAAAAAAAAAAAAAAAAAAAAAAAAGAGTTTCTCAATAGAAATTAAATGCCTCAGGATTGAAGTAAACATCCATTGTCCTGAACAAATCATATATCTCTGTTTCACTATAGAGATCTAAGAAGTATGGTAGATCTCGTCGATATTTGGAAAGCTGTAGATACGTATGCTACAGTGAACTTGTGGCATGAAATATCCCTTTGATCCTTTCTTCCTAAACATAGAACATATTAATTCCCTCCTCAATCAAACTATTCCCAATTTCTATAAAGTTGTTCTATCATGTTTAAAACCGAGGGTCCCAGTGATGTGGAACTTTTTTATTGTAAAAACGTATTAAAAATGTATCATCATAAACATTTTTAAGTGTAGAGTTCAGTAATGATAATTATATTTACATTGTTGTGAAACAGATCTTTAGAAATACTTCACCTTGCAAATCTCAAACTTCATATCCATTAAACAACTTTCCTTTTCCTTATTGCCCCAGCTCCTGGTACCCAACATTCTACTTTCGTTTCCATTAATTTGACTAGTTTAGATACTTCATGTAAGTGGAATCATGCAGTATTTGCCTTTTGTGACTGACTTTTTCACTTAGCATAATGTCCTTGTGGTTCACCCATATCGTAGTATATGACAGAATTTCCTTCCTTTTTAAGGCTGAGTGATTATATATAACATATTTTACTTATCTATTCATCTGTCTATGAGTAACTGGGTTGCTTTCACCGCTTGGCTATTGTGAATAATGTTGCTTTGAACATCAGTGTGCAAATATCTCTTCAGCGCCCTGCTTTCAATTCTTTTGGGTACATATCCAGAAGTGGGATTGCTCGATCATATGGTAGTTCTATTTTTAATTTTTTTTAGAACTTCTATTCTGTTTTCCATCACAGTGCTTACACCATTTAATAATCCTATCAACAGTGCACAAGGACTCCAATTTCTCTATATTCTTAGCAACGCTTGTCTTTAGGTTTTTTGATAGTAGCAATTCTAACAGGTGTGAAGTGATAGCTCATTGTGGTTTTGATTTTCATTTTCCTGATGATTAGTGACTTGAATATCTTTTCATGTACCTGTTGGCCATTTGTATGTCTTCTTTGAAAAAAAAGTCTATTAAGTCTACCTCATTTTTAAATCAGGTTGTTAGTATTTTGCTATTGAGTTTTTGTTTTGTTTTGTTTTTTGTTTTTGAGACAGTGTCTCACTCTGTCACCCATGCAGGAGTGCAGTGGTGTGACCTCGGCTCACTGCAACCTCCGCCTCCCAGGTTCAAGTGATTCTCCTATCTCAACCTCCTGAGTAACAGGGACTACAGGCATGTACCACCATGCCCAGCTAATTTTTGTATTTTTTAGTAGAAATGGAGTTTCACCATGTTGGCCAGTCTGGTCTTGAACTCCTGACCTCAAATGATCCACCCACCTCAGCCTTCCATAGTGCTGGGATTACAGGCATGAGCCACCATGCCTGGCCAGCTATTGAGTTTTAAGTGTTTTTTTTTTTTTTCTTTCCTTCCTTCCTTCCTTCCTTCCTTCCTTCCTTCCTTCCTTCCTTCCTTCCTTCCTTCCTTCCTTCCTTCCTTCCTTCCTTCCTTCCTTCCTTCCTTTCTTTCTTTCTTTCTTTCTTTCTTTCTTTCTTTCTTTCTTTCTCTCTCTTTCTTTCTCTCTTTCTCTCTTTCTCTCTCTCTTTCTTTCTCTCTCTCTCTTTCTCTCTTTCTCTCTCTCTCTCTCTCTTTCTCTCTCTTTTTCTCTCTCTTTCTCACTTTCTCTCTCTTTCTCTCTCTCTTTCTTTCTTTCTTTCTTTCTTGCTCTTCTTGCTCTTCTTTCCTTCTTCTAGTTGTTGCCCAGGCTGGAGTGCAATGTCATGATCATACCTCACTCCAGCCTCAAATTCCTGGGACCAAGGGATCCTCCTACCTCAGCCTCCTGAGGAGCTAGGACTACTGGTGCATGCAACCATGCCTAGCTAATTTTTTTTTTCTTTTAGAGACAGGGTCTCACTATGTTGTGCAGGCTGGTCTTGAACTCCTGGACTCAAATAATCCTCCCACCTCAGCCTCCCAAAGTTCCGGGATTACAAGCATGAGTCACCACACCTGTCCTGGTGTTTCTTATATATTTTGGATGTTAACCCCTCATCCGCTATATGGCTTGCAAATATTTTCTCCCATTCGACAGATTGCCTTTTCCCTCTGTTGAGTGAGGTGATATCTCATTGTGGTTTTGATTTGCATTTCTCAATTAGCAATGCTGAGCATCTTTTCCTATTCTTGGTAGTGCATCATCTTTAGAGAAATGTCTATTCAAGTACTTTGTCCGTTTTTTAGTTAGGCTATTTGATTTTGTTTAGCTGTAGGAGTTCTTTTTATATTCTGGATGTTAACCCTTATTAGATATATAATTTATAAATTTTTTCCTATTGTATAGTTGCCACTTCACTCTGTTGATTTTTTTCCTTTGCTGTGCAGAAACTTTTTAGTTTGACAAAATCCCACTTATCTATTTTTGCTTTTGTTGCCTATGCTCTTGATGAAATTCATGAAATCATTGCCATGTCCTACGTCATAAAGATTCTCCCCTATGTTTTGTTCTGAGAGTTTTATAGTTTTAGATCTTATGTTTAGGACTTTATTCCATTTTGAGTTATTTTTTGTCATTCTTGTGCATGTGGATGATACCTTTTTTTACACTCTTTGATAAAGATACTGCACTTTACCCATTAAATAATTTTGAGACCCTTGTTGAAGATCATTTGGCAGTGTTGATTGAAAAAAAAAGCCAAACTCTAAATATTTGAAGAGATTTACTCTGAGCCAAATGTGAGGACCATGACCCATGTCACAGCCTCAGGAGGTCCTAAGAATATCTGCCCCAGGTGGTTGACTTACAGCTTGATTTTAAACATTTCAGGAGGACAGAAGTTACAGCCAGACTACCTGGATATGGTGCCAGATCTCACAGGCTGAGGGCTTAGCTCCACAAGACTTCCCCTCCACATGTTCAGCAACCCAAAAGCTCATCAAATCTTGTTGTGCAAGCATTGTTATAGAACTTGATCCACAGCACTCCTTCACATCCCAGAAGTTAGTGGTTGTGAATGAAAAGCCTAACCCTCTAACCCTCTAATCATTTGGTCTTTCTGGTGACTGGCCTCATCCTGAGACTATCCAAGGGACCCATCCTAAGTAACTTCATTATCATAAACTCCAGAGTTATCAAAGGGGCTTATTATGAATAACAAAACATAATCCTATCACTCTGGAAGTTCCAGGAGTTTTAGGAGTTCTATGATAGGAACCAGGAACAAAGACCAAATACATTTTACATTATACTACAGGGCACCCCCTGATTTTGACTATGGATCTCTTCTAATACAAGGATCATAGTGACAAAAAGATATTGACACATTCCTACTGCTCTATTCAGTCATTAATAATTCATCTAGTCCTTTATTATATGTATGAAAATGTCTCCCAGAGTAAATTAACTCAGGTTTACAGACTTCATTCGATCTTGTCAGGTTTCAAATGCAACAAACGTAGCTTCACAATTTCAGGCATCTGGTATAATTGAGCTAAGAGATAATATTGTCTATTCTTCTGAGCCTCTTCTGAGGTATTAATATAATATTGGATTTTCCTCATTATTTAACTCATTTTTAATTTTTTAATCCTCAGCTATTATTCCTCTTTCTATTCATTAATACCCAAAATAATACCCTTAATGAAAAGTACATTAAGTTCAGCCACTGTGCTGGTCTAGATTGCAGGCAACAATATTAGTTTGGCAAGAATCTCTCCCTCAGTCCACTCTCATTCATATAAGGTAGGGTTGCATAAATACAGAACTAGTGAGCTATCTTGACCACTAGGCAGTACAGTTGCATTTACTCTTAATCCCCCTTTTTTTTTTCTGGACAGGTTAAAGACCCAACCCACCCCAACAGGCTCTTTGTAATTCTGACATAAAGATTTAAAAAGATGGGTACAGCTCCTTTGTTTGGAATCAACCATTTTTCTGACTATTGTAGCTACTGCTTTGGTCCTGTGGCCACTGCCTCAGTGAGAAAAAGGAAAGTTAAGCAGATGTAGGGAATAAAGAAAGAAAAATAAAGTGTAGTCATCATACTGTCATCCTCCCTCCTTCTCCAGGGGGAAAACAGGATAATTTATCTACTGGAGACACTCCCTTTGCCTTCCTTATGTTGTGTGTGAGCTCACACTCATGAAAACATGTAAGCCAGTCTTTCAGGCTTATATTTCCCATCTTAAATAACCAGTGTTTCAATTGCCCACTCTAATTTTTTGTCAAACTATTATTTTGAGGCAGACAAGTCTCTGCCCATGTGAGACATTATGGACTATATAGTATGTTACTTGAATAAATATAACTTGGAAGTTCAAATTGGTGCAATATCTTCTATTTCAGTTCTGTTACAACATTCTGAACATTTTTGTCTTCTACCAGGTAAGCAAATCCCAGTCCAGATTCACTGTCTATTTCTGTTAAGACCCATTTGTAGCCTGCCAGGGCTACAAGCATCAGTCTCACTTGCCAGCTATGTTCAAAGTCTTCCAACAAGGGACTCTGCCACATAATCATCTGAGGTATCTATCTCTTTTGCTGGCAGATAGAAAAGTTTTCATTGACAATTTGTACCTCAGAGGCTATAAGATGAATATATGTAGATTCAGCTTATTTCTGCATAGCTGTAGGACTCTCATATCCACTTATTTCATGGACCCAGATGGCCACCTCAAGCAAGCACATGGGGATATCTCTTTGTTGATTCCAATCATCTTCCATACCTGGAAGGGAGTTCTGATGGACATTGATATGTCCTACTTTAGTACACTCTTCAGATTTTTGGCCTATCCCTGTATGTCATCCCTTTAATAGGCCAGGTTTCCATTTCCCTCCTCCCTAAATATGTGTCCAGGCCATTGGCCACTGTCCATGAGTAAGTAAAAACCCAAATACAGGGGCTTTTTACCACTGTTCAATTCTTCCATTACTGATAGGAAGACAGCATAAAGTTCAGCTCATTGAGTAGATTTCTTACCTTCTTCAATCAGAGTGGTGGCCTTCCAAGCAGAATGTTGTCCATTCATCTTAAAATTGCCGTCCAAAAACCAAATAGCTCTTTGTTGGTCAGTGGAGAGCTGTCATTCCAGATTCCATCCTAGGGGAAAAGAGGCTCCCTGCTTTTGAGTATCTTCTCCTTGCATTCTCCAGGTCACACGATCCTGTATAAACTATTTTATTATGGAATTCTTTTGGGCACTGTCATCTCCATTAGAGTGTTCATCTGACATCATTCAAGACATCATGGGTATTTTAAGTTTCAAGATTATTTTATGTTCTTTATTCGTTGAGGCAGTCTCAAAGCTCAACAGCAAGTCCATAATTACCTTTCTGATGGAAATTCTCTAGTCCATAATTCCAGTAGATGTCACTGGGAAGCACTCACAGGCTTTTACCATAAGCCCCAGTATACATTCCATACAGGGTTATCACACAGACTATTGTTCATACTGCCATTCCAGCTTCTACTCTATATTGTTTGGGCTTGGATAATCTTACTGATTCCCATTTAACTTGTTCAATTATTACTTGAAGGGCAGGTTTACATGTCTTCTGTTTTATGATACTAAGTAGGGGAAACATTCCACAGTAAGATACAATATCTATCCCATAATACCATTAGGTAAAAGTGACAACCACTTCACATAAAGCCAGTTCAACATATCAATTTTCCTACAAACATTTACCTTAATTCTATCAATCCTTACATTCATGACTATAGCCTTCATGAGGATTTTATCATCAGTTTTTGTTTTACAATACTAGGCAGAGGAAGTATCCCCCAGCTAGATATAACATTCAAATAAAACATTCAGGTAAAGGAGACACAACTTCTTTACATAAAGCAATAAAACCTTCCAACTTTCTTAATCCTAGCAGCATGCATATTTTTATGTTCTCTCAATCTAATTATAGCTCAAGTCAGATCTTCACCAATGGGTTTTGGTACCACAGTGCATGGAGCATCTGTATCAAGGAGTTCTAGAAACTTCCCTAAGAAAAAAAATCCTCAAAAAACAAATAACAGCGACAACAACAACAACAACAAAGAAACTTCTCTTCTCCAACTCCTGATTTTTTTTTAACCTACTTTAGTAGGTAAAAAGCTACCTACCTCTTGCAGGTAAAAAAGGTATTTGATTTTTTTCTACCTACTCTTGTGCAAAAAGCGTTGGGTCTCCAGCAGGGAATTGAGCCAAGAGACTCCGGCCCTTTTGTCAATTGTTATCTTAATTAATCTGCCTCACTATTGTCCCAGGCAATTCAGATCAGATCCGGTCTCTTAGGCTCCGTTCATTTTTCTTTGTTCCTTTTGGTTCTCCTCCTCAAGATGGATAATTTCGATTGATCTGTCTTCACATTCACTGATTCTTTCTTCTACCTACCAACACCTGTTATTAAAATCTTCTAATAAAATTTCCATATCATCACTTATATTTTTAAGGTCCAGAATTTCTATTTGCTTAAAAAAAAAAAATTCAATCTTTAACAGCATTCTCTATTTCTGGAGACGTCATTTTCCTGGTTTTCTTTAGGTCTTTTTCCATGGTTTCCTTTACTTCTGAGGATATTTAACATAATTGACTTAAAATATGTGTACAATAAGTACAATAGATATGTTTTTTTAAAAGACAGTTTATGTTAATTTCCTTTTTTCATATGAGTAAGCCATATTTTCTTTTTTAAAAAAATTGGCTCATATTTTTTGTTGAAAATTGGACATTTTGCATAATGTGGCAACTGTGGATATCAAATTCTTCCCCCTGCTAAGAGTTTTTGTTATTGTTGCTTGCTGCGGGTTGTAGCAGTTTGATTAGTGACTTTTCTGAACTATTTTTGTATAGACCATATTCATTGTTCTGTGTGGTCTCTGCAATCTTTGTACTTTTAGCTTGTGATCATCTAGTTATTTGAAAAGTTCCTTTAAATGCCTGGAGTCAGACAAAAGTAAGAAAATGAAAAACAATCACCACATTTTTGCAGATTGGTTCTATGTTAAAGCACTCTTTCAATATTATTTATAATTCTGCTTTAGCCTTCAACTTTTGGTTTTGCTGAGCTGAAGATCAGCTGGTAGTAAAGTCTAAGTTTTTACCAGTTCTTTTCCCAGCATGCATGTAACCACACAGTGGGTTCACTTTGCTTGCTACTTGGAGCCGACTTATCAAGACAGGGGAATTGTAATAGAGCAAGAGTAATTCATGCAGCGCCAGCTGTGCGGAGACCGGAGTTTTATTAGAGTTTATTACTCTAATCAGTCTCCAGAGCATTCGGTGATGAGAGTTAAGGACAACTCAGTTGGTGGGGGGAGGCCAGTGAGCCAGAAGTGTTGACTGGTTAGGTAGGAGATGAAATCATAGGGAATTGAAGCTGTCTTCTTGTGCTGAGTCAGTTCCTGGGTGGGGGCCAAAAGACTAGATGAACCAGTTAATAGATCTGGTTGGTGCCACTTGATACATCAAATGCAAGGTTTGTGAAATATCTCAAGCACTGATCTTAAGAGCAGTTTAGGGAGGGTCAGAATCTTGTAGCCTCCAGGTGTATGACTCCTAAACCATAATTTCCAACCTTCTGGCTAATTTGTTAGTCCTACAAAGGCAGTCTAGTCCTCAGGCAAGAAGGAGGTTTGTTTTGGAAAATAGCTGTAGTCATTTTGGTTTCAAACTATAAACTAAGTTCCTCCTAAAGTTAGTTCAGCCTTTTTAAGCTATAAACTAAGTTCCTCTCAAAATTAGTTCAGCCTACACCCAGGAATGAACAAAGACAGATTAGAGGTTAGAAGCAAGATAGAGTTGGTTAGGTCAAATCTCTTTCACTGTTTTAGTTATAATTTTGCAGTGGTTTCATGCATTCTGTCCTGGGCATGCACCTAGCTTTCTAGATCTTTGGCATATATAAGAGCTTTTCAGGAATTTCAGGAATACAACGGATTCCCCATTGTATTCCTCTTCAACTTTTCCTTTTAGCTTTAGATTTCTATTATTTGTCCAAACTGTATTCTTTTATTCCAGGTCTCCACAGAGTAAAAATGATATAAGGTGCCACAGCAAAAAATAGAGAACATTTTATTTTATTGTGCTGCTAAAATGACCATTTTCAGGAGTACTTTTGTCAGTTTCTATAGTATTGGAAGATTGTGGGAAAGCTAGAAACCTTGGCAAAAGAAAAATTGTGAAGGAAGTGATAACTTTTGGTGACTACTCTATCCTTTTAGATGAGAAGTGACGATGGCTTGTTCATTAGCCTATGTTTTTGAGAAAAGTCCTTTCCTTAGCCACTTTTCTACTGTCGGAAAGTTCTGTATAAGGCAAAAGATGGCAAGCACCTTGTTTCAGTCCTTCAGGAAGTCTTCGTACAGGCCAGAAAAGTAAAACATAATTCAATGAGAAGAAAGTTTACTCTTCTCCCTCCAGAACCAAGGACACACACCTGAAATTTGGGCTGCTGGCTTCAAAACTGCCACTGAGCAGAGAAGGGGATGGTAGGGTATATTATAAAGCCACAAAGCTCTCCTAAAATGTTTAAATCATCTTTTACTTTATTCAACATTGGCTCGGTTTCTGTAAAGCTTTAACTATTTTTCAGAGTTCCCACAAAGATTTTTGAGAGATTTTTGCTTATTTCCCCATTATTCTTATGGACAGACAGGCCCTTAGAGTTCTCTGCTCTGCATTTTTCACTGATGTGATAAAGTTTTGTAACCTTTGGTATTTGTCAGCTTGGAATGCCATAACAATGCCAGATGCAAATGCCACAGAATGAGTGACTTACACAACAGAAATGCTTTTTTTTTTCTTCTTCTTCTTCTCACAGTTCTGGAGGCTGGAAGTCTAAGATTAGAGTGCCAGCATGTCAGGTTCTGGTGAGATCTTTCTTCCTGGCTTGCAGATGGCTGCCTTCTTGATGTGTCTACATATTGAGGAGTGATGTCTATGTGCCTTTCTCTTCTTGTAAGAGCACCAGCCCTATTGGATTAGAGTCCCAACCTAATGACTTCATTTAACCTTAATTACCTCTTAAAGGTCCTATCATCAAATATACATCACAGTGGTGGTTAGAGGCTGAATATGTAAATTTTGGTGGCACATAATTCAGCACATAGAATATTTTAATGGATTAATCCTACACAATCAAAAAAAGAAGGATAAATGGCTGTTACCCATGAACCAAGTAACATTCTCCTTATTCAAAAGGATGAGTAAAAGATGTGAAGCAAGAAAGACACCAGAAAAATTAGATTGTAGTGGATCTCACTGCACAGAAATCAAAAGAATGGGGAATAGTATTCTCTTCTATGACTGAATAATATATAATATATTTTGATCAAAATTTCATCATATAGGCTTCTAGTTTTACTCTTTTACCTAAAATGTCAACCCCTATTGTTAAGTGTCCGGTAGCAATGTGTTGACAAGTCTTTGCTCTGAAGGAAAAGGATGACAATAATCTTCATGATGCAGAAAAAAGAAACTTGTGAATCAGAGCTGCTAAATGAGTCACTCAAGTTTATAGATCTAGGAAAATATAGATGAAATAAACTCAAGTTTCTGACCCTATGAAATTTTACTGTAGTACATTGCATTAATCATTTTTTAAGAAAGTTAAGCACTGAGTCATTTGTTTATGGGCTTAAAAAAGAGTAAGTATCCCTGTTGATTATAAAAATTCAATAAGAGAATTAGAAATTAATGATCAATTTGCAAATTGTATGGCCTTGTTGAAGATATCAGTGAAATCTGAGTATGAACTGTAACTCTAGTGGATGTTGGTATTAGCTTACCTAGCATCTATAATCATTCTCCTTTCTTGAATCTACATTTCATTCATCCTCCTTTTCTCTTGATGTACTTTGGACTGAGGGGAGCTGACACAATTCTAGTACTAGGAGCAGTGTAAGCCAATTTACATATTTCATTATTCTGGCATGGGCAGGTCATTATTTGGTTCTGGGTTTGGCATGTCACTTAAGTGGACTAATAAGGATGAATCTCAATACTCTTCCTCGAAGTTCTCAAGAGATTAATTTTTTTATAATCAAGCATGTTTTCTCTTAGGTAGTACTGTATAACTTTCTTCTGGACTTACAGATCCATCAGCCAGTAAATCCTATAAATCCCCATAAATTTAAACAAGCTTGAATTTTCAGTTATTTATAGCAGAACACATACTATAATAGTTGATACAAAAATTTCCAGAAAATAAAGAAAAAGAATAGACTTTTTTGTATGTAGAATAACAAATTAGACACAGACTATTTAGTTATGTAGTCTGCATAAAGACAAACTTTCTTGTGACCCAAGGATCAGCATAATTTTTGTGGTATAGAATATTTGTCTAACATATAGTAATTCTTTACAAAAGCCTTTCAGCACATTCTAAAGAGAGTTTCTATTCATAACACCCAGTAAAACTTAAAAAAATTATCTCTAGCCATCTATCAGCTAAAATTCCATTTGTCTCAGCAAAGCAGATAACCCCAATCCCTACAGCTTTCTTCATGAATACCTCAAACTTTTTCTCAAAGCCAGGAGATACTGGCTTTATCCTTTTTTAATATTGCATCTTGCTTTTCTCTTTGCATTTATACTTTTCTCTTCCATAGAAAACTCTCAGCCCATTTAATAATTTTGATAAGTTAACTAATGTGGTTTTTAGTTCTTTCATTCACCTATTAACCTAATCTACACAACAGTGGTCTAGAAATCTAGATATCAAAGAATCCTCTTTAGTTGAAAAAAGCCTTGAATATTCATTTGTCATTCTTCTTCTCTGACATACTTGTATTTATAATACACAACTCTTATAATTAGAGAATTTTAGATATAAGTGGGATAATAGAGCTTGATAAACTAATTCCAGTTGGCTGTTTGGTTTGTCTTCATATAGTAAAAATAAAGAGCCATGGTGAAAAAAATGAAAGGATATCCACTTTTATTTGAGTGAGCTGTTAATGATCATTTGGTTCCTGGTCATTTTCTGAGTATTAGAGGTTTGGGGAAAGAAGCAGAGCTGGTCAAAAGAAAAATTGTGAAGAAAATGGTAACTCTTGGTGACTACCTATTTCCCCCTTCAATGATTGCTATGAATCCTACTCCTAATACCATCTGTCATTCTTCTTTCCTCTCAGCACGTACTAGGTACTGTCATTTTACCACAGAAATATAAACTTCAAATATAACACTCTACTTGGGCTAAGATTCTATGTTTTCTATGCAAGTCTTTAAGTAGCAGAGTTACATTACAGTATAACTCAAAGAATAAATTCTTGTAAATAATACAACTAATAAAGATTGCAATATTAAGCATTGTTTCCAGTTGTATGCCAGCTTTATCTAAACCAAATGCCAGTTGAGATCTCTGCTCTTCAAGAGCTAGGCAAGGGAGAAGTAACATCAGGAATATGGCAGACTAGAAAGTTCTAGGTCCTCATTTCCCCACAGAAATATAAAAAAAGAAAAACAAGAGAAAAAGACAAAAGTAAAGAAAAACCAAAAAGAAAAAAAATGACCAATAATGGGCAGAGAGGTGTCCTCCTCAAAATAATAGTTTGATAGAGGATTAGGATGGGCAATTGAAACATTGGTTACTTAAAATGGGGGGAGATACAGGCTTGAAGGGCTGGCTTACATGTTTTCGTGAAGTATGCACTCACACTCAACATGCGGAGGGCAAAGGGAGTATCCCCACGAGATAAAATTAATCTGTTTCTCTCCCATCCCCACTACTGCTGGGGAAGGTGGGAGGATGCTAGTATGATGACTATAATTTATTTTTCTTTCTCTCTTCCCTATATGTGCTTAACTTTGTTTTTTTCTGTCTGATGTAGCGGCCCCAGGACCAAGACTGCAGCTGCAATTGTCAGAAAAAGGTTAATTCCAAAGCAAGGAGGTGTACCCATATTTTTTCATCTTTAAGTTGGAATTACAAAAGGCCTGATGGGGTGGGTTGTGTCTTTAACCTGTCCAGAAAATATAGAATCAAGAATAAATCCAGCTGTACTGCCTAGTGGTCAAGATAGCCCTTTAGTTCTGTATATATATAACCTAACCTTATATAAGAGTGGGCTGAGGGGGAGATAGTTTCTATCTACCTCAAACTGGAGAGAGAGAAGTAAATGTTATTTGCAATGTTCTAACATATTGGGGATGCTTGAGGAACTGGCCTCTGTTTCACCTAGCTTGAAGCTCAGACAGAAGGGTAACAGGCAGTGCTCACAAAAAGCTTCAGGAAGACTACAGAGTTGAAAATGTCTGGGCCGAGAAATTATTGGTGGAGACATACAATAGACCATCTAAAGCACTGAGGAGAAGAAGGGGTAAGACATTCAGGGGATGAGGGAGAAAGGAATTCAAAATCAACTATGTATATGAGGGAATTATAAAAGCAGCACACAGGCCCAAAGGAGTCACATGACTTTAGAAGATACTAAGCTTTTGTGTCAGGCTGCTCTCAGGAGTAAGAACTTGCTTAGCTAATTAGTGCAGAGCTACCTGGCAGAGAGCCCAGTTTGCAAACGCTGAGAAATGTGGTTGTTTTTTCAAATACCCAATATTCAATAACAATGAAAACCACAAGACAAAGAACCACGAAAATCTGGGCTATTCAAAGGAAGAAAATAAATCAGCAGAAAATGTCCTGAAAGAAGAATAGGCATCAGAATTACTAGAAAAATACTTTAAAACAATTACCTTAAATATGCTCAAAGATTTAAAGAAAAACTTAAAAGAAGACTAAAGAAAATTGGGAAAAGTATATATCAACAAAGTGAGAATCTCAACAAAGAGACCCGAATTACGAAAAGGAACCAAATAGATTCTGGAGTTCAATCTATATCCAACAAATACATTTAAATATTCAACAGAAGTCTTCAAGAGCAAATTTGAGAAGGCAGAAGAAAAAATCAGTAAACATGAAGATAGGATGTTTAAAATTATGGCTCATAAGGAGCAGAAATAAAACAATGAAGGAAAGTAAAATGAAGCCTCAAGGAATTATGGTATGCCATCAAGTCAACTTACATATGCATTATGGAAATTCCAGAAGGAGAAGATAAAAGAAATGGGGTAGAGAGATTTTAAAACTGGTGGTGGAAAATTCCCCAAATTTGTTGAAAACATGACTATACAAATCCAAGAAAGTCACAGAACTCAGAACAGGATAAATCCAAAGAGACTTACACCAAGACATATGATTATCAAACTGCTGAAAACCAAAGACAAAGAGATAATCTTGAAATTAACAAGAGAAAAGAGACTTATAACCTACAAGGGATCCACAATGAGATTTTTTGCTGATTTCTTAGCATAAACCTTGGATGCCAGAATGCAGTGGGGGTACTTATTTAAAGTGCTACAAGAAAAACAAAACCGTTAACTGAGAATTCTATATCCAGAAAATATATTCTTAAAAATGAAGAAATTAACATATTCCCAGGTAAACAAAAGCCCAGGGAGTCCATTATCTCTATACTTGCTGTACAAAACATGCAAAAGGAATCTTTCAGATTGCAATGCAAATACACTAGATAGTACCTAATAGCCACTAGATGATATTAAAATTTTTGGTAAATACAAGTAGATGGGTAAATATGAAAGTCAGTATTATTGTAATTTTAAAAAGAAAGCACGCTTACATTTGGCTTTCATTGTTGAATTTCTGAATTTGTCCTAATAGATCCCAATGGAGAAAGAAACATGGTCTAATAACATCTTCTCAAGGTTAGCTTGGGAAGGTGTTTATCTGTCAAAAACACTTCCATTCCCTGAAAGATAACAGTTCATGATTCATCTTAAAGAAAGAATGCTTAAATTTGCCTTTTATTGCAAGATTTCTCAATTTGTCTAATAGTGTTCAGTGGAGAAAGAAAAATGTTCAGGTAACATGTTATCAAGTTTGACTTACAAAAGTATTTTTCTGAAAAAAAAAAATAGGTGTTTCTTTGTCAAAAATTTCCATTCACTGAAAAAAAGCATATGATGAATTTTTAAAAATATAGAGTTAGGGGGTACAAGTCCAGTTTTTTTACATGGATATATTGCATAGTTGTACAGTCTGGGCATCCAGTGTAACCATCACTTGAGTAAGTGTACATTGTACCCATTAGCTAATTCCTTTTCCTTCACACCCCCTCCCATTCTCCCACTTTTCAAATCTCCCATGTCAATTATTCCACTCTGTATGTTCATGTATACACATTATTTAGCCCCAACTTTCCCACTGATAAGACAGAACATGTGGTATTTGATTTTCTGTCTCTAAACTGTTTCATTAAGGTAATGAATTCCAGTTCCATTCATGTTTCTGCAAAAGATATGATTTCATTCTTTTTTTATGGCAGAGTAGTATTTCATGGTACATATATAAGACATTTTCTTTATCCTATCATCTGTTGATGAGCACTTAAGTTGACTCCATATCTTTGCTATTGTGACTAGTGCTGCAATAAACATATGAGTGCAGATATCTTTTTGATGTAATGATTTATGTTTCTTTTAGCAGATACCCAGTATTGAGATTGCTGGATCAAATGGTAGTTCTATTTTTAGGTCTTTACAGTATCTCCATACTCTTTTACATAGAGGTTGTATTAATTTACATTACCACCAACATTATATAAGTGTTCCCTTTTCTCTGCATCCTTGACAACATCTATTTTTTTTGAATTTTTTTATTAGCCATTCTGACTGGTACAAGATGGTATTTTACTGTTGTTTTAATGTGCGTTTCTCTGATGATTAGTGATGTTGAGCATTTTTCCACATGTTTTTTGGCCATTTGTATGTCTTCTTTTGCAAAATGTCTGTTCATGTCCTTTGCGCACTTTTTAGAGGGATTATTTGGATTTTTGTTGTTGTTGAGTTGTTTGAGATCCTTACAGATTCTGGATGTCAGTCCTTTGTTGGATGCATAATATGCAACATTTTCCCCACTCTACAGGTTGCCTGTTTACTCTGTTGATTATTTCTTTTCCTATGCAGAAGCTTTTTAGTTTAATTAGGTCCCATTAGTCTATTTTTCATTTTAGTTTTATTTACTTTTGAGGTCTTAGTCATATTTTTTTTGCCTAAGCCAATGTAAATGAGAGTTTTTCCTAGAATTTCTTTTAGAAATGTTGTAGTTCTAGGTCTTTTAAGTGTTCAATCCATTTGATTTAATTTTAATGTAGTAAAAGATTAATATTAGTCCAGTTTTATTCTTCTGCATATAGCTATCCAGTCTCCCCAGAACCATTTATTGAATAGAATGTACTCTGCTCAGTGTATGTTTTAGTCAACCTTGTCAAAGACCTGTTGGCTATACGTATGTGGCTTTATTTTTGGGCTCTCTATCAAGTTCCATTGATCTATTGAGTACCAGCACCATGCTGTTTTGGTTACTGTACCCTTGTTGTATAATTTGAAGTCAGGTAATGTGATGTCTCCAGCTTTGTTCCTTTTTGCTTAGGATTACTTTAGCTATTTGAGCTCATTTTTTGGTTCTATATTAATTTTAGGATTGTTTTATCTAATTTGTGAAAATGACATTAGTATTTTGATAAGATTTGCATTAAATCTGTAGATTTCTATGGGCAGTATGGTAATTATAATGATATTGGTTCTTCCAATCCATGAGCATGGAGTGTTTTTCTATTTGTTTGCATCATCTAAAATTTCTTTTAACATTATTTTGTACTTTCCTTGTAGAGATCTTTCACCTTCACTGTTAAATGTATTCCCAGGTATTTTATTTTACTTTTATAGCAATTTTAAATGAGATTGACATTTTGATTTTGCTCTCAGCTTGACTGTTGTTGGTGCATATAAACGCTACTGATTTATGTATATTAATTTTGTATCCAGAAACTTCACTGAATGCATTTGTCAAATCCACCAGTCTTTTGGCAGGGTCTTTAGAATTTTCTAGGTATAAGTTCATATCATCAGCAAACAGAAATTATTTGTTTTCTTATTTTCTAATTAAAATGTCTTTTATTTTTTTCTCTTGCCTGATTGCTCTTACCAGGATTTAAAATACTATATTAAATATAAGTGGTAAAAGTGGTCATCCTTGTCTTGTTGTATTTCTTGGGAGGAATTATTTCAACTTGTCCCTGCTCACGATGATGTTTACTGTGGGTTTGTCTTATATGGCTTTTATTATCTTGGGGTATGTTCTTTCTGTGTCCAGTTTGTTGGAAATTTTTAACATGAAAGGATGATTAATTTTATCAAATGCTTTTTCTGCATCTATTGAAATGCTCATATGGTTTTAGTTTTTAATTCGGTTTATGTGATAAATCACATTTATTTATTTGCATATATTGAACCATCCTTACATACCTAGAATAAAATCCACTTGATTGTGGTGTATTATCTTTTTGTTAATACTGTTGGATTTGCCTTGCTAGTATTTTGTTGAGGCTTTTTGCATCTATGTTTATCAGGAACATTTGTCTATTGTTTTATTTTTTATTGTGTTGTTACCTGGCTTTGGTGTCAGGATGATACTGGCTTTATAGAATTATTTCTGGAGGATTCCCTCCCCCTCTATTTTTGGAACAGTTTCAGTAGGATTGCTACCAATTCTTTGTGTCTCTGATAGCTGTAAATCTATCTGGTCGTGAGCTTTTCGTTGTAGGGAGATTTTTTTGTTACTGATTCAATCTCACTCCTTGGTATGATCTGTTCAAAATTTCAATTTCTTACTAGTATAATCTTGGGAGGTTATATGTTTCCAGGAATCTATCACTTTCATCTAGATTTTCTAGTTTGTGAGCATAGAGATGTTCATTTCATATTACTCTGATGATCTTTTGTATTTCTGTGGTATCAGTTGTAATGTTTTCTTTTTCATTTATGATTGTGCATGTTTGAATCTTATCTCTTCTTTTCTTGGGTAGAAGACTAACATTCTATCAATTTTGTTTATCTTTTCAAAGCAGAAATTTTTCATTTTCTTGCTCTTTTGTACTTTTTTGGCCTCTTTCAGTTATTTCTACTCTGATCTTTCTTATTTTTTTTCTTCTGCTAGCTTTGGGTTTTTTTTTTTTTTTTTTCAGTTCCCTGAGATGTGAAGTTAGGTTATTAATTTGTGATTTTTCCTTTTTTCTTGGAGGGAGTGTAGGTACTGGATGCTATAAACTTCCCTCTTAGCAATGCTTTTACCATATCCTAGATGATTTGGTATGTTGTGTCCCCAGTTTTATTAATTTTGAAAACTTTGTAAATTTCCATCTTAATTTCATTTTTGACCATATGGTCATTCAGGACCATGTTGCTTAACTTTCATGTATTTTTATAGTCTTGAGAGTTCCTCTTCCAATTCACACCTAGTTTTATTGCACCATAGTCTGAGAAAATATTTGATATAATTTTAATTTTCTAAAATTTATTGAGACTTGTTTGGTGGCCTAAAATATGGTATCTTTGATTATGTTACATGTATGATAAGAAGAATGTATATTCTTTTGTTGTTTGGTGGAATATTCCTTAAATATCTATTAATTTCATTTGGTCTAAAGACCAATTTTGGTCAAGTGTTTCTTTGTTGAAATTTTACTGAATAATCTGTGCAGTGTTTTCAGTGGGGTGTTGAAGTCCCCTACTGTTATTGTCTTGCTGTCTCTCTCTTTTCTTGGGTGTAGTAGCATTTTGTTTTATATATCTGGGTGCTCCAATGTTGGGTGCATGTATATTTAGAATTGTTATACCTTGTTTAATTGATACCTTTATTATTGTATAATGACCTTATTTATCTTGTTTTTACTGTTGTTTATTTAAAGTCTGTTTTATCTGATATCGGTATAGTTATTTCTGCTCACTTTTGATTTCCTTTGGCATGCAATATCTTTTTCCATCCTGTTACCTTCAGTTTATAACTATCTTTACAAGCTTATGTTCAAAGTTATTATTGATATGTGAGGTTTTGTTCCTATCATAATGTTAAATGTTATCTAGTTGCTTTGTAGCGTCATTTGTGTAATTGTTTTATAAGAACTGTGAATTTTACACTTTTACAAGTTTTTATGATGACAAGTATTAACCTTTTGTTTCCATGTTTAAAATTCATTTGAGCATATCTTGTAGGACTGGTGCAGTGATGATAATTACTCTCAGCATTTCCTCATCTAAGAAAGAGTTTATTTCTCCTTCTTCTATGAAGCTTATTCTGGCAGGGTGCAAAATTTGGTGTTGATATTTCCTTAAGCACCTTGAAAATAGAATTCCAGTCTCTTCTGACTTATAAGGTTTTTATTGAGAAATCCACCGTTAGCCTAATGGGACTTCCTTTATAATTGCCTAGACATTTTTTTTTTTCCTGCTGATTTTAGGATTTTTTTCCTTCACTTCAACCTTAGACAGTCCAATGACTGTATGTTCTGGTGAGGTCCATCTTGCAATGTGTTTAGCTAGAGTTCTTTGAGCTTCTTGTATCTGGATGTCTAAATCTCTGGCTAGACTAGAGACATTTTCCTCCATAATTTCCTCAAATAGCTTTTCTAGATTTTCTTTTTTTCTTCTTTCTCATAAATACCTATGATTCATAGGTTTGGATGTTTTACATAGTCCCATGCTTCTTGAAGGCTTTATTTTTGTTTGTTTGGGCCTTTTCTTTGTTTTTGTCTGACTGGATTAGTTCAAAAGACCTGTCTTCTCAGATTATTTCTTCTGCTTTGGCTAGTCTTTTGTTGAAGCTTTTAAACTATATTTTGTAATTTATTCATTGAATTTTTCATTTCTGGAATCTCTGTTTTTAAAAAATATTACTTTGGTAAACCTCTCATTCATATCTTGGATTTATTTTCTCATTTCTTTGTATTGGTGTTCATATTTCTCATGGATATCATTAAGCTTTTTAAAAATCAATATGTTGAATTCTTTATCTGATATTTCAACAATTTTATTTTAGGTAGTATCCATTGCTAGAGAGTTGGTGTGATTCTCTGGGGGACTTGTAGCCCCCTTTTTTTATACCTTCAGAAGTGTTTTGCTGGTTCATTTTCATGTAAAGCAACTGTCTCTTATTTTGAATTCCCTTTTATTTCTGAATATTTTTCCCCCTTGTGGATGTGAGTATAAAATATGTTGAGTTGGTTCATTTGGCTTTGCTTCTGGGTGCTTTCTGTGGCAAATACACTTTGAATCCCTTGGTTGTAGATAGTGTGGTGATTTCTCAAATGCCGGTTGCAGTAGTAATGTAGCAGGCATGTGAGTAGTGTCATAATCTTCTGTGAAGCAGGGGTGGTAAAGGTCTTAAGAAGCTTATCTCTTCCTCAATTGTTGTTCAGTTGTATTAGTAGATTGTTGTATTAGGTTGTGCAATTTAGCCTTCGGGCCAATAGGTAGTGCTTGTTGTAAGAGCTGGCTGTGGTGCTAGCAGAAGTATGTATGCTTGGTCTGTGTTTACCAGAGGAAACTCTCTGGCACTTCAAGCACTGGTCTGGTCTATGAAATGCCCAGTGGCCTGGGCTGTACTCTCAGTTCCAAACTACTCTTATCCCTCAGTTCTGGGTTTGGAAGCTCTTCTCCCATTTGAGCGTAGATTTTAAATCTCTGTCTGGAAACTAGTCCAACCTGTGACTGCTACCCATGCTTGTTGATAGATTTCAGCAAATACCTCTCTGAGTTAGGGTCTGAAGTGGCTACCTTCTATTGGATCCAGAGTCTGAGAGCACATGCTAAGCCCTTTCACTGCCACTCCTCTGGGACTCCTCTCTGATGATTAATATTAGGTGTCAACTTGATTGGATTGAAGGATGCCTAGATAGCTGGTAAAATATTGTTTTTGGGTGTGTCTATGAGGGCGTTACCAGAGAAGATTAACATTTGAGTCAGTGGATTGGGAGAGGAAGACTCACCCTTAATGTGGGTGGGCACCATCCAATTTGCTGCCAGCGTGGCTAGGACAAAGCAGGTAGAAGAAAGTGGGATAAGCTGGCTTGTTGAGTCTCCTGGCTTTCATCTTTCTTCTGTGCTGAATGCTTCCTGCCCTTGGCCATCAGACTCCAGGTTCTTCAGCCTTTTGGCTCCTGGACTGACAACAGTGGTTTGCCAGGGACTTTCAGGCTTTTGGCCACACACTGAAGACTGCACTGTTGGCTTCCCTACTTTTGAGGGTTTTGGACTCAGAATGAGCCACTACTGACTACCTCCTCAGCTTGCAGACAGCCTATCATGGGACTTCATCTTGTGATCCTGTGAGTCAATTCTCCTTGATAAACACTCTTTCATATATACATATATTCTATTAGTTCTGTTCCTCTGGAGAACCCTGACTTAATACATCCCCATTGCTTCCCATGTCAGATACAGTGCTTGGTAGGGTCAAGTAGCTCCTTGTGGCCAGATTTTTCTGGCTCCCCAGTGGGAATGTGTATAGTGCAGACATGCTATTTCCCTCTTATATACTGGGTACTTGCAATTTTCCAGCAGACCCACAGTGTGGGCTGCTGCCTGCCAAATTCTTCAACGTATCTGATGTTTTTATTCACTTTTATGTTACGATCCTATGTACCTTCTCTTATGAAAGTTTACGGTGTGAATCTCTACACACTATTTTGCTATTTCCATGTGGGCTAAGGCATGCTAACAAAACCTCTAATCTGCCACCTTGCAGAGAAAACTTAATTTTGGTTTTTAACTTCACTTGTTATTTTCTACAAGATTTAAAAAAGAAATGTTTAACAATAAATATAAATCTATATTAATAGGTACATGATGTATAAAGATGCATTTGTGACATTAATAACGTAATGTATAGGGGAGTGAAGCCATATGCAAGTAGAATTTTTGTATATAATTAAAGTACGATTAGTATCAATTCAGTCAATATAAGTTATAAATTTAGGATGTTATATACAATTCTCACAAGAAAAAATGAAATAGGTATACATTATACACAAAAGATAATACAAAGTGAATAAAATGTGTCACTACAAAAAATTAAACACAAAGGAAGGCAGAAAGAGGAATTCAGACACTTGGGCAACTGAACCTAATAGATATCTAACAGAATAATCCTCCCAACAACCACAGAATACACACTCATTTCATCTACACATGGAACATATTTTTTATTTTTATTTTTTTATTTCAATAGGTTTTTGAGGAACAGGTGGTATTTGGTAGCATAAGTTCTTTAGTAGTGATTTCTTCAATTTTGCTTCACCGATCACCCAAGCAGAGTACACTGTACGCAGTGTATAGTCTTTAATTCCTCACCTCCTCCCGCCCTTTCCGCCAAGTCCCCAAAGTCCATTGTATCATTCTTATGCCTTTGCATCCTCACAGCTTAGCTCTCACTTATGAGTG
Organism: Macaca nemestrina; assembly: GCF_043159975.1. NCBI lineage: Eukaryota > Metazoa > Chordata > Mammalia > Primates > Cercopithecidae > Macaca > Macaca nemestrina. The sequence continues at coordinate 33,015,718 of NC_092145.1, forward strand.
AGAACATACGATGTTTGCTTTTTCATTCCTGAGTTACTTCACTCAGAATAATGGTCTCTAATTCCAGCCAGGTTGCTGTGAATGTCATGATTCTGTTCCTTTTTATGGCTGAGTAGTATTCCATGATGTGTTTATATATACACATTATCTTTATCTACTCATTGATTGATGGACATTTGGGCTGGTTCCATGTTTTTGCAATTGCGAATTGTGCTGCCATAAACATGTGGGTACAAGTCTTTCGTTGTATAATGACTTCTTTTCCTCTGGGTAGATACCCAGTAGTGGGATTGCTGGATTTAAAGGTAGATTTACTTTCAATTCTTTAAGAAATCTCCACACTGTTTTCCATAGTGGTTGCACTAGTTTACATTCCCACCAGCAGTGTAAAAGTATTCCCTTGTCACCACATCCATGCCAACATTTATCGTTTTTTAATTTTTTGATTATGGCCATTCTTACAGGGTAAGATGGTATCACATTGTGGTTTTGATTTGCATTTCCCTGATAATTAGTGATGTTGAGCATTTTTTTCATATGTTCGTTGGCCATTTATATATCATTTTTGTATTCAAATGGCCAAAAAACATATGAAACATTTGTATTCATGTCCTTAGACCACATTTTTATGGAATTGTTTGGTTTTTTCTTGCTGATTTGTTTGAGTTCCTTATAGATTCTAGATATTAGTCCTTTGTCAGATATATAGATTGCAATGATTTTTCCCCACCCTGTGGGTTGTCTGTTTACCTGGCTGATTGTTTCTTTTGCTCTGCAGAAGATTTTTGGTTTAATTAAATACCATCTATCTTGTTTCATGTTGCATTTGCTTTTGGTTTCTTGATCATGAAGTCTTTACCTAAGCCAATGTCTATGAGGGTTTTCCCGATTATATCTTCTAGAATCCTTATGGTTTCAGGTCTTAGATTTAAGTCTTTGATCCATCTTGAGTTGATTTTTGTATACTATGAGAGGTGAGGATCCAGTTTCATTCTTCTACATGTGCCTTGCCAGTTATCCCAGCATCATTTGTTAAATAGGGTGTCCTTTCCCCACTTCATGTTTTTGTTTGCTTTGTTGAAGATCAGTTGGCTGTCAGTATTTGGGTTTATTTTTCGGTTATCTATTCTGTTCCACTGGACTATGTTTGTTTGTTTTACCAGTACCATGTTGTTTTTGTGACTATGGCCATATAGTATCCTTTGAACTCGGGTAATGTGATTCCTTCAGGTTTGTTCTTTTGGTTTAGTCTTGCTATGCAGGCTCTTTTTAAATTTCATATAAATTTCAGGATTGTTTTTTCTAGTTCTGTGAAGAATGACAGTGGTATTTTGATGGGAATTGCATTGAATTTGTAGATTGCTTTTGGCAGTATGGTCATTTTCACAATATTGATTCTACCTATCCATGAGCATGGGATGTGTTTCCATTTGTTTTTGTCATTGATGGTATGCTAGGAACATATTCTAAGATCAACCACATGCTTGGTTATAAAGCGCATTTCAATACATTCAAAAAAATAAAATTGTAACAACCTAACTTTCAGACCATAGTGCAATAAAAATAGAAATATATACCAATAAAATCTCTCAAAACTACACAAAACATGGAAATTAAACAACTTTCTACTGAATAACTTTTGGGTGAAAAATGAAACTAGACAAAAATAAAAATGGATATTAACAAAAATAGAGTCATAATTTATCAAAGTCTTTGGCATGTAGCTAAAAAGAGGAAAATTTATAATACTTAAGGCCTTCATCAAGAAGTTAGAAAGATCTCAAATTAATGTTCTAGCATTGCACATAGATAAACTAGAAAAACATAAACAAATCAATCCCAAAGCTAGTGGGAGAAAAGAAATAACTGAAATCAGAGAAGAAATGAATGAAATTGAGATGAAAAAGTTCATACAAAAAGTCAATGAAGCCAATAATTCTTCAAAATAATAAACAAGATTGATAAACTACTATGTAGATTAACAAAGAAAAGAGAGAAGATCCAAACAAGTGCAATCAGAAATGACAAAGATTACATTACAGATGATCTCATGGGAATACAAAAGATCCTCAGAGTCTATTGTAAACACTTCTATGCACAAAAATTAGAAAATCTAGAGGAAATTGATACAGTTTTAGAAACACAACATTTACTAAGATTGAACCAGGAAGAAAGTTATATAATGAAGTGATCAATGAAAAATTCTGAAATTAGATTAGTAATAAAAAAACATATCAGCTGAAAAAAAGCCCTGGACCAGATAAAGTCAAGACTGGATTATGCCAGAAGTACCACGAAGAACTGCTACAAATTCTGCTAAAACTATTCCTCAAAATTGAGGGGAAGAGACTCCTCCTTAATTTATTCTATGAAGCCAGCATCATTCTGATTCCAAAATCTGGCAGAGACACATCAGAAAAGGAAACTTCAGGCCAATATCCTTGATGAATGTAGATGCAAAAATTCTTAACAAACTATTAGAAGATTAAATCTAGCAGCACATGAAAAACTCAATTAACTATAATCAAGTAGGCTTAATTCCTGGGAGGTAAGGTGTGTTCACCATATACAAGTCAATAAAAATGATTTACCACATAAAGAGAATTTTAAAAACCCATACGATCATCTCAATAGATGTGGAAAAAAACCTTTTGATAAAATTCAACATCTCTTCATGACAAAAAACCTCAACAGACTAGGCGTCAAAAAAATCTCAAAATAATAAGAACCATCTATGACAAACCCACAGCCAACATCATACTAAATGGGTAAAAGTCAAAGACATTTCCTTTGAGGATTGGTCCAAGACAAGGATGCCCACTCTCACCACTCTTATTCAACATATAGTACTGGAAGGACTACACAGAACAATTAGGAAAGAGAAAAAAATAAAAGGCATCCAAATAGGTAAAGAATAAATCAAACTATCTCTACTTGCTGACAAAATGAGTCTATACTTAGAAAACCCTAAAGATTCCACCAAAAGGCTACTAGAACTGATAAATGATTTTAGCAAGATTTCAGGATGCAGAATCAATGTACAAAAGCCAGCAGTATTTCTATACACCAACAACTTCTAGGCTGAGAGTCAAATGAAGAACACAATCCCATTTACAATAGTTGCAAAAAAATTGAAGTACCTAGGAATAACACTAACCAGGAAGTAACTAACTTGGTTTTAATTTTAAAACCTCATAGGTGGAAGGGACTTGCCTTGTCTCAGATGAGACTTTGGACTTGGACTTTTGAGTTAATGCTGGAATGAGTAAGACTTTGGGGGACTGTTGGAATGGCATGATTGTGTTTTGAAATGTGAGGATATGAGATTTGGGAGGGGCCGGGGTGGAATGATATGGTTTGGTTCTGTGTCCCCACCCAAATCTCACCTTGAATTGTAATAATCCCCATGTTTCAAGGGCTGGACCAGCTGCAGGTAATTAGATCATGGGGGCAGCTTCCCCCATTCTGTTCTCCTTATCGTGAGTGAGTTCTCATGAGATCTGATGGTTATATAAGTGCCTGGCATTTCCCCTGCTGGCACTCATTCTCTCTGCTGCTGTCCTGTGAAGAGGTGCCTTCTGCCATGATTGTATGTTTCCTGAGGACTCCACAGCCATGTGAAACTGTGAGTCAATTTAAACCTATTTTCTTTATAAATTATACAGTCTCATTTATTCCTTCATAGCAGCATGAGAACAGATGAATACAGTAAAACATTTGTTAAAATGTCTAATATCCAGGATCTATAAGAAACTTAAAAAGCAAAACACAACCTCATTAAAATATTGGCAAAGGACAAGAGCTGATGCTTCTCAAAAGACATACAAGTGGCCAAAATCATATGAAAAATGCTCATAATATTAACCATCAGAAAAATGTAAATCAAAGAGCTATTTCATACCTGTCTGAATAGCTATTATCAAAAATTTAAAATATAACAGATGTTGGCAATGCTTCAGAAAAATGTGAATGTTTATACACTGGTGGTGATGATGTAAATTAGTTCAGCCACTGTGGAAAGTGTTTTGAAGATTTCTTAAAGAACTTAAAACGGAGCTATCATTCAACTCAGCAATCCCATTACTGGTTATATACCCAAAGGAATATAAATCATTATACCAAAAAGACACATACACTTATATGTTCATTGTCATGCTATTTACAATAACAAAGACATGGAATCCACTTCAACGCTCATCAATAGTAGATTGGATAAAGAAAATATGGTACGTATACACCATGGAATACTACACAGTCATAAAAATGAATGAAATCATGTTCTTTGCAGTAACATGGATGGAACTGACCCCTGGCCTCTCCCAAATCTCATATCCTCACATTTCAAAACACAATCATGCCATTCTAACAGTCCCCCAAAGTCTTACCTCATTCCAGCATTAACTCAAAAGTCCAAGTCCAAAGTCTCATCTGAGACAAGGCAAGTCCCTTCCACCTATGAACCTATAAAATTAAAACCAAGTTAGTTACTTCCTAGATATAATGGGGGTACAGGAACTGGAGGCCATTATCCTAAGTGAGTTAATGCAGGAATTGAAAACAATATACTGTATGTTCTCACTTATAAGTAGGAGCTAAACATTGAGCATACATGGACACAAACATGGGAAGAACAGATACTGTTGACTACTACAGGGGAAGGTAGGAAGGGAGAGTATGGGTTAAAAAATTACTCATTGGGTACTATGCTCACTATCTAGGTGCAATATACCACATGACAAACCTACACATGTATCCCCTGCATCTAAAATAAAAGTTGAAATTTTTAAAAAATTAAACATTAAAAACATAATTCAATTATATGCTTTTATAAAAAACTCATTTTATATTTAATGACACAAATAGTTTGAAAATGAAAGGGGGACAAAAGATATTTTATGCAAATATCAGGGGACGTTGAAAAGTTTATGAAAAAATGAAATTAAAAGACAAAAATAATAAATATAAACTTTTTTTCTCAACATGAGCTCCATCAAGGCGAAGACCATTTTGTACATAATAATACCAGCCATTGAGTCCATCCCTAAGGAACTGAGAATTCTGGGACTGTAACCACACTGATGCAGACTTTTTCACATTGTTAACCAAACAAAAATGATTGAACTTTATGTATTTTTTTATGATTGGAAAACAAAAAGTCAGAAGAAGCCAAATCAGCACTGTAAGGTGGATGCCTAATAATTTCCTATAGACACTCTTGCAAAATTACTCTTGTTTGAAGAGAGGAATGAACATCATCATGGTGGAAAAGGACTCTGGTAATTTTTTTTCTGTTCATTTTTCTGCTAAAGCTTTGGCTAACTTTCTCAATACACTCATAAAAAGCAGATGTCTTCATTTTTTTGGTTCTCTGGGAAGTCAACAAACAAAATGCCTTGGGACTCTCAAAGAACTATTGCCATGACCATTGGTCTTGATTGGTCTTGACTGTACAACTTCCACCTCTTGGTGGCCATTGCTTTGATTATACTTTGCCTCAGGGTCATACTGTACTTTGTCTTCAAGATCACACCATATTTTATAATCTCCTGTTACAGTTATTTAAATAAATGCCTCAGGATCTTGATCCCACTTCTTTATAATTTTCACTGAAAACTCTGGTCTTCTCTGCAACTGATCTGTGTGAAAAAAATTTTGGCACCCACTGCGTGGAAAGTGTGCTCAAGTTTAATTTTTCAATCAGAATTGTGTAAGTTGAACCAATTGAGATGTGTATGGTATTAGCTGCTGTTTGTGCTGTTAATCATCAGTACTCTTCATTTCGTACCCAAAGAAGATAATCTTTTTTTCACAAATAGATGTGAATGGTCTGTGGCTGTGGGCTTCATCTTCTACATCATCTCATCCCTTCTTTAAATGAGCTATTTGTAAACGCTGATACCTTTGGCTCACTGTCCTCCTAAGCTTTTCATAAAGGATCAATAATTTCACTATTTTCCCACCCAGGCTTCACCATAAATTTGAGGTTTGTTCTTGCTTCAGTTTTAGCAGAATTCATGTTGCTTTTATAGGAGCTCTTTTCTAACTGATGTCTTATTCTTCTTAGTGCCTCAAACTAGATCCTCTTAAGACATGCTATAAGTTAGTATGATTTTATTCCAGTGCAAAAGAATTGAAATCCATACATAGGTTTTTTTTGATCATACGTACTTTTCATGATGTTTTTAAAGAGGCTTTGCAGTAACCATAAGAGAACTGTAGTAACTGTATTGTTATCAGAAAAGAAAAATGTTTAATAACTGTTAAAAGAGACAAAAAAGCTCATTATATATTGATAAGAAGCTCATTATATATTGATAAGAGGTCAATTCACCAAAAGATGTAATAATTATAAACATATATGCACCAAAAATCAGAGTTTTAAAATGTATGAAGCAAGTATTATCTGAAATAAAGGGAGAAATAGAGAAGGTCAAGAAATACAGGACTTTAACATTTGAACAACACTATATACTAATTGGGCATAACATACGTATACAAAGACTCCACCTAACAACAGCAGAATATACATTTTTCTCAAGTGCACATAGGACATACTCCGGAATAGACCATATGTTAATTACAAAAGAAGTTGAAATAAATTTAAACAAATTAATATCACACAATATTTTCTGGTCACAATAGAATGAAACTAGAAATCAACATAAGAATGAAAACTCAACAATTAACAAATAGGTGAAAATTAAATAACACTTTATTAAACAACCAGTGAGTCAAAGAAGAAATCAGAAAATGAGAAAATACCTTGAAACAAATCAAAATGAAAACCTAATATCACTAATTAGGATGCATTTTGGGATGCAGCAAAAGTCGTGCCAAGCTGGATTCAGAGTGGAAAATGCTAACATCGAGAAGGAAGAAAGATTTTAAATTAATGACCTACCTTTATGGAACTACAAAAAAATAACAGACTAAACACAAAGCAACAGAAGGAAGGAAATAATAAAGAATAGAGAGAGGATAAATGAAATGGAGACTAGAACAATAGAGAAATTCATCAAAACCAAGGGCACATTCTTTGAAAAGATCAAGAATATTGACAAACTTTAAGAAAGAGGGACAACTCAAATGACTAAAATTAGAAATAAAATTGGGGACATTATCACTAATTCTACAGAAATCAAAAGGATTCTAGTACAGTACTATGAACAACTGTACCTAAACGTATTGAATAACCCTTATGAAATGAACAAATCCTAAAAGCACACCACCTACTAAGAATGAATTATAAAGAAATAGAATAAATGAATATACCTACAACCTACAACTTATAAGGAGATAGATCCTGTAATCAGAAACCTCCCGACAAAGAAATACCCTGGACCAAATGGTTTCAGTGTTAATTTTTGCCAAACATTTAAAGAAGAATTAACACCAATGTTTCTGAAACCCTTCTAAACATGTGAAGCATAGGAAAGGCTTTCTTACCCACTTTATAAGGGTATTTTATAAGTATTGCCCTCATAAAAAGCCAGGCAAAGGTACTATAAGAAAACTATATACTAATATTCTTGAAAAATATTGATGAAAAAGTCCTCAATAAAATATGAATAAAGTGAATTCAGCAGCATATTAAGAGGATTATACAGCAATACAGGTGAGATTTATTTCTGTAATGTAAGGATGGTTCAACATATGAAAATCCATCAATGTAATACACAATATTAACAGAATGAAAAAAAAAAACAATCTTTCAATTGGTAAAGAAAAAGCTTTTGAAAATATATGACAACTTTTCATAGCAAAACATTCAACAACCTAGAAATGCCAGAAAATCTCTTCAACATAATAAAAGCTATATGTGCAAAACTCCACAGCTAACATCATACCCAATACTGAAATACTGCAAGCTTTTTTCCTCTGATGAGAAACAAGACTAGGATGCCTGCTTTTGCCACTTCTATTCAATGTATTGTTGGAAGTTTTGTCTAGAACATTTCAGCAAGAAAAGGATAAAAAGCATCCAAATTGGAAAGGAAGAATTGAAAATTATCACTTTGCAGATTATGTAATCTTGTATGTGGAAAACCTCAATTATCCCAGCAAAAAACCCATCAAAACTAATACACAAATTTAGCCAATTTGTATACAAAATCAACACACAAAACTCAGTTGCATTTATGTACATTAATAAAAATCTGAAAAGGAAATTGAGAAAACTTTAAAAATATTGTCTATGCAAGGTTAACTCCATGAGCCATCTGATATTTCTAAATTAAAGGGAAGATCTCCATCTGGTGATTTGCGGGCCATTGTGGACCAGAACCTGTAACCAAGGGAAAGGGAAAATACGATTGGCCTGACCTGGGTCGTATACCACCTTTGTGACCAAGTGAAGTGGGATAGAGTATTGTGACTAACCCCAAAGAACCATAAGAAAATGGGGAAAGGCAAATTCCCTGAAAGAAGAATGGGATGGGCTATCAGAATCTGAGAAGAAATAATTTGGTAAAAAGATGATTATTGCTTGGTATTTTGTTTCTTTTTTTTTTCTGTACTGATTTCTAGCTTTAGTCTAGATTCTGTTCTTTATATCTTGCATATCTATCTTAATCTCTGCTCCATGCTGGGTCAGATTTAGAGCTTAGTCTCTTTTCCTTGATTTTCATACAGACCCCATTCATACAGGTCTTCATAGAAACATTTTTGGAAGAGTTGTAGGAAGGGAGGAGCATCTCATTTCAGCAGTGCAAGGGATATTAAATTGAGTAAATGATAACCCTTTTCTTAAATGATTTCTGGATTGTTTTAAGCAGCTCAAGTTTCAGCCTCCCACTTTCTTTCTAGTTTCTTCTACTTCCTCTCCTCTCTTCAGACTATTCACCTTTTCCTATTTAGTCACTATAGAAAATAATATTTCACATTTTATATTTCAGAGCAATTTATTACTCCTTTTATACTGTTACAAGGTGTAGCCACTATCTCAGGCTTATCCTTTTAATCCTAAATGGACTTTCGAAGTATTTTGCCTCTGGCTTATGACATTAAAAAATATGTTACTTGCTGAGCATGGTGGCACTTTGGGAAGCCAAAGCAGGTAGATCACGAGGTCAGGAGTTCAATACTAGCCTGGCCAACATGGTGAAACCCTGTCTTTACTAAAAATACGAAAAATTTGCAGGGCCTGGTGTCAGGCGCCTGTAATCCAAGCTACTCGGGAGACTGAGGCAGGAGAATCACTTGAACCCGGGAGGCGGAGGTAGCAGTGAGCTGAGGCCATGCCATTGAACTCCAGCCTGGGCAAGAGAGCAAGACTTCATCTCAAAATATATATATTACTCTTATCAATACGTTGATTAGTAAATGCTATTTTTTTGCTATAAAAAAGTTTTATCTATTACAGAAAAAGGTTTACTGGTTTGAAAATTATATGATCTGTGATGAATTTGTCTTTATCCAATCCATAATACATCTTACTTTTGGGTCCATAATCTTTTCTTCTGGAATCAACCTTTGCCTGGTAGCACCTTCCCAAATGGCACACATAGTAGCTCAAAGAAATTGCCTCAAAAGTTCTATATCTATAAATGCAATCCTATAAAATGACAACAAATACCAGAAATTCCGTGAGGGTCTCTGAAATACTCAAAAGTTGCATTGCTGCTATGTTGCCAGAGTGCTTGTAGTTTGGCTTCTGGAAATATAAATCCCAGTTTATACTTCAGTAACTGCCTAATGTCCAAATGTAGTCAGAATAATGTCCCCTGTCTTCATCATTCTTTACTCAAATAAAATGGCTTTTTTGAATTAGTTTCTTCTTTACCCAAATAAAATGGCTCGTTGAATTAGATTCTGTTAGCTCATCACAGAAGAATAGATTAGGCTCATGGAATATTACAGCTGAAAAGGACATTAAGAATTATCTAATACAATTGCTCTCAATTTATACCTGAGAAAAGTGAGACCCAGAGAATTTTGGTGACTCCTCAGTTGTTCTGTTCATACCAAATTTGATCTAAAATCCAGATCTCCTCACTCTTAGTTTATTGCCTTTCTGATTCTAGCCCGGAGATTGCTTCTCCTAAAGTTAGTTTTGCCCAGAGCCTTTGTCTCAAATACTTCTGACATCTTGGGACATTTTTATTGTGGCAACCAACACATTTTCAAGGGTAATAAAGTATTTTTTTTACATCAATTTAACAAAAATACACTATGAAAAGGTTAACAGTTTTACAGTTTGTCATTCTGCTATTTTGTCTTTAAGTAAGTAGGAGAGCCTGTGGGAGCAACTTGGGGTAATAAAGGTTAATCACTGGGAGCTTAAGGGTGCTTATGCTTAATTGGTGGGTGATTAAAGATGCTCAAGGTTAATAGCTATGTTTTTAAAGCCAGTAATTCCCTCATAGAAAGCTTTCCTTGTGGGATTTGCCAAACCTATCAATCAATTTCAGCCACCAGCCAATTGGATAGCAAATTTATGAGTTTAACCCAAAGGGGATTTAGGAGTGAGGTAGACTATCTTCCGGGTGGCTATAAATTTAATTATCTTTAAAAACAGTTTGGTCATCTTCAATGTATTCTATTCTTTCCTTGTTTTACGTCCAAATGGCTTTGGTTTTGTCATATAGATGAAACCCAAAATGGTACTTTTTCTAGGGTCCATAAAGTTGATAAAATACGTTTACTGAAGGCTAGTTGCTAGTTTTAAAAACTACTTGGTTAAGTGTTTCCAAGATTAGGAGGTACAATCAAAACTGATTTGTTTTGATACTAGACACTAGTTAGTGATCAAGACATGTTCAATATATAGAGTAAAAACGTTAAATAAATATTTAACTTGGAAGGGACCTTAAAGACTCCACTCATTTTACAGCTGGTGAAGTGAAGAGGTTGACTTGCCCAAGGTCATATACCTCAGCTAAGTCTAACTTGTCTTTTTATGCCTGGCAACCATTTAGTTACCGCTGGCCCACAGCTGTTTCTGGGTCAAATATTGCATTTTCAATTTAATGTTTATATAAAAAGATCACCTAGGGGAAGGGTGGTAAGTCAGGCTTGTATTCACATGGCAAGCTTGTGTTTTTAAAGTCTACAAAGAAGACTTATAACTGAATACAATTCCATTAATTTGAGACATGGAATAAATTTTTCCTGTTGTAACTTTCTCATGTGTGATAGAACTTTTTTTTTTTTTTTGAGATGGAGTCTCGCTCTGTTGCCCAGGCTGGAGTGCAGTGGCCGGATCTCAGCTCACTGCAAGCTCCACCTCCCGGGTTGACGCCATTCTCCTGCCTCAGCCTCCCGAGTAGCTGGGACTACAGGCGCCCGCCACCTCGCCCGGCTAGTTTTTTTTTTTGTACTTTTTAGTAGAGACGGGGTTTCACCGTGTTAGCCAGGATGGTCTCGATCTCCTGACCTCGTGATCCACCCGTCTCGGCCTCCCAAAGTGCTGGGATTACAGGCTTGAGCCACCGCGCCCGGCCTGTGTGATAGAACTTTTTAAGTCTCATGTGGAACTAGAGTCATCTATACTTCTCATCAAACCCCAATTGCTTTGTTATTCCTTGCGAATGAATCATTATTTGATAAATTCTTCTAGAGAAATCAGACATTAATGACTTTGAGGACTATTGTACAGGTGACTATAGAGATTGTTTACACCACCCATTGAGAAATATTATCATTGAATGTAGTTTGGGGTGTGTGTGCAATTGTCATTTATCTTCTTTTGTCAATAATTACTTTTTCCTGCAGTAAATGAAAATTGATCCCAAAGATTTATTTATTTAAAATCATTCAGTGGGGAAATTCATTCCCACATGCCAATTGCCTCCTTTTAATTCTCTTACCTTGTTGTGTCTTGTAAAAGAAAAAGAGATAAAATATACTGCCTTTTTAATTGAACATTTTGGTAATATGTTTAATTAATGAAAATAGATTTGTCATTTTATTCTGATTATCCAGAGGTTTAAGCAACATGGGATTTATGCAAAACATGAAATTGGTGGCATGACCCAGAGAGGTCTATCAGAAAATGCTATCAGCAGATCTTGGTAGGATACTTCACGGCAACCATAAGGTTCTTAGTATATGGATGTGTGTAAGGATTTCCAGTAGGCTGAAGCCATAACTCATAGGTATGCTTTCACAGTAATCCTTGTAATTAAGTAGCAAATTAATACAGAAAAACCAAAGTGTTACTTTAAAACCAAACCCATTAGTTTTTGGTTAATCATGATGAAATAATGATCACTGTGAGCAATTTCCCGTTTCCTAATCTCAGCAGTGTTACTTAATCCTTAGATTTGTTTATGACAGAGTAATGATCACCACTTATAACCCAGTCAATAATCAGAAAGTGCTAATAGCCTAGGATTTAAAACTACTGGATTTTTCCTAGTTTGATTGCCGGAATATTTAACTCTCACTTGACTCAAATTTTCTTTTCTTTTCTTTTCTTTTTTTTTTTTTTTTGACGGAGTCTCATTCCATCGCCCAGGCTGGAGTGCGGTGGTGTGATCTCACCTCACTACAACCTCTGCCTCTCGGGTTTAAGCGATTCTCCTGCCTCAGCCTCCCAAGTAGCTGGGATTATGGGTGCATGCCACCATGCCAGGCTAATTTTTGTATTTTTAGTAGAGATGGACTTCACCATATTGGCCAGGCTGGTCTCGAACTCCTGACCTCGTGATCCACCTGCCTCGGCCTCCCAAAGTGCTGGGATTACAGGCATGAGCCACTGCGCCCAGCCTGAAACTCTTTCTATTCTCTAAGAAGATCATTGAGAAAAGGTATCTTTCCATACTTTGAAAATTAATCATAGAAAAAATAAAGACTGGAGAGGGTCATTCATCTTTGCTGAAAATGGACTCTGGTGGCTATTCAATGTTGGTTTAACATTATGTTTATTAAAAAATGTAGACATTGAAGTAAATTCTCATGTAAAATGGTTACAATGAGGCTTATTCTTTGTTGCTCCAAAATTTTTACATAGAATGAGTCAGTGGAAGATACAGAGAGAGAAAGCTGTAGTTTGGCTTGGTGGAGAGAAAAAATACCTCATATTTTGAGTCAAAGGCAATGGATTAGGCTAATTCTTGAAGCAATGGGTTTTCTTCCAATGGCAAGCTGAGGGGATGGAGGCTGGATGGTCCGACTTCAGATATGCTATAAAGAGCAAAATCCCTGCATTAGAAACAAAGCTGGACTAGATAACTTTTATGGCTTTTTTTGACTGTAGATTTCTAGATTTCAGATTCCTTTTCTCAGCTTTGCCCAAATTCACACCAAAATTTGCTATCCACTACATCCTAGGTAATACACTGCTCTCATCAATTTAGGATGTGTGATTCTGAAAGGGTACTCATCGTTCCCCAACATTATCAGGTTTACATTTGGTAAGTAACTTCCATGTTTTGATTTGATGAAGAGACTGAGATGCAGAATTCTGTGCATCATTACAGGCTATTGTATGTCATAGTTTGGACAGATCTTTTTCCTGGGGCTTCCCTGAAGCACCTGGAAAATTATATTGGTGCATCAGAAACCTGAGGATTTACAATTTACTGTTTTTTGTATGAAACTTTTTCCAATCTAAGATTTGATACAAATGAAACACAGTGAAATACAGTGGGTGCATGTTTGGGGGGTGAGCAATCGATTAAGTAAAATTAGGTCATCAATCAGGTGTCCAAAGAAAAACAAAAATTCACCTTTTATGCTTCTGAAATGTCTCCTAAGTATTGATTTGTACAGTAATTAAATATGTATGAGAGGGGACTCATTTTGTTAATGCCCCATTGAATGTTTTAAAAAACCATTTGTTGAAGTATGATTACATACAAAAAACTGTACATAACTAATGCATACAAATTGATGAATTTGGAATATATTCCTATGAAACTATCATTATAATCAAGGCCATAAATATAATTACCTTACAAAGTTTCTTGATGCCTCATTCCTTTAATTAGTTAAGTAATTTATTCTTTTGGGGTAAGAAAATTTAAAGTATACCTTTAAGATATACCTTACCTTATCAGCAAATTTTCAAGTATACATTACAGTATTTTTCTATACACTATGCTGTGCCATACAATTCCAGAAGTTGATCATATTATGTGGGAATATTATGTATCAATTAATACATTTTTGTAGTTACAGTTATATCTAATACTTTTACCTTTTGACTTTTATAATAGGGTTAAAATGTATTAATGTGCCACTGATACAGTTTTGATCTGTGTTCCTCCATTCAAATCTCATGTCTAATTGTAATCCCCAGTGTTGGAGGTGGGGCCTGGTGGGAGGTAACTGGATTATGGGGGGCAGTTTCTCATGGTTTAACACCAACCGCCTTGGTGGTGCTGTGGTGAGAGTGAGTTATTGCGAGATCTGGTTATTTAAAAGTGTGTAGGACGTCCCCACCTCGTTTCCTCCTGTTGCAGCCATCTAAGACGTGCATGCTTCCCCTTCACCTTCTGCCATGTTTTTAAGTTTCCTGGGGCCTCCCTGGAAGCTGAGAGACCCATGCATCATGCTTCCTGTACAGCCTGAAGAACCATGAGTCAATTAAACCTCTTTTCTTTATAAATTACCCAGTTTCAGATATTTCTTGATAGCAATGTGAGGATGGGCTAATACTGCCACCATTACAGTATTACTATACTCTGTGTTCACCTATGTTTACTTTTACCAGTGAGAATTATGCTTTCATGTTGCTGTTTTGTGTCTTTTCTTTTCAACTTATAGAACTCCCTTTAGCACTTCTCATAAGAAAGGGGTAATGGTAATAAATTTCTTCAGTTTTTGTTTATCTTGCCTTTGCTTATAAAGGGAAGGTTTATCAGATCTAATATTCTTGGTTGGCAGTTCTCCCAGTGAATCTATTTGAAGTAGAGTCTAATCATAGATAAGAAGTGACCTTGGGTCAGGCATGGTAGGTCACACCTATAATCCCAGCATTTTGGGAGACTGAGGCAGTATGATTACTTGAGGCCAGGAGTTTGAGACCAGCCTGGGCAACATGGTGAGACCCTGTCTCCACAAAAAAAAAATTATTAAAAAGTAGCCAGGCATGGTGGTGCACACCTCTAGTCCTAGCTACTCGGGAGGCTGAGGCAGGAGGATTGCTTGAGCCCAAGCACTCAAGGCTGCAGTGAGCTATGATCATGCCACCACACTGTCAGCCTGGGTGACAGCCTGGGTGACAGAGAGATTCTATTTCAAAAATAAAATAAAATAAAATAAAATAAAAGGAGATAACTTTAAACTTCTTTGATAGCTCTCATTTAAAAAAACAAAACAAAAATAATAACAAAAAGTCATTGGCTTTACTCATCATTTTAGCTTATAAGTACGTCCTGATATCTCAACATGCAAACAAATAATGAAAAGTTTGGTGAACATTCATTAGGAAATTTGAGGAACTTCACCTACATATGAGGGTGCAAAACATCTTGATGTTGGCTATGGAGGCCAGATAGATTATATCATTGAATGTAACAGGTTGGGTTTGTTAGATTTTCTATTTCTCTGAAAAAAATGTTACCCTCTTGGTCTTTCATTTCCTACTTTTCTATTTCTTTATTTTTATTTTTATTATTTTTTTTTTTTTTGGAGACAGGGTCCTGCTCTGTTTCCCAAGCTGGAGTGCAGTGGTGCCATCTCAGCTCACTGCAACTTGAACCCTCCTGGGTTCAAGAGACTCTGTTCCCTCAGTCTCCCGAGTAGCTGGGATCACAGGCATGCACCACCACATCCAGCTGATTTTTGTATTTTTATTAGAGATGGGGTTTCACCTTGTTGGTCAGGCTGGTCTCCAGCTCCTGACCTCAAGTGATCTGCTGGCCTTGGCCTGCCAAAGTGCTGGAATTACAGGCATGAGCTACCATGTCCAGCCAATTTGTTACTTTTCTTTCTTTCTTTTATTTTGAGACAGAGTCTCACTCTGTCACCCAGGCTGGAGTGTCACTCAGGCTGGTGTGATTTCAGCTCACAGCAACCTCCACCTCCCAGGCTCAAGCTATTCTCCTGTCTCAGCCTCCCAAGTAGCTGGGACTACAGGCGTGTGCTACCACACCTGGCTAATTTTTGTATTTTTAGTAGAGACAGGGTTTCGCCATGTTTGCCAGGCTGGTCTGGAACTCCTAAGCTCAAGTGATCCACCTGCCTCGGCCTCCCAACGTGCTAGGATTACAGGCGTGAGCCACCATGCCCGGCCTCTTACTTTTCTTATAACCTAGTGTACAAAAATAATTCTTAATTATTTGTAAAATCAGGCTGGGCGTAGCACTTTGGGAGGCCAAGGCAGGAGGATCACAAGGTCACGAGATTGAGACCATCCTGGCCAAACTGGTGAAACCCCGTCTCTACTAAAAATACAAAATTTATCAGGGCATGGTGGTGTGTTGCCTGCAATCCCAGCTACTTGGGAGGCTGAGGCAGGAGAATCGCTTGAACCAGAGAGTCGGAGGTTGCAGTGAGCTGAGATCGCACCACTGCACTCCAGCCAGGCGACAGAGCAAGCCATACCAGTTCTAACTACTAGTAGCTGGTTTTGCGTCTATCTACTCCGTGGGCCTGGGGACTCAATAAAATGTTCACCTGTCTTTGAAAGAGAGAAAAGTCACATTTTTCAAAAAAGGAAAGGAAGGCTAGGGGAAACTTCTATTCACTGATATTATTTGCTTGGTAATTGCTACTTGTTGAGCACTTAGTGTGCTCAGGGGATCTTTCAGAAATTATTTGTTTGTCATGGGAAATTTATAAGGTAAACATTATAATTCTTATTTGTTGTTTCACTCTACAGAAACATGGTGGACTCTCATCCAAAATTTCATCCAGATGTAGAGGCTAATAATGACACGCACATACACGCACATACCAGGAGGTTATAAAAAGGTTTTATTAGTTACATAATGAGGCTTTCTGGAAACATCAGGGTAACATTCCCAAGTTGGTGTGAAAATGAGAGAGTGGGGAAAGGAGATTGACTTAGGATTTTTACCGTGGTTAGTGCTGGGGCTGGTGGGAGTGTTCATATTCACAGGCAGGAGTTTGCATTATTTGAATCTTTTCATCAGTACCAAGTTTCCTTATCAGCTTTCCCATATATATATTTCATATATATATAAAACATATATTTATATAAAACTACCTGGAACTGAATACAGGCTGCCCCTTTAGGTAGGACATGAACTCTTCAGTTCATGCCAGTTCCCACTACTTCTAATTGCCTTTAAACACTGTGGCAGAATATTGCTTGACATTTCTTCTCACACCTATGCTATTGCTCTTCAGAAGTTGAATTGTTCAGCTGGGCACCGTGGCTCAGGCCTGTAATCGTAACACTTTGGGAGGCCGAGGTAGGTGGATTGCCTGAGCTCAGGAGTTTGATTCAAGCCTGAGCAGCACGGAAAAACCCAGTCTCTACTAAAATACAAAAGAAATTAGCTGGGCGTGGCAGCGTGCACCTGTATTCCCAGCTACTCAGAAGGCTGAGACAGGAGAATTGCTTGAGCCCGGGAGGCAGAGGTTGCAGTGAGCCAAGATCGTGCCCACTGCACTCCAGCCTGGGCAACAGAGCAAGACTCCATCTCTACTAAAAAAGAAAAAAAAAAGGAAGAAGAAGAAGAAAGAAGAAAAGAAGAAAGAAGAAAGAAGAAGAAGTAGTAATTTAATTCTGATGTGTTTTTGGCATGGATTTCTTTGGGTCTCTCCTATTTTGGATTTATTTTAGCTTCTTTAATCTGAAGGTTTAGGTATTTTGACAAATTTGGGATGTTTTCACCCATTATTTTTTCAAATACTTTCTCAGTTCCACTATCTCTTCTCCTTCTGGGACTCTGATGATAGGAATATTGGATATTTTTGTGATTATCTGTCAGATCCCTGCAGATACATTCATTTTTTCTCGGTTTATTTCCTCTCTGTTAATCAGATTGGGTAACTTCTGACCTCAAGCGGAGTGATTTTATCCTGGGTCATCTTCATTCCACTATTGAGCCAATCTAGTGAGTTTTGTATTTCTCCATTCTTTGTATGATTTCCATTTTTAAAAATTCTGTTCATTTGGTAAAATTTTCTATTTTAACATGTATTTCAAGAGAATTTATAGTTGTTTATTGAAGCACTTTTATGTTGGCTAGTTTAGAATCATTGTCAGACCATTCCAGCATCAGATTCATCTTGGTGTTGGCATAAGTTCATTGTCTTTTCTCACTTAACTTGTGATTTTCATGATTATTGGCATTATGAGTGATTTTATACTACAATTTTGGACATTTTGACTATTACGTTAGAAGACTGAGTACTTTTCAATCTTTTATTACAGAAGGCGATCACACTTCTCAGGTTTAGCACACAGGTCCTGGCCTACTTTTGTGGGCTGGTGTTCCAATGACAATTTATTTTTCTGAATGTTTGCAATATTATTTTGGTCTGTTTGGTTTGTCTGATATCACTGGGGCTCATAATGATCCCTGCCGGTGCTGCCTTGAGGGGCAGAAAGAGCCTCTCTAGGTCAGAGAAAGAATCCTCCAGCCTGCAAAGATAAAGAGAACTTCCCTGGCTGGGTGCTTGTAGTGCCATCAGCTGTCTAGTGTTTTTCAGTGACAGGAGATAAAGACCAATTCTTGGCTGGGTGCTTGTAGCAGGATTCCTCCTGCTGGTGCTGCCTGGCTATCTGATTATTTCAGTGTGTGGGAGAGAGACATATCAGGTCCAGCAAGGTAGGAGAAGGTTTCCTCTGGATGCTTATTGTCA
Organism: Macaca nemestrina; assembly: GCF_043159975.1. NCBI lineage: Eukaryota > Metazoa > Chordata > Mammalia > Primates > Cercopithecidae > Macaca > Macaca nemestrina. The sequence continues at coordinate 33,034,441 of NC_092145.1, forward strand.
GTGGGGCTCCTGTTCAATCTCCTTTTCTGATGCTACCTAAAGTGCCTGCTGTTGTTAGCAGGATTGCCGTTCAATCCAGGGGAGGAATGGGCTTACCTGAACCACTTTCTGTTTCTGGGTTGGAGGTGGTAGATGCTGGATCTGGATTGCCTTTTTCCGTTGGGTAGTGTATTAAGATAGTCTGCTGCAAAGATGTTTCTTCAGTCTCTGTGTTCATCACCAGTCTACCTTCCTCTTCCACATTTTGGTTTTCTGTTTTGGTTCCATCTTACATTGTTTCTAGGGTGTCTAGTTGTACATTAGTTAGGGGAGACCAGAGAGAGATGAGTCTACATGATCTTGTCTTCACTGTACATTGATTTGCTAATCTGGATCCGCTTCATTTATGTATGTTAACCTTCCTAGCACCCATGACCATTATGATTTTATCTTCTGTGTACTAAACTCTCTATTATAAAGGCAAAACCTGTATACTAGAGTGCCATTTATGCTGAGATGCATATATCTCAACTCTACTTCCTTGCAACCTTTGGCAGATTTAAGTCCTGTGATTTCTTTGAGAAAAGGGCTTTGTCCTGAAAGCAGTGCGTTCTATCACTGGTGATATGGTACTGTGCTATGCAACAGAACACTTCTGAAAATTTAAAATTTATGTATGAAGCAATGTTTGGGACTATTTTCCTCTCATCTTTTTCTAGTCAACTGTATTAAAAAACAATCTCAAGAAAACTTCTCCTGTCTCCCCTGCAAAAGTCTCCAGTCAGAATGTCTCCCAATGACCCTTTTCCAGTAAGCCACAGACAAAAAAAAAAAAAAAAAATACTTTCCCTTATATGCCATGAGATTTTTACAAGCCTCCTTTCAAATATTTATTTCTCAGAAGGACCACTATTCTCTGTATCCAGCCTGCATTTCCAGTTTCATTGCTCACCACTGCTCCCTTTGTACATTCAGTTAGTCAAATCTATCATGCTCCTCTTTCTTGCCTCCAAGCCTTCATATTCTCTGCTCCCTTCATCTGGAACATTTCACCACCACCACATCTCCTCACCTAAAATGATTTCTTCTTCATATTATAGTTTATATGTCAGTTGCTCTGGAAAGTGTTCTCTGATACTTTCTTCTACCCAAGAGATCAGTCATACCTGTTATGTACCCCTTGTCCCGTTTTGTATGTAAGAAAGTTAATATTTCAGAGCTGGGACAGGTATTTAAAGTCATGCCTTTGAGTATTTACTTCTTAGGAGAGATTTGATTCTTAAATAGTTTTCTTATAATTTTGAGTCACATAAGCTGAATTCATTCAAGTTCCCTCTTCCCTTCTGCCTCTCCACAACCTTGTGGGATACCACTACAAATTTAGGCCTTCATATGTGCACCTCAGAAATGTTATAAATGTGATACTTGTGCTTATGGCTCCTTTGGAGAATAAATTATGTGGTTCTACACTGAGATTATTGTTTAATTGCTCATTTGTTAGAAAGTTTGCTAGCCTGAGAATTCACTAGGTAGTGGCACATTCAATGGATTCTATTCTTGAACAATCAACGGTTCTCGTGTTTCTTAAAGTTCCAATTTCACAGAGATGTTGCATACAAGAGTTGAGTGCTGGCTTTGGTCAAAAAAAATGATAGGCCTCCAAAGTAGGAGAATTCCTCTGCTTCAGTGAAACTCCAGTAGACATGGGCTCACTTTAAGAAGAGGTCACTAGGCAATGGAATGGAGGACACATTAGGCAACTTGATGGAAACCTTTCTTTTTTTTTTTTTTAATTAAATAAAACCCTGCCATGTTTTATTCCACATACATTTAAACCTTAACTACATCAAGATAAAGTTCAAATCTTTATAACTAGGATGGAAACCTTTCTTAAGAGGTTATAGCAATGTGATTAAAGCTACTCTGGTTTTTTGGCAGTCATTATTATTACTATGATTGCACCTATTATTTGAAACTCCAACAAAGCCATGGATTATCTTAACAAACTACAAGAGGTTTGAAATTCATTTCATAGACAAGAAAACTGAGGCCCAGGGTAGTCAACTAACTTTCCAAAGGTTACATAAGAAATATAGGATTTAGTTCAAGCTAATACATAGATTCCTGGACTCTTACCATTTAGAACCCTTCATACTGCCCTCCACATTAGAGCATGAATACTTTGGAAATGCTACCCTGGTCTGTATCAGATGGATAAACCGTTATCTATGCTACCACCAATTTGAAAAGTACAAGATGTCCCTTGATCCTCCTACTTCCCTTTCTTAATAATAAAATACATGTTAAGATTATGTGATTTCTGTCAACTGGGGATGATACTATTTTTATTTTACCTGTTTCACCTTTAGAGAAAAATATGCTTATTCTTCATTGTGAGACTTAGAATTCCTTGGATTTGTCACCCATCATTCTTGTAAACTTTGAAGATCATTTTTCCCATATCCTGTCTTGTGCTTAGCATTAGATCTGTAAATGTCACATAAGTATTTATCACTTCCAGTCATGTTAGAATTGACTTATAATCTCTGATTTTCTATAGCAGGTTTTCAATAGTGGACACTCCTTCCTTATTTCCATTCTTTCCCCTTGCCAGAGCCATCAGCTGTCTAACGCTCAAAAAATTTTGGGATTGGAGCTTTTTGGATTAATGATGCTCAACTTGTATCTCTCAGTGTTTTCTTTCTGATCCAATCACTTCATTATTCTGCCTGCCAGATATACTGATATTCTTTCCAGGACAAGAAGAGAACCAGCATCTGATTCTATATCCTTCTCCTCCCCTAGGGTAAGATATTGTTCTACTGCTTCTTGAACTCCTCTAGCCCATTTTATTCATATTGTGAAAATAATAACTCATATTTATTGGGTGCCCATATGCTTGGAACTTTGCTAAGTGCTTCACCAATACTATCTTGTTTACTTCTTTCAATAACTTTCTGAAATAGGCACTATCATTAGTTTTATTTTATGCACGAGGAAACAAGGTTAGAGTAATCAAGTATCTGGTTTGAGGCTACATGGTGTCAGACATGAGATTTGAACACAAGTCTGAGTTCTGAGTCCTTTCTCTTAACCATTGTATTATACACTGCTTTCTATTTCCTTGTGAGCTTTGATATCAGTCAGGGCCAAGACTTGAAATTATGGGGGCTCAAAGGATGGAGGCAGAGAGCAAACATTCCCTTATTCAGTGCTTTAATAAGGTGGTAGTTTTCCCCAGAAGGCAAATAGAGCAGTAGGCTGAATCAAGAGTCTCCAGATCAAGATAAATATTTTCATTTCATTTTTATTTTTTTTCTTTCCAATTTTTATTTTAGGTTCAGATGATACATGTACAGGTTTGTCACATGAGTAATTTGCATGTTGTGGGGGTTTGGTGTACAGATTATTTCATCACCCACGTAACAAGCATAGTACCCAATAGATAGTTTTTTAATCCTCACCTTCCTCCTACCCTCCACCTTCAAGTAGGCCCTGATGTCTGTTGTTCCTTTCTTGGTGTCCATGTGTACTCAATGTTTAGGTCCCACATATAAGTGAGAAAATGCAGTATTTTCTTTTCTGTTCCTGCACTTATTTGCTTAAGATAACAGCATCCAGTTCCATTCACATTACTACAAAGGACATTATTTCATTATTTCTTATGGCTGTGTAGTGTTCAATGGTGTATGTGTACTACATTTTGTTTTCTTTAACTTTTATTTTAAGTTCCAGGGTTACATGTGCAGATCTGTTACATAGGTAAACATGCACCATGGTGATTTGCTGCACAGAACAATCCATCACCTAGGTATTCAGCCCAGAACGCATTAGCTATTCTTCCTGATGCTCTCCCTCCCTCTGCCTCCCCATGATAGGCCCCAGTGTGTGTTGATTCCCCTGGCCTGTGTTCATGTGTTCTTATTGTTTGCTTCCCACTTATAAGGTGAACATGTGGTGTTTGGTATTCTGTTCCTGTGTTAGTTTGTTGAGGATAATGACTTCCAGCTCCATCCATGTCCCTGTCAAGAACATGATTGTATTCCTTTTAATGGCTGCATAGTGTTTGATGGTATATATGTACCACATTTTCTTTATCCAGTCTGTTATTGATGAGCATTTTGGTTGATTTCACATCTCTGCTATTCTGAATAGTGCTGCAATGAACATATATGTGCATGTTTATAAAAGAATGATTTATATTCCTTTGGATTTATAAACAGTAATGGGGTTGCTGGGTCAAACGGTATTCCTGCTTCTAGATCTTTGCAGAATTGCCACACCGTCTTCCACAATGGTTGAAGTAATTTGCATTCTCACCAACAGTGTAAAGGCATTCTTTTTTCTCCGCAACCTCACCAGCATCTGCTTTCTCGACTTTAATAATCACCATTCTGACCAGCATGAAAGGGCCTCTCGTTGTAGTTTTGATTTGTGTTTCTCTAATGATCAATTATGTTAAGTTTTTTTCATGTTTGTTGATCACATGAATGTCTGCTTTTGAAAAGTATCTGTTTATGTCCTTTCCCCATTTTTTAATAGGGTTGTTTGTTTTTTTCTTGTAAATTTGTTTAAGTTTCTTGTAGACTATGGTTGTTAGACTTTTGTCAGATAGATTGCACAAAACTTCTCCCATTTTGTAGGTTGTCTGTTCTCTCTGATGATAGTTTCTTTTGTGTGCAGAAGTTCTTTAGTTTCATTAGATGCCATTTGTCTATTTTTGCTTTTGTTGCAAGTACTTATGGCATTTTCATCATGAAATATTTGCTTGTGCCTATTTCCTGAATGGTATTGCCTAGATTTTCCTCTAAGATTTTTATGGTTTTAGGTTTTACATTTAAGTCTTTAATCCATTTTGGGTTCATTTTTATATAAGGTGTAAGGAAGGGGTCCAGTTTTTTTTTTTCTACATATGGCTAGCCAGTTCTTCCAGCACCACTTATTAAATTGGGAATCATTTCCCCATTGCTTGCTTTTGTCTGGTTTGTGAAATATCAGGTGGTTTGCAGGTGTGCGGTCTTATTTCTTAGTTATCTATTCTGTTTAATTGGTCTTTGTGCCTTTTTTTGTAACAATACCATGCAGTTTTGGTTATTGTAGCCTTGTAGTGAGTGTAGTTTGAAGTCAAGTAGCCTGATGCCTCCAGCTTTGTTCTTTTTGCTTAGGATTTTCTTGGCTATATGGGCTTTTTGGTTCCATAAGAACTTTAAAATAGTTTTTTTTTTTCTAATTCTATGAAGAATGTCAATGGTAGTTTAATGGGAATAGCATTGAATCTATAAATTACTTCAGGCAGTATGGCCATTTTCACAATATTGATCCTTCCTATCCATGAGCATGGAATGGTTTTCCATTTGTTTGTGTCCTCTCTGATTTCCTTGAACAGTGGTTTGTAGTTCTCCTTGAAGATGTCCTTCACTTCGTTTGTTAGCTGTATTCCTAGGTGTTTTATTTTCTTTGTAGTAATTGTAAATGGGAGTTCATTCAGGATTTGGCTCTCTGCATGCCTATTGTTGGTGTATAGGAAGGCTAGCAATTTTTACACATTGATGTTTCATTCCGAGGCTTTGCTGAAGTTGCTTATCAGCTTCAGAAGCTTTTGGGTTGAAACCATGGGGTTTTCTAGATATAGGATCATGTCATCTGCAAAGAAAGATAATTTGACTTCCTCTCTTCCTATTTGAATGCTCTTTATATCTTTCTCTTGCCTGATTGCCCTGGCCAGAACTTTCAATACTATGTAAGGAGGGATGAGAGAGGTCATCCTTGTCTTGTGTTGGTTTTCAAGGGGAAGGCTTCGAGCTCTTTCCTATTCAGAGTGATATTGACTATGGGCTTGTCCTACATGGCTCTTTTTATTTTAATTAGGCATTCCCCCAATGCCTAATTTATTGAGAGTTTTTAACATGAAGGGATGTTAAATTTTATTGAGGCCTTTTCTGTGTCTGTTGAGATAATCATTTGTTTTTCTTCTTTAGTTCTGTTTATGTGATGAATCGCATTTATTGATTCATGTATACTGAGCCAAACTTACATCCCAGAGGTGAAGCCAACTTGATTGTGGTGGATAAACTTTTTGATGTGCTGCTGGATTTGGTTTGCCAGTATTTTATTGAGGATTTTTGCATTGATCATCTTCAAGGATATTGGCCTGAAGTTTTCTTTTTTGGTTTTATCCGTCAGGTTTTGGTATCAGGATGATGCTGGCCTCATGAAATGAGTGAGGGAGGAGCCCTCCTTTTCAATTTTTTGGAATTGTTTCAGAAAAAATGATACCAGTTCCTCTTTGTACCTCTGGTAGAATTCAACTGCAAATCTGTGTGATCCTGGGCTTTCTTTGTTGGTAGGGTATTAATTGCTGCCTCAGTTTCAGAACTCATTATTGGTCTATTCAGGGATTCAATTTCTTCCTGGTTCAGTTGGGAGGCTATGTGTCCAGGAATTTATCCACTTCTAGATTTTCTAGTTTATGTGTTTCTAGTATTCTCTGATGGTTGTTTATATTTCTGCGGGGTCAGTGGTGATATCCCTTTTATCATTTCCAATTGTGTCTTGAATTTGAATGTTGGCCTGTCTTGCTAGGTTGAGGAAGTTCTCCTAGATGATATCCTGCAGTATGTTTTCCAACTTGGTTCTGTTCTTCCTGTCTCTTTCAAGTACCCCAATCAGTCCTAGGATTGGTCTTTTTACATAATCCTATGTTTGTTGGAGGTTTTGTTCATTTCTTTTCCTTCTTTTTTCTCTAATCTTCTGTGCCTGTCTTATTTCAGAAAGATAGTCTTTAAGCTCTGAGATTCTTCTCTCCACTGGTCTATTTGGCTGATACTTGTGGTTACATTCTCATATTGAGGTTTTCAGCTCCATCAGATGGGTTATGTTCCTCTCTAAACTGGTTATTCTGGTTAACAGCTTCTGTAACGTTTTATCATGGTTCTTAGCTTCTTTGCATTGGGTTAGGACATGCTCCTTTACCTCAGCAAAGTTCATTAGGGCCTAACTTCTGAAGCCTACTTGTCAATTCAGCCATCTCAGCCTCAGCCTGGTTCTGTGCTCTTTCTGGAGAGGTGTTACAGTCATTTGGAAGAGAAGAGGAACTCTGGGTTTTTGAGTTTTTGGTATTTTTTCAATGATTCCTTTTCATCTTTGTGGACTTTTCTGTCTTCTATCTTTGAGGTTGCTGACCTTTGAATGGGGTTTTTGTTAGGTCTTTTGTTGTTGTTGTTGTTGTTGTTGCTGTTGCTTTCTGCTTGTTTGTTTCTCTTTTAGCAGTCAGGACCCATTTCTGAAGGACTGCTGCGGTTTACTGGGGGTCCACTTCGGGTTGTAGTCACCTGGGTCTTTCCTGCACATGGAGGTATCACCAGTGGAGGCTGCAAAACAGCAGAGATGGCAGTGTGCTTCTTCCTCTGGGAGCTCTTTCTCAGAGGGTCAGTCACCTGATGCTGGCCTGAAAGCTCCTGTAGGAGGTGTCTGGAGACCCCTGTTGGGAGGTCTCACCCAGGCAGGAGGACTGGATCAGGGACCCACTTAAAGAAGTAGTCTGTCTTCCCCTTGGTGAAGTGGGTGTGCTGTGCTGGGTGTTACCCCCTCGTTTAGACTGCCCGGACTCTCCAGAGCCAGAAAAGGTTAAGTTGGCTGAACTGCAGAGACTGTGGGTGCCCCTCCCCTCAGAAGCTTCCTCCTAGGGAGATCAGAGTTCTGTCCATAAAACTCTGACTGGAGTTGCCGAAATTCCTGCAGGGAAGCCCCGCCCAGTGAGGAGGAATGGAATGGGGTCCCACTTACCGAAGCAGTCTGGCCACGATCTGCCACAACAGCTGTGCTGTGCTGTGGGGAGTTCCTCACAGTCTGGACAATCTACACTCTCTGGAGTCAGCAGGTCAGGATGGCCAACTGGAGCTGCAGAGATCGCGGCTGCCCTTTCCCTGCAGAACTCTAGCCTGCTGCCACTGGCCAACTGGAATTCTAAGCCAGTGGTTTTTATCTTATGAGGTGACATTGGAGTGGGGCCTGCTGAATGACACTACTTGGCTCCATTGCTTCAGTCCCCTTCCTATGGGAACAGACAGATCTCCTGCTTCACTGGAATTCCCAGGGTGGGAGTATGTAAAATCTCCTGTGTCTCTGTGTGTGACCAAGTGACTGCCAAGAGTCTGCACAGCTCTGTGCTTCGGACCCAAGTCCCTGGTGGTGTGGGCTCACAAGGAGATCTTCTGATCCGTGAATTGCAACGATCCATGGAAAAGCATGGTTTCCCAGGTGGGGGTCACACAATAACTCACTGCTTTCCTTGGTTGGGGTTGGGAGCTCCCCTTGCTCTGTGTGGCACCTAGGTGGGCCGTCGCCCCACCCTGCTTTTCCTCGCTATCTGTGTGTCATTCCAAGTGCCTAGTCAGTCCCAATGCAACAATCTGGATGCCTCAGTCCACTTCTGATGTGCATTTAGTTTGATTCCATGTCTTTGCTATTGTGAATAGTGCTGTCATGAATATACACGTGCATGGGTCTTTACAGTAGAGCAATTTATATTCCTTAGGGTACGTAACCAGTAATGGGATTGCTGGGTTGTTTTAAGTTATTTGAGAAACCTCTAAACTACTTTCCATGGTGGCTGAACTAGTTTACATTCCCACCAGCAGTGTATAAGCTTTCCTTTTTCTCTGCAATCCTACCATCATCTGTTATTTTTTTAACTTTCTCATAATAATCATTCTGAGAGGTGTGGAATGGTATCTCCCTATGGTTTTAATATTCATCTCTCTAATGTTTAGTGATATTGGGCTTTTTTTCATATGCTTGTTGGCCACATGTATGCATGTATGTCTTCTTTTGAGAAGTGTCTGTTCATGTCCTTTGCCCATTTTTAAGTGGGATTGTTTTTTGCTTGTTAATTTAAGTTCCTTATGGATTCTGGATACTAGACCTTTGTGGGATGCATAGTTTGCGAGTATTTTTTCCTATTCTGTTGGTTATCTGTTTACTCTGTTGATAGTTTCTTTAACTGTGCAGAAGCTCATTTCTCAGTTTTGGTTTTTTTGTTGATTTTGTTGAAGATCAAAGTGTGTGGCTTTATTTCTGGGTTTTCTAACTTGTACCATTGGTCTATGTGTCTGTTTTTGAACCAACACTATGCTCTTTTGGTTACTGTAGCTGTGTAGTATAGTTTGAGGTTGGGTAGTGTGATGCCTCCAGCTTTTTTATTTTTGCTTAGGGTAGTCTTGGCTCTTCAGGCTCTTTGTTTTCATATGAATTTTACAATCATTTCTTCTAATTCTGTGAACAATGTCATTTTGGAAGAAATAACATTGAATTTATAAATTGCCTTAGGCAGTAAGGCCATTTTAATCATATTGATTCTTCCTTTTCATGAGCATGGAATATCTCTGATTTCTTTCAGCAGTGTTTTATAATTCTAATTGTAGAGCAATTTCACTTCCTTGGTTGGGTGTATTCCTTGGTATATTATTTTATTTTTTGTGGGTATTGTAATGGGATTGCCTTATTGATTTGACTTTCAGCCTGGATGATGATGTTGTGTAGTAACGCTACAGATTTTTGTACATTGATTTTGTATCCTGAAACTTTGCTGAAGTTGTTTATCATAGCAACAAGATTTTGAGCAGAGATTGTGGGGTTTTCTAGATATAGAATCATATTGTATGCAAACAGGGATAGTTTGACTTTCTGTTCCTTTCTGGATGCCTTTTATTTTGTTCTCTTGCCTGATTGCTCTGGCTAGAACTTGCAGTACTATGGTGATTAGCAGTGGTGAGAGTGGGCATCTTTGTCTTCTGGTTTTCAAGGGAAATGCTTTCAGCTTTCATCTATTCAGTATGATGTTGGCTATGGATTTGTCATAGATGGTTCTTATTACTTTAAGGTATGTTCCTGCAATGCCTAGCTTTTTGAGAGTTTTCAATATGAAGGACTGATTGCCAAATATATCCAAAACCTTTTGGGCATCTGTTGAGATGATCATGCGGTTTTGTTTTTAGTTCTGTTTTTTGTTTTGTGTGTGTGTGTGTGATGAATCATTTTTATTGATTTGCATATGTGGAACCAACCTTGCATCCCAGGAATGAAGCCTACTTAACCATAGTTGATGAAATTTGGCTCTGTGTCCCCACCCAAATCTCACGTGTCAGGGGAAGGACCTGGTGGGAGGTGATTGGATCATGGAGGCAGATTTTCCCCATACTGCTCTCCTGATAGTGAGTAAGTTCTCACAGCTGATCATTTAAAAGTGTGGCACTTCCCGCCTCACTCTCTCTCTCTCTCCTGCCACCATGTAAAATGTGCTTTGGTTCCCCTTCACTTTCTGCCATGATTGTAAATTTCTTGAGTCCTCCCCAGCTATACCAAACTATGAGTCAATTAAACCTATCTTAAAAAAAATTTTTTTTTACACTTTAAGTTCTAGGGTGCATATGCACAATGTACAAGTTTGTTACATAGATATACACGTGCCATGTTGGTTTGCTGTACCCATTAACTCGTCATTTACATTAGGTATTTCTCCTAATGCTGTGCCTCCCCCTGCCCCCCACCCCATGACAGGACCCCATGTGTGATGTTCCCCACCCTGTGTCCAAGTGTTCTCATTGTTCAGTTCCCACCTATGAGTGAGAACATGTGGTGTTTGTTAACCAATCTTTTTAAAAACTAAATTACCCAGTCTCAGGTAGTTATTTCTGGCAGTGTGAAAATGGACTAATACAATGGTGGATGGGCTTTTTTATGTGCTGCTAGATTCAATTTGCGAGTACGTTGTGGAGGATATTTACATCTATGTATATTAAGGATATTGACCTGAAGTTATCTTCTTTTTTTTTCTTTTTTGTATCTATGCCGGTTATTGGTATTAGAATAATCTTTGAGATAGAGAGGCGTCCTTTCTCAATTTTGGGGAATGGTTTTAGTAGGATTGGTGCCAGCTCTTCTTTATATGCCTTTTAGAATTTGGCTGTGAATCTATCTGGTCCAGATTTTTTCTGGTTGGTAGGCTTTTCATTACTAATTTAATTTCAAAACTCATTATTGGTCTGTTTAGAATTTCAATGTCTCCTTTGTTCAATCATAGGAGATTGTATGTTTCCAGGGATTTATCCATTTCTTCTAGGTTTTCTTGTTTGTGTGCCTAGCAGTGTTCTTAATAGTCTCTGTGGGTTTTTTGGTTTTTTTGTTTTTTTTTCCCTGTGGAGCCAATGATAATGTTTCCTTTATCATGCCTGATTCTATTTATTTGGACCTTCTGTTTTTTTCCTTATTAGTTTAGTCATCTATCAACCTCATATATTCTTTCAGAGAACCAACTTTTGGTTTTGTTGGTCTTTTGTATGGGTCATTCAGCTCAGCTCTGGGTTGGTTATCTCTTTTCTTCTGCTGTTTTGGGGTTGGTTTGCTTTTGTTTTTCTAGTCCCTTTAGGCGTGGTGTTAGGTTGTTAATTTGATATCTTTCTGCTTTTTTGATGTGAGCATTTAGTTCTTTAAACTTTCCTCTCAACACTACTTTAACTGTATCCCATAGATTCTCGTATGTTGTACATTTGTTTTCATTAGTTTCAAAGAATTTATTGATTTCTGCCTTAATTTCATTGTTTATGCAAAAGTCATTCAGGAGTAGGTTGTTTAATTTCCATGTAATTGTATGGTTTTGAGAAACCCTGTTAGTATTAATTTCTACTTTTATTGCCCTGTGGTCTGAGAGTGTGATTGGTATGATTTTTTTTTTAATTTTTTGAGTTGTATTACAGTCAAGTGTGTGGTCAATTTTAGACCACGTACCATGGGCAGATGAGAAGAATGTATATTCTGTTGTTGGGTATTCTGCAGGTGTCTGTTAGGTCTATTTGGTCAAGTGTTGAGATTAGGTCCTGAATATCTTTGTTAGTTTTCTGCCTTGATGATCTAACATTGTCAGTAGGATGTTGAAGTCTCCTACTATTATTGTATGGTTATCTAGTTCTATTCATGGTTCTCTAAGAACTTGTTTTATAAATCTGGGTGCTCCAGTGTTGGGTACATATATATTTAGGATAATTAAATATTTTTGAATTGAACTTTTCATCATTATGTACTGCCTTTCTTTGTCCCTTTTGAGCATTTTTAGTTTAACATTTGTTTTGTCAGAAATTAGAATAGAATAGCAACCCGTGTTTGTTGTTGTTGTTTTTTTTTTCAATTTGCTTGGTAGATTTTTCTCAATTCCTTTACTTTGAGCCTATGGGTGTCACTGCATATAAGATGGGTCTGTGGAAGATTGCAGACAGTTGGATCTTCTTTTTCCAGCTTGCCACTCTGTGCATTTTTTGTGGGATGTCTAGACTGTTTACATTCGAGGTTAATATTGACATGTACAGATTTGATCCTGTCATCCTCTTGTTAGTTGGTTGTTATGCAGACTTGATTGCATTGTTGCTTTATAGTGTCAATGGTCTATGTACTTAGGTGTGTTTTGTGGTGGCTCAGTACTGGTCTTTCATTTCCATATTAGCACTCCCTTAAGGGCCTCTTGTAAGGCAGGTGTGCTAGTAATAAACTTCCTTAGCATTTGTTTGAGAAGGATCTTATTTCTCCTTTCCTTATAAAGCTTAGTTTGGCTGAATATGAAATTCTTTGTTGGAATTTCTTTTCTTTAAGAATGATGAATATAGGACCCCGATCTGTTCTGGTTTATGTGGTTTCTGCCAAAAGGTCTGCTGTTAGCCTGATGGGGTTCCCTTTGTAGATGAATTACCCCTTCTCTCTAGCTGTCTTTAATTTTTTTTCACTTTGACTTTGAAGAATCTGATGACTCTATGTCTTAGTGACGGTCATCTTGAATAGGACCTCACAAGGGTTCTCTGCATTTCCTGACTTTGAATGTTGACTTCACTAACAAGATTGGGGAATTTTTTGTGGACAATATCCTCAAATATATTATGCAAATTGCTTGCTGTCTCTCTCTCTTTCAGGGACACCAGTGAGTCAGAGATTTTGTCTATTTACATAATCCAACATTTCTTGTAGGTTTTGTTCATTCTTTTTAATTTTTTTTCTTGATTTTTGTTTCAGTTGACTTCAAGATTGAGTCTTCAAGCTCTGATATTCTTTCCTCAGCTTGGTCCATTATGCTGTTAGTACTTTTAATAATATTATGAAGTTCTTGTAGTGAGTTTTTCACCTCTATCAGATATGTGTGTTTCTTTCTTAAAATGGCTATTTTATCTTTCAGCTTTTGTATAATTTTATTAGACTCCTTACATTCTTTTGATTGGGTTTCAATTTCTTCTGAATCTCAATGATCTTTATTGCTATCCAGATTCTGAATTCTATGTCTGTCATTTCAGCTGTTTCAACCTGGTTACAAACTATTGCTGGAGAGCTAGTATGGTCATTTGGAGGAAAGAGACGCTCTGGCTTTTTGAGTTGTCAGAGTTCTTGCACTGGTTCTTTCTCATCTGTGTGGGATGATATTCTTTTGGTGATTGAAGTTACTGTCCTTTGGGTGGGGCTTTTTGCTTTTATATTCTTTGATGCCCTTGAGGGTTCTGGCTGTGGTATTAGTTGGGTTTATTCAACTGACATTGTTTCTGCCTTACTTCAGGGGGTCACAACTCAGCTCAGCACTCCTGGGCTATGTGCTGTAACCCTGGAGGACTGGTACAAGGGCTAAGGCTTTGTTCTCCTGCCCCTTGAGGTTAAGCTCCTGCTGTGCTGGAGGGGACAAGGACAAGAACACTCTGATGACAAGTGCTGGCCAATCTGCTTTTTCAGTCAGTGGCAGCAGCAGTGAGATGTATTTTTAAATTTCCAAAGTGGTTAATAGGGTTTGTATAAAGTAGCTGACACATTGAGTGTGTGCAACAAATAATAGCTTTGATTGTTATTGCTATTTTAATAACAATAATGAAGATAGAGAAGCACTAAATACAGTGGAGGATGAAAAAAACACACATTATTTAAAAAGGTAAGCTGAAAAACCAAAACCTGACTACTTTTTAAAAATCAGTATTTTTTTTTTTCATTCCTACTGAGAGTGAGTGATGTAGCAGAATAGATAGTGCTGATGCTACTCTGGGAGTCCCTCTAAATAGAAATGCTGAACACTCAGCAGTGAGAAACCCCAGGTGTTAGGGTCAATGTTTCCTGGGATATAGATGGCTGGCTCCAGGGGCTTTACAATTATTCTAGATGGACCTACTCTGGAATGACAATAAATATGTTCTGGTATATATATACTATTCACACAAATTGCTTTGCCTGAATTTGGTCAACTCTTCCCCTCAATAGACTAGATTCTATAAAAAAGGAAAAAAATATTTTGGTGCTTACGTAGTGACAAATAACCATCTTTCCCCCTTTTCTCCTTTATGCAGGTTTTAGCAAACTTTTATTAAGTGCTGCTTCTTTGCCAGGCCTCATGCTGTGAAGGTACCAATAAAACACTGAGGCTATAGCTGGCATAAGCAGTGAATGGTCCTCATTTGTCTCAACACCATCCCAACATGACTTTAGATTGCCTAGAACCTGAAATTCCCACCATTGAGTTCAATGAGCATTTATTGACTGTCTGTGTGTGTGTGTGTGTGTGTGTGTGTGTGTGTGTGTGTGGTAAATGCCAAAGTACAGACGTGAATGACATTGTTCTGTCCTCACAGAGTTCACAGTCTGGTGGAGAAGGTATACGTGTAACAACATTACACAATGCCAGTTACCCTACTTATGGTGTATACTACGTGGTGGTATAAGAGCAGGGACCCAAGTCACTCTGCCTGGGAAAGTTAAAGGAAATAAACATCACATTTGAGCAAAAGTATGAAAGATGAGTAAATAAGTATTGGGATGAAATGACAAAGAGGGAAGAGTTGAGGAAAGGAGTATGAAAAGGCATGTGGGTGTTAATTCAATAAGTAGCTCTATGTGAGTGTTAAGGGCATTTTGTGGCCTGTCAACTAGTGAAATGATCAGAAAGAAGGAATTGGGAGTGACTGAACTTTTTTTGAGTGCTGCTTATGTGTCAGGCACTTTGCTAAATGTTTCGTAAACATTTAATCCTCACAATCATACAAGACAGAAATTGTTGTCACTTCACATGGCAACAACTGTTAGTTGCTAACCACACATACATATACTACTGTACATTTTTCTAGACTCAGATACAGTAGATTGGAGCCATGAAACTGGATTTTGGCCAATGGGATATGAGTATAAAATATATAAGTAACTTCATGGATTGATGGGATTCTTCAGTAATTTCCTTCCTTTCTATGCCACCTTAGAGACCATGTATTTCATATGACATTAGCTACAAGATGGAGGAAGTTATTCTTGTCCACTCTGATGTGATGTGTGAGCAGTAAATACACTTTTACTATGTTCACTCTTTAAGACTAAGGGGGTTAATTTGCTAACACAGCATAGGCTATTCCAGGGATCACCAAACTACTGCCAGTGGGTCAAAAATGGCTTGCTGTCTGTTTTTGCAAATAAAGTTTGGAAACACCACCACACCAAAGCATGTGCACGTTGTCCTTGGCTACTTTCATATTATGATTGACAAGTTGAGTAGTTGTGATGGAGACCATATGGCCTATAAAGCCTAAAATACTTGCTACCTGGCCCTTTAGAAAAATGTTTGCTCAGCCTACAAAACTTAAGGAAACCTTTTCATTACAAAAAATAAAAATAAATTAGCCAGGTGAGGTGACTTGTGCCTTTGGTCCCAGATACTTGTGAGGCTGAGGTGGGAAGATCTCTTGAGCCCAAGAGGTCAAGACTGCAGTGAGCCATAATCATACCACTGCACTCCAGCCTGAGAGACAAAACAAGATCCTGTCTCAAAAACAAAAATCTTTGCTGCCCATTGTTCTATTTTACAAACAAAAAAAAGGGTGAAGCTTACTTTTGTCCACACAGCTAATCAGTAGCATTGGGATTTGAACCCAGACCTATTTTTGATGCTATATGCTGTTGCTTGCTTTTATTGCCACTGGTTCATTGACCTCCATTTGATTCTGTACTTCAGTTATTATAGTTTTCCTGTTCATCTACCCACACCACATGGGTTGACAACCCATTCTAGAATCACTCTTTTGACTCAGTAGTGATATCTCTTTGAGAAATGACTTTCTTTGTTCCCTAATATTTAAATTACTTTACTACTTGCACTTCAGCCCTGAGGGACTGACAATGAGAGAATAAAGAATTAAGAATAACTCTCAGGACTTAGCTTATGCAACTGGATAGAAACAGCATAAATAGGTTGAATGCTGATGCAAGGACAAGATTAGGATTGGAACGGGAGAGAAGTTTAATATTGCATATGCAGAGTTTTAGATTCCTGTAGGAAAGTACAGATGGAGATATTCTATATGCAGGTAGACAGATGAATCTAAAGCTCAGGAAAGAAGTCTGGGTTGGAGATAACAAATTATATTGAGTCATCTACCCACTCTCTTTTAAATCTTATTATGATTAATGTTAGAACTATAAGATGGCTCACCAAGGTCAAGGCTCTCTCTGAAACCAGATTTGTATTCAATATTCTGTGATTATATGAAAACAAAATTAACAGACACAGCTGGGATCATATCTGTGTTGACCTTTTAGGCAACAGACCTCTTTCTCCCTATAACATTACATCTTATGTTTTTATGGCAGGACCAGTGTGCTTCATGTTTCCAGGTCTTATGAGACTCTATTTGGGACTAGGGGGCTCCCTCTTAGAAAGATGACAAAACCCTTACTGTTTCTACCAATATTGCACAGAAACTATTATAGTAGCAGGCTCAGTATCTTAAGGCCATGTTTTTTCCCTGACAGAAACAATGTATGACTTTTTCAGGGTGCCACAGGAAGACTCCTGTGTTCAAATAAAGTATTTGAGCATGGCACAGTTTAACTGTAGTTGAATCTAGGATTACTAATGCAGAATAGTGATTAAGCCTAAAGATGCACAAATATGGAGGTTTTTTTTTTTTTTTTTCTACGCCTGTCTGGAGGGATTGTGGATCATGTATATCAGTTCAAACTCATATTTGATCTTCTCACTATCCTCTTCAGAATAATTCTGTTTAAAGAATTAAGAACAACAATAAAAGTTAAACCAAAAATCTAACAACAATGACAAAAACACAATGTATTTTTTTCTTTATATCTTTCTTCTTTTTTTATCCCCACTGCAATTCATTGCAAATAGATAATCTAAGGAAAAATACAGTCCTGAGATACCCACTGTTCAGAGGCATCTCCTTTAGAAACCCGTATCTTCCACCAGAACCCACTTCATGGGTGAGTCTTGTGCTATCAAACAGAGCTCTGTGCTCAGAAGAGTCCCATTGTTGGCTAAATGCTCTGCTATCACTGTCTTGAAATTCTTAATAATTTTTAAACAAAGGCCTTACATTTTAATTTTGGACTGGGACCCACTAGTTATGTACCTACTTCTGTCTTCCACTTGACATTCCTTTCTTACTGCCTGACCTTAGCCATACCTGAGCCATTTAAAAGTACTTAGCCTGAAAATGCTGTGAAGGTACTTGAAGAAATTTTGTGCTTTAATATATATTGCAGTGAATGGAGCTTTGTCGTTAATTGACTCACAGGTAGATATCAGGACTGTTTCTTCATCTTCCAATTTTGAGCTATGGCAAGATGGTGCTTGGGTAATTTCTGACACCTCAATATGAGAGACAAAGAAAAAGTTTTACAACCTGGATATACATATGTGTGTAGGTGCTTGGTCTCTCTCAATAGTGTGCATTACAGAAGGCCAGAGATTCTGCATAGAAGGCTGATCTCTGTTGGACTTGCTGAAGGCAACACTGCTAATTGTTCTTACCTTTAGTCTCTTTTAGACATCTTTTAATGATTCCTCTATGTCCCTCCCACCTGTAGGCACTATTACTTTCTTTCTAAAAAGGTTTTTAGTTAATAATGAAAGACACAGCATGGACCACTCTTGAGAGAATTTGAGCTAATATGTTGCTTCACCCACGGCTCTCCACATTTGTTCTTTTCTCTCCATTAGGAGGAAGAAATGTTGCCTGATGATGGTTGAGGAGGTGGGGGAAGTGGGCTTTCTAGAGTGCCCCTTAAAACCACATCTCTCGGCATTTTTCTGCTGCATCCAAGACCATGCTATATTATCTCAGCCTTCCGACACTGGGCAAATTTGTGATTCTTTCCTGACCTCGCAACCCATATATACCCCAGAAGCCTAGTGCTATTTGAGTTCTAAAGGAACTTTGTTCATCACTGAATGTTCTCTACCCTTGGCTTCTTTTCTGAATACATTTTTCTTTTTTTATTTTAATGACCTTTTTGTAACCTTCTTTTGATGTCATGAGTAGCCAAAATCCAGATATGGGATGAGCTAATGGTATAGATATTCACTGTGACTTGGCAGACTTTCTACTTGTCTGTTGGTGACCCAGGCAGGAGGGATAGGAAATATGCTGTCAGTGGCAGAATTGCTCCCTGTAATAAGGCAAATTAAAATTAAAATGATGAAGGAGAAAGGGGCCATCAATACCTTCTTTATTTACCTGGTTAATGACTCAAGCTGTTCATTAGGCACCAAAGGAGCAATCTTTATCATTTTCCCACCTTCAAAAAAATGAAACACCTGCATTCAAATTACATCAACATGTTTCAAAGCCTCCTTAATTGAAAGTATATGATGGGATCTAATATAACACTTATCTTGTTGCAATTGACATGAGAGGAAGAGGTATGGAGTTTTAAGCAAATTTTACTTTTCTTAAAATTTTCTTAAATGTGGGAGTGATTGCCAGCTTGTCAGCTGACTCACTGGTGCCTAGAGCGAATTTTTTGTCATTAGTCAATCTGAATCCCAATATGGACCCGGACAACATGGTGAAGGCTCTGTCCCTCCTCTCTCCCCATCTCCCTAACTCATACCCTCTCTGTGGCAATTATTATCTTCATTACCAAATAAAATTAGTACTCAACACTTGCTGGAAGCATTCATTACAAAAGTGATTCAATAACAAGGCCTCTATGGAGGGCTTGCGTAGCAACAGACATGTATTTCCAGTTCACATACAAGTAAAGCATTTGAGTTTGCAGAAATCGATGGTATTATGAGTACAAGAAAAGAGCTTGCATTCAAAAATAAGCCACCGGGAGTGTAGAGGAAACATCCTGTTTAGCTTACTAGACTTAGCCCTGTGGAGCCCATTGTCTTGGTGAAAATAATTTTGTATTCTTGCTTTATCTATTATGGGAGAATATAATCTTAGGGAAGTTCTAGGTAGGCCTAGTAGGATGATATGCAATACAGAAAGGATTTGGGGGAGTCTTCCCAGATTAAGGAGGTTAATTCTACCTAGGAGTAGTTGTTGGCATGGCAGTCCCCCTCCTCATACACCCTAGTATTATGAAAGGATATGTCATCATGATACATAAGAGTACAGTAATCACTAAGACAGGTTTGGTTGTGGCAGGAGAGGGATGAGGAACTGGTGCGTGGATGGGACAACCGTGCCCCATTTTAGTCATGGGCTTCCAGAACGGAGCCTGTCTTCTTAGAATCAGATATTTAGATAACAGTCGGTCTCTATAAATATCTCTGTGATGATCAGTCATTCCCGTTCACACTTATTTACTTCTTGAAGTAAGAATTAGAAAAGAAAACTTCTGTTAGACCATTCTTTCTCTGGGTCACGTACAGAAATTAAAAATCGCAGCATGGTTGATTTATAAATTCTGTCTCCTTCCAGGTCAAGATTCTCTTTATTTCCTGTCTCTTAACTTCTATTAATTTCTTCATGTTTGCTCAAAAATTTGCTCATTACGGATTGAGTTTTTTAAACTTCTGTTTTTGAAATAATCATAGATTCAAAGGAATTTGCAAAAATAGTATGAGAGACCACATGTGCCCTTCACCCATATTCTCTAACTGTGGATTGAGTTTGTTCTGTTAATCAAATTTATTTGATATAAGACCTCTTCATTATCTTATTATTTCGCCACATCCTACACAGGGCATTTGGGAACATAAAAGTGATGCAGTATATTCCATGATAAAAGTATATAAATGGTTGGCTGAAATTTTGTCAATATTACCCACTACATGTTTTCAAGTCATCTTATGATTTCAGTTTGTAAATAAATAGCAAGAAATAGAGCAAATAACACACAAAAATATGAGAAATATCTTGAGAGTGAGCATTTTCAAAGATGATTATCATTAGGGTTTGAATGTGTGTCTCTTCCAAAACTGATGTTAAAATTTAATTGCCATGATCTTTAAGAGCTGATTTGGTTATGAGGGCTCCACCCTCATGAGTGGGATTGGTGCTGGTTTAAATGAAGAGTTCACCCCTCTCTCACTCTCTTGGCTCTTCAGCTCTTTTGCCATGTGAAAACAGTGTTTCCCCCTCCAGGAGATGCAGCATTTAAGGTGCCATCTTGGAAGCAGAGTGAAGGCCTTCATCAGACACCAAATCTGCGTGCACCTTGATCGTGGGCTTCCCAGTTTCCAGAACTGAAAGAAATATATTTCTCTTCCTTATAAATTACTAAGTCTCAGGTATTCTGTTACAGCAGTACAAAACAGAGTAAGACAATTGTGTTACATGGAAACTCAACTTAAACATCATGTGAGTGGCCTATACATTATTGTGACTATTATCCAGAACGTAGCTGAAATTATTTTTGAAACTGAAATTATTTTTGAAACTCAGGATGATATAGCCTCTTAAAGTAGGAAATCCTATTAATTTATCCTCTTATTGCTATGTGATACAAGATTCCTTTCCTTGACAGCAGACTTAGTGGCCTCAAATTTCTTATTTATGCTTGTGCATCTCTGCTCTAGTTTCATATTGTAGAAGCTTAATGATCAAAATCATTCACCTAACCTCCTTTATGAATTTATAACTTTACACCTCTCCACTCATTCAGTCTTTGTTTTTCTAGATTAAATAGAAGTCATTCTATTAATAAGTCTTTTTGAGTAGGCTCCTTCTTGGTCAACTTGTATTTATTTCTGTAGGCCTACTTCAACCAATTAATGACCACCCCTGCATCCAAAGTAAATGGATGCATGGTATACTTGCTCTTTGGTTCAAAATATGTGATTAGAGAAATGTTTCTGAATATGAGCAGGAGTGTGTGTCTGTGTGTGTGCATGTGTATATGTATGTGGGTAGCTGTGATGTGGGGAGGAGTCACTTTAAGTGTTAAAATATTTTTTAGGCCGAGCATGCTCAAAAATTTGCTCATTACGGATTGAGCTCATGCCTGTAATCCCAACACTTTGGGAGGCTGAGGCAGGCAGATCACGAGGTCAGGAGATCAAGACCATCCTGGCTAACACGGTGAAACACCGTCTCTACTAAAAATACAAAAAAAGAGAAAAAATTAGCTGGTCATGGTGGCGGGCACCTGTAGTCCCAGCTACTCAGGAGGCTGAAGCAGGAGAATGGCGTGAACCCAGGAGACGGAGGTTGCAGTGAGCCACTGTACTCCAGTCTGGGTGACAGAACAGGACTCTATCTCAAAAAAAAAAAAAAAAAAAAAGATTCTGGTTCCTTAGGAAAATATAAAACATTAAGAAAAATTGCTTCATATTTTTGCTACTTTGCTGAAAAATATATCATTTTATTGGAATTATTCAAATACATTTGAAAATGTTCCAGTATACACATCCAATTTTCACTCATGTAGAGATTGTGTATACATTTGTACTATGGAAAACTCAGAAAGATTGGTATGAGTGCACCACATGAGTAAGCCAGTCATTCAGTGGAATCATTATCTGCTAAGATTCTATAATAGCAAATGCTGAGGAGATGAAGCAGGAATATTCAAGAGAATACTTAGCTCTTGATCTTTCCCATAGACATGCCTGCAAAATTAAACATAATAGGGCAAACATCTTTTGCTATTTCATTGAGGTTTGAAGTTTATGTAGACTTTGTTTAAAGTTTTTAAATGAAAATATAAAAAAGGAAATAAGGTATAAAAAATTCATTAATTGAGGTAGTAGGAGAACAAATGTTAAGATCTTTCTTTACTTTTAAATGTCCCATTATTAACAAATATTCCTGAGATATCTCCATCCACTTCTGCATTTTTCAAGGATGAATATGTAAGGGAGATTCCTTGGCACACTTACATGCAGTGGTATAGCTCCTGTGAATATCTGTCTTCTCATCAAAAGCACAGAAGAATAAATTGGAAGCTTGGGGTTTAAATTTGGGACCAATTTTTCCAATTGGCAAAAGATTGGAGACATGAGGATTTCTTTGATGTTCTTGAGGACTTAGCAATCTACCCTCCTGCCCCTTCAAATCTTAGCATCTAACTCTCAGACATAATCTCTTCTGACTTGATTATCTTTCTCCATTTTTTAAATTTTTGTTTTCCTATGGGTTATAAAAGTAATGCTTAGTCTTAAACATATTTTAGCTCCTTTGGTGTCCCCAAAGATCCAGTTGTGCACTCATGCCTTGGACAAAAATCACATCTAGTGAGACTTCTGGAAGAAAAGTATGTAATTCTGAATTTAGGGTTCTGATTTAATATATGGTAAATCCTTAACTTACTGAAAAATAGGCTAGTATGTTGTAGTCATAGTGCTACTGAGACTAACGTCATGAGAATATAAATTTTGTTTTACTTATAAGAGATCCTAGAGATCAAGTAACCACTGTGTGATGATAGACTTTTAGAGTGGGAGAGGACCTTAAAGGTCCTCTAGTCCATGCTACCTAATTGGTGTTTGAATTCTTCCGTAACTTTTCTGACAAGAGGTTATCAAGTTCCTACTTAAACACCTTTTGTGATAGGGACTTCAGTATCTACTGAATCTGTCTACACCTTCTTTGACTAGTCCTTGATTATCCTTGTAAACTTCTGCTTATGATATTTCCAAATCTGTTCTGTAGATTCCATCTATTATTCCCAGTGCTACCCACCTGAAGATACACAGAACACTCTGTTCTCTAACCTTCATGATAGTTCTTAAACTATTTGAAGACAACTTCCATCTTTTCCTTGAGTTTCCTCTTCTTGAGGCTTTGTTTCTTATATAATATTGATTTATGTCTCTTGACTATACTTGTGATCATCTCCTTTTAAAAGCATGAGACCCAATATTTTATTCTCTTTTTTATAAAGAGGAAGGTAATGATACCATCTAAAATGAAAAGGTTAAGAAAAGAAGTTTACTAGGCACAGTTATACCTAAAAAGAAAAATATGAGTAGCAGGGTGTTTTTTTTTTTTCTTTTTGGTGTGGGTGGTGGTAGTGGGTGAGTAGGAAGAAAGTAGAAAAGTAGAATGAGCTAATCATGCATTGGCATAAAGCTAATATATTATCTTAAATTTCGTAAATCAATAAAGAGCTAAATAAGTACAATATTTTGAGTTATGGCAATAACCAGCAAGAAATCCACAAAGATAAATGGTTAAAAATTATCAGCGCTCTGAAACTAGGACTAGAGGTGGAGAAATATATTTTATTTTCTTTTTTCATCCTGCTGTATTGTTTGAATCTTTAATAATATGGGCATATACAATTCTGTAATGTCTTATATGTAATTCAGAAACAAACAAACAAAACCCTGAAATTAAAAGCTTTCTTATATCATTTGGCCATTAAACCTCATTTAATATGAATATTTTGTCAACAAAAAGAACTGATGTAAAACTGTATATATAGTCTTCATTATTGCTAAATAGTATGTATATTCATGGATTTTGCTACAGAAATATTAATGTGTTTGATTAGAGGATACTGTCCTAAAGTACACTGCATGTACTGGTCATATACAGTGCATGACACTGCATTAGCTTTCTAAATCCTGAAAAAATAGAATTTTTGAAACAAATCCAGCCTTAAGTGTTCTAGATATGGTATTGTGAGCAAGCAAAACCTTATTATAATAAAAAAGAATGGTATACCCCTCAGAATTTACACAATACTTTTGTATGTTCTGACCACAGCAGATCCCAGATAACCACCCCTCCAGTCTAGATATCATATTTTTATTAATGCAGTCTAAGAATAATTATAGTAGTTTGGTGTTTGTGCCACATTTATTGAATCATTCTAAGCTATTTACTCCTGAAGCCTTTTAAATAAGAGTAACTGTTGCTAAACCATGTTCCCAAGAGTAATGTAGAAGATAAATGTGTATTCACTACAGGGTTGTTATAAATAACAAGCTCCTGGGTGCATTTAAAATATCATTCAATATACCAAGACATGATTTCCAGACAAGTTATTAATAACATGATTACCGCATTGTTACTCTTTTAATATAGTATACAATGCATTATGTATATTACAGTATCAAATTAAATTTGATCTTGAATCTTGAATCTAGTATTTACTAGAGATGTGACCTTGGAAAAGTCATCTTACTAAGTGATAAATTAATTTTAGCTTTTATTAGTATTATTGGAGTTGAAGAATTCCTCTATAATATGGGCTTTATGATACTAGGCACACCACAAAAAGTTGCCCTATGTACTTTTCCCACAGTATATGGTGCAATAAAGATTTTATTTTTACAAAGAATAATAACACAAAGTAGTGGTTCTCAAACTTTGTTGCATATTAGATTCATATGGAGAGCTTTAAAAGATTCTAGTGCCCAGGTTGTATCCCATATTGATTAAATTAGAATAGCTGGAGGTGGGGGTCAGGTGATTCCAATGTGCAGAAAAGTTTTAGGACCACTAACCTGAACTAAAAAATATTTATAGTTGTCACTGGTAGATAGATTTATTGTTTATCATACTAAATAATCTTATGCCTAATTTACTTGACTGCTAGAGTTACTAGGCTCTCTTGATAGCTTTTCCTAGTCCCAGCAAAATAAAGATTTTGATTGTTTGTTTTGTAATTACCTACAAATTTTTGGAAATTTTGGTTTCAGAAACATGACCCTTGCAAAAATGGTGAGGCCATTTTTTTATTGTAAATTGGACCTCATATTGTGGATTTATATATAATTTATATACGGTTATATATAGTTATATTTTTAATAAAACAATGGAGACTTTAAAACATTAGTTCCTTCAACTATTGCTCATTTAATGCAATATCAAGAACTTTCAATATTCTAGTCTTTCTTCTCTGGACATATTATATTTGCATATAGTTTTCTTATTTTTACATGGTCCTCTTAAAATGCAGTGCCCTGAAATGAAGCCAATATTTATTCATGCCTTACATTGCATATTGAAATTTTAGTATGTAACCAAAAATCACTTTAACCTTTGATAGTCATATCTCATAATTTATGTTCAGTATATATTCAACCAGAACAACAGGTCTTTTTTTTGACGCAATGATGTTATTCCAGGTCTTTTACGTCTTACATGATTTCTACATAAATTACAGAAATTTACATATATTGCTAAATAAACCTTTGTTTTTTTCAAATTATGAATACATAATAGTTGTACATATTTATGGTTACATGTGCTGTTTTGATACAAACACAAAATGTTACGATCAAATCAGAGTAATTGGGATATCCATTACCTCAAGCATTTATAATTTTATTAAGTTAGGAACATTCCAATTCTATTATTTAAGTTATTTTGAAATATACAATAAATTGTTTTAAACAATCATCACCCTATTGTGCTACTGAACAGTGGATCTTATTCCTTCTATCTACGATAAATTATTTTAAACAATAGTCACCCTACTGTACTACTGAACAGTAGATCTTATTCCTCCTATCTAACTTTATTTTTATGCCCATTAACCATTCACTCCTTATTCCTCTCTTCCCACTATCCTTTTGCAGTCTCTGGTACCATCATTCTACTCTGTCCCTCTCTCCATGTGTTCTTTTTTTTGTCTCCCACATATGAGTGAGAATGTGACATTTATCTTTCTGTGCCTAGCTTACTTTACATAATGCCCTGCATTTCCAAACATGTTGTTGCAAATGACAGGATTTCATTCTTTTTGATGGTTAAATGATATTCCATTGCATGTGTGTACCACATTTTCTTTATTCATTCATCTGCTAATGAACACTTAGGTTGATTTCATAGCTTGGCTATTGTGAATAATGTCTCAATAACAAGGGAACACAGATCTCTTTGATATATTGATTTTCTTTCTTTTGGATACACACCCAGCAGTGGGGTTCCTGGGTCATATGGCAGTTTTATTTATAGTTTCTTGTGGACTTTCTGTACTGTTCTCCATAATGGTTGTACTAATTTACATCCCCACAAATAGTGTATGAGGGCTCCTCATTCTCTGTAACCTTGATGGCATTTGTTGTTGCCTGTCTTTTGTATAAAAGCCATTTTAATTGTGGTAGGTTGATAGTTCATTGTAGTTGTGATTTGCATTTATCTAAGTATTAGTGGTGTTGAACTTTTTTATATACCTATTGACCATTTGTATGTCGTCTTTTGAGAAATTTTTTTTGGATCATTTACACATTTTTAAATTGGATTATTTTTCTTTTTCATTTTTTTTTTCTCTAACTTTGATTTTAAGTTCCAGGATACATGTGCAGGATGTGCAGGTTTGTTACATAGGTAAATGTGTGCCATGGTCTTTTTTCTATTTAGTTATTTGGGTCCCTTATTTATTGTAGTTACTAATCTTTTGTCAGATAGGTAGTTTGCAAATATTATATCCCATTCTGTATATTGTCTCTTCAGTTTCTTGATTGTTTCTGTTGCTGTGCAGAAGTCTTTTAGCTTGATGTGATCTCCTTTGTCTATTTTTGCTTTGATTGCCTTTGCTTTTGAGGTTTTACTTAAGAAATATTTGCCCAGACCATTGTCTTGGAGTGTTTCTGAATGTTTTCTTTCAGTATTTTTATAGTTTCAGGTCTTAGATTTAAGTCTTTAATCAATTTTGATTTGATTTTTTATATGGTGAAAGGCATCTAGTTTCATCTTTCTGCATATGGATATCCAGTTTTCCCAGCACCATTTATTAAACATGCTGTCCTTTCCTTAATGTATGTTTTTGGCACTGTTGCAAACAGTAAGTTGACTGTAAATGTGTAGATTTGTTTCTGGGTTCTCTATTCTGTTTCATTGGTCTATGAGTCTGTTTTTATGGCAATACCATGTTGTTTTGATTACTACAACTCTGCAGTATAATATAATTTGAAGTGAGGTAATGTGATTCCTCCAGTTTTGTTCTTTTTGCTTAGAATAGCTTTGGCTGTTCTGGGTGTTTTGTGATTCCATATAAGTTTTAGGATAGTTGTTGTTGTTGTTTTTTTTTTTTTGTATTTCTGTGAAGAATGTCATTGGTATTTTGATACAGATTGCATTGAATCTGTACATTGTTTTGGGTGGAATGGACGTTAAGAAATGTTGATTCTTCTAATCCGTGCACATAGAATAGCTTTTCTTTTTTTGTGTTCTTTTCAATTTCTTTCATTAATGTTTTATGGTTTTCTTTGTAGAAACCTGTCACTTCTTTAGTTAAGTTTATTCCTAGGTATTTTATTTTATTCGTAGGTATTGTAAATGGATTGCTTTCTTTTTTTTTTCTCCCAGATTATTTGCTGTTGGCATATAGAAGTACAACTGATTTTTTAATGTTAATTATGTATTCTGCAACTTTACTGAATTTGTTGATCAGTTCTAATAGTTTTTGGTGGAGTCTTTAGTTTTTTCTAAATATAAGATCATAAAATTTTCAAAAATGAATAATTGAACTTCTTCCTTTCCAATTTGGATGCCCTTCATTTCTTTCTCTTGTCTACTTGCTCTGGCTAGGACTTCCAGTACTATGTTGATTGGTGAGTGTGCATTGTTTCAGATTTTAGAGAAAAAGCTTTCAGTTTTTCTTTGTTCTGTATGATGCTAATTGTGAGTTTGTTATCTATAGCCTTTATCATGTTCAGGTATGTTCCTTCTATACCCAGTTTTTGAGAGATTTTATTATGAAAGGATGTTGAATATCATCAAATGCTTTTTTTTTTTTTTGGCATCTGTTGAATTGATTGTATGGTTTTTGTCCTTTATTCTACTGATGTGATGTATCACAGTTATTGATTGGCGTATGTTGAACCATTCTTCCATCACTGAAATGAATATCACTTAATCATGATGAAAGACCTTTTAAACATGTTGAATTCAGTTTGGTAGTATTTTGGGTTTTTAATAAATATTATTTATATTTGAAGTTTACAACATGACATTATGGGATACCTATAGGGAGTACAATGGTTGTTATAGTGAAGGAAATTGACATATCAATCATCTCATACACTTTTTTTTGTGAGAGCAGCAGTAAAAATCTACTTATTAAACATTAATCTTTAATATAATGCTTGTATAGTTTTTTCTTTTTTTCTGTTCCATCACAATTTTAAAAATTTAATCCTTGCCATTTCTTTCAGTGAATAATTTATTTTATCATTATTTCTTAATTGAAAAATAATTATAGATATTCATAGGGTACAAAGTAGTGTTTTGATACATATAGTATATACTGATAAGGTCAGGGTGATTAGCATATCTGTCATCTCAACAATTTTTTATTGGGAACATTCAATATCCTCCTTCTAGCTATTTGAAAGTACACACACACACACACAATCACACACACGGTCACTCACAGAGAGGGAGAAAGAGAGAGAGAGGCAGAGAGAGAGAGGGAGAGAGAACAGGGTCTCATTATATTTCCCAGACTGGAGTGCAGTGGCATGATCATAGCTCACTGCAGCCTCAAACTCTTTGGCTTAAGTGTTCCTCCCATCTCAGCCTTCCAAGTAGCTAGGATTACAGGTATACACCACATGACTGGCTAATTTAATTTTTTTTTTGTAGACACAGGGTCTTGCTATGTTGCCCAGCTAGTCTTGAACTCCTGATCTGAAGCACACCTCTCACTTCAGCCTACCAAAGTCCTGGGATTACATGCATGAGCCACTATGCACATCTAAAACTATATATATATATGTATGTATGTATATACATTATAGATATACATACAGCTAACTATAGTCATCCCTCAGTGACATGGAACACTAGAACTTATTTGTCCTATTTAGCTGCAATTTTGTGTCTTTTAGCAGAACTGTCCCTATCCCTCCCTTAATTTTACCCTTCCCAGCCTCTGTTCTACTTTTGCCTCCTGAGATCAACTGTCTTTAGCTTCCACATATGAGTGAGAACATGCAGTGTTTAACTTTCTGTTCCTGGCTTATTTCTTTTAACATGTCCTCTTGTTTCATCCATCCATGTTGCTGTGACTGACATGGTTTCCTTTTTTATGGCTGAGTAGTATTCCTCTCTCTCTCTCTCTCTCTCTCTCTCACACACACACACACACACACACCCCTCACAATATGCACAATACTATATACCTATATACTATATGCCTAATATACACAATACACACAGACACACACACACACACACACATACACACATATATATATCTCACAATTTATCCATGCATCTGTTATTGGACACCTAGGTTCATTCCACATCTTGACTATTGTGAATAGTACTTCAATAAACACAAGGGTGGAGATGTCTCTAATATGATATTTTTTTCTTTTGGATAAATTCTCAGTAGTGGGATTGCTAGATCATATGGTAGTTCTATTTTTAGTTTTTTGAGGGACCTCCATACTTTTCTTGACAGTGCTTTTACTCATTCACATTCTCATCAACAATGTATGATTACTTTTTTCCCTGCATCCTAACCAGCATTTGCTATCTTTTTGTCTTTTTGACAATAGCCATACAAGACGGGGTGGGATGATACCATACAGTATTATAGTTCCCTGAAGGTTAGTGATGTTGAGTTTTTTTTTTCACATATTTCTTTGTCATTTATATGTTTTCTTTTGAGAAATGCCTATTCAAATCACTGGCCCATTTTTAAATTGGATTGTGTTTTTGCTTTTTATGTGCTTCAGCTCTTTATGTAATCTGGATATTAATTTCCTGTTGGAAGATTAGTTTGCAAATAATTTTTCCCATTCTGTAGATTGTTTTTATACTCTGTTGATTGTTTTCTTTGTTGTGCAGAAATTTGTAGTCTAATATAATCCTATTTGTTTGCCTTTGTGTTTATTGTTTGTGCTTTTGAAGTCTTATTCATACAATCTTTCCCAGACCAATGTCCTGAAACATTTCTCCCATTTTCTTCTAGTAATTTTATAACTTTTGACCTTACATTCAGGCATGTGATTCATTTTGAGTTGATTTTTCTGTAGGACGAGAGGTGAAAGTCTAGTTTTATTCTTTTGCATATGGATATAGTTTTCCTAGCACCACTTATTAAAGGGGCTGTCCTTTTCCCTAATGAGTGTTATTGCTACCTTTGCCAAAAATCAGTTGGCTGTAAATATATGTATTAATTTCTGGGTTCTCCATTTTGCTCCATTGCTCTATATGTTTGTTTTTGTGCTAGTATCCTGCCATTTTGTTCACTACAATTTTGTAGTATATTTTGTGATCTACTAGTGTGATACTTCCAGTTTGTCTATTTTTGCTGATGATTGTTTTGGCTATTAGAGGCATTTTGTAGCTCCAGACAAATTTCAGAATCTTTGTTCTATTTCGGTAAAGAACATCATTGGTATTTTGATAGGGATTGCACTGAATCTGTAGATTGCTTTGGATAGTATTGCCATTTTAACAGTATTAATTCTTCCAATCCATGAGCATAGGGTGTCCTTCCATTTGCTTGTATCCTCTTCAATTTCTTTTATAATTGTTATATAGTTTTCCTTGTAGACTTTTTTCAACTTCTTTAAAAAATTTATTCCTAGGTATTCATTATTTTATAGATATTTTAAATGGAATTACCTTCTTGATTTATTTTTCATCTAGTTTATTGTACTTGTAAAAAAAAGTACTGATTTTTGTATATTAATTTTTCATCCTGCCACTTTAGTGAATTCATTTGTCAGTTTTAAGGGTTTTTGGTTGAGTCTTTAGATTTTTCTATAGATAGAATTATTCATCTACAAACAGGGATAATTTGGCTTCCTCTTTTCCAAATTGAATGCCATTTATTTCTTTCTCTTGCCTAATGACTCTGTTTAGGACTTCCAATACTATGTTGGATAAGAGTGATGAGTATGGCAATCTTTGTCTTTTTCCAGTTCTTAGAGAGAAAGTTGAAAGCTTATCCCTGTTTAGTAAGAAGTTAGCTGTGAATTTTTCATGTGTGGCCTTCATTATGTTGTGGTACTTATATTCTATATCTAATGTATTAGAAGTTTTTATCTTGAAGCAATGTTGAATTTTATCAAAACATTTCTCTATATATTGAGATGATGGTATGCTTTTTTGTTCTACATTGTATTGATATGATGTATGACATTTATTGATTTTCATTTGTTGAAACATCCTTGCATTCCTGAGACAAATCCCACTTGATCATGGTGTATTATCTTTTTCATATATTGTTGGAATTGGTTTCCTAGCTTTTTTTGTTTTGTTTTGTTTTGAGACAGAGTCTCACACTGTTGCCCAGGCTGGAGTGCAGTGGTGCGATCTCAGCTCACTGCAACCTCCGCCTCCCAGGTTCAAGTGATTCTCCTGCCTTAGCCTCCTAAGTAGCTGAGACTACAGGCACCCGCCACCACGCCCAGCTAATTTTTGTATTTTTAGTAGAAACAGGGTTTCACCAAATTGTCCAGGCTGGTCTCAAACTCCTGACCTTGTGATCCACTCGCCTTGGCCTCCCAAAGTGCTGGGATTACAGGTGTGAGCCACTGTGCCCAGCCCTAGCATTTTGTTTTTTTCTCTATGTTTATCAGCAGTTTTAGTCTGTAGTTTTATTTTTCTGTGGTGTTCTTTTCTGATTTTACTATGAAGGTTATGCTGGCTTCATAGAATTAGTTAGGATGAATTCCTTCTGCTTTACATTTTTGGAATTGTTTGAGAAGAATTGGCAACTCTTCTTCAGAAGTTCACTAAAGTGCAACAGTGAAGCCATCTGGTTATTCGTATATTTCTTTATTATTATTATTATTATTATTATTATTATTATTTTGAGATTGGAATCTTGCTTTTTCGCCAAGGCTGGGGTGCAGTGGTATGATCTCAGCTCACTACAACCTCCGCCTCCCAGGTTCAAGCGATTCTCCTGCCTCAGCCTTCCATGTAGCTGGGACTAGAGGCGCCTGCCACCACGCCCAGCTAATTTTTGTATTTTTAGTAGAAACGAGGTTTCACCATATTGGCCAGGCTGGTCTCGAAATCCTGACCTTGTGATCTGCCCACCTTAGCCTCCCAAAGTGCTGGGATTACAGGCGTGAGCTACCGCGCCTGGCCCCATCTGGTTTTGTACTTTTCTTCACTGGAAGACTTTATTACTGATTCGATCTCATTACTTGTTATTGCCCTATTCAGGTTTCTTGTTTATTTTTGGTTCAATCATGGTAGGTTGTATGTGTGCAGCAATTTATCTACTTTCTTTACTTTTTCAAATTTGTTGGCATATATTTGTTCCTAGTAGTCTCTAATGATCCTTTGTATTTTGATGATATCCATTATGATGTCTCCTTTTTTATTTCTGACTTATTTGGGGTTCCTCTTTTTTCCTTAGTCTAGCTAATGTTTCATCAATTTTGCTCATTTTTTTAAAAAATTGTTTTCTTTTATTCATCTTTGGCAATTCTTTTAGTCTCAACTTTATTTCTGATGCAGTCTTCATTCTTTCTTTTTTTATTATTATACTTTAAGTTCTGGGATACATGTGTAGAACATGCAGGTTTGTTACATAGGTATACATGTGCCATGGTGATTTGCTGCAACCATCAACCCGTCATCTGCATTAAGTATTTCTCCTAATGTTATCCCTCCCCTGGCCTCCAACCCCCAACAGGCCCCAGTGTGTGATATTCCCCTCCCTGTGTCCATGTTTTCTTATTGTTCAACTCCTATTTATAAGTGAGAATATGCAGTGTTTGGTTTTCTGTTCCTGTGTTAGTTTGCTGAGAATGATGGTTTCCCGCTTCATCCATGTCCCTGCAAAGGACATGAATGCATCCTTTATTCTGAGGTTCTGTTGTTTCATATATATTTGTTTAAAACTATTATATCTTCCTGATGCACTGACGTTTTATTATTATAAAATACCTCTTTATCTCTAGTAATTTGTTTTAAAG
This sequence comes from Macaca nemestrina, assembly GCF_043159975.1. NCBI lineage: Eukaryota > Metazoa > Chordata > Mammalia > Primates > Cercopithecidae > Macaca > Macaca nemestrina. The sequence continues at coordinate 33,067,514 of NC_092145.1, forward strand.
TCTATTTTCTCTGATAATAGTCTAGTTATTTCAAGTTGATTATTGTTGTATGTTATATCTTTTTTCCATCCTTTTACTGTTAACCCATTTGTACTTTGAATCTCAAGTGTCCCATGTAGACAGCATATTTGGTTCTTGCTTTTCTTTTTAATCCAGACTGAAAATCTCTACCTTTTGATTGGGCTATTTAATCCATTCACACTTAATGTCATTACAATATCAATATATTTTGAATTACATTTGTCATGTTACTTTTGTTTTCTCTATGTCTCATGGGTTTTTTTTCTCTCTCTCTAGTCTTCCTTATTGATTTCTTTTGCATTTAGCAAATATTGCCTAATGTAACATTTTCATTTCTTTAATTTTTTTACTATATTTTTTGTATGTTAAATCTGATATCTGGGTCCTCTCACAAGAAGTGTCTGCTATCTGCTTTTTTTCCTTTTTTTTTTTTTTTTGACTGAGTCTTGCTCTGTCACCCAGGCTGGAGTTCAGTGGCACGATTTCTGATCACTGCAACTTCCACCTCCCGGGTTCAAGTGATTCTTCTATCTCAGCCTCTCTGAGCAGCTGGGATTACAGGCACCCACCACCACGCCTGGCTAATTTTTGTATTTTTAATAGAGACAGGGTTTCACCATGTTGGCCAGGCTGGTTTTAAACTCCTGACCTCAGGTGATCCGCCCACCTCGGCCTCCCAAAGTGCTGGGATTACAGGTGTGAGCCACAGCACCCGGCCTGCTATCTACTTTGTGTATGTGTGTGTACAGATTGCACTTTCCATTTTCCTTGCATGTCTTGTAATTTGTTGTTAAAAACTAAGTATTTTAGGTAATACAGCAACTCTGGATGGTGATTCTTCTCCCCACATTTAAGGCTTGTTTTAGTTGTTATTTTATTCCTTGTTTGTTTAATGACTTGGCTAGACTGTTTGAATGAAGTTTAATTTATTCACTTAGTGTGAAGCCTTTGATGTTGTTTCTCAGGAGGTGCACACTATCTCCAAATCTCAAAAGTAGGGAAGCTGATAGTGCAGCCTTCAGTCTGTGGCCAAAGGCCTGGGAGCCCCTGGCAAATCGCTGGTGTAAGTTCACGAGTCCACAAGCTGACGAACTTGGAGTCTGATGTTCTAGGGCACGAAGCATCCAGCATGGGAGAAAGATGGGGGCCGGAAGACTCAGCAAGTCTGTTCTTTCCACTCCTGCTTTTATGATGGCAGTAGATTAGATGGTGTCCACCCAGGTTAAGGGCGAGTCTGCCTCTCCCAGTTCACTGACTAAAATGTTAATCTCCTTTAGCTACACCCTCACAGACACATCCAGGAAATATACTTTGTATCCTTCAATGTAATCAAGTTGCCACTCAATATTAACCATCACAGGGGAGGTGTGATGGGGGTACTCCCATGACCATTATAGCTGTCACTGCTCAGGGTTCTTATCTGAAGCTTGTGGCCTTACAGTTCATTACTGGGGCTATCCAAGGCCCATAGCCACTAATACTTGCCTGCTGCTGCTGTTAATTCACTGCCCAAGGCCATTTTAGTTAGTAGATAGTGAATCTTGCTGGAACTGTGTTTATCCTATCAGGGCAGTGGATTCTTTTTTGGCCTAGGGTGGTCTAGTATGTCATCCAGTTGCAAAGGCCTGGAAGTGAGGGCTTCAAGAATATGCATAGTGCTTTATTTTATTGTGGCTGAGCTGGTACCCAAGTTACAAGAAAAAGTTATTGTACTCTTCACTCAAATGGAAGGAGTCTCTCCCCAAGCTTCCCTGCTGGGAGTTGGGGAAGGGGTGACACAGGTTCTCTCTTGGCCACTATAACTGGTGTCACACAAGTTGTACTCCAAGCCTACTGCCTCCAAGAGCAGTGCAGCATCAGGACTTGCCCAATGACTGCAGACCTTGTGGCCTGATTTCCACTCAAATTTGTTCAGGTCCCCAGGCCACTTTAGTTAGCTGGTGATGAATCTGGCTGGGACTTGAGTTCTTCCCACTGGGGAAGAAGATTTCCCTCTGGCCCAGGGCTGGTCAAAATGCCTCCTCCATGGGCATCAGCAGAATTCTGCCCTTGGATGTATTCTGCTGTGACAGGACAACACTGAATTCCAATGCAAATTTCATACTTTGCTCTCATTTTCCCAAGCACACACAGATTCTCGTTTTGTTCTGCAATGCCTAAGGTTGGAGAAGGAGGGGTGTACTCAATACAAGACTGTCCTGTCTATCCTCTTCAATGTCTCTTTCCTTGCTATTATGTTAAAACCAGGTTCTTTGATTTGATACTTTCATTCTTATAAAGGTGTTTTATTGTGTAGATAGTTGTTCAATTTGGTGTTCCTGTTGGGGAACAATTGTTGGGGGGTTCTGTTCAGCCATTTTCCTTCACCTCCTTTAAAGTATATTTTTGGGCCAGGTGCAGTGGCTCATGCCTGTAATCCCAGTACTTTGGGAGCCTGAGGTGGGCAGATCACAAGATCAGGAGTTCGAGACCAGCCTAGCCAACATAGTGAAACCCCGTCTCTACTAAAAATACAAAAAAAAAAAAAAAAAAAAAAGCCAGGCGTGGTGGCAGGCGCCTGTAATCCCAGCTACTCAGGTGCCTGAGGCAGGAGAATTGCTTGAACCTGGGAGGCAGAGGTTGCAGTGAGCTGAGATTGCACCACTGCACTCCAGCCCGGGTGACAGTGCGAGACTCTGTCTCAAAAAAAAAAAAAAAAAAAAAAATATATATATATATATATATATATATATATACACACACACACACACACACACACACACATATATATTTGTTCATTGTTTCAGTCAATTGATGGTTTTTAAAAGCTGATTCTGTCATTCAAATTTGGTAACTATGTTTTTAAACAAAAATGTAATGAGAGTAAACTGATATAGATGGTACTTATGAATTAGTAAGAAAGATTAAATTATTTCTAGGAAGATTTTCTTTATTGTTTTTCAATGAAGTTTGCTTTTTCCATATAATATTTAAGCATTGAAGTGTGGATATTGTTTATACTTTGGATTCCTGATAAGAAAGAATAAGTGGATATATGTGCTGGCGTTTCTTCATCAAACAAAATAGATATTGAGAAGCGACTGTGTGAGAGGGGCTAATGCTAGTTCTTAGGGATATATAGAGTAGTAAAATAAGTTATAATTGCTGAAAGGACTTCTTGGTTTGGTAAGGAGACAATGCAATGTGACAAGTGGTGTAATGGAGGCAAGCTCAGAGGAGCGTGAGAGTATAATTGAGGGACCTCAAAGCCATCCTGGAAGTTCCAGTAAGGCTTCTTGGAGGACACAAATCTGAACAGGCAGAAAGCTAGGTGAAGAAGTGGAAAAGAAGGGAAAAGAATTAGTCAAGATAATACACTCAATGTATGTAGGAATTTTTCCTTATCCCTTTCTCTACGCATGACAATTTTAAATAAAGTCATCATCATCAAAACTGGTGAAGCTTAAAAATAAGAAAAGAGAATGCAGCCATCCCTTGGTATATGTGAGGGATTGGTTCTAAGACTCCTCCCCTGTGAATACTCAAATCCTTAGGTGCTCAAGTTCTTGAAATATCAACTATGCACATTCTCCCATATACTTTAAATTGTCTTTAAACTACTTATAATACCTAATGCAATGTCTATACATAACCTTACTTATGTGGATTCAACACAGTACTTGACATGTGCCAAAATTAAGTCTTGATTTTGGGAACTTTGTAGACTTAAAAAAATATTTTTGATTGGTGATTGGTTGAATCCACAAATGAAGAACCCACATATATGGAGATGTGCCTGTATGTATATGGTAGAATCATGAGTGGAACTCAGAGTATTTTAGTGGAAGATGAAGGTAAGCAGCTCAGGGATGTTATGATTAAGCTTTAAGGCTGAGAGGATAAGTTAGAGGACATGAGAACCCTAGAGAATATAAGTAGGGGGTTCTACATAAGATGGAGCCAGAAAGGGCCTACCCAATCTATAAATGGATTGTAGCACAACTTTTTATTTTATCCCAGGCTGGAGTGCAGTGGTGTGATCTCGGCTTACCACAACCTCTACCTCCCAGATTCAAGCAATTCTCCTGCTTCAGCCTCCTGAGTAACTGGGATTACAGGCACGTGACACCATGCCCGGCTAATTTTTTGTATTTTTCATAGAGATGGGGTTTCACCATGTTAGACAGGATGGTCTTGATCTCCTGACCTCGTTATCTGCCTGCCTTGGCCTCCCACAGTGCTGGGATTACAGGCGTGAGACACCGCGCCTGGCCTGTAACACAACTTTGTACTCCATGTTAAGCATAGAAGAAATAGGAGAGCCATTGGATACATGCAATACATAAAAAAAGAGTGACCTAGAAGCAATCAGAATATTAAGCCATTTGTGGATATTGGCAATATATGGTAAATACCAACATATTGTAAAACTAGAGCAGAGAAACTAATGTTAAAACTGGTCTAAAAAGATAAAACATATAGGGCCTAAGAAAGGCAAATTCAAGATTACATACAGAAAACTCTATGAGCCAGAACATAAGCATGACTCCTAAAAAAAACCCTCACAATATCTTCTGAAAATGAGTTCATAGAACAAACACACAAGAGTTTAAGCAAACAAGCAAACAAACAAATAGGTGGACAAACAGGAAACTTTCCCTATGGCAGATAATTTACAAACTCAAGAAACATAATAATCCATACTCTCATGGCACTACAGATAATACAACCATTGAAAATGATTTATAACATATGATAAAAAATATGAAGGAGAAGAATTTTATATTGAGATGTCAGTGTATGGAGCTTTATGAGCCTCATCCCCCGAGAAATAAGCATAAATAGTAAAACTTATAAAAAAGATTAAAATAATGATATATTGTCCCAAGGCCATAAAGTAAAGAAACATTTTATTCAAGAAAACCTATTAAGACTTATTATAGGCCGGGCACGGTGGCTCAAGCCTGTAATCCCAGCACTTTGGGAGGCCGAGACGGGCGGATCACGAGGTCAGGAGATCGAGACCATCCTGGCTGACACAGTGAAACCCCGTCTCTACTAAAAAGTACAAAAAAACTAGCCAGGCGAGGTGGCGGGCGCCTGTAGTCCCAGCTACTCGGGAGGCTGAGGCAGGAGAATGGCGTGAACCCGGGAGGCGGAGCTTGCAGTGAGCCAAGATCACGCCACTGCACTCCAGCCTGGGCGGCAGAGCGAGACTCTGTCTCAAAAAAAAAAAAAAAAAAAAAAAAAGACTTATTATAAGCCACAAGAGACTGTGGTATTTGAATTTTGACCTGCTTCCCAGCTGAGTGTGACAAAATCTCTAGTCTGGGTAGGTATGGCCAACAAGATGGGGCTCTCTCTTCTCTCAGTTTTAAATCGAGTAACATGGTATCTCTCCACAAGGGGCCTACTGACATCACTTTTTGACCCAACATCTTCAAGTTTAACAGGTTAAATTTCTGACCATTGTGTCCAAGATGCTGGGGCCCACCTTCTTTCACTGAGTCCCCATTCATAGGATGAAGGCTATACTCTAGACTTGATCCAGCTCATTCATAGGACTAAAATTCCACAACAAGAGAGGCAAGCAAAAAGTACTAGAGGTTATCACCTTACCCAGTGCCTGGAGTAATGGCTCAGGAACTTTTTACATGAGGAGTAATAGTACATACGAATAGAGAGTTCTGAAGCTCTCCTAGCTTCTTCCAGTTCTCCCAGCCTCAGAACTCCTAGTGAGTCAGAAACTGACTTTATTTTAATGACAGCATGGGGAAACTTAAGCCTAAATGTGCTCTTGAAAACAATAGCTGTTCTTAAGTGAGAACAAGAAGTTACCTCATAGGGTCAACTAGTTTTTTAGAAAGAACAGGGAAAGAAATCACTAAGAAGAACTCTCTTGGGATCAGAACAAACCTCAGACTGACATGAAAAACAATCACTGCCCAAATGTAATTGAATTATACTAGGCACAATTTATGGCCCAAGGCATTGCTGGAAACAAAATAGCAACCAGCCAGCAATTAATGGGGCCTAAGGGCTGGGTGTTAATACCACCTGAAGTAAACAGGTTAATAGAGATCAAAGAAAGATGCAGTGATAGCTCTGATAAAACCACTGTCATTCCAGGGTGACAGTGTGCACCTCCTGAGAAACAACATCAAAGGCTTCACACTAAGTGAATAAATTAAACTTCATTCAAACAGTCTAGCCAAGTCATTAAACAAGGAATAAAATAACAACTAAAACAAGCCTTAAATGTGGGGAGAAGAATCACCATCCAGAGTTGCTATATTACCTAAAATACTTAGTTTTTAACAACAAATTACAAGACATGCAAGGAAAATGGAAAGTGCAATCTGTACACACACATACACAAAGTAGATAGCAGGCCGGGTGCTGTGGCTCACACCTGTAATCCCAGCACTTTGGGAGGCCGAGGTGGGCGGATCACCTGAGGTCAGGAGTTTAAAACCAGCCTGGCCAACATGGTGAAACCCTGTCTCTATTAAAAATACAAAAATTAGCCAGGCGTGGTGGTGGGTGCCTGTAATCCCAGCTGCTCAGAGAGGCTGAGATAGAAGAATCACTTGAACCCGGGAGGTGGAAGTTGCAGTGATCAGAAATCGTGCCACTGAACTCCAGCCTGGGTGACAGAGCAAGACTCAGTCAAAAAAAAAAAAAAAAAAAAAAAGGAAAAAAAGCAGATAGCAGACACTTCTTGTGAGAGGACCCAGATATCAGATTTAACATACAAAAAATATAGTAAAAAAATTAAAGAAATGAAAATGTTACATTAGGCAATATTTGCTAAATGCAAAAGAAATCAATAAGGAAGACTAGAGAGAGAGAAAAAAAAACCCATGAGACATAGAGAAAACAAAAGTAACATGACAAATGTAATTCAAAATATATTGATATTGTAATGACATTAAGTGTGAATGGATTAAATAGCCCAATCAAAAGGTAGAGATTTTCAGTCTGGATTAAAAAGAAAAGCAAGAACCAAATATGCTGTCTACATGGGACACTTGAGATTCAAAGTACAAATGGGTTAACAGTAAAAGGATGGAAAAAAGATATAACATACAACAATAATCAACTTGAAATAACTAGACTATTATCAGAGAAAATAGACTTTAAAACAAATTACTGGAGATAAAGAGGTATTTTATAATAATAAAACGTCAGTGCATCAGGAAGATATAATAGTTTTAAACAAATATATATGAAACAACAGAACCTCAGAATAAAGACACAGTTGACATAAATAAAGGGAGAAATAGACAATTCAATAACAATAGCTCATTTTCAATAACAGAACATCTAGGCAGGGGAGCAGTAAGAAAATAGACTTGAACGCTATATGCCAATTAGACCTAAGAAACATCTGTACAACACTCCGACCAATAACAGCAGAATACATATTCTTGAATGCACATGGAATATTCTCTAGGATAGACCATATGTTAGGTCATAAAACAAGCCTCAATAAAATTAAAAAGATTTAAATCATACAAAGTATGTTCTCCAAAACAATGGAGTAATACTAGGAGAGGAAACTTGACAAATTCACAAATATGTGGAAATTAAATAGTACACCTATAAATAACCAATGCATCAAAACTATATGTGTATTATCACCTCACTACCCATGAATATGTACAATTAATATTTGTCAATTAAAAAAATAAAATTGAAAGCAAACAAAGCTACATACACAAAATGAATGACTGAAAAATGAAAAAATAAAGATGAATAAAATTGAAAATGAAGACAAAACATACCAGAAGTTATGAAATGAAGTTAAAGCAGTGCTTAGAGAAATATTTATAGCTGCAAACACCTATATTAAAAAAGACACATCTAAATGAATAACGTGGTCTTTTACCTTAAGACACTAGGAAAAGAGGAGCAAAATAACCCCATAGCAAATAAAAGGAAGGAAAATGTAAAGACTAGAGTATAATTGTTAGTTAAATAAACAATAGAAAAATATTAGATGAAAGCAATGAAACCAATAATTTGTCTTTTTAAAAGATCAGCAAAATTAAAATTAATACACATTTACCTTGACAGGCCAAGAAGAAGAGCTGACTAAATTATTAAAGTCTAGAATGAAAGAGGAATACTACAAACAATTATATCCCAACAAATTAGATAATCTACGCAAAATGGAAAAATTCCCAGGAAGGAACAATAGAAAATCTGAATAGACCTATAAAAAATAAAGAGATTTAATTGGCTAGAGGACTAATAATTTTATTTATCTTAAAAAAAAAACAGCTTTTGGTTCCATTGGTTTTCTCTATTAATTTCTTGTTTTGAATTGTATTGATTTCTGCTCTGATTTTAATTATTTCTTTTCTTCTGCTTACTTTGGATAATTCACTCTTCTATTGCTAGTTTTCTAACGTAGAAGCTTATATAAGTTTAGATCTTAGATCTTATAAGATTTTAGATCTTTTAGATCTTCTTTTCTAATATATGCATTCAGTCCTAAAAATTTCCGTTTAAGGACTGCTTTTGCTGCATCCCACAGATTTTAAGTTGTGTTTTCATTTAGTTCAAAACATTAGAATTTTTCATTCATTGACCGGTGTGTTATTTAGAACTTTGTTGTTTAATCTCCAAGTATTTCAGAATTTTCCCGCTATCTTTATGTTATTGATTTCTAGTTTAATTCCACTGTGGTTTGAGAACAGAGATTGAATGATTTTTATTCATTTAAACTTGTTAAGGTGTATTTGATGGCCCACAATGTAAGGTCTATCTTGCTGGATGTCTAATGGGAGCTTCACATGAACGTGCATTCTGGTTTTTTTTGGATGAAGTGGGCTACAGATATCCATTATATCCAGTTGGTTGGTGGTGGTGTTGAGTACAACTGTGCTTTACTAATTTTCTGCCTACTAGATCTGTTCATTTCAGATAAAGGGGTGTTGAAATTTCCAACTATAATGTAGATGTATTTATTTCTTCTTGAAATTCTATCAGTTTTTGCCTCATGTATTTTGATGCTCTGTTGTTAGGTGCAGACACATTAAGGACAATTATGTGTTCTTTGATAATTGGTCTCTTTATCAACATGTAATACCCTTTTTTACTCCTGATAATTTCCTTGCTCTCAAGTCTGTGTCTTCTGAAATTAATACAGATATTCCCACATTCTTTTGATTAATGTTTGCAGTGTATATTTTTCTCCATCCATTTACTTTTAATCTAATATGTCTTATATTTAAAGTGAGTTTCTAGTAGACAACATATAGATGGGTCGGGCTTTTAGATCCACTCTGAAAATCTCTTTTAATTGGTGCATTTGGACAATTAACATTCAAAGTGATTATTGACACATTTGGATGAATATCTACCATATTTGTTACTATATGATATATATGATATTTGTTGCCCTTTTTAGTCCTATTTTTGTCTTCCCTTCTTCATTCATTTTCTTCTGGTTTTAATTGTGCGTTTTATACAATTCCATTTTATCTTCTCTCTTAGAATATTGGTTGAACTTTTTTTTCTTTTTTTTAAAGTGGTTTCTGTAGCATTTACAATACACACTTCCAAGTAGTCTAAGCTCACTTTTGAATAATACTATACCTCTTTACAGGTAGTGTGAGTGTCTTATATCAAAATAATTTTAATTTCCTCCTTCCATCCATATTATCATACATATCATTATACATAAGCATGCATAACTGTATATATATCCACACACACATAAGCATACATATTTAAATACATCATTGCTATTATTATTTTGAACAAGACTCATCTGTTATATTAATTAAGAATAAGAAAAATGCACACCTGTTATCCCAGCATTTTTGGAGGCCAAGGCAGGAGGATTACTTGAGCCCAGGGGTTTCAGGCTAGCCTGGGCAGCATAGCAAGACCCCATCTCTACAAAAAATTTAAAAAAGTTAGCCAGGTCTAGTGGCGTGTACCTGTGGCCCCAGCTACTTTGGAAGCTGAGGCAGGAGGATCACTTGAGCCCAGGAGTTTGAAGCTGCAGTGAGCTGTGATCCTGCCACTGTACTCCAGCCTGGGTGATAGAGCAAGACCCTGCCTCAAAAAATGCATATATTTAAAATATAAATATAATAAAAATATTATGTATAATATATAATAAATAAAAGTTTTTATTTTACCTGTACCTATTCTTTCTCTGATGCTCTTCCTTTTTTATGTGGATGCAAGTATCTTACCTATATAATTTCCTTTCCATCTAATGAGTTTCTTCTAATATTTCTGGCAAGACTTGTGTACTGGCAATACGTTTCTTCAACTTTTTGAAAACCATATATTCCTCTTTCATTGTTGAAGAATGTTTTTTTCTGGGCACATAATTCTAGATTAGTGTTCTTTTTTTCTCAGTACTTTTAAATTCCACTCTTTTCTTGCTGGCATGGTTTCTGAAGAGAAGACAGGTGTTATTCTTATCTTTGCTTCTTCATAGGTCAGCTGGTTTTTTTTCCTTTGGTTTCTTTCAGAGTTTTTTTACCCTATCTTTGATTTTCCTGTAGTTTCAATATGATATGCACGGGTGTAGTTTTTTTTTTATTTTTGTTTTTGTTTTGGCATTTATCCTACTTGATATCTATGAGCTTCCTGGATCTGTGGTTCTGTGGCTGACAATGATTTGGGGAACGTTCTCAGTCATTATTGCTCCAAGTATTTTTTCATTCCTTTTACTCTCTCTTTGCTTTCTTATATTCTCATTATGTGTATGTTAAATCTTTAGCGATTGTCTCTCAGTTCTTGGATGTCATATTCTGTTTTTTTCAGTCATTTTTTTTTTCTCTTTGCCATTCAGTTTTAGAGGTTTCTATTGAGATATCCTCAAGCTCAGAGGATTTTTTTCCTCAGTTACATCAGTCCACCTAATAATCCTATCAAAAATATTCTTTTCTGTCACAGTTTTTCATGGATAGTATTCTTTTTTTATTTTCTAAAATTTTCATTTCTCTGCTTACATTGTTCCTCTGATCTTGCATACTGCCCACTTTACCCATTAGAGCCTTTATCATGTTAATAATAATTGTTTTAAATTGCTGGTCTGATAATTCCAATGTCTCTGCTGTATCTGTGCCAGATTCTGATGTTTGCTCTGTCTCTTCAAAGTGTATTTTTTACCTTTTGGTATGTCTTGTAATTTTTCTTGATAGTCAGACATTATATGCTAAGTAAAAAGACTACTGTAAATAGGTCTTTAGGAATGTAGTGGTAAGGTATGGGGAAAGATGAAGCATTCTGTATTAGTATGATCAGGTTTCAGTTCTTTAGATGATCATGTGCCCCTGGACTGTGAAATTCACCCGGGGCTTCCCATTCTTTTCCCACATTTGTGGTGGGGCAGGATGGCTAGCGTAGGCTAGAGTTAGATACTTCCTTTCCACCAGGTCAGTTAGGCTCTGAAAAGGCCCAGTAGGTTAGGCACTGGTTAACTACTTTATCCTGAGAGTAGACCTTGTTAAGAAGAACAGAATACTTTGGTGCATTTTAAAATGGTTTTTTCTCCTCCCACCCCCACCAGAAGTACAAGGGAATTTTTTTTCTTGTATTAACTATGACAATTTGATTTAGCTTCAGTAAATAAAACTCACAAATGTGTGAGTCCCCATTATGATTATGACTGGATATGCCTACAGTTTTTAGTTCTCAGAGATGTCCACACTGAGTCTCTAGCAATTTGTGAATTATAGTTCAGACTTTTTTTTAACCCTGTCACTAGATTCCACAGAGCTTTCAGCTCCTGGGTTTCTGCTCTACTATACTGTGTTTCTCTACATTCACCTGCCAGTCTCTCCAATTGTTGGGGAATCAGTTTGCCCTGTGACCTCAACTCTCTTACAGATCCAGGAAGAGTCATTGATTTTTCAATTTGTTCACCTCTTCACTTGTTATTAGGATAGAGTGATGACTTCCAGGCTTCCTGCCTGCCGAACTGTAAATCAGAAGTCTTTTGGCTTATTTTCTAATATTATTATTATTTTTTTACTATTGATTTGAGAGTTCTTTATGCATTTTAGATACCAGTCCTTTGTCAAATATGTGATTTGCTAATGTGCGCTCACAGTCTGTAGCTTGTATTTTCATCCTGACAGAATATTTCAGAACACAAAATTTTTAATATTAATAAAATCCAATTTATTAATTTTTCCTTTTATGTATAATGCTTTTGGTAAAAAATCTAAGATCTATGTCTATCTCTAGATCCTTAAGAGTTTCTCCATTCCCCCCCAGTTTTGTAGTTCTATAATTTTGGGTTTTGATTCATTTTAAGTTAAGTTTTATATAAGGTGTGAGACCAGTCAATTATTTTCCCTATGGATGTTCAATTACTTCAGCACCGTTTGTTGAAAAGGCTAACCTTTTTCCACTGAGTTGCTTTTACACCTTTGTCAAAAATTAGTTGGATGTATTTGCTTTCATCTATTTCTGGATATTTTCTGTTCTGTTGATCTATGTGCCTATCCCTCTGTAAATACCACAAAGTCTGATTACTGTAACAACATTTAAGATCAAATGAACTTCTTTCTCCTACTGTGTTGTTTTTCAAAATTTCCTTTAGCTATTCTAGTTATTTTAATTTTGCATGTAAGTTTTAGAATTATCTTGTCTGTATCTACAAGAATTCTTATTCGGATATTGATTATAATTGCATCACACTTATTTATCAATCTGGGGAAAATTAAGACATTTATTCTTTTGAGTGTTCTAATTAATGAATACAATTTGTCTTACCATTTATTTTGATATTCTTTTATTTCTTTCATCAACATTGTATATTTTCTGCATGTAAATCATGCACATGTATTCTTAGATTTATACCTAAGTATTTCTCCTTTTTAAGCCATTATAAATATAACTACATTATAAATTATAAAAATAATTATAAATGATATTGCATTTTTAATTTGAGTCCACATGTTTATTGCTAGTATATAGAAATAACATTTATTTGTGTATGTTGATCTTTTATCTTGTTTGAATGTATTTATTCTAGGAGTATTTTAAAAATGGGTTAATTGGTGTTTTCTATGTAAACAATCATGACATCTACAAACAGGGAAGTTTTATTTTTTTCTTTTCTGATCTGCATGCCTTTTGTTTCCTTCTCTTTCCTTGTGGCATGTCTAGAACCTCCAGCACTTCGCGGAATAAAAGTGATGAGAGTAGTCGCACTTACTTCATTCACAATTTAAGGAGGAAAGCATTTAGTTATTCAACATTAGGTATAATGTTAACTGTAGTTTTTTTCATAGCTTTTTTTTATCAAGTTGAGGAATTTCCTCAATATTTCTGTTTTCTGAGATTTTTTCATTGTGAGTGAGCACTGAATTTTGTCAGATGGTTTTTCTGCAATGAGTGATGTGATAGCATACGTTTTTCTTCTTTAACCTGTTAATATGGTGGATTAGATGAATTTTTTATTTATTTAAATAGCTTTAGTGGTACAAGTGGTTTTAGGTTACATGGATGAATTGTATAATGATGATGTTCAAGATTTTAGTGTACCCATCTTGTGAGTAAGGTACATTTTTCTCAATATGTAGTTTTTAATCCCTCACCCCTTCCCAACCTTCCTCCTTCTGAGTCACCAATGTCCACTATACCACTCTGTATGTCTTTGCATATCCATAGCGTAGCTCCCACTTATATGTCAGAATATGTGTTGTTTGGTTTTCTATTCCTAAGTTACTTCCCTTAGAATAATGACCACCAGCTCCATCCAAGTTTCTGCAAAAGACATTATTTCATTCTTTTCTATGGCTGAGTGGAATTTCATTAAATATGTATAAAATATGTGTATGTGTATATATATGTTTGTACATATATTGTATATATATGTTTATACATATATGTGCATGTGTGTGTGTATATATATATATGCAATATAGTGTGTGTGTGTGTATATATACACACACACATTTTCTGTATCCACTCGTTGGTTGATGGGCGCTTAGGTTGTTTTCATATGTTTGCAATTGATGCCAATATTTTGATAGGAATTGCATTGAATCTGTAGATTACTTTGGTGGTATGGACATTTTCATGATATTGATTCTTCCAATCCATAAATGTGTTCAGAAGTCTTTTTAACATAATGACATCTTTTCCTTTGGGTAGATACCCAGTAGTGGGACTCCTGGAATGAGTGGTAGATCTACTTTTAGTTCTTTGAGAAATCTCCATACTGTTTTCCATAGAGGTTATACTAATTTACATTCTCACCAGCAGTGTGTAAGTGTTCCCTTTTCACCACATCTACACCAATCTATTGCTTTTTGACTTTCTCATAATGGCCATTCTGGCTGGGGTAAGGTAGTGTATTAGTCTGCTCTTGCACTGCTATAAAATACCTGAGAGTGGGTAATTTATTAAGAGAAAAGGTTTAATTGGCTTACAGTTCTGTAGGCTGTACAGGGAGCATAGTGACTTCTGAGGAGGCCTCAGGAAATGTTTAATCATGGCAGAAGGCAAAGGAGAATTAGGTACGTTTCACATGGCTGAAGCAGGAGAAGGGAAGAGAGGGGAAGGTGCTACACACTTTTAAACAACCAGATCTCGTGAGAATTCTATCACGACAACAGCACTAGAGGGATGGTGCTAAACCATTAGAAACTGCCCCCATGATCCGATCACCTCCCACCAAACTCCACCTCCAGTATTGGTGATTTGTATTAGTCCATTTTCACGCTGCTGATAAAGACATACTAGAGACTGGGCAATTTACAAAACAAAGAGGTTTAATTAGACTTAAAGTTCTACATGGCTGGGAAGGCCTCACAATTGTGGCAGAAGGCAAGGAGGAGCAAGTCATATCTTAAGTAGATGGCAGCAGGCAAGGAGAGCTTGTGCAGGGAGACTCCCATTTTTAAAACCATCAGATCTCATGAGACCCATTCACTATCACAAAAACAGCACGGGAAAGACCTGTGCCTGTGATTCAATCATCTCCCACCAGGTCCCTCCCATAACACATGGGAATTGTGGGAGCTACAAGATGAGATTTGGGTGGGGATACAGAGCCAAACCATATCAGGATTACAGTTCAATATAAGATTTGGATGGGGACACAGATCCAAGCCATATCAGATGGTATCTCATTGTGGTTTCAATTTTGTATTTCCCTGATTAGTGATGCTGAGCATTTTTCTTATGTTTCTTGGCCATTGGTGTATCTTCTTTTAAGAAATGTCTGTTCATATTATTTGTCCACTTTTTGATGATTTTTTTTCTTGCTGATTTGTTTGAGTTCCTTGTAGATTCTGGATATTAGTCCTTTGTTGGACGCATAGTTTGTAAATATTTTCACTCATTCTTTGGGTTGTCTGTTTATTCTTATGAGTGTTTCTTTTCCTATGCAGAAGCTTTTTAGTTTAGTTAGGTCCCACTTATTTATTTTTGTTTTTGATGTATTTGCTTTTGAGGTCTTAGTCATAATTCCTTGCCTAGACCAAAATCCAGAAGACGTTTTGCAAGGTTATTTCCTAGAAATTGTATGGCTTCAGATCTTAGATTTATGTGTTTTATCCGTTTCCATTGACTTTTGTATAAGGTGAGAGATAAGGATCCAGTTTAATTCTTCTTTATGTGGCTATCCAGTTTAACCAGCACCATTTATTGAATAGGGTGTCCTTTTCCCAGTGTATGTTTTTGTCAACTGTGAGAGATCAGTTGGCTATAGGTATGTGGTGTTGTTTCTGGGTTCTCATTCTGTTTCCTTGGTCTATGTATCTACTTTTTTACCAGTACCATGCTGTTTTGGTTACTATATCCTTGCAGTATAATTTGAAGTTGGGTAATGTGATGCCTCCAGATTTGTACTCTTTTGCTTAAAATTGCTTTGGCTATTTGGGCTCTTTTTTGATTTCATGTGAATTTTAGGATTTTTTTCCTAATTCTGTGAATAGTGATGCTAATATTTTGATAGGGATTGCATTGATCTGTAGATTTCTTTGTTGGTGTGGCCATTTTCATGATATTGATTCTTCCAATCCATGAAAATAAGATGTATTTTCATTTGTTTGTGTCATATGATTTCTTTCAGCAGTGTTTAGTAGTTCTCCTTCTAGAGAATTTTCACCTTCCTGGTTAATTATATCCCTAGGTATTTTATTATTTTTTGCAGCTATTGTAAAAGGGATTGAGTTCTTTAATTTTATTCTCAATTTGGTCATTGTTGATGGATAGTGGTGCTACTGAGTGGTGTACATTGATTTGTAATCTGAGACTTTACTGAATTCATCAAATCTAGGAGTCTTTTTGAGTAATCTTTAGGGTTTTCTAGGTATAAGGTTATATCAGCCAACAGAGATAGTTTCACTTTTGGTTTTCCAGTTTGGATGCCATTTATTTCTTTCTCTTGCTTGATTGCTCTGGGTGAGAGTTAGTAGATTGCTTGATTTTTGAACATTGATCCAGCCTTGCATCCCTGGTTACATCCATTGTCTCTGATAAAAATCTGGTGTCATTTGTATTATTTATTTCTTATAGTTAGGGTATACTTTTCTCTGGTTGCTTTTCAGATGTTTCCTTTGCCTTTGTTTTCAGAAGATTAATATGATCTGTCTTGTCATGTATTTTTGTTTGTTTGTTTATCCTGATTGTTGTTTGCTCAGCTTCTTAAAGTTGTGAGTTTATGTCTCTTACCAAATTTGTCATGTTTTCAGCCATTATTGGTTTTGAATACTTTAAGTCTCATCCTCTTTCCCCTCGCCTTACAAGTCTATGATAATACAAATGTTAGCTCTTTCTTTATATGCTCATAGGTTCCTGAGGCTCTGTTTACTTTTCAGTCTACTTTATATCTGTTGTTCAAATGGATAGCTATTGTTCTAGCTACCATTTCTTTTATTCTTTCCTTTGTCCCCTTCGTTTTTTTTTTTTTTTTTTTTTTTTTTTTGAGACGGAGTCTCGCTCTGTCACCCAGGCTGGAGTGCAGTGGCCGGATCTCAGCTCACTGCAACCTCTGCCTCTTGGGTTCAAGTGATTCTCCTGCCTCAGCCTCCGGAGTAGCTGGGACTACAGGCGCACACCACCACGCCCGGCTAATTTTGTATTTTTAGTAGAGACAGGGTTTCACCATGTTGGCCAGGATGGTGGTGATCTCTTGACCCCGTGATCCACCTGCCTCAGCCTCCCAAAATGCTAGGATTACGAGCATGAGCCACTGCACCCGGCCTATCCCCTCCATTTTTCTGTTGAGCCCATATACTGATGTTTTCTATTTTAGTTGTTGCATTTTTCAGGTCTAAAATTTCCATTTGTTTCTTTTTTACATTTTTTTTTTTACTGGTATTTTCTATTTCATTGCTGACACTTTATTTTTTCTTTGTTTTACACGTATTTTTTTAATTGCTCAATAAAGCATTTTTATTAGGGTTGCTTTAAAATTATTGTCAAATGAATCTAACATTTCTGTTATCTCAGTGTTGATGTATGTTAATTATCTTTTTCATTCATCTCATTAGTCCTGATTCTTGATATTATGGGTGATTTTTAATTAAAATCTGAATACTTTGGGCATTATGTTTTGAAACCCCAATGATATTTAAATTGTGTCTAGTTGCTTTTTTTTTTTTTTTTTTCCTAACAACACTCCTGCGTGATACAAGTGGACACTACATTGTTACTGTACAGTGTTGGTAGAAGTCCAGATTCCCTACTTGGTTTGTGGTGACAGTCAAGGAGAGGGACTCCTCATTACTTCTGAGCAGGGATGGGCATTCCAGCTTTCTACATGATCTCCATTGACGTGGTGGTGCATGAGTGACCTTGTTAAAGCTTGGCAATGGTGAAATTTTAGACTTTTTACTAGGTCTCTCCTGACACCACTTCTGTGAGGGAGAGAGGGCTACTTGATTACTGCACAGTGCAGGTAGAAATTTAAAAGCTTAGCTTGGTTTCCACTGACACCATGAGGTAGGTCAATTACCAGTGATGGGGATAACAGTATGGACTCCCTCTGCTACTTTACCAGGCATTTTGCAGCATCTTGTTACATCCTAGCAAGAATGGAAATCTAGGCTTCCCAGTCAAAATTTTCTGATGCTGGTAGTGGTGGGGTCATGACTACCAATGAGTTCATGTTTTCTCTGTGGTGTTTGGCAGGAATAGTTATTGTCTAAAAGCTTTCCATTTAGGTTGCTCTTTTTCTGGACCTTTGGCTAGAGAGAGGAGACTTTTGATGGCAGAAGGGTGGTATTTTACTTGTGTTTGTTGCTGTTAACATATTATAGGTCTTCAGCTCAGGATATATAAAGTAAAAAAGAGTATTCACCACCATGCTATTCCTTATGTTCCAAGATATCTACCTGGCCCATCTTCTTCTCTCCACCTTTTGTAAACTTCTTATGTTTGTTTTATACATAATGTCCAGAAATTTTAGTTGTACAGAGTGGAAGAAATGGAAAAAATTACATCTCCATATTTCTAGACATGGAGTTGGCACAGCAGTGTTACTCCTAGGTATTTATTGAAGAGAAATGAAAACATATCCATGCAAAGACTTGCTCTTGAATCTTCCTAGCAGCTGAATGTATAAGAGGCAAAAACTAGAACTTACTAAATGCTCATCAACATGTGAAGAAATAAATAACTTTTGATATATTCATATTATTGTTATTTGAAAATTAAAATATCTGACTGCAATATCAAATGCAGAAGAAGGTGTGGGAAAGGTCAACACTTAAACATAGTGGTGAAAATATAAATTGTTATCATTTCTTGGGAAAAAAATGGAATAAACTTAAATTGGAGTAAAAATGAAAATATACATTTAACTTCTGGATTTCCTAGAAAATCTTTTACAAATCTGTATAAGAAAATGTGTACAAGGATGCTTAATATAGCATTGCAACAGAAATGGGAAATAATCTAAAATATCCATCAATAGGGGATTAGATGAATCATGGAGTCTTGATGAATTACATCTAATTATCTTAGAAATTGAAATAAAAAACTTATTAAGCAGAAAAAAGTTAGTTGCAAGTTACACTTGTATACATTTTTAATCACACAACATTATTCTAAAACTAGTTTTATGGAGATAAATCCACATAATATATGGGTAAAAACTTGGATAAAAATACACTTTGAATTTATATAAGTGATTGCTAGTCAGAAAGGAACAATACAAAAGAATTTAAGCAGAAAATATCTGTTTTTTGAAAAAAAAATTCAGACTTTATATTCATAGGCATTTACTACATTATTCTCTACAATATGTTTTTATTTGTTCATAATTGAAAAGGAAGGAGTTAGGAAATTATGGTTAGATATAGCTTTCCAAGAAGAGAAAAACATGAGCAAAAATGATGAAGCATATTTGGGAAACTGTAAGAAATTTAAGGCTGGGTGAAAGGCACATAAGCCTTGAGTCACAGGTAAAGGGCGTATATGAAGGGTCTTGTATGTCATACTGAGGAGCATGAAGATTTTTCTTTAAGGCAGGGAAGCACCAATGAAGGCTTCGAGGAATGAGAATTACATAAATTTACACATCCCATAAAGGCATATTTAATTGCTATGGTGTTAGCTTAGGGTATAAAAAGGGGGAAGGGCATCAAACGAAGAGAAGAGGCACATAAACTATTTTTCACAAATAATAGTAAATTCTAAAAGTAAAGTCTTGTTGGCATGCAGACTCTGTGAATGCAAGAAACCAGTATTTCCCTTAGTTGTGCCCCACAGCAGAATAGTATGGATTAACAGGTACCCAGTAGTTACAGTGGCTGGCTGTTGGAATAGTTCAAAGATGGACTTTTATTGTGGAAACTCTATTTGAGAGACATGATGTTCTAGGTGGTAGGTTTAGATCTGTGTAGTGCAAGCTATGTGGCAGATCTAGATATTTTTAATTTGCTGGTTGACAGGCTGAATATTCACCTGTTTGACTGGATATATTATTACCAATAAAAAGACAGTTCTTTGCATTACAATATCAGACATATCATTTGTTGGATTAAATGAATTTATATTTAAAAAAATGTTTCAGTCAAATTGACAATGACAATAGGCTATCTTGGTCATATTCAAACAGTCAAACATTCACTGAGTAAAGACTAAGAAACAATGTTTTATTTTACCCATGTCAAGGAAGATGTAGTTCATACATATATATGTGTGTGTATGTATATGTCTATGTATGTATTATGTGTGTATATATGTGTAATATGTGACATATTTGTATATTTGCTGGATACATAGGATGCATCTAATAAATGTTTATTATTTTATCCTTCTCACCCCTAATGAGAAATTGGCAGCCACTTAAGGTGATACAGAAATGAAACAATTAAACACAAGGTTTCCTTGTGCAGAAAATTTTTTAAAGTGAAGACTAAAAAATAAAAAAGTTATAATTCAACCACCCAGATATATTAATGATTTAGTGTGTCTCTTTTTTGAATTAAACAAAATGTGTGTGTGTGTGTGTGTGTATGTGTGTGTGTATATATATGGGATAGATCATTACTGTGCATACTATTTTATTGCCTGCTTTGTTTTGTATATTGATCATATATTTCATATCATTAAATATTCTTTTCCAATGGATAAATTATTTCCCATTCCTGTACAGACCTTCTGCATAATATCTTATGTTCAATTGTTTGACAGTATGAATATGTTTTTTTCACTACCTTTCACTTTGCTCTTGTTTTACTAGTTGACTTTTTCATGGAAGAAAAAAAATTATGCTGTGACAATGTCATTCTCTAAAAATATTATACTGTGATAATGTCCTTCTCATTTCAGAGTTGCCTACTTTTTGTTTACAATTGTTTTGTTATGACATAGTTCCTGAAGCTGTAACTTAAGTGATTTTCTCTTGCCTCTCAGCTGGCTATCCTCTTCACGAAGTCCTCCCTTTCAGTGAATGGTGTGTGAATGAACAGTTTAATTTACTGGAAGAGATCACTATTTCAAGTAATCCTATGGTTAATCATTTTGTCAAGACAGAATCCAATAATGAGAATAATCACTCCCAAATTGATGTTTTTGAAATATGTATTTTTTATATTGGAGCTGTTTTACATAGACATATTGTTTTTAACTTGTGGAGTGCCTCTGGCCACATTCTGAAAGCTAGTATTTGATATTAACAATACTCATAGTAATGCATCATTTAACAATGGATATACATTCTAAGAAATTTCATTGTTGTGGGAACATCATAGAGTTTATTACACAAACCTAGATGGTATTGTCTACTGCACACCTAGGGCTACATGTTGTGGCCTATGGCTCCTAGGCTACAAAGCTGTATACCTTGTGATTTTACTAAATACAGGAGGCAATTCTAAAATTGTATATCAAAACATATCTAAACATAGAAAAAGTACTGTAAAAATATGGTATAAGGCCAGGCGCAGTGGCTCAGGCCTGTAATCCCAGCATTTTGGGAGCCTGAGGCACAAGGACTGCTTGAGGCCAAGAATGGAAGGACCAGCCTGGGCAACATAGAAAGGCTCCCATCTCTAAATACATGCACAAAAATTAAAACATTAGACAGGCACGGTGGCACATGCCTGTAATCCTAGCTACTTGGGAGGCTGAGTAACAGAGTGAGACCCTATCTCAAAAATATACATAAAGATAAAAAGTAGTAAACCTGTGTAAGACACATGCCATGAATGGAGCTGGCAGGTCAGGAAGTTTCTCTGGGTGAATCAATGAGTGAGCAGTGAGTGAATGTGGACGACTAGGACATTACTGTACATTACTGCAGACTTTATAAACACTATACACATAGGCTGCACTAAATTTATACAAAATATTTTCTTCAATAATAAATTAACTTTAGAGTTAATAAATTAATTTCAGAGTTGCTTACTTTTTAATTACAATTGTTTTGTCATGACATGGTTCCTAATGCTGCAACTGAAGTGAGTTTGCTCTTGCCTCTCAGCTGGCTATCCTTTTCTCCAAGTCCTCCCTTTCAGTTAATGATGTGTGAATGATCACTTCAATTCACTGGGGGAGATCACTGTTTAAATTAATCCTATGGTTAATCATTTTGTCAAGACAGAATCCAGTAATGAGAATAATCACTCCCAAATTGATGTTTTTGAAATTTGGATTTTTTGTATCTTCTTATCTTAAAGCATCTCCATCTACAGTCAGTGTTGAAGGCCCAGCTGTCAACCATAGAAAAGACAAAGGCAAGCTAGAATGAAGGTGAATGCATTTAGGCCTGAGCATTCCCACCAGGGAATAAGCAGCTCATGTTAGCACTCTTTCTAACGACACCACTGGAGGACATGTATGTTAATGAATATTCTCCTGGCACTTGAAGAGAATAGAATTGTGTTGACTCCCTAAGTGAATTTGAAATTAGCTCTCTTGTAGTGAAGGCAATAGTTGGGTTTATTTGAGTATAAAAAGTATTTTTTCCTCTTTCTTTTATTATTATTACTATTTACATTTTTGTGGGTATATAGTAGCTATATATATATTTATGGGGTACATTAGATGTTTTGATACAGGCATGCAATGTGAAATGAGCACATCATGGAGAATGGGGTATCCTTCCCATAAGCATCTTTCCATCGAGTTACAAACAATCCAATTACATTCTTTAAAATGGGATTCAGTCATTTGCAACAACATGGATGAAACTGGAGATCATTATGTTAAGGGAAATAAGCCAGGCACAGAAAGACAAACATCACATGTTCTTATTTATTTGTGGTAGCTAAAAATAAGATATATTTTTAAGATACATTTTGATTTCCAGAATTACAAATAAGGAAAAAATGAATCATCTGCTTATACTGTGATGGAAGGAAAATAATATATCTGATTCCATTTGGCTGTGTCCCCACCCAAATCTCATCTTGAATTGTAGTTCCCATAATTCCCATGGGGGGGGGAGGGATGGGTGGGAGGTAATTGAATCATGTGGATGGTTACCCCCATGCTGCCGTTCTCCTGACAGTGAATGAGTTCTCATGAGATCTGGTGGTTTTATGAGGGGCTTTTCCCCCTTTTGCTCGGCACTTCTTCCTGCCATCATATGAAGGACATGCTTGCTTCCCTTTCTGCCATGATTATAAGTTTCCTGAGGCCTCCCTAGCCATATGGAACTGGGAGTCAATTAAACTTCTTTTCTTTATAAATTACCCAGTCCTAGGCAGTCCTTTATAGCAGTGTGAAATGAACCAATGCAATATTGTAGTACCCATGCTCTCCAAATAAATTTATTTTTTTTATTTTTTTTATATGGGTAAAAACATTTTTTCTCATTTTTAATTTATTTAAAGAATATTGACTATTTAAAGCAAAAGTAATAACAATCTATCACAGAATTAATAGCACGTATAGAGGTAAAATGCATGACAACAATAGCATAAAGACCAGGAAGAGGAAGGGAAAGTATAGTATTGTAAGATTCCTTTTTTATTTTTCCTGTTTTATTTATTTATTTATTTATTTATTTATTTATTTATTTATTATTATACTTTAAGTTCTAGGGTACATGTGCATAACGTGCAGGTTTGTTACATATGTATACTTGTGCCATGTTGCTGTGCTGCACCCATCAACTCGTCAGCACCCATCAACTCGTCATTTACATCATGTATCACTCCCAAGGCAATCCCTCCCCCCTCCCCCCTCCCCATAATAGGCCCCGGTGTGTGATGTTCCCCTTTCCGAGTCCAAGTGATCTCATTGTTCAGTTCCCACCTATGAGTGAGAACATGCGGTGTTTGGTTTTGTGTTCTTGTGATAGTTTGCTAAGAATGATGGTTTCCAGCTGCATCCATGTCCCTACAAAGGACACAAACTCATCCTTTTTGATGGCTGCATAGTATTCCATGGTGTATATATGCCACATTTTCTTAATCCAGTCTGTCACTGATGGCCATTTGAGTGGATTCCAAGTCTTTGCTATTGTGAATAGTGCCGCAATAAACATACGTGTACATGTGTCTTTATAGCAGCATGATTTATAATCCTTTGGGTATATCCCCAGTAAAGGGGTGGCTGGATCATATGGTACTTCTAGTTCTAGATCCTTGAGGAATCGCCATACTGTTTTCCATAATGGTTGAACTAGTTTACAATCCCACCAACAGTGTAAAAGTGTTCCTATTTCTCCACATTCTCTCCAGCACCTGTTGTTTCCTGACTTATCCTTTCCTTACTCCTTATATGAAAATTAATTCAAGATGGATTAGAGACTTAAATGTTAGACCTTATACCATAAAAACCCTAGAAGAAAACTAGGTAATACCATTCAGGACATAGTTATGGGCAAAGACTTCATGTCTAAAACACCAAAAGCAACAGCAACAAAAGCCAAAATTGACAAATAGAATCTAATTAAACTAAAGAGCTTCTGCACAGCAGAAGAAACTACCATCAGAGTGAACAGGCAATGTACAGAATGGGAGAAAATTTTTGCAATCTACTCATCTGACAAAGGGCTAATATCCAGAACCTACAAAGAACTCAAACAAGTTTACAAGAAAAAAACAACCCCATCAAAAAGTGGGCAAAGGATATGAACAGACATTTCTCAAAAGAAGGCATGCATACAGCCAACAGACACATGAAAAAATGCTCATCATCACTGGCCATCAGAGAAATGCAAATCAAAACCACAATGAGATACCATCTCACACCAGTTTGAATGGCAATCATTAAAAAGTCAGGAAACAACAAATAATTTTAATTGGCTAATTTAGATAGCAGCTGGTTGAAGTCATATCATTAGATCATCATTGGGTGATCATTAGAGAACTTAGGCCAATTTCCCAAGGTCACAGAGCTAGCAAGTGGCAAAGACAGAACTCTACCTAGAAGAGAATCAGAAAATGCATAATAATAACAGTACTAGCAAACAGTTATCGAGCGCTAACTATGAACTAGACACTGTAGTATTTCAAAAAATATAAAAACCAAACGATGAATCTAGGCTTGAAAACTAAGCTCAGCCAATGAAATATGCGATGACTAAGAACTGGCCCACCCCAATTATAATAATAAAAGCCAAAATCAATTTAGCACTTACTAAGTGCCAGGCTCTGAATAAAGTATATTGCATTCATTATCTCATTCAATCCTCTCAGAATACTTTAACGGGGCTTATAGTCTTGCAGAAAAAGCAAACAATAATAAAATACTTTTATAAATAAATTAAAATTGCAACTGTGATGTCTTAAAAAATGGCTACAACAATGTCTAATTAGGCTGATTGCCTTAGTTGTGAAGATCAAGGGAGGCTCCCCTTAGAGAGTAAGTGGGAGTAGGGAAATAGCAGTGTGCAAAAGTTTGGACATAAGAGAGCGTATTGCTTTTGGAAAACTCTGAAAGTAGGCCAGTATGGCAGGAGCAAAAAAGAGTAAGCATGAGCATGATGTACAGAGGGTAGAGAGTTAGGGAAGGGCTAACTCATATGATCTGTGTGCTAAGAATTTTAAGCCATGAGAGACAGATGAATTGTTTTAAAAGGGAGGACCAACTTTTAAAATGTGTGTTTTGAAGTGATTACTTTGACTGAAGAAAGTATTAGAGAGGAAGAAGAGAGTGGATGAAAGGAGACCAGTTAGGAGATGATTGTATTTATTCAGGCAATAGGGGATCCTAACAGCTCAAATGATCTGGCTGTGGTAGATTTGGAGTGAATTTGTTTGATTCAAGAGATATTTTGTTGGTAATAAGAAAGAGTTGTTGTTCATACATTAACTTTGAAGGATGAGTGTTAATAATTACCCAACTATGGACTGAATTGTGCTCTCCCCCAAATATATAGGCTGAAGCCTTAACCCCCAATGTGACTGTATTTTGAGATAAGGCCTTTAAGGAGGTAATTAATATTAAATGAGGCCTTAAGGGTGGGACTCTATTCCAGTAAAACTGGTATCCTTATAAGAAGAGAGACACTAGAAATTCTTTTTTTAAAAATTTTTGATAGGTTATTGGGGTACAGGTGGTGTTTGGTTACATGAGTAAGTTCTTTAGTGGTGATTTGTGAGATTTTGGTGCACCCATCACTTGAGCAGTATACACTGCATCATATTTGTAGCCCTTTATCCCTTGCTCTCCTCCTACCCTTCCCCCCAAGTCTCCATAATCCATTGTATCATTTTTATGCCTTTGCATTCTCACAGGTTAGCTCCCACATATCAGTGAGAACATACAATGTTTGGTTTTCCATTCCTGAGTTACTTCACTTGGAATAAGAGTCCCCAGTCTCATCCAGATCACTGCAAATGTTGTTAATTCATTCCTTTTTATGGCTGAGTAGTATTCCATCATATATATATGATATATATATATACACATATATACATATATACACATATACATATATACACACACACACACACATATACACACACACCCCCCACAGGTTCTTTATCCACTTGTTGATTGATGGGCATTTGGATTGGTTCCACTATTTTTCAGTTTTGTGTTGTGCTGCTATAAACATGCATGTGCATGTATCTTTTTCATGTAATGACTTCTTTTCCTCTGAGTAGATACCTGAGAGTGGGATTGCTGGATCAAATGGCAGTTCTGCTTTTAGTTCTCTAAGGAATCTCCACACTGTTTTCTATAGTGGTTGTACCAGTTTTCAGTTCTACCACTAGTAGAGAAATGTTCCCTAATCACCAAATCCACAC
Source organism: Macaca nemestrina (assembly GCF_043159975.1). Taxonomy (NCBI): domain Eukaryota; kingdom Metazoa; phylum Chordata; class Mammalia; order Primates; family Cercopithecidae; genus Macaca; species Macaca nemestrina. Next base: position 33,094,162 of record NC_092145.1, read on the forward strand.
CAATATCTACTGTTTTTTTTGATGTTTTGATTATGGCCATTCTTGCAGGAGTAAAGTGGTATTACACAGTGGTTTTGATTTGCATTTCCCTGATCATTAGTGATGTTGAGCATTTTAAAATATGTTTGTTGGTCATTTGTGTATCTTCTTTCGAGAATTATCTATTTGAGAATTATCTATTCATGTCTTAGCACACTTTTTGATGGGATTGTTTCTTTTTTTTCTTACTGATTTGAGTCTGTTGTAGATTCTGGATATTGGTCCTTTGTCAGATGGAGAGATTGTGAAGGTTTTCTCCCACTCTATGGGTTGTCTGTTTACTCTGATGACTTCCTTTTGCTGTGCAAAAGCTCTTTAGTTTAATTAAGTCCCAGCTATTTATCTCTGTTTTTATTGCATTTGCTTTTGTGTTCTTGGTCTGTCATGAAATCCTTGCCTAACCCAGTGTTTAGGAGGGTTGTTCCAATGTTAACTTTAATAATTTTTATAGTTTCAGGTCTTAGATTTAAGTCCTTATTCCATTTTGAGTTGATTTTTATATAAGTGAGAGATGAGGATACAGTTTTATTCTCCTCCATGGGCTAGCCAATTATCCCAGCATCATTTGTTGAAAAAGATGCCTTTCCCCACTTTGTTTTGTTTGCTTTGTTGAAGATTAGTTAGCTGTAAGTATTTGTGTTTATTTCTGTGTTCTCTATTCTGTTCCATTGGTCTGTTTGCCTATTTTTATACCAGTACCATGCTGTTTTGGTGACTATGGCTTTATAGTATAGTTTGAAATCAGGTAGTGTGATGCCTCCAGATTTGTTCCTTTCGCTTAGTCTTGCTTTGGCTATGTGGGCTCTTATTTGGTTCCATATGAATTTTAGAATTTTTTTTTTTCTGATTCTGTGAAGGAAAATGGTGGTATTTTGATGGGGATTACAATGCATTTGCAGGCTGCTTTTGGCATTATGGTCATTTTCACAATACTGATTCTACCCATCTATAAGCATGGGATGTGTTTCCATTTGTTTGTGTCATCTATGATTTCTTTCAGCAGTGTTTTATAGTTTTCCTTGTAGAGGTCTTTTGCCTCCTCAGTTAGGTATATTCCTAAGCATTTTTTAAATTTATTATTTTGCAGCTATTATAAAAAGGGTTGAGTTCTTGATTTGTTTCTCTGCTTGGTCGATCCTGGTGTATAGAGGAGCTACTGATTTGTGTACATTAATCTTGTGTCTGGAAACTTTGCTGAATTTTTTCATCACTTCTAAGAGCTTTCTGGAGGAATGTTGAGGGTTTTCAAGGTAAACGATCATATCATTAGCAAACAGAGACAGTTTGACTTCCTCTTTACTGATTTGGATGCCCTTTCTTTCTTTCTCTTGTCTGATTGCTCTGGCTAGGACTTCCAGTACTATGTTGAAGACAAGTGGTGAGAGTGGGCATCCTTGTCTTGTTCCAGTTTTGGTTATATCCTTTTCTGATTTTGGTGTTGGGGGATGCTGGCTTCATAGAATGAAGGAGGGAGGGTTCCCTCTTTCTCTATCTTATGGAATAGTGTCAAAAGGTTTGGTACCAATTCTTCTTTGAGTATCTGGTAGAATTCTGCTGTGAATCTGTCTGGTCCTGGACACTCTTTTTGTTGGCAAATTTTAAAATTACCATTTCAATCTCACTGCTTGTTAATGGTCTCTTTAGGGGATCTAATTCTTTTAAGCTAGGGGGGTTATATTTTTCCAGGAGTTTATTCATCTCTTGTAGGTTTTCTAGTTTATATGAGTAAAGGTGTTCATAGTAATGTTGGATGACCTTTTGTATTTCAGTGGTGTCAACTGTAATATCTCCTGTTTCATTTCTTAATGAGGTTATGTGGATTTTCTCTCTTCTTTTCTGGGTTAATCTTGCTAATGGTCTATCAATTTTATTTATCTTTTAAAAAATCAGCATTTTGTTTCATTTTTTTTATTATTTTTTTTGTTGTTGTTGTTTGTTTGTTTCAATTTCATTTAGTTCTGCTCTGATCTTGGTTATTTTCTTTCTTCTGCTGGGTTTGGGTTTGGTTTGGTTTTTTTTTCTCTAGTTCCTTGAGGTGTGACCTTAGAAAGTCAGTTTGTGCTCTTTTAGTCTTTTTGATGTAGGCATTTGGGGTTATGAACTTCAGCTTGTAGGGGTTCTGCTGAGAAATCTGCTGTTAATCTGCTGGGTAGGTTTCCCTTTATAGGTTACCTGGTGGTTTTGTCTCACAGGTCTTAAGATTATTTCCTTTATCTTAACTTTGGATAACGTGATGACAATGTTCCTAGGTGATGATCTTTTTGGGATGAATTTCCCAGGTGTTCTTTATGCTTCTTATATTTGGATGTCTAAGTCTCTGGTAAGACCAGGGAAGTTTTCCTTGATTACTTCCCCGAGTATGTTTTCCAAACTTTTAGATTTCTCTTCTTCCTCATGAACACCAATTATTCTTAGGTTTGGTCGTTTAACATAATCCCAGACTTGTTGGAGGCTTTGTTCATATTTTCTTGTTCTTTTTTCCTTGTCCTCGTTGGATTGGGTTAATTTGAAGATCTTATCTTCAAGCTCTGAATTTCTTTATTCTACTTGCTCAATTCTATTTCTGAGACTTTCCAGAGCATTTTGCATTTCTATAAGTGTGTCCAATGTTTCCTGAAGTTTTGATTGTTTTTACTTTATGCTCAATATTGTATCATTTTTTTGGATTTCCTTGCATTACGCTTTGCCTTTCTCTGGTGCATCCCTGATTAGCTTAATAACTAACCTCCTGAATTCTTTTTCAGGTAAATTAGGGATTTCTTCTTGGTATGAATCCATTGCTGGTGAGCTACTGTGATTTTTTGAGGAGTGTTAAAGAACCTTGTTTTGTTATATTGCCAGATGGTTTTCTGGTTCCTTCTCATTTGGGTAGGCTCTTTCAGAGGGAAGGTAAAGGGCCAAGGGCTGTTGTTCAGATTCTTTTGTCCCACGGAATGTTCTCTTGATGTAGTACTCTCCCCCTTTTCCTATGGCTGTGGCTTCCTGAGCCAGGCTGCAGTGATTGTTATCTCTCTTCTGGATCTAGCCACCCAGCAAGTCTACCAGGCTTCAGGTTGGTACTGGGGGTTTTCTGCACAGTGTCCTGTGATATGAACCGTCTATGGGTATCTCAGCCATGAACAGCAGCACAGTATTTGGGGTGTCTCCTGGGTCCTGCAGGAGCAATCCCTTTCCTTCAGAAGGTCTGTGTGTCCTCTCGGGATCCCTGATTTGTTCTTGCAGTTGTTCTGGAGCTAAAATTCATGATGCAAGCCTCTGCACACTGCTCTGTCCATCCAAGTCAGAGCTACAATGTCTACACTATGAATTCTTACACTCTGAGAAAATGGCCACATTTCAGACACAGAGAGAAGGCGGTCAACTGCAAATCAAGGAGACAGGCCTTAGCAGAATTAAAGCTGCCAGTACCTTGATCTCAGACTTCCCGTTGCCACAACGAGAGAAATAAATTTCCTGTTGTTTAAGCCATCCAGTCCATGGTATTATGTTACGGCATCCTGAGCTAGTCCATACCCCGAGGATTCTAGTTTGAGCAACTGGTTAGATATATGATGGTGGCAATTACTAAGATGAAGCACACCAGGAGATGTCCAGGTACATAGGGAAAAATGAAGAAATTGGGACAAAAAAATTAAAGTAACTCACATATCTTCCCCAAACTGAGGACTGACTAATTCTAAATCCTAGATTCTTTTTGTTTTGTTTTGTTTTGCTTTGTTTTTACTATACTTTAAGTTCTAGGGTACACGTTGTGCACAACATGTGGGTTTGTTACATACGTATACATGAGCAATGTTGGTGTGCTGCACCCATTAACTCGTCATTTACATTAGGTATATCTCCTACTGGTATCCCTGCCCCCACCCCACAATAGGACCCGGTGTGTGATGTTCCCCTTCCTGTGTCCAGGTGATCTCATTGTTCAGTTTCCACCTATGAGTGAGAACATGTGGTGTTTGGTTTTCTGTTCTTGTGATAGTTTGCTGAGAATGATGCTTGCCAGCTGCATCCATGTCCCTACAAAGACACGAACTCATCCTTTTTTATTGCTGCATAGTATTCCATGGTGTATATGTGCCACATTTTCTTGATCCAGTCTGTCACTGATGGACATTTGGGTTGATTCCAAGTCTTTGCTATTGTGAATAGTGCTGCAGTAAACATACGTGTACATGTGTCTTTATAGCAGCATGACTTATAGTCCTTTGGGTATATCCCCAGTAATGGGATGGCTGGGTCAAATGGTATTTCTAGTTCTAGATCCTTGAGGAATCGCCACACTGTTTTCCACAATGGTTGAACTAGTTTACAGTCCCACCAACAGTGTAGAAGTGTTCCTATTTCCCCACATCCTCTCCAGCACCTGTTGTTTCCTGTTTTTTTAATGATTGCCATTCTAACTGGTATGAGATTGTGGTTTTGATTTGCATTTCTCTGATGGCGAGTGATGATAAGCATTTTTTCATGTGTCTGTTGGCTGTATGAATATCTTCTTTTGAGAAGTGTCTGTTTATATCCTTTGCCCACTTTTTGATGGGGTTGTTTGTTTTTTTTTTGTAAATTTCATTGAGTTATTTATAGGTTCAGGATATTAGCCCTTTGTCAGATGAGTAGATTGCAAAAATTTTCTCCCATTATATAGATTGCCTGTTCACTCTGATGGTAGTTTCTTTTGCTGTGCGGAAGCTCTTTAGTTTAATTAGATCCCATTTGTCAATTTTGGCTTTTGTTGCCGTTGCTTTTGGTGTTTTAGACATGAAGTCCTTGCCCATGCCTATGTCCTGAATTGTATTACCTAGGTTTTCTTCTAGGGTTTTTATGGTATTAGGTCTAACATTTAAGTGTCTAATCCATCTTGAATTAATTTTCGTATAAGGAGTAAGGAAAGGATCCAGTTTCAGCTTTCTACTTATAGCTAGCCAATTTTTCCCAGCACCATTTATTAAATAGGGAATCCTTTCCCCATTTCTTGTTTTTCTCAGATTTGTCAAAGATCAGATGGCTGTAGATGTGTGGTATTATTTCTGAGGGCTCTGTTCTGTTCCATTGGTCTATATCTCTGTTTTGGTACCAGTACCATGCTCTTTTGGTTACTGTAGCCTTGTAGTATAGTTTGAAGTCAGTTAGTGTGATGCCTCCAGCTTTTTTCTTTTGACTTAGGATTGTCTTAGCAATGTGGGCACTTTTTTGGTTCCATATGAACTTTAAAGCAGTTTTTTCCAATTCTGTGAAGAAAGTCATTGGTAGCTTAATGGGGATGGCATTGAATCTATAAATTACCTTGGGCAGTATGGCCATGTTCACAATATTGATTCTTCCTATCCATGAGCATGGTATGTTCTTCCATTTGTTTGTGTCCTCTTTGATTTCACTGAGAGTGGTTTGTAGTTCTCCTTGAAGAGGTCCTTTACATCCCTTGTAAGTTGGATTCCTAGGTATTTTATTCTCTTTGAAGCTATTGTGAATGGGAGTTCATTCATGATTTGGCTCTCTGTTTGTCTGTTACTGGTGTATAAGAGGTAGTACCATTCAGGACATAGGCATGGGCAAAGACTTCATGTCTAAAACACCAAAAGCAACGGCAGCAAAAGCCAAAATTGACAAATGGGATCTCATTAAACTAAAGAGCTTCTGCACAGCAAAAGAAACTACCATCAGAGTGAACAGGCAACCTACAGAATGGGAGAAAATTTTTGCAATCTACTCATCTGACAAAGGGCTAATATCCAGAACCTACAAAGAACTCAAACAAATTTACAAGAAAAAAACAAACAACCCCATCAAAAAGTGGGCAAAGGATATGAACAGACATTTCTCAAAAGAAGACATTCATACAGCCAACAGACACATGAAAAAATGCTCATAATCACTGGCCATCAGAGAAATGCAAATCAAAACCACAATGAGATACCATCTCACACCAGTTAGAATGGCGATCATTAAAAAGTCAGGAAACAACAGGTGCTGGAGAAGCTGTGGAGAAATAGGAACACTTTTACACTGTTGGTGGGATTGTAAACTAGTTCAACCATTATGGAAAACAGTATGGCGATTCCTCAAGGATCTAGAACTAGATGTACCATATGACCCAGCCATCCCATTACTGGGAATATACCCAAAGGATTATAAATTATGCTGCTATAAAGACACATGCACTCGTATGTTTATTGCAGCACTATTCACAATAGCAAAGACTTGGAATCAACCCAAATGTCCATCAGTGACAGATTGGATTAAGAAAATGTGGCACATATACACCATGGAATACTATGCAGCCATCAAAAAGGATGAGTTTGTGTCCTTTGTAGGGACATGGATGCAGCTGGAAACCATCATTCTTAGCAATCTATCACAAGAACAGAAAACCAAACACCGCATGTTCTCACTCATAGGTGGGAACTGAACAATGAGATCACTTGGACTCAGGAAGGGGAACATCACACACTGGGGCCTGTCATGGGGAGGGGGGAGGGGGGAGGGATTGCCTTGGGAGTGATACCTGATGTAAATGACAAGTTGATGGGTGCAGCACACCAACATGGCACAAGTATACATATGTAACAAACCTGCACGTTATGCACATGTACCCTACAACTTAAAGTATAATAATAATAAATAAAAAAAAAGAATGCTTGTGATTTTTGCACATTAATTTTGTATCCTGAGACTTTGCTGAAGTTGCTTATCAGCTTAAGGAGATTTTGGGCTGAGACAATGGGGTTTTCTAAATATACAATCATGTCATCTGCAAACAGGGACAATTTGACTTCTTCTTTTCCTAACTGAATACTCTTTATTTCTTTCTCTTGTCTGATTGCCCTAGCTAGATCTTCCAACACTATGTTGAATAGGAGTGGTGAGAGAGGGCATCCCTGTCTTGTGCCAGTTTTCAAAGGGAATGTTTCCAGTTTTTGCCCATTCAGTATGATATTGGCTGTGGGTTTGTCATAAATAGCTCTTATTATTTTGAGATACGTTCCATCAATACCGAATTTATTGAGCATTTTTAGCATGAAGGGCTATTGAATTTTGTCAAAGGCCTTTTCTGCATCTATTGAGATAATCATGTGGGTTTTGTCTTTGGTTCTGTTTATATGCTGGATTACGTTTATTGATTTGCATATGTTGAACCAGCCTTGCATCCCAGGGATGAAGCCCACTTGATCATGGTGGATAAGCTTTTTGATGTGCTGCTGGATTTGGTTTGCCAGTATTTTATTGAGGATTTTTGCATCGATGTTCATCAGGGATATTGGTCTAAAATTCTCTTTTTTTTGTTGTGTCTCTGTCAGGCTTTGGTATCAGGATGATGTTGTCCTCGTAAAATAAGTTAGGGAGGATTCCCTATTTTTCTGTTGACTGGAATAGTTTCAGAAGGAATGGTACCAACTCCTCCTTGTACCTCTGGTAGAATTCAGTTGTGAATCCATCTGGTCCTGGACTTTTTTTTGGTTGGTAGGCTATTAATTATTGCCTCAAGTTCAGAGCCTACTATTGATCTATTTAGGGATTCAACCTCTTCCTGATTTAGGCTTGGGAGAGTGTAAGTGTCCAGGAAATTATCAATTTCTTCTAGATTTTCTAGTTTATTTGCGTAGAGGTGTTTATAGTATTCTCCGATGGTAGTTTGTATTTCTGTGCGGTCGGTGGTGATATCCCCTTTATCATTTTATATTGCATCTATTTGATACTTCTCTCTTTTCTTCTTTATTCGTCTTGGTAGCAGTCTATCAACTTTGTTGATGTTTTCAAAAAAGCGGCTCCTGGATTCACTGATTTTTTGGAGGGATTTTTGTGTCTCTATCTCCTTCAGTTCTGCTCTGATCTTAGTTATTTCTTGCCTTCTGCTAGCATTTGAATGTGTTTGCTCTTGCTTCTCTAATTCTTCTAATTGTGATGTTAGGGTGTCAATTTTAGATCTTTCCTGCTTTCTCTTGTGGGCCTTTAGTGCTATAAATTTTCCTGTACACACTGCTTTAAATGTGTCCCAGAGATTCTGGTATGTTGTATCTTTGTTCTCATTGGTTTCAAAGAACATCTTTATTTTTGCCTTCATTTAGTTACGTACCCAGTAGTCATTCAGGGGCTGGTTGTTCAGTTTCCATGTAGTTGAGCGGTTTTGATTAAGTTTCTTAGTCCTAAGTTCTAGTTTGATTGCACTGTGGTGAGAGACAGTTTGTTATAATTTCTGTTCTTTTATATTTGCTGAGGAGTGCTTTACTTCCAATTATGTGGTCAATTTTGGAATAAGTGTGATGTGGTGCTGAGAAGAATGTATATTCTCTTGATTTGGGGTGGAGAGTTCTGTAGATGTCTATTAGGTCCGCTTGGTGCAGATTTGATTTCAATTCCTGGATATGCTTGTTAACTTTCTGTCTCATTGGTCTGTCTAATGTTGACAGTGGAGTGTTGAAGTCTCCCATTATTATTGTATGGGAGTCTAAATCTCTTTGTAAGTCTCTAAGGACTTGCCTTATGAATCTGGATGCTCCCATAATGGGTGCATATATATTTAGGATAGTTAGCTCTTCCTGATGAATTGATCCCTTTACCATTATGTAATGGCCTTCTTTGTCTCTTTTGATCTTTGATGGTTTGAAGTCTGTTTTATCGGAGACTAGGATTGCAACCCCTGCTTTTTTTTGTTCTCCATTTGCTTGGTAGATCTTCCTCCATCCCTTTATTTTCAGCCTATGTGTGTCTCTGCATGTGAGATGGGTCTCCTCAATACAGCAAACTGATGGGTCCTGACTCTTTATCCAATTTGCCAGTCTGTGTCTTTTAATTGGAGCATTTAGTCCATTTACATTTAAGGTTAATATTGTTACGTGTGAACTTGATCCTGTCATTATGATATCAGCTGGTTATTTTGCGCGCTAGTTGATGCAGTTTCTTCGTAGCATCGATGGCCTTTACATTTTGACATGTTTTTGCAATGGCTGGTACCTGTTGTTCCTTTCCATGTTCAGTGCTTCCTTCAGGATCTCTCGTAGGGCAGGCCTGGTGGTGACAAAATCTCTAAGCCTTTGCTTGTCTGTAAAGGATTTTATTTCTCCTTCACCTATGAAACTTAGTTTGGCTGGATATGAAATTCTGGGTTGAAAATTCTTTCTTTAAGAATAGTGAATCTTGGCCCCAACTCTCTTCTGGCTTGGAGAGTTTCTGCTGAGAGATCTGCTGTTAGTCTGGTGGGCTTCCCTTTGTGTGTAACCTGACCTTTCTCTCTGGCTGCCCTTAACATTTTTTCCTTAATTTCAACTTTGGTGAATCTGCCAATTATGTGTCTTGGAGTTGCTCTTCTCTAGGAGTATCTTTTTGGCATTCTCTGTATTTCCTGAGTTTGAATGTTGGCCTGCCTTACTAGGTTGGGGAAGTTCTCCTGGATGATATCCTGTAGAGTGTTTTCCAACTTGGTTCCCTTTTCCCCGTCACCTTCAGGCACATCAATCAGATGTAGATTTGGTCTTTTCACATGATCCCATATTTCTTGGAGGCTTTGTTCATTTCTTTTTACTCTCTTTTCTCTACATTTCTCACTTCATTTCATTTATTTGATCCTCTATCGCTGATACTCTTTCTTCCAGTTGATCGAGTTGGTTACTGAAGCTTGTGCATTTATCACATAGTTCTCATGTTATGGTTTTCATCTCTGTCAGTTCTTTTAAGGTCTTCTCTGCATTGATTATTCTAGTTATCCATTCATCCATTCTTTTTTCAAGGTTTTTAGTTTCTTTGCACTGGTTACATAGTTCCTCCTTTAGCTCTGAGAAGTTTGATCGACTGACTGAGGCCTTCTTCTCTCAACTCGTCAAAGTCATTCTCCATCCAGCTTTTTCCCATTGCTGGTGATGAGCTGCGTTCCTTTGGAGGGGGAGATGTGCTCTGATTTTTTGAATTTCCAACTTTTCTGCCCTGCTTTTTCCCCATCTTTGTGATTTTATCTGCCTTTGGTCTTTGATGATGGTGAAGTACTGATGGGGTTTTGGTATGGGTGTCCTTTCTGTTTGTTAGTTTTCCTTCTAAGAGTGAGGACCCTCAGCTGTAGGTCTGTTGGAGTTTGCTTGAGGTACACTCCAGACCCTGTTTGCCTGGGTATCAGCAGCGGAGGCTGCAGAAGATAGAATATTGCTGAACAGTGAGTGTTGCTGTCTGATTCTTGCTCTGGAAGCTTCGTCTCAGGAGTGTACTGCACCGTGTGAGGTGTCAGTCTGCACCTAGTCAGGGATGTCTCCCAGGTAGGCTACTCAGGGGTCAGGGACCCAGTTGAGCAGGCAGTCTGTCCGTTCTCAGATCTCAACCTCCATGCAGGGAGATCCACTGCTCTCCTCAAAGCTGTCATACAGGGTCATTTACCTCTGCCGAGGTTTCTGCTGCTTTTTGTTTAGCTATGTCCTGTCCCCAGAGGAGAAGTCTACAGAGGGAAGCTGTCCTCCTTGAGCTGTGGTGGGTTCCACCCAATTCGAGCTTCCTGGTGGCTTTGTTTACCTACTTAAGCCTCAGCAATGGTGGGTGCCCCTCCCCCAGCCTCCCTGCCACCTTGCAGTTAGGTCTCAGACTGCTGTGCTAGCAATGAGGGAGGATCCGTGGGTGTGGGACCCTCTGGGCCAGGTGTGGGATATAATCTTCTGATGTGCCGTTTGCTAAGACCCTTGGTGAAGCACAGTATTAGGGTGGGAGTTACCCCATTTTCCAGGTGTTGTGTGTCTCAATTTCCTTTGGCTAAGAAAAGGAATTCCCTTCCCCTTTGCACTTCCCAGGTGAGGCAATGCCTCACCCTGCTTCAGCTCTGGCTGCACCCGTGGGCCAGCTCCAACTGTCCGACACACCCCAGTGAGATGAACCCAGTACCTCAGTTGAAAATGCAGAAATTGCCCGTCTTCTGTGTCGCTCATGCTGGGAGCTGGAGGCTGGAGCTGTTCCTATTCAGCTATCTTGGGCCTACCCCCCTTTTGTGTCTCTAAATCCTAGATTCTTAATTAGTATTCTAGTATAGGGTAAGTAGAGCAGGAAAAATTTATTCCACTATGAGCCCTAGACCTAAATTATAATTTTAATCTTTAAGAGCAAGTTTCCAGTTTAATTATATAATGAAAAAGAAAAGTCATCTGGACGAGTAAGTACTGCTGCCTTTGGTATCACTGCCCTAGAAACAGGAATCTGGGCTTATCTGGCTTCAGACAGTACAGCCCAGAAGCTGTAATTGACTGTGTTTTATATGAAGGCGGGGGAAATCTGCCTTTTGATTGTTGAGCTCCTCGGCACTGCCTCTAACCATTGTTAACATGTTTATGACTTTTTAAGCATCCCTAACCCCTTGAGGCTGTACACCAAAGACACAGCTGCCAGGTATTATGAACCAGATTGATTCTAAACCCAACCAAGTATGGTAGAAGTTGTGGCTAATACTGGATAATCTAGATGAGCGGCTCTGTTAGGTTTGAATACTGCCTACCTTTCAACCAAATCTCTCTCTCTCTCTCTCTCTCTCTCTCTCTCTCACACACACACACACACACACACACACACACACACTACATAGAGGGTTGTTTCCAAACAACCTGTGAAGGTGAAAACATTTGACATTGGTGTTTTTCACTTTCCCATTTTGTAGCCTAGTGTCTCTGGTACCTGGAATTCTCATCCCAGCTCTTATGCATCAGGAACTAGACTTCCTGGACTTGTCCAAACTATAACCCTTCTATTTTATTTTATTCTTCAAAAAAAATGCTGTTCTATTAATTGTCCAGCTTTGCCTCCTAGCAGATAATGAGAGCTAATCTGATACTACCACCAATGTCAATACTGGTGGCTAATGAGAACTTCCCATGTCCTGTTGCTCATGGAACACAGCTATGTTTTACTATATTTACTACCTTTATTGGGTAAAAAAAGTGACTTTAGTAGCGACAATTATATCAATAGGACTTTAGGTGCTATTTCAAGCCATCTCCAACACTGCCTAGGAATAACATTTGTCATACAAGGGGACACTGCTATAAATTCTGAAGTTCCTGGAAACACAATTTTTTTACGAAGACAGAAGTAGAATCTATGCCTTGTCTGGTGCTACCATCTCTAAGCAATAAATTGTTCAAATCTCTAATCATGCTTGTGTCTTGTCATGTTTCTACATGGTTAATTGAGATATCTATGTATAAAATGAAAAGAAGAGAAACACAAAAAGTAACTGACACACAGGCTGCCACATCCTGTTTCATACCAGTAGTAGAGAGAGCTAACCCATCATGATATTCTTTACTATTGGCCATAGACAAGGCCTCAGAATTATTTTTAACTTTACAAAGCAGACTTCCAGTATCAACAAAACAAAGCTGACCCTTGGGATGAAACCTATTTGCCATTCTAGTCTAGATGACCTCTGATAATTTCCAGCTCTTCCCTGATTATTACTTTTCAATTTGGGGTTGGATTTTATGAGCACCATTTTACAATTGAAGAAGGCAAAACTCTGCAAAAAGAAGAGGACCTATTCAGGGACGCAGAGAAAATGAATAAGAGACCCCAGTATACTTACTCTGTGCATATAACAAGTAGCTATTTTCCTGAGTTGTGGATTTTGAAGCTTGCTAGTGTACCATAAACATCTATAACAACTGTAATTAGCATCACTCCTTTGAGTTGAGAAATAGAAACCCTTGGAAAAGAGAAATACATCTTGGAGATAGTCCAGGTGAAGGGATAGCTGGCATTGTCCATCAGATTAGTTCCATGAGACAAAAAAACAGAGGAGAAAAGAGAAGGAATGGTCTAGAACATAGAGTAAGGTAAGGACTGGAAAGAGGCCCAAAGGAGAAGGGTACACCCAGAAAGAGGCTTACAGTGGACAGTCAAGGGCAGTGTGAGGGCATGCAACATTATAGGAAGGGTGGGTTTGGATGAAGGAGTAAGGCATGTACAGGTAGGTTATCTCAATCAAAGATAAGCTTCTTTATTCACCTGGCCATCTCATCTTGTGTTGCTGAGTGATTGGGAGGGGATCCCTTAGTGAGCATCCTCTCTCATTGGATAGAAAATAAGGAGGTTCAGAATGCTATTTACCTGGGTGGCACTGACTGGCAGGGTATTATACTGACCCTAAACCAGGAGCCTTTTCAGTTTATAGCTCCACTAAATCCCAGTCTCCACCCCAAGGAAGTCTGTGTCCGTGTGAACTGGGGTGGAATGGAAAAGTAGCTGAGCTTGCATCATTTTCACAAAGGGAGCCAGACAGGGTGTCAGTGTTCATTTACATCTCAAGAACATGTCACCAAAGGAAGTAAATGTAATCCCTATAATTTAGAGAGGGTCAAACTAACAAAGTTGTTAAATAACAAAGGCAACTTTAGAGTTGCGACTTAATGAATAATATCCCATGTATTCATAGACAGAATGTGATAGAAATTCAAGTTGCTAGGGAAAAACTAGGGCTCCAACTGAACATGAATCTTGCTAATAAACAGCTTGCTCATTCAGAAGAATAAAGCTACTGTTGTTTTAAATTCACTTTTTCTTATTAAATGTCTTCCTCTAAGCCTAGAGAGTGACACATATTAACCTGGTGCCAAAAAAAAAAAAACCAGTATGTGTGTGTTATTAATAATGTTTACTGTGGCCATTTAAACAACCATAACTACATTCAATATAAGAAAGTCAGAAATTTTATATTCATAAAAGCCTCAACTGGGTTTCCCTTAAAACCCAATATTGTCTGGTATCTGAATGCACTTGTTATTTGAGGAGGGACCATTTTTATTATTATTGTCTACTGGGAAATAGCCCATTTTTCAGTTATAGTATGGAATAGAACTTGAATAAATGTATCAAGAGAATGCAGTATATCTGGCTCAATTCACTTGAAGAGTACCATATTTAAATAAAAAGATCAAATGATTGTTTATTTGGGGAAGAAAGTATAATCTAAAAGAACGGCTAATGTTTTATAGAATCTGTACTAATACTATGTTGAAAGTTTTTATTCCCGAAATGTTAAAATATATTTCAGACTCTCTGAAATATTTTATAGAATCTTAATGAGCACAATAGCATGTCTATATAGCAGGTAGTAGAGAGAGAAAAACAGAGAACACTGTTTTTATTCTCATTTTCTAGAAAGGAAAGCTGAGGAACAAATAATATAAAGGAATTGTTGAAGAAGCATGGGAAAACAGTCTAACAGCCAAAATTAATACTGTGGGTTGTTTCCTTCTTAATGTGTAAAGGGTTTCAGACAGATCCTAGCACACAGTAAGAAAACTATTTGTGACAGGTAATATTATTAGTTTGCATTTCCTTTCCAAAGGGTGTGTATGTTTCCAGTTCCCTCCTTCTACACAGATAACATTTTATCCTTTGTTAAAGGAAGTCCTTCTTTATTGCTTTATTATTTTGTTGGTTTACTTTTATTTTATTTTAAAGGAGTTCTTTATTGAATTGAAAAAGAAAACATCTACAGTTTTTGTAAGGTAAATTAATACAGTTTCATTATAGAACATATAAATATTGCAGATGAGCACAAACATAGTGTATATTTCCTTTCAGTGTTTGTTAAAAATACTGCTAGAGATATAGGGAGAAAATCCAAAGTGTGTTTTCCTTTCTCTCCTGCACAGTCATTCAACACAGCATGGAAAGCTTCAGGGTCAGCAAAAGGTATATGGAATTCTCCCCACCAGCAAAGGGATTCTACAGCAGACACCAACTAGGTTTCCTCTAATTCAATTTAATTGTGACACAGGCTACCTGGAGATAGCATCAGTCAGATTCCACAGGTTGAGGGCTCAGTCCCATAAGACTTTCTCCCACTTTGGATGCCAGGTGCAAGTAGTAGGTTGTCACCTATACTTCTGACTGACCAAGACTTCTAAGAGCTCCTCCTCAAGGTTGATTAATTTGCAAGAGCAGCTCACAGAATTCAGAGAAACACATTATTTACATCTACCAGTTTATTGTAAAGGATATTAGAAAGGATATAGATGAACAGCCAGGTGGTAGAGATGCACAGGGCAAGGCATGTGAGAAGTGAAGAACTTCCATGCTTTCTCTGGCACCTTCTGGGAACATCCACATGTTCAGCAATCAGGAAGCTCCCTAGACACTGGCTTTTTGAGTTTTTATAGAGGCTTTATTATGTAGGTATGATTAATTATACCACTGGCTATTAGTGATCATTTTAACTTTTATCCTCTCTTCCCTTCCTAAAGATTGGGAAGTAGGGCTAGAAATTCATCCTCTAATACTGTCTTGGTCTTTCTGGCTACTAGCCCCCATCCTGAGGCTATCTGTGGACTCCCAGACACCAGTCATCCCTTCAGCAAACAAAAGTCACTCATCACTCCAAAGATTCCAAGGATTTTAGGAGCTGCATGTCAGGAAACAGGATGAACACTAAATATATATTTATTAATATCATGTATGCATATACAGATTGTCTTCATCATTTAAAGATTAGATTCATACTGTTAACATTGGTTTGTACCCAATTTTTCACTTAATATTTGATCTTTCATTTTATAATTTTTTCTCTCTTTTTGGTTTCTGACTTCCAGTATGTACTCCAGTGCCTAAGGGAGTAGAGCCAGTGTCACAGTAACAGAGAACAAACTGTAGTGAGAATTTTTATTAGTGCATGTTCCCATTTACATGCTCCCAACACTTGCTTAGCAGCACAGCAACATGGCACAAGTATACATATGTAACAAACCTGCACGTTACGCACATGTACCCTAGAACTTAAAGTATAATAATAATAATAATAAATAAAAAAATAAAAAAATAAAAAAAATATTTGAAGACTACCTTTAAATAAACATTTTGGTCTTTTATAAAAAAAGAAAAAAGAAGAAGCAGAGAGAAAAGGGTGTAGATGTAGTGAACCTGCTTCAAACATAAGCTCCCTGCAATCTCCCACTTTGTACCATGTAGGAGTGCAGCAATGCTGAAACTCATAAAGGAAAATGAAAAGGAAACATGACAAAGGATAAGGATGAAAAAAAAATGTATGCAAAGGCACGCATTCTGTCCATCACTGCTCAGATATGCCATGCAAGTTCAAATCATACCTCCTACCAGATCATCTGGAAAAGAGAGAGATGGTCATTGAGGGGACACAGTGCAAAATACATGTGAATGCTACTGCAGTGACTTCCTCATTTCTTAGCGATTGTGAAACTAGAGGCTGGTTGTGAATGACTTCAATATTGTAGCTTTTTACCAGTTAATGCTGTCTTTATAAAAAGCTTAGTTTACATCTCCCATAAAACTTGAAATAAAGAATCAGCATTTCAGATAATGCCTTAAAATTTAGAAATTTCTTTCATTTAGATTAAGTTACTTCTACCTCCTATTAATTTTATAGGCATGTATAATTTCAGACATGAAAGGACTCTTTCATTGATCCACCCTCCTCATTTTTACAGGTGAAAAACCTGAGGCTTGGAGAGACTAAGGGATTTGTCCAAGGTTACAGAGCCAGTCCTCTGGCTACTACTCAATTTTGCTTTCCACTCCAACATTTTGTCTCTGTCACCTCTGGTGACATCTGATGGGTGAGGTTTATTGCCTGGAATAGACAGGTAGAAGGCAGTATCCATTTATGATTTTTGAGATTGCTCAAGTTTTCTAAATTCCAATTAAATCTTTCCTTCCATTAAAGTTTCCAGATAAAGTTGTTACAACCACAGTCATTTTTTTTTTTCCTTCAGACTTAATACCATTGGAGTACCTGGGCATGGTCAGTATCCAAATGCTAATTCTTTCTTTCCTTTGGTATATTTTTGGGTTTCTCTGAGATTCTTCCACTTGGGAAATATAGTTATACTTTTCTGGAAATGATGAGGCAGGACATCTCTAGCATCCCAGATGAAGGCAAGTTACATCTGGCAGGAAGCCCTCTTCGGTAGCATCCTTTTACAAGATAGCTCATAGCTGGTTATTTTTGTGAGGTTCACATATGTCCTACAAGAAAATGCAACTTTGCCCTGCCCATGGTTAAAATACAAATCATTCCCAATGCCGTACTTTCTCTCTGCATTCCATCAACGCTAGCTCTCACTAGTCATGATTTTTGACTTTAGATATTTTATAGACATATGTCAAGTAACAGTCCTTACAATATTCAAATTAAAGGTAATATATGCCAAGCTCTTGATGTGTGTACCACCCTAATTTGGCATGAGATGATGGCAGGGAGTAGTGAGTGGATTATAACACCACTATTTTCCCCTCTATACTGTAAAACTATGAGTTGGTAACTTTGAGTTGGTAACTTTGGTTCAAATCTCATGTTTACTTATAAAATTTAGTTGGAAAATATAAAAAAAAAGTGAGCTACAATGAAGAGAATCTACTTTCATTAGGTCAAACCAATAGTTATAATGCCAAACTTGGACTATAGTTAGGACAAAATAATTCTGCTATGCAGCCATCCAAAGTTGGCTAAAAGTTGTTACTCACCTAATGTTGGTGTTTGTAATTTGTCCTCACATATTAATGTGATTTATTTTACTCAAAGGTCCTAATCTTGGGGAAAACCCGGAAGTCTAAAAAAAAATTTAGGCCTAACAGGGACAATTCAGTTTGGAATGGAATGGATCTCCACATAAACATAAAATCACCAACTCAATGTGGCATCCATTTTTATGGTAGCAAAACCATGTTCTCAATGAAAGAAAATCTTTGAAACAGTGTTTTAAAAAGCAGCTGCATTTGGAATATACATAATGCCTGTGTGTGTGTGTGTGTGTGTGTGTGTGTGTGTGTGTGTGTGTATGAACATTCTTCTCAATTATTTACAGATTCCATATTTCAGATTATATAGCAGGTTCAGGTATCTTGGCCAGAGAGGAAAACAAAAATTTTTTTAAAACTAGTCTGATTATCTTAGTGTGACTTGAAAAAACAAAACAAAACAATGCCAATATAAATAAGCAAAATAAGGAACAGTGGTGTTCAACTAAGGCAAAGATATATAACTAATCAACAAATATCTGTTGAATTTCTACTATGTGACCAATAGTATTTTAGACTTTTGGGATATAGTAGCTAGTAAGAGAGATGATGTCCTTGCTCTCAATCATGAAGAAAAAATGTTATTGAATTAAATGAGAATGAATTAGGAGCTACTTTAGATCGAGAGGTCAGAGATTTATTTGTGAAGGGGACGTTTGAGCTTGGACTGGAATGGCAACAAAGAAGTGGCTTTGTAAAAATATGAGGCAGAGGATTATAGGCAGAAGAAAGGAAAAATGCAAAGGCTGTATGAGAAATGTGAACAAGGCTGTTAAAGCTATAGTGTAGTAAATGACAGGGAGAGTGTTACAAAATGAGGTTAAAGAGGTAGGCAGAGAACGGGTGCGGTGGCTCATGACTGTAATCTCAGCACTTTGGGAGGCCAAGGCAGATCACTTGAGTTCAGGAGTTCAAGACCAGACTTGCCAACATGGTAAAACCCTGTATCTACTAAAAATACAAAAATTAGCCAAGCATGGTGGTGGGTGCCCATAATCCCAGCTACTTGGGAGGCTGAGGCAAGAGAATAGCTTGAACCCAGGAGACGGAGGTTGTAGTGAGCCAAGATTGCGCCACTGCACTCCAGTCTGGGCAACAGAGTGAGACTCAATCTCAAAAAAAAAAAAAAAAAAAAAAAGCAGAAATTAGATCTATAGGGCTTGACGTGATATGCAGTTTGATTGTATTGTATGTACAATGACAATTGGAGACCACTGGAATATTTTGAGGAGAGTGCTATGTGAATTACAATTAAAAAATATTAATTTTACTCTTTAGAGATTAGAATAGAGGGAGTCAAACCAGAAGGGGAGAGAACAGTTAGGATATTGTTCCAGTAGTCCAAGTGAGAAATTATGGCAGCTTGGACTGGATGATAGACCTCAAGACTCATGGTCAAATTCAATTTATAGTCTGGGCCAGAGTAAGTAGGACTTGATGATAGATTACATGTGGAGATTTTGTGAAAGGAGGAGCAAAATCATAATAAAGTCCAGATTTTGCTTGACCCAATGATGCCAATTACTTCAATGAAGAAGACTGGGGAGGAAAACTTGTGGAGGAGAGAGAAATTAGGTGTTCAATTAAATTTTAAGTACCTATTAGAAAACTGTAGTTGGATTTGAAAATAAATTACTGTCCACATCTCCATCAGACCCCACCCAAGACACTTTGCAACATTTTTGGACTATGTAGGCATTATTTTTAATATCATTCTTGTGTATTCAGAATCTTAGATTTTCAAATAAAATGAAGTTCAATATATGAAACCTTGACATGTTTTCTGATAACATGACTATAATTTCATAAAGTTAAATTTGTATTTTACAAGGGATCTTATAAGATAAATTCAGGTCATATGGAAATATGAATTTTTTCATATGGAAAAGAGATTTGTCAATGTAAACAGAGTAATAGCTACCATATTTATGTAAACTTAACTTTGGTTGTTGGGATTGCTTAGTTAACTCTTCAGTATTTAGAAGCCCCTACTCATGAAATAGCAATTAACCAACTAACATTTTCCCTCTCTCATCAAATAACAACACTCATTTGTAACTAAAAACTCTTGAGCTGGTGTTGCTTTAGCAGAAAGGTTTTTTAATAGTCCTCGTAAATACTCTATGTGTCCACTAATTAGACCCAGTAGTCTTATATAAAGTGCAATAGGTAACCTCTAAGGTCATGCCCTTTATAATAATAAATAGGTAACCTCTAAGGTCATGCCCTTTATAATAATAAATACTTCCACCATCTTTGCTTACTGGTCATTCTGTGTGAAACTCACCCTTTAAAAATGTTTTTTTGCTCCCTGTGGAACCATTCATAAAAACATACATGTTCCAATTACCATCTTTTGTAAGTCTTCCAGAGAAGAATGCTGAATTGTCTCTTTGAACTTTCAAATTATCTAAAATACAATTCCTTTAGTTAAAATCGCATGCAGAATGGAGAAAACAAAGCATATCTTAGCCTCTGTGGGTGACTTGTTAGAAAACAATAGGAAATAAATGAGCTAATGCTGTGGCTGAGTTTGAAGCATTCTTCTTCCATTGGATGCTATCTTGTAGGTCTTTCTTTTTTTACCTCTTTAATTAGCTTGAAGTCACAGTAGAAGATGTCTTAAATCCATGTTGTATTACTTCTACTGGTAATCTTTGTGAATAGCCTAAGGGAGTGCATCTGGCTCATTTCTCAAATTAAATCTCCTTCTTAAATAGGGAAGTTTTCTTCAAATACATTATGATTCTTACTGAGGCTCAGAAAATAGTACCCCAAAGTGTGG
This sequence comes from Macaca nemestrina, assembly GCF_043159975.1. Classification (NCBI taxonomy): domain Eukaryota; kingdom Metazoa; phylum Chordata; class Mammalia; order Primates; family Cercopithecidae; genus Macaca; species Macaca nemestrina. The sequence continues at coordinate 33,114,491 of NC_092145.1, forward strand.
AGCTTAGGCATACTAAGTACTTTGAACTAAAGGAGATTGGAAGGCCTCAGCAGCAAGTTCTCACTGACTTTCTCCCTACCTTCCTGTATTTTGTCCCTCTTTCTCCTCTGAAGTGAGTCACAGAAGCCAGAATTCATCTTCCCTAAGGTGGGTCATAGAAACAGAATCCCTCTCCCACAAAGCAAGTCATAAAATTTGCAAATATTACTCTAACCTTCCCCAGCCTTTCTGTGTGGGAGCTGGCCATAAATAAATTCTTGGCCTTACCTTGTCTCACAGTAGGGCATAAGATCCTCATTCCAGAAGGGTCGTTTCCTATATGCAGGAGGAAGGAATGCTATACAGAGAGGCCAAGAAAAATATGAACAGACAGGCTTTTCTGTGTTTTCCTCCATCAGTCTGTTACCATTAGCTTATACCCCTTTTATCCAGTCACATTTCTATATGGCTCTCCATTCTTCATCAAATCTAAGAATAAAAATAGTTGTATTTCCCTAGGTTTTTAGGTCTTCATTTCTGAAGTCTCCTATGTCACATGAAGCTCTGATTAAATAAATTTGTTATGCTTTTCCTTAATTAACCTGTCTTTTGTTGTAGCAGTATCAGTCAGCCATGACCCTTATGATGAGTGAGACAAGTTGTCACACCTTTCCACTCCTACATTCTCCAGAAAAAAAAAAAAATCCGGAGAAGCACATGGAAATGCCTCACACTTGCTAAGCCTGGAGAGTCTCACTTAGTAAGCTTTGGGAAGCACAAAAGGCACATCCACCTTTCAGTGAGAAATCTTTTAGGCTTATGTCTTCCCCTGGATTGCAGGCAAAGGGAAATTCTCAGAGAACTATATCAAGAAAGGTACAAGAATGGAGTTATTAACAAGCCCTTGACATGTGTCTGTAAATAAAAGTTGATCATTTCACGTTTGGTCTTGGTTTGAGAAGGATGTAATTTGGGATTAAAAATAAATATACTGGAACATACATCTTGATCAGAAACATTCAAATGCACAGCTAGAAACAGACACTGTAATCTGAAAGTATAATTAAGGTTTGCCATCTCTGTATAATACAAGCATAGCAAATTCATTGTCTTTAAATACGAAGATTCAGAAAGTTTTGTGGGAGAGGAAATATTAGCTATGAGGAAAATGGCATACAACACATCAAACAGCTGTATCTGAATTTAGGATTAAGAAAGCAATGGGGGGGGGACTGAATTATAACTATAAATCCTACACACAAAGGGAAAAATATTTCAAAGTATCCCAAAAATTACTCCTTAATCTAAGAGAACTACTGTTTCCTTAAGTAAACATGTCTGCTGAGATACAGAGCATTAATGGGTAGGCGTTTAAAACAAAACAACTGTGGAAATGAAGTGGACAATGTTTTCTTGCAAGTGAATAATTTGCAATGGTGATGAAGCCCCCTTTCCCACAAACCCCATTACTTAGTAGTCGTTAAGCGAAAGACTCTTCCAAATACACATGGACAGGCCAATTGCAGTTGACAGAAAAAGCCTTGCAAATGAACACATTGCTGCTCTGAAAGAGAGTTAAAGGAATTTTAATTTTTCATACTCTTAAACCCTTTATTACAATATTAATAATAATTAGATGAAGTAAATTTAAATGATTCACCAAATCGATTTACACTTCAAAATGCTGAAATTGTATGACTGAGCTACTTGGATCAGATATTGTTAGGATTAGTACTTTGGAACATCTCTGAGGAGACAGTGCTGTGATTTCTGGTGTTTTGTGCGTGATTCATAATATTTTTTTATTCTATCGGTAGGTTAGCCTTGTAATCATGTTCTATAGTCATTTCATAAAAACCAGAGGAAAAAATCAATTACAGAGGTATTTCAGAAGGGATAGATTAGAGCTTTTTTGGTTGTTTCCTTTTTAACAAATGGATTTTCAAAGAAACTTTTAGTGACATCATTAGTCTTCTTCCAGGAAGGGCTCCTGAGCTTTGAATTCTCCTGCAAAGAAGGCAGCTGCTTGTGTCTAGGTTTGGGGGAAATGCTATACAATGTAGATCTCCTTCCCAAACCTTTAATGGCTTAGGATTTTAGCCCAAGGACCATTCCCTCTCTTATTAATGTGACTGGTTTGGGGAATACCTCAAAGACTTTTATTTGAAAGTGTTCTTTTTCACACCCAAACAAGAACTGTTTTTCAGAATTGTGTCAAGTAAGAAGCCCTTGACATAGTCATTTACAGTTAAAGACTTTCTTAAACTCTTTAATAATTTGGGAACTTAAAGACAATTTGATGCCTAATCGATGTTTAGTGTTTGCCTCACAAACATCGTGGGATTATGGGAAGTAGAGCTTAGCAGGATTCTATTGGTTGCTTTTACTTCTGAATTCATTAAGATAATCATGTATGTGAGAAGTTAGTAAGAGTGAAGGGCAGATAATGCTGGCAGAGGCTGCACAGTACATGCCTTTAGGATACACATAAACTTTAGGATGAATTTGGTAGGTAGAATTGTTGCCTCCAAGAAGATTCCCCTCAATAATTCCCAGGACTGTGTATGTACCTTATATACTACCTTAGATAACAAAACAGACTTTGCTATGGTTCCATTACTAATCAGTTTATTTTAAAATAGGAATATTATCTTGGATTATCTGTGGGGTGAGTGGGATGGGACAACAAAATCACCTGAGCCCTTAAAAGCAGGCAGAAAGAAAAGGAAAGAAAGATTTGAAGCATAAGAAGTTTCCCACATTGTTGATGGATTTGAAGATGAAAGGAGCCATGAGCCAAATAAGGCAAGAGGTCTCTAGAAGCTGAGAACAATGCCCAGCTGACAATCAGCAAGAATATGGGAACTCAGTTCTGTAGCTGCGTGGAACTGAATTCGGACAACAGCCTGAATGATACTGGAAGGAGATTCTTCCTTAGAACCTTCAGAAAAGCCAATGGCCAACACATTGATTTTGGCCTTGTAAAACTCCAAGTAGAATACCCAGACAAACCTAACTGGCCTGATGTGCTAGAGAACTGTCAGATAATAAACAGTTGCCATTTTAAGCCACTGTTTGTAGTAATTTGTTATAGCAGTGATAGAAAACTAATACAAAGCCCTAAGTTGATACTAGTAACATATAAACTGCCTATCAATAGCTATAGGATCTGCCACTGCATCTGATTGATTTCTTTTGTCTGATACCTGGCAAACCCACTCCATGAGCCCCAAATCATGGGGTTCTTGTTCCCCCTGATACTTGGTGATCTTTTACATGGATACCTTATACTTTGCTACCCAACTTAGCCACTATCTCTTTGGCATGTACCACAGTCACTTCCCAGGTTTGCTACTAGCCTCTGTTTCTACTCCAGACTGACCACAACAAAAAAAAGTATTTTCCCATGCAATTTAAACAGCGTTCAAAACTTAATAGAGTCAAGCCCATTTTTTTGTTTTGATTTTAAACTCTTTATCTTGAAATATTTTTAGATTTATAGAAAAACCGCAAATATAGTAACATTAAATGAATTTTTTGAAATGGATTTTGAAGGTTGATTAGGAGTTTGAGTATTGCAGAGCAGTTGTGCTTAGATGACACAATTTATTGAAGTGTAGTATCAATAAACTTTAAGTTGGCTTAGACATGACTAGATGGAAGAGCACCATTTAACTTTTCTAACTCAGGGTCCATTGCAATAACAGTAGTAACCTCAGTTGCACTCTGTCATCTAGTGCAAAAGAGCATTAGGGAAGGGATCATGGAGAGAAAATAACACATACTTACATTGCTTAAAATGTAAATTAAAAGGAAAAACATAAAGGGTATAGATGCACAGAACTAATTTTCTTTAAACATGCAGAAAATCTCTATGGAAGAGAGTGAACTGTTTTCTCATGTTTCTGTGACGGTTTTCAAGCTGTCATTTGTCATGTATTATGATAACATGCATCTTTGCATGCCGACAAACTGCACTAAATTCCATTTGGTTGGGTATGAAGATGCTAATGTGGAATACAGGAAAACAGAGGTCACCCTTCAGTATTTCTACACTAACAATGTGCTTTAATTAAACAAACAGAAACAAACAAACAAAAACAACAAAACAAAACAAAAAACACAGAAGTAGCCCTGCTGCCTCTGATGCCTTCCTTACAGGCAGAGGCAAAAAGGTATTGGTCATGATCTCTTCATGGGAACCTTTCTTCTTGTTGCCATGATTCAGAGTAGGGATGTAATGTTTAAAGAAGGTGGTTTTGGCTCTGGCATGGGGAAAAGAAAGGAAAAATTCAGGGGTATGGATATGGAAATGTGGTCAAGTTTCCAACCTGTACTGGGGGAGAGAATGGTTATGTTCTTGATAACAGTTGGTTTCTGAGTCAGCCAGAAACACCCGTTTCATTGTTTTTAACCCTGTGGTTTTCACTGTAAAGCTGTTCTGGCTAAAAGATGAACTTGACTAGTATACAAGAACAAGGGATTAGATTACTATTAGCAAAGTTAGGGTCGGTTAAAGTCCTGTTTATAGTTTTTTTTGTGCATAGGACAACTTTTTAATTAAAAACTTTACTCAGACATCATATTCCTTCTTCTCGAGGACCATTATTTTGTGAAGATATTTTTTAAGGTTGGATGTTCCTCAGGAAATTGAAGTACGTAATTCACTTTAAGTTGGTAAAATCCATGCTTTTAAAAATTGATAAGCATGACTGACTGTAATAAAGGAAAGCGGGAACAAATTCAAACAAATACATAATTAGAGTAGGTGATAGAAATGTAAACAGGAATCCAATTAATGCATTCCTTATTTTTTTATTTAAAAAAATTATTTTGAATTTTTATGGATATATAATAAGTGTATTTATTTATGGGTTACATGATATGTTTTGATACAGGCATGTAATGCATAATAATCACATCAGAGTAAATGGGGTATCCATCACCTCAAGCATTTGTCTTTTGTGTTACAAACAATCCAATTATACTCTTTTAGTTGTTTTTAAATGTACAATAAAATTATTGACTATAGTCACATTATTGTGCTATCAACTATAATTTCTTATTCATTCTTTCTATTTTTTGCACCCATTAACAATCCCTACCTCCTCCACAACACCCACTACCCTTCCTAGCCTCTGGTAGCCCTCCTTCTACTCTCTCTTTCCCTTCAGCATTTGCTATTGCCTGACTTTTGGATAAAAGCCATTTTAACTGGGATTAGATGACATTTAATTGTAGTTTTGATTTGCATTTCTCTGATGATCAATGATGTTGATAACCTTTTCATTTGCCTGAATGCCTTTTCCATGTTTTCTTTGTGTAAGGTCTATTCAGATCTTTTGCCCAATGTTGACCAGATTATTAAGTTTTTTTCCTATAGAGGTGAGTTTTTTCACCTATAGAGGTGTGAGTTCCTTATATATTCTGTCTATAAATCCCTCTTCAGATGAGTAGTTTGCAAATACTTTCACCCATTCTGTGAGTGGTTTCTTTACTTTGTCGATTGTTTCCTTTGCTGTGAAGAAATTTTTTAATTTGGCGTAATCCCATTTATCCATTTTTGCTTTAGCTGTCTGTGCTTGTGTAGTATTACTTAAGAAATCTTTGCCCAATCCAATGTTTGAAGACTTTCCCCAATGTTTTCTTGTAGTAGTTTCATAGTTTGAGGTATAAGAATTAAGTCTTTAATCCATTTTGATTTTTGTACACACCAAATAAGGGTGTAGTTTCGTTTTTCTGCATATCAATATACAGCTTTCCCAGCACCATTTAGTGAAGGGACTGACTTTTCTCCAATGCATGTTCTTGGCACCTTTGTTGAAAATAGTTAACTGTAGATGTATGAATTTGTTTCTGGATTCTCTATTCTGTTCCATTGTCCTATGTGTCTGTTTTTGTGACAGTACCATGCTGTTTGTTTACTATAACTCTGTTATATAATGTGAAGTCCAATAATGTGATTCCTCCAGGTTCTTTTTTCCTCAGGATGGCTTTGCCTATTCTGGGTCTTTTGTGGTTCCATATTAATTTTAGAAATTTCTTTCTATTTCTGCAAAGAATGTCATTGGTATCTAGACAGGGATTGCATGGAATCTGTAGATTGCTTTGTGTAGCATAGACATTTTAACAACATTGATTCTTCCAATTCATGAACATAGAATATCTTTCCCTTTTTTGTGTCTTTAGTTTCTTTCATCAATATTTTATGGTTTTCATTGGAGAAATCTTTTACTTCTTTGGATAGATTAATTCCTAGACATTTTGTTTTATTTTTAGCTATTATAAATGGGATTAAATTCTTAATGTCTTTTTCTGATTGTTCATTGTTGTCATACAAAAATGCTACTGACTTTTGTATGTTGATTTTGTATCCTGTGAGCTTATGGAATATATTTATCAGTTTTAATAGTTTTTTGGTGCAGTCTTTAGATTTTGTGAAATATAAGATCATATCATCATAATTTGAATTTCTTCCCTTCCATTTTGAACACTCTTTATTTCTTTCTCTTGTCTGATTTCATTAGCTTGGACTTCCAGCACTATGTTGAATGAGAGTGCTGAGTGGGCATCCTTGTCTTGTTCCAGATCTTAGAGGAAAGGCTTTCAGTCTTTCTACATTCAGTATGTTACTAGTCGTTGGTCTGTTGTTTTGTGGCTTTTATTGTGTTGTGATATGTTCCTTCTATACCCAGGTTTTTTGTGAGTTTTTGTCATGAAGGGATGTTAAATTTTTTCAGATGCTTTTGCAGCATCAATTGAAATTATTATATGGTCTTTCACCTCCATTCTGTTGACATGATGTATCACATTGATCGATTTACATATGGTGAAACATCACTGCATTCTTGCAATAAATCCTACTTGGTTATGTGAATGATTTTTTAATATGTTGTTGAAATCTGTTTGCTATTATTTTATTGAGGATTTTTCATCAATATTAATCAGGAGTACTGACCTGTGATTTTCTTATTTTGATGTGTCTTTGTCTGGTTTTGGTATCAGGGTAACACTGACCTTGTAGAATGAGTTTGGAAGTGTTCCCTTCTTCGTTTTTGGAATATTTTAAGTACGATTGGTGTTATTCTTTAAATGATTGGTAGAATTCAGCAGTGAAGCCATCTCATCCTGGGCTTTTCTGTGATGGGAGACTTTTTATTATGGGTTTGATCTCATTACTTGTTATTGGTCTATTCAGGTTTTGGATTTCTTCATGGTTCAATCTTAGTAAGTTCTGTGTGTCTAGAAATATATTCATTTCTCAAATTTATTTAGTTGTTCATAGTAGCCACTAATGATCCTTTGAATTTCTGTGATATCAGTTGTATTGTCTCCTCTTTTTTTTTTTTTTTTTATCTCTGATTTGATTTATTTGGAACTTCTCTCCTTTTTCTTAGTCTGGTTAAAGTTGTCAAATTAGTTTATCTTATAAAACAACTTTTCATTTTGTTGATCTTTTGTATTATTTTCTTAATCTCAATTTCATTTATTTCTGTTTTGATCTTTATTATTTTCTTCCACTAATTTAAGCTTTGGTTTAGTCTTGACTTGATAGTTCTCTAATATGCATTGTTAGGTTATTTATTTGAAGATTTTCCTCTTTTTTGATATAGGCTCTTATAAACTTCCCTCTGAGTTATGCTTTTGCTGTATCCCATAGGTTTTGGTATGTTTTGTTTCTATTATCATTTGTTTCAAGAAATTTTTCAATTCCTTCTTAATTTCCCCATTGACCCACTGGTCATCCAGAAGCATACTGTTTAATTTCCATCTGTTTGTATAGTTTCCAAAATTCCTCCTATTATTGATTTCCATTGTGGTCAGTGATGACGCTTGATATTATTTCGATTCTCTTGAATGTTTTAAGACTTGCTTTGTGACCTAACATATAGTCTATCATTAAAAATGACCCATGTTCTGAGAATAAGAATGTGTATTCTGCAGCTGTTAGGTGAAATGTTCTATAAATATCTATTAATTCCACTTGGTTTATAGTTCAAATTAATTCTGATGTTGTGCTGTTGATTTTTCTGTCTGGAAGTTCTGTCCAATGCTGAAAGTTGAGTGTTGAAGTCTTCAGCTGCTATTGCATTGGAGTCTATCTCTCTCTTTAGGTCTAATAATATTTGCTTTATAGATCTGGGTGCTTCAGTCTTGGGTGCATATGCATTTACAATTGTTAGATTCTCTTGTTAAATTGATCCCTTTGTCATTACATAATGACCTCCTTTGTCTCCTTTTATAGTTTTGTCTTAAAATATATTTAGACTGATATAAGTATAGCTATTCCTGCTATACTTTTTATTTTGTTTGTTTGTTTCCATTGGCATGGAATACGTTTCTCCATCCCTTTATTTTTAGCCCATGTATGTCTTGATGGGTGAAGAGTGTTTCTTGTAGACAGCAGATTGATGAGTCTTGTTTCTTTCCATTCAGCCATTCTATGTCTTTTGATTGGAGAGTTTAGTCCCATTTATTTTCAATGTTGTTACTGAAAAGTAAGGACTTACTCTTGCCAATTTTTAGTTGATTTTCTGGTTGTTTTGTCGTCTTCTCTTTCTTCTCCTCTTCCTTCATGTCTTTCTTGTAAGGAAAGTGATTTTCTTTTCTGGTGGTATGACTCAATTTCTTGCTTTTTATTTTTTGTATATCTGTTATACTTTTTTTTATATATTTGGAGTTACCACAAGGCTTGCAAATAATACCTCATAACTTATTATTTCAAACTGATACCAACTTAACTTTGATTGCATGAAGAAACAAAGAATCAAAAACAACCCTAATAAATGTCTATACTTTAACTTTGCCCATCCCCCACTTTTGACTTTTTTTTTTTTCTATTTTTATCCTATCATACTGTCTATGTCTTGAAAAGTTGTCATAGGTGTTATTTTTGATTGGTTCATCTTTTAGTCTTTCTACTTAAGGAAAGAGTAGTTTACACACCACAACTGCAGTGTTATAATATTCTATTTTTTTTCTGTTTACTTACTATTACTCAAATATAATGACATAAGAGTCTCTCTATGCTGCTTAAAGAGAAATGCTCTCCTGAAAAATGTAGCCAACGTGCTAAGTGTCTACACTTGGTGAATGACTACTGTACTACTCAGATGATCCAGACAACAAATTAAGATGTCAAGAGTTAAAGCCCATAACGTCAAAAATAGCTACTATTTCTTGAGTGCCTGCCATGTACCAAGTATCATGTTATGCACTCCACATATATGATATTATTTAATGCTTACAACAATTCAATAGTGTAATGTTGATCTCATTTCCCTTTTACAGGGTGAAAACACAGAGTCTTAGAGAGGTCAAGTAACTTCCTCAGGATTTAAAGGTTAATAAGTTGTAGCACTAGAATGCAAAACCCTGGTTGTCTTCTGCTAGGCTGTGTCAAGGATGGTGCATCTTTCTTTCTCATGCATGCCTGAGCAGGGGAGAGTAGTTCTGTTTAGTCTTCCCCTGAGTGCTAATGGTTCAGCTGGGAAGTTCAAATTTAACTTTCAAAGCCATTTTCCATCAGTGCTAACTTGTGCTAATCAGTGGGGGTATTCACTTGAAAGTAGCACTTTGGAAGTAACGCCTTTAATGTTTTCAAAAGCAGAAGGGAATTTTGTGAGAGTTTCTTTTTCATTTCTTCTTCTTTTTTTGCCTTTTATTTTATTGTGAGTCATACTGCTGGCTAGTTCCACTGAGAAACAATTATAATCTAACTCCTCATCCAATGATAATAAAATATATAATACAATGGTTTACAAGGAAAGCTTTGAGTTCTACATTTCTGTTTGATTTTGGAAATTTGTTTGTTGAAATTTGAATATAGTTTTCCATAACTATAATAAACCTACACACAAAGTCACAATTCTTCATCTGATGAATTTGTGTAACTCATAGGGATTAAGAAACTACACAGTGCCTGAAACTGTTCGGCAATAATAATTCAATCTTAAGAAGGATAGGTTGTGTTCTTACTCTCACAGAACTTACTGGTTAGCAATATGACCTACCTAATTCTATTTCTTATTCACTCATTAATGAATTCATTTATCCATCAGGCATTTATTGAGCAAGTGCTGTGTGTCAGGCGTTGTGTAGGTATTGTGGATAAAAACAAATAGCAATTCATGTTTATTGAACACTTAACTATGTTCCTAGCATTGTTTTAAGCACATTACATGTATGAACTCATGTAATCATCCCAACAATCTTTTGATATAGGTGTGGTCACTTTGCAGATGAGGAAACTAAGACACTAAAATGTCAAGTAACCTTCCCAGGGTAAATGTGGTGGTATAAGGAATTGGACTGAGGCAGTCATTCCAATGTCTACACTCTTAGCTGCCATTTTAAACTGATTGCAATAGTTAATGAAAGACAGTCCCTGTTTTTAAGGTGCTCACAGTCTAGCAAAACATATTAAAAATTTAAATCAAGCAGTTGTAAACCACTATGATTTATGATATAGGATTTATACACTGTCATGAGACCATGTTATAGGGCTACCTAACAGTCTGGAAAGCTTCTAAATGAACATCTAAGCTGAGACATAAAGAATGAAGGTGGTGAGCTATCAAGGAAAAGGGTACAATAGGATGAGTATCTGGGTGAAGAGGGGTGGAAGCTCATTAGGATGAGCATTCCAAGAAGAAGCAACACCATATGCAAGTGGAAGTTAATTCATTACAATTGGGATATTGAGTGTTGTAAAGAAGAGTGTGTTGGCTGAGGCTGGAGAATTAATCAGGGTTTAGATTACTCAAGGTTATTTAGGTTATGTCAAGAAATTTTTACTTCATCCAAAGTGCAATAGGAATCCACTGAACAAATTTAAGCAAGGGAGTAACAATGGTTTACATTTTTCGTATTTCCATTTCTTAAATGATTGCTCCAGTGTGGAGAACGGAACAAAGGAGCAGGAAGACCGGTTGAAAAGTTGTTTGTACAAATCAATAGCTGAATATATTTCCTTCTTGAAAATTTTCTGCAATGACATTTACCCAAGTCTTCTGGTTTCTTTGGCATGCCTTTTTTTATTCCCCAAAAGTGTATGCCAGCAGCATGAAAGATATATTTTTGTCTTATGATCTAATTCTGGTCATTGTTTCTGAAGGAAAGAATTACGAGTCAGTTCATCTTTGTGGTTCTTCGTATTGCATTTTTAGTTTACAGAAAAAGAAATGTTAATTGTATAAAAATATATACATTTGGTTTATTATGATGCAGTTAAACACTTTTTGGGAGGATATTAGTCTCGTTATACAGATAAACTTCCTAAGGCACAACTGGGTAGAAAACAGCCTAGTACAAGACAGAGATAGTACTCAAGTACTATTATCTCTTTGTTTTACCCACACACTCTGAAAAGATGCTATGTGTTGAACACATTTGTTCACAGAGGAAAATGCTGAATAAGCCAAAGATACTGCTGGGAAAGGCAAAATGCAGAATTTACATATTTGTGTAAAATAATTGCTTGAATTCCATAGCAAAGGTTAAATAATGTACCTCCAATAAATAATATAATATAGCTCAACAATGGCATCTTTGATGTGATCTCTAAAGACATTTGAAACTTCCAGAATCTAGATGAGAAAAGATGAAAAAAAGGAGAGTTGTATTGCATTAGACCTATTTGACTAAATGGAAGTCTGTAGAGAATTTAACCACTGTTGACAACACTTCAGGTATTCTTACCAAGTTGTTGGAGGCTATATGCTGAGAGAGTATTTTGCCATAAGGAAGAGCACAATGTGCTGGCTGGGAAGATTTCATACCTGAACCTAAGTTATTGCAGAACTTATCATCTTTTGGGGCAATACATAATGTACACTCACAGCAACACTTTACAATTCAAACTTACTGCATCTTAGTGTTAAAAATAAAGCATCTGATAAAAAGAAAGAAAACTTTAAAAAGGTACTGGTATATTACTCTGACTGTAGAATTCAAAGAGCAAACACCCCATATAGAATAGAAAGCTACTTTAGTATTTCTTGCTAATAAACGAAGTGTTACATGGCATGGCCTTGACCATTACTTGTGTCTGCCAACTGGCAGTGCTGAGACTGCATAGGGACAAGGTCTCCTTTAAGGACAAATGGACTCACCCATGCTGCTTTGTGTCTGAACTAATCTCTATCTATGCCCTCAGCAACTTATCAGCACCACACCAGCTGCCAGAAGAGCCATGGCAAAGATGTAGAAGTAAGGCTGCTCTTCGGGAGAAATAATCGATTTCACTGTGGGTCAACCTGTTCCCTGCACAACCCTTCTTTCTCCCTCTTTACATCCCACAAACTTAAGAGCTTAACACTTCTCTTTTTTTCTGAGGCATGTGTAAGCAGCAGCAGGGTATGATGGAAAAAGCAGAGGATCAGGAGTCCTACCTCTGCTATATGTGAGATTTGGAAGTTACTCAACCTTTCAGAGCACTGGTTTCTAGCTTCCTTCTATGTAAAATGATACTAATAGCTATTGCTCCATGGGGTTATTGAAACATGATAATATTTGCAAAGGCACCTTGCAAATGCTAAGTAAAAGCACTTTACACATGCTATAGTTGTTTAAATTTTTCTGGGACTTAGTTTCCCCATCTGGAAAACAAAGGTGTTGGAAAATATGACTTCTAAATAAATGTACATAGAGCTCAAACATGGAATAATCTAAATATTATATAATTATTCTGTTTTATAAAAACATTTACTAAGACTATTTTATACTCAAAATGGAGTACTCAAGAAAGTGATAAAATGTGCTGATTGTCTACAGTTTTAGGGAAAAGTAGACCACAAGCAGACAGAGAGTGATCAATTTCCAAAGAGAAAACTGTAAGTAGATGCAGACTTAAACATTTCAGCACAAAGGGATAGAAGTCATGAAAATGAGAACAAACAAACAAAGTAACAAAATGAGAGTCTCCTCACTCTCTCAAGACTTTGCTGTAAGAACCAATCAGGTATAACTAAGGAAGGAAGGAAAAACCCCTGCACATGACAGAAAGATGGTAGTATTTATTGGCCCTTACTGTAGTAACAGAGGCTCAAATAGGCTATCCGGATATTGAATAGAAGTTAGTGGAGATACATACAGCCAGTCCAATGTACCTAGGGACAGACCCCTGAGTCACAGCCTGAGTGGCACAATACCACAGCTGTGTGATGGATGTCAATTCCAATGGCATGGGAAATAGCTGTTTTAAGCCACCTTGCTAAGTGGTTGGAGGATTCTAGGCTGCCATGGAAACACAGGCAACTGACACCAAAGGGGATGGCTTCTTGCCTTAACATTTGTTCATGGATCTGTGGATAGTGGAAGAAGTTCTACTTGATACTGATTACAATACTGGAGATAGCAGTGATGCAAAATGTATTTGTTTAACTCATATTTATTGTGAACCTGCTATGTGCTTATACTTGGTGCTGGAAATAAAGTACTGAACAGGAGTTCTGCTCTCATGGAGCTTACATTCTATTAATAGTTGGTGGAATGTAAAAATAAAATAAGTGTTAAGCAGAATGTGTTGTATATTGGATGGTGATAAGTGATGCAGAAGAAAATAAAGCAGACAGCAGATAGAGAACGTGCATGGAGCAGGCTGTGGGGTTTATAATTTTATTTAGCGTGGTAAGGATTGGCCTGAGAAGTTTGCATTTGAGAAAAGACCTGAAGAAAGTAAGGAGATTATTCAGATATATTGGGAAAGAAAATTCTAGGCTATGAGAATAGCAAGTACCAAGGGCTTTGGAGTAGGAGTGGGCTTGGTATGTTCAGGGAACAGTGGGGAAGTCATTATGGTCATAAAAAAGCAAGCAAGGAAACTAGTAGAAGAGGTCAGAGTAGACCAGAGGTCAGATTAAATAGCCTCATAGACTGTTGTAAGAACTTTAGATTTTGATACGGGTGGATTGAGAGAATATTGGTGGTTTCTAAGCAAAAGAGTAATATATAATTATAATATATAATATATATAATATATAATATATAATATATATAATATATAATGTATATAAAATATAATTTACATATTAAGAGTATCACCCTCTTGTCTGATAAATACACTGCAGAGATGTAAGAGAGGAAGTCATGAGACTTCGTGAGACCAGTTAGAAGACTACCACAGTAATCCAGGTGAAAAATGATGATTTTGGGACTAAGGTAGTAGTGATGGAGATAGTGAGAGGTTGAATTCTGTATATATTTTGAAGGTAAAGCCATCAGAATTCGCTGACAAATTTGACGTGAGGATGTTAAGTAAGATAAATCAAGATTAAGGCCAAAGGTATTGGCCTTGTGACTGAAGAATATAGTGGCCAATACCTGAGATGGGAAAAAGAGTGTGAGGAACAGGATTTAGGAGGGTGATTAGGAACTCAATTTTGGAAAAATTAACTTTTAATTCAAATAGAGATGTCAGGTAAATCTAGGGGACAAATCTAGGCTAGAGATACAAATTTGTGAGTCATCAATGTATAGTCTGGCTGAGGTCATAAAAGGAGAAATATATATCATAGGAATATATATATTAGTTCATGTACCTCTTATATATAGTACATAATAATATAATTATAATCATAACTATATATAATTATAACTATATATAATATATATTATATATGATTTTTAGTACAATATTAGTATAACTAATATAGTATAATTATATGAACTAATGCACCTCATATGCATATAATATATATACCCCTTATATACATATATTAGTCCATGTACCTCTTATTGTATATTATATAATTATAATAAATATAATTATTTGTAATAATTATTTATATTTATTATAAGTATTATAATAGATAATTATACCTGACTTCCAAAGACACAATATTAATCTTCATCATAGTGCATCAGGTTGATAGAAGGAAAATACGTTTAGAGGATCATGAGTGGGAGTATTTTATGGGCCAGGGTTATGATTCACATTTTCCATTAACAGAAACTCATTTAGATGAATATAGTGAACTGCAAGGGAGTTTGAGAAATGTAGTCAAACTGTGCACCAAGTTAAAAGAAAATGGGTTTAATGAACATCTAACCATCTCTATATAAATATCACTATAATACTAAATATATTATAAACTGTAATAAAGTTAACTATATAGAAATATATTATATTTTTATATATTATATAATTATATTATTTACAATCCAGAAAATTGCCTTTCAACATTATTGTCATATAGTTAGGTCAACAAAATTCATTTAGATGGCTACAGTGAAATGCAAGGGAGACTGAAAAATGTAGTCAATATCTAATATAATTTATATTCTATAAATTACATTTATTATAATTATTATATATTATATACGTGTAAGTATAATTATATAATATATATCCAATAAGAGGTACATGGACTAATGCCTGAGGCACTGCAACATTTAGGGATCAGAAAAATAAAGTACACATTTGTTAAGTGAGCACTAGTCATAACAAGCAAATGCTAAATGTCTTTAAAAATATATATATTATAAGAGGTACATATACTAATGCCTGAGGCACTGTAACGTTTAGTGATGAGAAAAAGCACACATTAGTTAAAAGTGAACACTAGTTGCTCTAAGAAGCAAATACTAAATATCTCTTTTAAAGTTTATATTTTTGCTTACATAAATTCCAAAATGGTTGCTACTGATGGAGAGACATTTTTCCCCCAAGGTATCTAACTCATGGTTCCACTCTTTTTAATACCTGGCTTCCAAAGACACAATATTCATCTTTATCATAGGGAATCAGGCTGATAGAAGGGAGATAAATGTAGAGGATCATGAGTGGGAGTATTTTAGGGGCAAGGTTTATGGTGCAAATTTTCCATTAAAATAAATCTCATTTAGATGGATACAGGGAACTTCAAGGCAGACTGAGAAATGTAGTCAAACTGTGTGCCAAGGTAAAGGAAAATGAGTTTAATGAACTTCTAGCCATTTCTGCCACAAGGAGAAATTGGCAAAGGATATTGAAGATGAGTAGCTAGTGAAATAGCAGAGTGTGGTGGCTGGAACTAACAAGCATTTTTTTTTTTTTTTCCTGGAATGGGAGGGAGATGGATTGAGTAAGATGATCCACAACACTTAACCAGTGGATTTAGCAAGGCATAGGTCAAAGGGAAACTTTTTGAGACCAGAGGAATAAAGTCCAACCGGAATAGATTCAAGAGAGAATGAAAGGAGAGCAATTGGAGACTGTGTATGAACATTTATTTCACAAAGTTTTTAAGTACTTTAAGCCAGGAATGTCAATCTGCATCCTGGGATTGTACCTATGTAGCTCTACAAAAGAAAATGTTTTTGAATGTCAGAGATGAAGATTGTCAACAAGTTTTGTTTCTCCACCTGGAAAAAATTATGTCCAGTCATACTTTAAAAAATGAGTTAAAACTACTGCCACAATGATGTAGAAATGCCATTTTCTGAATTATGGATTCACTTCTGGATTATGGATTCATTTCATCTTGATAAAGATATTCTTGACAGAATTTTAAAAAACCCAAAAACATAGGTCAACAATAAACCAGTAAGCCCTATGAAGGTTTCACCCAATATTCTTCATGAGCATGTGTTGAACAAAAGCTTATCACTAATCCAGTTCTGTGAACCTGAGATCAACTTTAAAAAATAAAAAGAAAAGTCCCAATAATAATCTTGTGTAATTTCTTACAACATAGATTAAGAAACTGAAGCCTGGAGAAGGAAAATGACACATCATTCATGAGTAATGGAGATAGGATTTGAACCTAGGACTCGTGACTCTTAGGTCAGGGCTTATATCCCTCAATTAATAATATTCATACTTTCTTGCATCATGCCACACAGATCATATAATAGTCATACTTAAGACCCTCTAGTGGACATAGGAAATGCAGAATTCCTTGGGTTCTAGCCATAATTGTGCTTTTCCCTCACATATCCCAATGCAATTAAGAGGGAATAAACTTGAGGTGACTAATTCATTTTAAACAGCAGAATTTGCAAACATGTCAACTTTAATAGCTATTAGTAACCTTTATGACACTTTTCATCCTGTCATTGAGATCTGCTACATGCTGCCTACTTGTTAATTGCCTTTTGTTCTTTAAGAAACACAAATAAGTGTATAGAAAGAGGCAGATTTTCAGATAGTTTAGAACACAAGCTCAATTTTCTTCAATAATCTGGATATTTTCTTTAGCTATTTAGGAATAGCTTGAGACTTTCTCCAATTGCTTGGAACCCACGTAGATGTCCTCAGTCTCTCCTTTAGCTTTGATTGGAAAGGCATGGCCCCTTAGAAAGCAACCCATACCAGGAGTAATCAGGTTGTGGAGGAGTTGTCAACAATAGGCCAAGAATAGCAGCATGGATTTGAGAATGACTCTCATGAAATCTGCCTTAAGCAAAGCAGACTTACCCAAGAATATTAGGCCTCTTATTTGAATAGACAAGGTATAATACACACTGATTCCCAATATATTAGGATCCAATCAGAATAATTTTTAATTACATAATATTCTTAATTGAGTGGTAACTACATTAAGGATAAATTACAATATGATTCGATATTTATAATTTTTTTCTTAGCAACCCCGTATGCTAAAATTATATATAAAACATTTTGGTAATCCAGAGAAGGAAGTGAAACATCAGGCAATTTTTATATTGCATTGCGGTAGTATTCATTTCAACCTAGGCTGTGGTGGCTTATGTTCCATAGGGTTTAAAAGGGAGGCATCAGGGAGGACAAAAGCAGGTAATGAATGTCCATTTGTATTGACAAGGACACAGTTTCTTAGTGCTAGCTGTATTTATGTTGGAAAGAAAATAATATCATTAAATATTAAAATGGTTAATGTACTTAAAATGGATATTTCAAATATTAAAAATAAATGCAAGTGGTAATTCTTCTTTAGGGAATAATTTGGCATTTATAGGAAGAAATATTGTGAGAAAACAGTGTTAGGTTAAAATATATTTTCTTTGTATATGAGGTATTCACTAGACAGAGTAAAGTAATAAGTTTTCAGACAGGGTTAGTTAGAGAGCAGTGAGTAGAAGGTAAACAATATCAGTAATTTTGTTTCCTGGGTGACCATAATCACATTGGAGAGTGAGATTTATAAGATCTTGAGAATCCTGATTAAAAAAAAAAAAAAAAAAAAAAAAAAAAAAAAAAAAAAAAAAAAAACAAAACAGTATAATTCCTCTTTTTGGCATGTTCCCAACCTGGAAAAAAGACAGATTAAGAAAAACAGTTTAAGATTTTACTAAAAATCCCCATAATGAGAAATAATTATCTAAGGGCAAGGGGAGGAGTCAGGCAAGACACAAATTTCTCAATTAATAATCTGCAGTGGAAGATGGTAGATGTGGAACTTCAGCATGAAAGCTATAAACTGCTAGCTTTTTCTGTCACGGAAGTGGGTAGGCCCAGAGGCCTCTTTAGAGAGTCCAGAAGAATACTAGAAGATGGGTACAAAAAATAGAAAGAATAAGAAGACCTACTATTTGATAGCATAAAATGGTCACTATAGTCAATAACTTAATCGTTCATTTAAAAGTAATGATGAGTGTAATTGGATTGTGTGTAACATGAAGGATAAGTGCTTGAAGTGATGGCTATACCATTCTCCGTGATGTGATTATTTTACATCACATGTCTGTATCAAAACATCTCACGTACCCTGTAAGTATACAACTATTACATTCCCACAAAAATTAAAAATTGAAAAATTAGCATCTTTAAGTCCAAACAAAATCAAGGGTTAGCTAAGAAGTATATCAAAGCAGCCAACCTTTTTTTTTTTTTTTTTTTTTTTTTTTTTTTTTTTTTTTTTTTTTTTTTTTTTGAGATGGAGTCTTGCTGTGTCACCTGGGCTGGAGTGCAGTGGCCAGATCTCAGCTCACTGCAAGCTCTGCCTCCCGGGTTTACGCCATTCTCCTGCCTCAGCCTCCCGAGTAGCTGGGACTACAGGCACCCACCACCTCGCCCGGCTAGTGTTTTTTTTTGTATTTTTAGTAGAGACGGGGTTTCACCGTGTTAGCCAGGATGGTCTCAATCTCCTGACCTCGTGATCCACCCGTCTCGGCCTCCCAAAGTGCTGGGATTACAGGCTTGAGCCACCGCGCCTGGCCAGCAGCCAACTTTATTATTATTATTATTATTATACTTTAAGTTCTAGGGTACATGTGCACAACGTGCAGGTTTGTTATATATGTATACATATGCCATGTTGGTGTGCTGCACCCATTAACACGTCATTTACATTAGGTATATCTCCTAATGCTATCCCTCCCCCCATCCCACGACAGGCCCCAGTGTGTGATGTTCCCCACCCTGTGTCCAACTGACTGTAATTCTAATAGAGGAAACAGGTGTTTTGTTTTCTGTCCTTGTGGTAGTTTGCTGAGAATGATGGTTTCCAGCTTCATCCATGTTCCTACAAAGGACATGAACTCATCCTTTTTATGGCTGTGTAGTATTCCATGGTGTATATGTGCCACATTTTCTTAATCCAGTCTATCATTGATGGACATTTGGGTTGGTTCCAAGTCTTTGCTATTGTGAATAGTGCCACAATAAACATACGTGTGCATGTGTCTTTATAGCAGCATGATTAATAATCCTTTGGGTATATACCCAGTAATGGGATGGCCGGGTCAAAGCAGCCAACTTTAACAAGACTGGTGAATTTCCTTATCCCAAGATTTTTTATTTCTTTTAATCTTGCTCTAGTCAGAGATTTCCTTAAGGATTATGAAACTTAGATAGCAATATGTGTTATCTTTTTTTATAAGAGACCAATGATTTATTTTCCACACCCCATACTTATGTACAACTGAGGAGAGCCAAATAGTTGACTATACTACTCCATCAGAAACTACTACTCTCCACTAGCAGCAGTTACACAAGTTTTAATCATCAAACTACTCTCTAGAGAAGAGATGGTAAATATTTGACACCTGTGATACTATTTCTCTTCTCCTTCAGCCATGGACATGATAAATTAATTATGAGATTCCTTTTGGTGGCACCTGGAAACAGCCTTAAAATTCTTAGCAATGCCTAAGCAACCACCACAAAACAATTGAAATTGCCATATAGAAAGAAACCTATCCATCCTGTCAGCTCTAGAAGGTGTACTTTGCTAACAGCAATCATCCTTACTAGGTTATGACAAACTTTACAGAAGTTATATCTTTGAAACTAAAAAGAAAAATTACATTCCTTTGTAAAAGTTCCAATTTGAAAGACATTTAGACACGATGGATAAGTAGGAAAGAGTCTTGGAATTGGTGTGATTAGTACTACCATTTCTCTTAACCTCTCCTAATTCATTGTAAACACATTTGATTTCAGAATAAGATTCCATATGTATTGCAAAAGCAGAGTGAAAAGATTACACCCTAGAAATGTGTTATTGAAAATGTTCTAAAAGTGTTTCTTTACATGAATATCAATGAACAGTTGTTTCTTTACTTCACTAAAAGTAATTATTGACCAAATTATTATAACTAACATAGAACATGTGAAGAATTAAGATAAAAACTGAAATATTCCTTTTTTCACTCATAACACTAGAGGTTTTAGTGTTTTCTTACAAAATTCTTTAGTATTTTCATACGTGTGTTTCTGTGTGTATTTTAAAAACTTTTAACTCAGGGATAGAATGAGAAAAGCAGCATGCAGCATAGTTTTCCATTAACATTCCTGATTGGCATTATTTGCAGTTTACAGCCTACATTTAGTAGCTCATTAGCTCTCTAGGAAACCAGTTCCTCATTTCTGGGTATCATACTGAAGTACATTAGAAGGCCAAATCTTTTTTGTGTGTCTTTTCTGTTCTCTTTTATGTGGTATTTACAAATAATATTTTGCCTTTAAAGACTCCTTTTAATATGTTCCACATAAGATATAATTTGTTGGTTTCCATCAGAGCTAGCCCAAAGCAAAATTGACCAGTCATGGTTTGAACTCCTAGACTACTTTTCTTCCTGGTCTTCATATTCATCACTGCCCCACATCCCACCACATAGTCTTTCTTTCCTACTCCACGTATTGTGTGCTCCCATGTTGTCCTCTGGCTGCCTAGGCTTTTTGGCGGGGCCCACTTTTTTCAGAGCAGTCCTGTCTCTGCTTTTTCCATTAAAATATATCTGTCCAGTGGCCTATCTTTTAAGATATTGCTGACATATTGAAGCTAACTAGTTACCTTGATTTATAATATAGAGTTAATGTCCATTTCATGTAGTTTCCTTCAATGGCTCAACTGAATTCAGAAACATAAGGTCTTAGGCCAGACTGGTGGAAGCAAAAATTTGGGGAAGTGGGCTTTGAAGTACTATTGCTGTGACTCCAGATAAGAAGTTATAGAAGGGAGGCAGAGCAAGATGGCTGAAACCTTCAGTGATCATACCCCCTGCAGGAAAAGCAAATTGGTATCCACACAAAAAAGCACCTTGAAGAACTGAAGATAAAGTGAGCAATCACACCACATGATTTTAACATCATATTAAACAAAGAGGTACTGAGGTAGAAAAGACAGTCTTGAATTGCCTGCATCACTCCTCCCCCATCACCTGGCAGTGGCCACATGGCGTGGAGAGAATCTGTGCACTTAGAGGAGGGAGAGCACAGTGACTGTGGGACTTTGAATCAGAACTCAGTGCTACCAATCACAGTGGAAATTAACACTGGGCAGAACTCAGCCAATGCCCATAGGCGGGGCATTTAGACCAGTGCCAGCCAAAGGGTAATCACCTATCCCAGCGGTCAGAACCTGAGTACCAGCAAGCCTCACCACCAAGGGCTAAAACGCTCTGGAGTCTCAAACTTAAAAGGCAGTCTAGGCCACAAGGACTGCAATCCTTTAACATGTCCTGGTGCTGTGCTGGGCTCAGAGCCAGTGGACATGTGGGGCACATGACCTAAGGGGACAGCATTTTGGGTGGCCAAGGAAGTGTGTCACCCCTCCCCCAAACCTGGGGGAGAGACTTCTTTTGTTTTTGTTTTTTGTTTTTTTTTTGAGACGGAGTCTCGCTCTTTCGCCCAGGCTGGAGTGCAGTGGCCGGATCTTAGCTCACTGCAAGCTCCGCCTCCCGAGTTTAGGCCATTCTCCTGCCTCAGCCTCCTGAGTAGCTGGGACTACAGGTGCTCGCCACCTCGCCTGGCTAGTTTTTTGTTTTTTTTTTTTTTTTTTAGTAGAGACGGGTTTTCACCGTGTTAGCCAGGATGGTCTCGATCTCCTGACCTCGTGATCCGCCCGCCTCGGCCTCCCAAAGTGCTGGGATTACAGGCTTGAGCCACCGCGCCTGGCTGCACAGGAGAGACTTCTTACCTCTGCTTGAGGATAGGAAAGGGAATAGTAAAGAGGACTTTGTCTTGCAACTTGGATACCAGTTCAGCCACATTAGAATAGGATACCAGGCAGAGTCCTGAGGCCCACATTCCAGACTCTAGCTCCCAGACAACTCTAGACATAAGCTGGGCCAGAAGAGAACCCACTGCCTTCAAGGGAAGAACTTAGTCCTAGCAGAATTCATCACCTGCTGACTAAAGAGCCTTGGGCCCTGAAGAATCAGCAGTGGGAACCAGGCAGTACTCTCTATGGGCCTTGGGTCAGAATCAGAGGGGGGCTAGCTCCAGATGTGACACAGCACATTTCCAGCTGTGGTAGCTATGGGGAGAGACTTCTGCATGAGTAAAGGACAGAGAAGAGTGAAGGGAACTTTGTCTTGCAGATTGGATACCAGTTTGGCCACAGCGGGTATAACACCAAGCTGGCTCCTGGGGTCTTCAATTACAGACATTTGCTCCTGGGTGGCATTTCTGAACCTGTCCTCCGCTAGAAGGGAGCCCACTGCCTTGAAGGGAGAGAGACTCAGGACCGGCACAAGCTGACTGAAGAGCCCTTTGACCATGAGTGAGCACTGGCAGTAGTCAGGCAGAAGTTGCTGTGGGTATGGGATGGTGGTGGCCACAGGGAGAGACTCCTCTGCTTGAGGAAAGGGGAGGGAATAATTTGTCTTATGGCTTGCGTGCCAGCTCAGCCACATTAGAATAGAGCACCATGAAGATTCTTAAGGTTCCCAACTCCAGGCACTGTCTTCCAGACAGCATCCCCAGACCCTGCCCTGGTCTGTAGGGAGCTCACTGCTCTGATAAGAAGGACACAAATGTGACTGGATTTGCCACCTGCTGATTATAGAGCCCATGAACCTTGAGTTAACATAAGTGGTAGCCAAGCAGTGATCACTGCACACTTTGGGTGAGACACAGTGCTGTACTGGCTCCAGGTCTGACCCAGCAAAGTCCCAGTGGTGATGGACAAAGGATGTGTCATTTATCGCCTAGATCCAGGCAGCTCAGCACAGAGAGAGAGAGACTCCATTTATTTGGGGAAAGTAACAGAACAAGAGTCTCTGCTTGATAATACATGGAATTCTTCTGGATCTTACCCAAGACTAGTGGTACCTCTATGGGTCTAAAGAGCCACAGCACTATTGGACTCAGGATACCTCCTAAAGCAGATATGCCTGCAGTGACCAGTCTTAGATCACAACACTCAAGTCTTTTTGAATACCTGGAAAGCTTTCCCAAGATGGATAAGTATGAACAAGCTCAGACTGTAAAGACTACAATAAATACTTAACTCTTCAATGGCCAGACACTGACAAACATCCACAAGTATCAAGGCTATCCAGAAAAATATGACCTCACCAAAAAAACTAAATAAGGCACCAATGATCAACCACAGAGAGACAAAGATATGTGACATTTCAGACAGAGAATTCAACATATCTGTTTGAGGAAGCTCAATGATATCCAAGATAACACAGACAAGATATTGAGAATCATATCCAATAAATTTAACAAATAAATTGAAATAACTAATAAGAATCAAACAGAAATTTTGGAGCTGAAAAAAATGCAATTCACATACAAAAGAATGCATCAGTCTTTTAACAGCAGAATTGACCAAGCAGAAGAAAGAATTAGTGAGCTTAAAGATGATTTGAAAATACACTATCAGCAGAGACAAGAGAAAAAAGAATGAAGTACATTTACTACATGTAGAAAACAGCCTCAAAATGGCAAATGTAACAGTTACTGGCCTTAAAGAGGAAGGAAAGTGTCAGAGAGAGAGAAAGATTGAGGTAGAAAGTTTATTCGAAGGAATAAGGGATAGTAACAGAGAACTTTCCAAATTTAATAAAAGATATAAATATTCAAGTACAAGAAGTTATAGAATGCCAAGCAGCTTTAACCCAAATAAGACCACCTCAATATATTTAATAATCAATTAAACTCTCATAAGCGAAGGATAAAGAAAGGATCCTAAAAGCAGCAAGATAAAAGAAAATACAATGAAGCTCCAATACATCTGGGAGGAGAACTACTAGTGGAAACTTTATGGGCCAGGAGAGAGTGGCAAGAAACGTTTGTAGAAGAAAACGTTTATACTAGAATAATATATCCAGTAAAAATATTCTTTAAGCATGAAGGGGAATTAAAGACTTTCCCAAACAAAAACTGGGGGATTTCAACAACAGACCTGTTCTACAAGAAATGCTAAACACAGTTTTTCAATATGAAAGATAAGGACATTAGCGATAGGAAATCACTTGAAGGTACAAAACCCACTGTGGTAATAGTTAAAAAGCAAAGGAAGGAATTAAAGTGTATGATTTTTATTAGTTTTCCATTCCTTTTTGTTACTTTGTTTTTGCCATCAGTGTTGTTACCAGCTTAAAATAGTGGGTTATAAGAAATTATTTTCAAGCTTCATGGTAACTTCAAATCAAAAATATAGAGCAGATACTCAAAAAATAAAAAGCAAGAAATTAAAACATACCACCAGAGAAAATCACTTTCACTGAAAGAAAGACAGGATGGAAGGAAAGAAGGAAGATAAGACCACAAAACAACAAGAAAACAAATAACAAAATGACAGAAGTAAGTCCTTACTTTTCAAGAATAACGTAGAATATGAATGGACTAAACTCTCCAATCAAAAGACACTGAGTGGCTGAATGGATAAAAAGATAATACCTAACGATCTGTTGCCTGTAAGAAACACTCTTCACCTGATAAAGACACATAGATTGAAAACACAGGGATGGAAAAAGAGTTTCCATGAAAATGAAAACCATAAAAGGGCAGGAGTAGTTATATCAGACAAAATTGATTTAAAATAAAAAGTGTAAGAAGAGATAAAGAAGGTCATTATATAATGATAAAAGGATCAATTCAGCAAGAGAATATAACAATTTTAAATATATATATGCCCAACACTGGAACACCCAGATGTATAAAGCAGATATTATTAGAGCTAAGAGAGATAAGTCCCAATACTATAATAGCTGGAGACTTCAACACACCACTTTCAGCACTGGACAGATCTTTCAGACAGAAAATCAACAGCAACATCGAACTTAATCTTCACTATAGACAATATGGATCTAATAGATATTTACAGAACAGTTCATCCAACAGTTGCAGAATACACATTCTTGTCCTGAGCACATGGATCATTCTCAAAAATAGACCATATTTTAGGCCACAAATCATGTCTTAAATAATTTTTAAAAATTGACATCATATCAAGTGTCCTATCTGAACACAATGGAATAAAATGAAAAATGAATAACAAAGAATTTTGGAAACTAGACAAACACATAGAAATTAAAAAATATTTTCCTAAATGACCAGAGGGTCAAGGAAAAAATTAAGAAATTTAAAAATTTATTGAAACAAATGAAAATGAAAACACAGTGTACCAAAGCCTATGGGTTGCAACAAAACAAGTACTAAGAGGAAGTTTATAGCAGTAAATATCTACATCAAAAAAGTAAAAAATTTCAAAGAAATATCCAAAAATGCATCTTAAAGAACTAGAAAAGCAAGAGCAAACCAAATCATAAATTAGTAGAAGAAAAGAAATAATAAAAATCAGAGCAGAAATAACTTGAAACACAAAAAATACAAAAAAAAAACAAAATGAAAAGTTGGTGTTTTGAAAAGGTAAACAAAATTCACAAACCTTTATCCCAACTAACTATGAAAACAGCAGAGAAGACATAAATAAATTAAATTAGAGGAAAAAAATGAGACATTAAAACTGACACCACAGAAATTCAAAGGATCATTAGAAGCTTAAAAGAGTGAACATATGCCAATAAATTGAAAAACTTAGAAGAAATGGATACATTCTTAGACACATACAACTTATCAACACTGAACCTTGAAGAAACCCAAAACCTGAACAAGTCAATAACAAGTAATGAGATGAAAGCCATAACAAAAATTCTCCCAGTGAACAAAAGCCCAGGACCCAATGGCTTCCCTGCTGAATTCTACCAATCGTTTAAAGAAGAACTGATACCAATCATACTAAAAGTATTCCAAAAAATAGAAGAGAAGGGACTACATTCAAACTCATTCTATAAGGCCAGTGTTACCCTAATACCAAAGCCAGACAGATATATTTATATATATATATAAAAAAAAAAAACCTACAGGCAGATATCATGGATGAACTCTGGTGAAAAAAGCCTCAACAAAATACTAGCATCCTGAATTCAACACATTAAGATCATTCATCATGAACAAGTGGAATTTATCTCAGCAATGCAACAATGGTTCAACATATACAAATCAATCCTTGTGATACATTGTATCAACAGAATGAAGGACAAAATCAATATGACCATTTCAATTGATGCTGAAAAATAATTTGATAACCCTGAAAAATCTGGGTAAAGAAGGGACATAACTCAAAAAAATAAAAGTCCTGTATGATAAACCCACAGCTGGTATCATACTGAATGGGAGAAACCAAAAGCTGTTCCTCTGAGATCTGGTACAAGACAATGATTCCCACTCTTACCATTCTTATTCAGCATAGTACTGGAAGTACTAGCTAGCACAATCAGGCAAGAGAAAGAAATAAAGGGTGTCCAGATTAGAAAGGAAGAAGTCAAATTATCCTTGTTACAGATTATATGATCTCATATTTGGAAAATTCTAAAGACTACACCGAAAAAGCATTAGAACTGATAAACCAATTCAGTAAAGCTTCAGGATACATAAAATAATCAGTAGCATTTCTATATGACAATAGTATAAAAGAAATCAAGAATTTAATCACATTTACAATAGTTACAAATAATATAAAGTACCTAGGAATAAACTTGACCAAAGAAGGGAAAAATCTACACAATGAAAATGATAAATATTGTTGCAAGAAATTGAAGATAACCCAAAAAGTGGAAAGGTATTCTGTGTTCATGTATTAGAAGAATCAATATTGTTAAAATTTCCATGCTACCCAAAGAAATCTATAGATTCAATGCAATTTATATAAAAATACCAATGACATTCTTCATAGAAATAGAAAAAAAATCCTAAAATTTATATGGAACCACAAAAGACCTAAAGTAGTCAAACCTATCCTGAGCAAAAAGAACAAAACTGGAGGAATCACTACCAGACTTCAAATTATACAACAGCTATAGAAACCAAAACAGCATGGTACTGCAATAAAAACAGATATGTAGACCAATGGAACTGAATACAGAAACCCAGAAACAAATCCATAGATCTGCAGTGAACTCATTTTCTACCAAGGACATAGAATATATATTGGGGAAAGGACAGTCTATTCAATAAATGGTGCTGAAAAAAATGTATATCCATATGCAGGAGAATGAAGCTTGACCTCTGTCTCTCACTATATACAAAAATCAAGTAAAAATTTATTAAATACTTAAATCTAAGACCTCAAACTTGAAACTACTTAAATAAAATATTGAGGAAACTCTCCAGGACATTGATCTAGGCAAAGATTTCTTGATTGTACACACACAATCAAAGCACAAATGGACAAATGGGATCACATCAGGTTAACAACCTTCTTTACAGTGAAGGAATCAACAAAGTGAGGAGACGACCTACAGAATGGGAGAAGATATTTTTAATCTATCCATCTGTCAGTGATTAATAGCCAAAACATATAAAGACCTCAAACAACTCAATAGGAAAATAATCTAAGACTCTGATTAAAGATAGGTAAAACATCTGAATAGACGTTTCTCAAAAGAAGACATACAAATAGCAAATGGGTATATGAAAAGATGCTTGACATCATTATCAGAGACATGCAAATCAAAATTTCAATGAGATGTCTCACTCCAGTTAAAATGACTTTTATCCAAAAGGTGGGCGATAATAAATGCTAGTGAGGATGTGGGAAAAGGGAACTCTTATGCACTGTTTGTGAGAATGTAAATTAGTACAAACCTTATAGAGAACAGTATGGAGGTTCCTCAAGAAACTAAAAATAGAAACTTATGTGATCCAGCAATTCCACTGCTAAGTACATACCCCAAATAAAAGAATTCAGTGTATTGAAGAGATGCCTGCACTACCATGTTTATTACAGCAGTATTCACAATAGCCGAAATTTGAAAGCTACTTAAGTGTCCATCAACAGATGAATGGTTAAAAAAAATGTGGGCTGGGTGGGGTGCAGTGGCTCACACCTGTATTCCCAGAACTTTGGGAGGCTGAGGCAGGAGGATCACTTGAGCCCAGGAGTTTAAGGCTGCAGTGAGCTATAATCACTCCACTGCATTCAGCCTGGGCAACAGAGTGAGACCCTGTCTCTTAAAAAAAGAAAAATTGTGGCACATATATATAATGGAGTACTACTCAGCTATAAAATAGAATAAGATCCCATCATTTGCAACAACATAGTTGGAACTGGAAGGGTTTTCAGGGCCTAGGGAAATAAGAATGGCTAATAGGTACAAAAATATATTTAGATAGGATGAATAAGGCCTAGTATTTGCTAGCACAACGGGGTGATTTTAGTCAAAAATAATTTATTCTACATTTTTAAAAAATTGAAAGAGTATAATTTGATTGTAACACAAATAAAGGATAAATCCTTGAGTTGATGGATACCTCATTTACTCTGATGAGATTATTATGCATTGTATGACCGTATCAATCATGTACTCCATAAATATATACACCTGCTATGCACCAACAAACATTTTTTTAAAAAGAGGTACTGGCCGGGTGCAGTGGCTCACTCCTGT
The DNA here is from genome assembly GCF_043159975.1 of Macaca nemestrina. Lineage (NCBI taxonomy): Eukaryota > Metazoa > Chordata > Mammalia > Primates > Cercopithecidae > Macaca > Macaca nemestrina. The sequence continues at coordinate 33,143,558 of NC_092145.1, forward strand.
AATCCCAGCACTTTGGGAGGCCGAGGCAGGTGGATCACCTGAGGACAGGAGTTCAAGACCAGCCTGGCCAACAGGGCAAAACCCTGTCTCTACTAAAACTACAAAAATTAGCCCAGGGTGGAGGCATGTGCTTGTAGTCCTAGCTACTTGGTAGGTTGAGGTAGGAGAATTGCTTGAACCTGGGAGGCAGAGGTTGCAGTGAGCCAAGATTGTGCCACTGCACTCCAGCCTGAGCAACAAAGTGAGACTCTGTCTCAAAAAAAAAAAAAAAAAAAAAAAAAAAAAGTTACATATATCACGTCTATTGAACAAACTCATAATACTTTGTTATAAAATTTGAATATACCAAAAATCAGTGTATCATTAATGCAAAAATTGTACAAAGTACCAGAAAAGTTGTTTGATAAGAAGAACACTGGACTGAGAATTAGGAGATCTTGGTTCTAGTCCAGGCGATACCACGTATTAACTGTCATACTCAGCAACTCGATTCCTTCATCTGCATTCCTAAAGCAGTTGTTGAAAGATTAAACTGAGATAATACAGATAAAAGAACTTTGAATACTGTCCAGGTCAGGATCTATGAATAGAGGTAACTTTTACTGTATTTGTCTGTTTTCATACTGCTATAAATAACTGCCTGAGGCTGGATAATTTGTAAAGGAAAGAGGTTTAATTGACTCACAGTTAAGCATGGCTGGGGAGGCCTCAGGAAACTTACCATCATGGCAGAAGGTGCCTCTTCATAGGGCAGCAGGAGAGAGAATGAGTGTCAGCAGGTGAATTGCCATATGCTTATAAAGCCATCAGATCTCATGATGACTCGCTCATTATCATGAGACCGGCATGAGGGAAACCACCCCCATGATTTAGTTACCTTCCACCAGGTCTTGTCCACAACACGTAGGGATTATGGGATTACAATTCAAGATGAAATTTGGATGGGCACACAGCCACATCATATCAATTACTATGGTGTGAAACAGCCATCCCATGACCACCCAATGCTTTTGATAAAGCTCCAGACTCAAAATTCACATCTTCTTCCAAGAGTCTACAGGTGGCCAGTTGAGACTAGGTAATTTTTTGCCTGCCTTATTTCTCAAGAAAATTCCACTGTTAACAGACACACGAACTGATACAAACATTACGTTCATTGAGGTGACAGCTTGACATACAGATGTGAAATTTATGACCAAAAATCAACTCAGTGCTTTCTGTGGCTGTTTGTGTTCCAATTCTTGGGACATTCAAAAGCCCTCCGATATGCTAAGCTTCAAATAAATACCAAAGTCACATGAGGCCCACCTATCTGGCAGGCCGCTATATGTTGCATATTCCCAGCATTTGTATACTTTTCCAGTGCTAACTCATCAGCATTCAGTGTTATTTGCTGAAACCAGATGATATCCTGCTTGAAATTCCATCACTTGCTGGACTGATATTCTGTAGGCAAGGAAAGAACTTTTTCCTGGTTAGTGGTGTATACACAAAGTCAATTATTCCTATGAAACAGGAGAAATAAGAGAAATAAGAAGGAGAGAGAAAAGAAGGGCAAGTAAATTGAAGTTCAGATTTGAACTATGGAGGCAATATTTTATGGTAATTAAGCACATGGGCTTTGGGAGTCAGACATACTTGGATTTTAATGAATCCTAGCTGTGCTACAATTAGCTCTGTGGCCTTTGACAAATTACTTAACCTCTTAGGTTGCTCATCCACAAATGAAATAATGGTAGGTTCCTAATGTTGTTTTTGTGTGTAACAATTGAGACAAGTAATTTGAAGCACTTAGAACAGTGCTTGTCACATAAACATAATTGATATTTTTAAGTTGCTCAATCATTAACACATTCAACAAATATTTACTGAGTATCTACTATTTGCCAGATCTTGTTTTAGGCACTAAGATACATTAGTGAACAAAGCAAAACAAAAACACCCAAGTTTTTGAACTTAGGTCCTTACATCCCAGTGCAGAAGATGGAAAGATGGTAAGAAGTAAAATGAAGAAAAGTAAAGCATAGTAAGGGAATTCTGGGGATGGGACAGAGTAGGTAAGTGTTGCTATTTTTATATAGATCAAGAAAGACATCTTTAAGTGACATTTGAATACAGATTCTTGGAAGAAAGTAGATGTCTGGGGAAATAACATTCCTGACATAGTAAATAAATGAAAAGGCCTAGAGTTCAAGCACAGAAATCACTGTGACTGTTACAATGATTCAGGTAGAGAGTAACAAGAAAGAAATGAAGAAAGATAACAGGGAAAAAGATTATTACGTAAGGCCTTGAAGGCCACTGGGATGAGTTTGGAAGGATTTAAGTAGCAACATGACATAATCTGGCTTACATTTTAACAGAATTACTGACCGTATTAAAAGGATCATAGAAGGCAAGGGAAGAAGCATGGAGACCACTTAGGAGGCTACTGCAATAAATCCGGTGAGAGGAGATAGTGGCTTCAACCAGAGTGGTAGCAATAGAGGTGTTAGGAAGTGATGAAATTCTATAGAGCAGGACATACAGTCAGATTTAGTCAAAACTTAACTATCATGGAAAAAGGAAGTATTCCATGTGGTCTAATACAATTCATTAGAACTTTCTCAAGTGGAATTTGTGGTCAAAACCCCAGCAAATATTATTTGTCTTCCATTTTCACTGTTCCTTGCATCTGAATCTTTTAGGGAAGAGTTGGAGGTAGGTAGTCTGCGTCAAAGTTCTGATATTCTTAGGTTTCTACACTGTTATTAAGTAGCAATGAATACCAACATTATTTCTAATTGCTACCACTGCTCTCTGTTGTCCAGGTTTAGAAAATCTGTCTTCTCTGTCTCATTTTTCTCTTACTAAATTTGTCTTACCTATCCCTTTTATAATCTCACTGACAGGAAGCCATGTGGTTAGTGGGAGTGGGAGTTAAAGGTGAGTGAGAGGTGGTTCTCAGTGAAAACTGACTTTGGGCAAGTCACTTTCCCTCTATGGAGTCAAATTTCTTACCCCTATACGGAGTAAAAGGAGTGGGTTGAATTGATGAACATTAAGATCCCTCCAGCTCTCAAGTTCTATGATTCATTCAATGATTCACTTATATCCAGACTCTCATCAACACATTGTATATTTATTTTTAACATTGTAATATTTATCATCTCTTTTTAAAATCATTTCAAACTTTCATAGATGAAGAAACAAAGGATTATAGAGATTCTCTGAAACTTTCCCAAGGTTACTAAAAAAGTTGGTTTCAGGTCCCACTTTTGCCATGGCACCTCAAACAGTGACCATTTGTGAGTGGCACCAGTCCAGTCACTTTTAAGCTCTCAATTACCATTCATTGCTTTTCTGAAGCACTATTAGAAGATGGAGATCTTTTCTTAAAATGTATTACAAATGAATGAGTGGCAAGCAATATAAAACATTGTGCTTATGCCATAGTCTTCCTTAGTTAATTAAGGTAGAAAATGCCCTCATTCAAATCATTCATTGGCAGTTTCCCTGATCTCTGGCACACCATTTCTCTCAAATATGGGGTACCTTTAGCATACCTGATGTAAATGATGAGTTGATGGGTGCAGCACACCGACATGGCACAAGTATACATATGTAACAAACCTGCACGTTATGCACATGTACCCTACAACTTAAAGTACAATAATAATAAATAAATTAAAAAAAAAAAAAAGCCGGGCGCGGTGGCTCACGCCTGTAATCCCAGCACTTTGGGAGGCCGAGGCGGGCGGATCACAAGGTCAGGAGATCGAGACCACGGTGAAACCCCGTCTCTACTAAAAATACAAAAAATTAGCCGGGCGCGGTTGTGGGCGCCTGTAGTCCCAGCTACTCGGGAGGCTGAGGCAGGAGAATGGCGTGAACCCGGGAGGCGGAGCTTGCAGTGAGCCGAGATCGCGCCACTGCACTCCAGCCTGGGCGACAGAGCGAGACTCCGTCTCAAAAAAAAAAAAAAAAAAAAAAAAAAGAAAGCTCAGCTCTTTTCTTCCTTCCTGCAATTGCAAACCATTTGCAGTTTTTATAGAGCTTCCAGAGGGAAGTCTGAATTAAATAATCATTTAGATAGTATTATTTTCAGTCCCACTACTGCCCAAAGGCAGTGTTAATGACTGAGAGGCGGCTAGCAGAAGCTCTAGAGCTGGTTATGCCCTGCTGATTGCTAATTAGATATAAAGGTTGGAGAGTAAACACATAGCTTAAATATCTGTGCCCAAATGGTGCTCCATTTTGTCTCTTGGGATGAATTTATGTTCTGCGTGGGAGAGACTACATTTTTTGCTGAAAGTTTCTGGCTTTCTAAGTAATTAATTCAATATGTAACTGAGAATGCAGCTATTGGGGGCAGGGTGGCTCAAAGGTTGAGTCATGCTGACATTATGAGTGGTCTCCTCTTTGATTTCAAGCTGTATTAGGAAAGGAGCAGTAACTATTCTTGGTAAAGTTCTCATGTATAAGGCTCTGCTTACTTGCCCCTGTTTACCTTTCCATTCTCATCTCTCATTACTTCATTATGTCATGTCTTTCCTTAGCTGTGCCGAACTACTTCCAGTTTCTCAATAAATAGCATGCTCTAATGTGTCTGAGCCTTTGTTTCCTCCACTAAGGATGTGTCTCTCAACTTTCCCCATTTTACTTCCCTATTCGTTTTTGAGACATAGTTTATATGTTACATCCTCCAAGAAGCTCTGGAGGTATCCCCCACGGAATTAGGTGCCCTTACTTTTCTTTCTTATAAGGCCTATTTCTTTATTACAATTTTTAATAGTCTGTTTACTTGCTTTCCTTCACAGCTATTATTTCAGCTCCTCAAGGGAAAGAGGCAAGGCTTCTTTGTCTCTGAATTCTCATATCCTACAGGTAGTCCCTATCACATGGTTTGTTCTCAATACTCGTCTTTTAGATGATTGATTGAACATTTCATCTATGACTCTACAGGCATGACTAGATGGGTATTTCAGGCACTGTGACAGAATGATGAGGGTAGTTTCTCAGTGTGTGTTTTTCTGAGGCAGGGAAAGGTGCCTTTGTCTTTACAATGTGTAATATAAGCTGCATAAGTGATGTGGTTTGTATCTGTGTTCCCACCCAAATCTCATGTTGAATTGTAATCCCCAATGTTGGAGATGTGGTGTGGTGGGAGGTGATTGGATTATAGGGGTTGATCCTTCATGAATAATTTAACACCATGTCTCTAGTACTGTTCTTGTAACAGATTTCTCATGAGATCTGGTTATTTAAAAGTGTGTAGCACCTCCTCCCTCTCTCTTTTCCTCCTGCTCCAGACATGAAGACGTGCTTGCTTCCCCTTCACCTTCTGCCATGATTTAAATTTTCCTGAGGCCTCCCTAGAAGCTGCTATGCTTCCTGTACAGCCTGCAGAACTGTAAGTCAATTAAACTTCTTTTCTTTATAAATTTCCAATTCTCAGTTATTTCTTTATAGCAGTGAGAGAAAGAACTAATATAATATGTACATAGATGTGGCTGATGCATAGAACTTTTTCCAAACAATGCATTCCCAGGGCTATAGTAATTTTGAACAACTCATCTATAGCAGAATTCTTCAAAAATGGACCCTGAGGAAAATAGCATCACAGGAAGGAAGGTGCTGGGAAGTGGGTTGCAGAAGCAGGGAGAGTGGAAAAGAGATGAAATGATGATTATGTCAAGTTTTAGTGATCCTTCTTAGTCTCTGCCACCAATTGGCTATGTGCTCTGCCAGCGAGGAAGATCTTTGTCCACCCTGGGTTTTTGTTGCCTCATCTGTAAAATAAAGGGGTTTAAGTAATGAAGTGCTTTGTAAACCAGAGGGCTACTAGTTTAGTAAATTTGGCTCCAAGTATGCTTTAAAACAGGGATAATGAGCAAAAGATCTTTTGATGACCTTTTAAGATTTTCCAAATCTTCTGATATAAAATTTTATAAGATATTTATTATTTTACATTAAAAATTACAGAAGTAATACATTTTAATTGACCAAAATTTGAAAACATAAGTAACTTAAAATATATTTTAAAATCATCACAATTCGTCCAGCCAGAGCCACATGTGTTTTGAATCTAGTACTGTGCTGGCTACCTTGCATAATACTGAAACGGTTGGTTAAAGAGGGAAAAATCCTTACATGTTGGTATTAAACTGTTTCCCTTTACTATAGTGTGTTTTAAGTAGTTCAAATCATTTGGGTAGTTAGACATAGTTTTGCTGTCTGGGGTGTTCATATGTAACGTTTCAAATATCTGCAAGTAAATACTTGAAGAACAACGACAATAAAAAGACCTGGTATCTCTCCAGACCTGGGCTTCTTTTTAAACTTTGTTTTGCTCCAAATGCTGAGGCTGATTCTTCTGCTTTCCTTCTGTATTTAGGCATCATTCCCCAAAGTATGGCTGACTTGGATGTCTAGACTGTTTCCCTCATTTGACAGAGAAAAAAAGAGGTCTGGAATCATTTGGTAATTGGAATGATTTGCACTACCTCCATTTACAGGGTCCGTGCCTCCTCTGACTATCTCCCTAACCCTTGTCCTCTATGATAGCAAATGTCTGTTTATAGGGTGAGGATAAATTAAGCAAAAGCCCATGAATATACTAGGAGCCGGATCACTGATGTCTAATTGATCGATTACTCAAATGCTAAATAAAATATCCTGGCTTGGCTAAGTCTTCCTGAGGCCAAGTCTCCTGATTAGGAATCTGAGAGATGATATAGTTTATTCTGTAACTCAGTAAGGGGGTGTGACAGTACAAAAAAGGTTTTATATAACTGACATTTCTAGTTGAAAGTGCATCTTACTCAGGTCCTTGTGACAAATCACCAGACTATTGCCCTCAAAATGTTCTCAACAGGAAAAAGATGCCATGAGCTCTTTCATATAACAGGTAATGCTGTGAGAAGGGAACAATCAGGTGTCATTTTATGCCTATAGCCTAGATGATTTCCCTACTATTTCAGTTCCAATTACATAAAGGATCACTACTGACTGAATTGTGTGCTCACCTGAACTATTTTCTCTGAAACTTTAGGACAGCTTGGGATGTGTGCCAAGTCAATCAGGGTCAGGTTCTAGGAAGTGTATGAGAGGCAGTATGGCAGAGTAAAAAGAGCATTGGGCAGAAAGTCAAGAACCCAGTCAAAATCTGTGTTCTTAACTTCTGTTTGTGTTACTTTAAACTAATTATTAAATCTCTTGCCTTCTCAGTTTTCTTATCTTTTTGTAATTAATATTATAAAAGATGCTTTTCTTACATCTTAGAGTTCAAAGGATCAAGATCAAAGTGAAATAAAGTATGTGAATTCATGTTTTTTTTTCCCAGAAAGATAATTATAGGGCACTGTACAAATGTACCCTAGTTATGGGTTAATAAAACACTTCCTGTTAGTCTCAAGCCATCCACAGGCCCAATTCAACTTGAGTCCATAGTAGATTGATGTAAAACAATCTGGCTGTCATCCCAGAGTGCATATAAGACCAGACCAAAGGTTTTAAGCTGGGCTTTCCCCTGGGTTGTGTTTTATGTGACTGACTTCTCTAAGGAGGACATAATCCCCCCAAAATGAGGACGATTACTTTTCCTGTGCCAGGTTTTTTCTTTCTCCATTCACTAGGCTGTTTCCCCACTATGCATTTATACTGGGTGTATCCCAGAAAAAATAATTTCATAAAAAGTGTGAATTCTCTCTGATTCACATATAGTTTATCCTGGATTATCTTTTCTTTCCCCTCCAAGTGAACAATCTAGGCAGAGCTATATTTTTGCTCAGTAATCCTAGTGTGGGAATGGTCTTCTTTAGATCCATCATTTTGCATTCTATAGAATTTTAATTAAAAAGTTTGTAGCCGTTTTGGTTACTGTAGCCTTGTAGTATAGTTTGAAGTCAGGTAGCGTGATGCCTCCAGCTTTGTTCTTTTGACTTAGGATTGTCTTGGAGATGCGGGCTCTTTTTTGGTTCCATATGAACTTTAAAGCAGTTTTTTCCAATTCTGTGAAGAAACTCATTGGTAGCTTGATGGGGATGGCATTGAATCTATAAATTACCTTGGGCAGTATGGCCATTTTCACGATATTGATTCTTCCTATCCATGAGCATGGTATGTTCTTCCATTTGTTTGTGTCCTCTTTTATTTCACTGAGCAGTGGTTTGTAGTTCTCCTTGAAGAGGTCCTTTACATCCCTTGTAAGTTGGATTCCTAGGTATTTTATTCTCTTTGAAGCGATTGTGAATGGAAGTTCATTCCTGATTTGGCTCTCTGTCTGTTACTGGTGTATAAGAATGCTTGTGATTTTTGCACATTAATTTTGTATCCTGAGACTTTGCTGAAGTTGCTGTAACCAAAAGAGCATGGTACTGGTACCAAAACAGAGATATAGACCAATGGAACAGAACAGAGTCCTCAGAAATAATACCACACATCTACAGCCATCTGATCTTTGACAAACCTGAGAGAAACAAGAAATGCGGAAAGGATTCCCTATTTAATAAATGGTGCTGGGAAAATTGGCTAGCCATAAGTAGAAAGCTGAAACTGGATCCTTTCCTTATTCCTTATACGAAAATTAATTCAAGATGGATTAGAAACTTAAATGTTAGACCTAATACCATAAAAATCCTAGAAGAAAACCTAGGTAGTACCATTCAGGACATAGGCATGGGCAAAGATTTCATGTCTAAAACACCAAAAGCAACGGCAGCAAAAGCCAAAATTGACAAATGGGATCTCATTAAACTAAAGAGCTTCTGCACAGCAAAAGAAACTACCATCAGAGTGAACAAGCAACCTACAGAATGGGAGAAAATTTTTGCAATCTACTCATCTGACAAAGGGCTAATATCCAGAACCTACAAAGAACTCAAACAAATTTACAAGAAAAAAACAAACAACTCCATCAAAAAGTGGGCAAAAGATATGAAGAGACATTTCTCAAAAGAAGACATTCATACAGCCAACAGACACATGAAAAAATGCTCATCATCACTGGTCATCAGAGAAATGCAAATCAAAACCACAATGAGATACCATCTCACACCAGTTAGAATGGCAATCATTAAAAAGTCAGGAAACAACAGGTGCTGGAGAGGCTGTGGAGAAGTAGGAACACTTTTACACTGTTGGTGGGATTGTAAACTAGTTCAACCATTATGGAAAACAGTATGGCGATTCCTCAAAGATCTAGAACTAGATATACCATATGACCCAGCCATCCCATTACTGGGTATATACCCAAAGGATTATAAATCATGCTGCTCTAAAGACACATGCACACATATGTTTATTGCGGCACTATTCACAATAGCAAAGACTTGGAATCAATCCAAATGTCCATCAGTGACAGACTGGATTAAGAAAATGTGGCACATATACACCATGGAATACTATGCAGCCATCAAAAAGGATGAGTTTGTGTCCTTTGTAGGGACATGGATGCAGCTGGAAACCATCATTCTTAGCAAACTATCACAAGAACAGAAAACCAAACACCGCATGTTCTGACTCATAGGTGGGAACTGAACAATGAGATCACTTGGACGTGGGAAGGGGAACATCACACACCGGGGCCTATCATGGGGAGGGAGGAGGAGGGAGGGATTGCCTTGGGAGTGATACCTGATGTAAATGACGAGTTGATGGGTGCTGATGAGTTGATGGGTGCAGCACACCAACATGGCACAAGTATACATATGTAACAAACCTGCACGTTATGCACATGTACCCTAGAACTTAAAGTATAATAATAATAATAAATTAAAAAAAAAGTTTGTAGCCTTTATTTCTGTTTGTAAACCTCAAAGTACATACTGCCAGATGCAAGGTAAAATTCCCCATTGATCAGTACCTACACAAAGTACTTCACAAGGCCCAAAAGGCAGCTTCCTTTCACATATGAATGACTCTAGAAGTAGTCTGCTTAACTGCTATGCACTATTGTCCTAAAATACATTTCCCGCCTAGCTGCTCACCTTCAGATCACTGGATTCCTACTTGGTCTGAATGCGGCAGTGGGTGGGGCTTCTCCAAAAGGGTTTTATTTGTCTCCCCTGACTCAGGTACTCAGCAGTACCCACTCCGTAGTGTTTAAGCTCATGATGACTCTGAGGAAGACCAAGACAGTTTCTATTTTTCTCAGTGGTCTTGTTATACTAGAGGTAGCATTCTGGAGTCCAGCAGGCGGTTTTGTTTATACTATAGCTCACAGTTTTTTTTTTTTTTTAATTTTTAAATTGTTTTAGATTTATAGGAAAATTGTGACAGTAGTACAGAATGTTCCAATGTACTCCACACCTGTTTTCTCCATTATGAATTTGTTATATTACTGTAGTACGTTTGTCATAAGTAATGTACCAATATTGATACCTGATTATTATATTACTATTTTTATTATCATTTGTTTCCACTCATCCCCAAATGCCCTGCTTCCCCTTCAACACTTCTGGCAACCACTGATCTACTCCCTACATTCATGAGATCCAAGTTTTTACCTCCTATATATGAGTGATATATACAATATTTATCTTTCTGTGTTTGGGTTATTTGATTTGATGGCCTCCATTTCCATCCATGTTGTTGCAAATGACAAGATTTTGTTCTTTTTTGTGGCTGAATAGTACTCCATTGTATATATGTACCATTTTTGTTGTTGTTGTTCATTCATCTGTTTATGGGAAATTGGTTGATTCCATATACTGGCTATTGTGAATAGTGCTGCAATAAACATGAGAGTGCAGATATCCCTTTGGTATATTGATTTCCTTTCTTCTTTTTTATTATACTTTAAGTTCTGGGATACATGTGCAGAACGTACAGGTTTGTTATATAGGTATATACATGCCATGGTGGTTTGCTGCACCCAACAACCCATCATCTACATTAGGTATTTCTCCTAATGTTATGACGGAGCCCCCTACCCACCGATAGGCCCCTGGGGAAAGGGACAGCTGTGGGCGCAGCTTCAGCATACTTAAAAATTCCTGCCTGCCAGCTCTGAAGAGAGCAGTAGATCTCCCAGCACAGTACTTGAGCTCTGCTAAGGAACAGACTGCCTCCTCAAGTGGGTCCCTGACCCCCGTGTCTCCTGACTGGGAGACACCTCCCAGCATGGGTCGACAGACACCTCATACAGGAGAGCTCCAGCTCGCATCTGGCAGGTGCCCCTCTGGGATGCAGCTTCCAGTGGAAAAAACAGGCAGCAGTCTTTGCTGTTCTGCAGCCTCCACTGCTGATACCCAGGCAAACAGGGTCTGGAGTGGACCTCCAGCAAACGCCAGCAGACCTGTAGCAGAGGGGCCTGTTAGAAGGAAAACTAACAAACAGAAAGGAATAGTATCAATATCAACAAAAAGGATGTCCACACCAAAACCCCATCCGAAGGTCGCCAACATCAAAGACCAAAGACAGACAAATCCACGAAGATGGGGAGAAACCAGCACAAAAAGGCTGAAAATTGCAAAAACCAGAACACCTCTTCTCCTCCAAAGGATTACAACTCCTTGCCAGCAAGGGAACAAAACTGGATGGAGAATGAGTTTGACAAATTGACAAAAGTAGGCTTCAGAAGGTGAGTAATAACAAACTTCTACGAGCTAAAGGAGGATATTCTCACCCAATGCAAGGAAGCTAAGAACCTTGAAAGAAGGTTAGACAACTTGCTAACTATAATAACCAGTTTAGAGAAGAACAAAAATGACCTAATGGAGCTGAAAAACACAGCACAAGAACTTTGTGAAGTATACATAAGCATCAATAGCCAAATCAATCAAGCAGAAGAAAGGATATCAGAGATTGAAGAACAACTTAATGAAATAAAGTGTGAAGACAAGATTACAGCAAAAAGAATGAAAAGGAATGAACAAAGACTCCAAGAAATATGGGAATATGGGAATTAACCTACGTTTAATTGGTGTACCTGAAAGTGACAGGGAGAATAGAACGAAGTTGGAAAACCCTATTCAGAACATTATCCAGGAGAACTTCTCCAACCTAGCAAGACAGGCCAGCATTCAAATTCAGGAAATACAGAGAACATCATAAAGATACTCCTTGAGAAGAACAACCTCAAGACACATAATTGTCAGATTCACCAAGGTTGAAATGAAGGAAAAAATGTTAAGGGAAGCCAGAGAGAATGGTAGGGTTTCCCACAAAGAAAAGCCCATCAGACAAACAGTGGATCTCTGTGCAGAAACCCTACAAGCCAGAAGAGAGTGGGAGCCAATATTCAATATTCTTAAAGAGAAGAATTTTTGAACCCAGAATTACATATCCAGCCAAACTAAGCTTCATAAGCAAAATAGAAATGAAATCCTTTACAGAAAAGCAAATGCTGAAAGATTTTGTCACCACCAGGCTGACCTTACAAGAGCTCCTGAAGGAAACATAGAAAGGAACAACTGGAACCATCCACTGCAAAAGCATGCCAAATTGTAAAGACCATCAACACTATAAAGAAACTACACCAACTAACGGGCAAAATAACCAGCTAGCATCATAACGGCATAATCAAATTTACACATAACAATATTAACCTTAAATGTAAATGGGCTAAATGTCCCAATTAAAAGACACATACTGGCAAATTGGATAAAGAGTCAAGACCCATCAGTGTGCTGTACTCAGGAGACCCATCTCACGTGCAAAGACAAACATAGGCTCAAAATAAAGGGATGGAGGAAGATTTACAAAGCAAATGGAAAGGAAAAAAAATCAGGGGTTGCAATCCTAGTCTCTGATAAAACAGACTTTAAACCAACAGAGATGAAAAGAGACATGGGCATTACATAATGGTAAAAGGATCAATGCAACAAGAAGAGCTAACTATCTTAAATATATATGCACCCAGTACAGGAGCACCCATATTCATAAAGCAAGGTCTTAGAGACCTACAAAGAGACTTAGACTCCCACATAATAATAATGGGAGACTTTAACACCCCACTGTCAATATCAGATATATCAACAAGACAGAAAATTAACAAGGATATTCAGGACTTGAGCTCAGCTCTGGGTCAAGTAGACCTAATAGACATCTACAGAACTCTCCTCTTCAAATCAACAGAATATACATTCTTCTCAGCATCACATCACTTATTCTAAAATTGACCACACAATTGGAAGTAAAACACCCTCAGCAAATGCAAAAGAATGGAAACCATAACAGTCTCTCAGACTGCACTATAATCAGATTAGAACTTAGTATTAAGAAACTGACTCAAAACTGCACAACTACATGGAAACTGAACAACATGCTCCTGAATGACTACTGGGTACATAACGAAATTAAGGTAGAAATAAAGATGTTCTTTGAAAGCAGTGAGAACAAAGACACAACCTACCAGAATCTCTGGGACACAGCTAAAGCAGTGTTTAGAGGGAAATTTATAGCATTAAATGCCCACAAGAAAAAGCAGGAAAGATCTAAAATCGACACCCTAACATCACAATTAAAAGAACTAGAGAAACAAGAGTAAACAAATTCAAAAGCTAGCAGAAGACAAGAAATAACTAAGATCAAAGCAGAACTGAAGGAGATAGAGACACAAAAACCCTTCAAAAAGTCAATGAATCCAGGACCTGGCTTTTTGAAAAGATAAACAAAAAAGATAGACCCTAAGCCAGACTAATAAAGAAGAAAAGAGAGAAGAATCAAATAGATACAATAAAAAATGATAAAGGGGATATCACCGCTGATCCCACAGAAATACAAACTTCCATTAGAGAATAGTATAAACACCTCTATGCAAAGAAACTCAAAAATCTAGAAGAAATGGAAAAATTCCTGGACACATATACTTTCCGGAGTCTAAACCAGGAAAAAGTCCAGTCCCTAAATAGACCAGTAACAAGTTCTGAAATTGAGGCAGTAATTAATAGCCTACCAACCAAAAATAATCCAGGACCAGATGGATTCACAGCCGAATTCTACCAGAGATACAAAGAAGAGCTGGTACTATTCCTTCAGTAACTATTCCAAACAAAAGAAAAAGAGAGAATCCTCCATAATTCATTTTATGAGGCCAGCGTCATCCTGATACCAAAAGCTGGCAGAGATACAACAAAAAAAGAAAACTTCAGGCCAATATCCCTGATGCGAAAATCCTCAACAAAATTCTGGCAAACCGAATCCAGCAGCACATCAAAAAACTTATCTACCACAATCAAGTCAGCTTCATCCCTGTGATGCAAGACTGATTCAACATACACAAATCAATAAACATAATCCATCACATAAAAAGAACCAACGACAAAAACCACGTGATTATGTCAATAGTTGCAGAAAAGGCCTTCGACAAAATTCAACACCCCTTCTTGCTAAAAACTCTGAATAAACTAAGTATTGATGAAACAATCTCAAAATAATAAGAGCTATTTATGACAAACCCACAGTTAATATCATACTGAATGGGCAAAAACTGGAAGCATTCCCTTTGAAAACCGGCACAAGACAAGGATGCCCTCTCTCACCACTCCTATTCAACATAGTGTTGGAAGTTCTGGCCAGGGCAATCAGGCAAGAGAAAGAAATAAAGGGTTTCAGATAAGAAGAGAGGAAGTCAAATTGTCACTGTTTGCAGATGACATGATTGTATATTTAGAAAAAAACATCATCTCAGCCCAAAATTTCTTTAAGCTGATAAGCAACTTCAGCAAAGTCTCAGGATACAAAATCAATGTTGAAAAATCACAAGTATTCCTATACACCAATAACAGAAAAACAGGGAGCCAAATCATGAGCGAACTCCCATTCACAATTGCTACAAAGAGAATAAAATGCCTAGGAATACAGCTTACAAGGAATGTGAAGGAACTCTTCAAGGAGAACTACAAACCACTGCTCAAGGAAATAAGAGAAGACACAAAAACGAATGGAAAAACATTCCATACTCATAGATAGCAAGAATCAATATCGTTAAAATGGCCATACTGCCCAAGGTAATTTATAGATTGAATGCTATCCCCATGAAGCCACCACTGACTTTCTTTACACAATTGGAAAAAACTACTTTAAATTTCATATGGAACCAAAAAAGAGCCCACATAGACAAGACAATCCTAAGCAAAAATAACAAAGCTGGAGGCATCATGCTACCTGACTTCAAACTATACTACAAGGTTACAGTAACCAAAACAGCATGATACTGGTACCAAAACAGATATATAGACCAATGGAACAGAACAGAGGCCTCACAAATAACACCACACATCTACAACCATCTGATTTTTGACAAACCTGGCAAAAACAAGCAATGGGGAAAGGATTTTCTATTTAATAAATAGTGCTGGGAAAACTGTCTAGCCATATGTAAAGAGCTGAAACTGGATCCCTTCCTTACACCTTATACAAAAATTAACTCAAGATGGTTGAAAGACTTAAACATAAGACCTAAAACCATCAAAACCCTAGAAGAAAACCTAGGCAATACCATTCAGGACATAGGCATGGGCAAAGACTTCATGACTAAAACACCAAAAGCAATGGCAACAAAAGCTAAAATTGACAAATGGGATCCAATTAAACTAAAGAGCTTCTGCACAGCAAAAGAAACTATCATGAGAGTGAACATGCAACCTACAGAATGGGAGAAAATGTTTGCAATCTACTCATCTGACAAAGGGCTAACATCCAGAATCTACAAAGAACTTAAATTTACAAGAAAAAAACAACCCCATCAAATAGTGGGCAAAGGATATGAACAGACACTTCTCAAAAGAAGACATTCATGCAGCCAACAAACATATAAAAAGAAGCTCACTGGTCATTATAGAAATGCAAATTAAAACCACAGTGAGATACCATCTCATGACAGTTAGAATGGTGACCATTAAAAAGTCAGGAAACAACAGATGCTGGAGAGACTGTGGAAAAATAGGAATGCTTTTACACTGTTGGTGGGAGTGTAAATTAGTTCAACCATTGTGGAAGATAGTATGGCAATTCCTCAAGGATCTAGAACTAGAAATACCATTTGACCCAGCAATTCCATTATTGATATATACCCAAAGGATTTCAAATCATTCTGCTGTAAAGACACATGCACACGTGTGTTTATTGTGGCACTATTCTCAATAGCAAAGACTTGGAACCAACCCAAATGCCTATCAATGATAGACTGGATAAGGAAAATGTGGCACATAGACACCGTGGAATACTATGCAGCCATAAAAAACGATGAGTTCATGTTCTTTGCAGGGACACGGATGAAGCTGGAAACCATTATTCTCATCAAACTAACACAAGAACAGAAATCCAAATGCTGCATGTTCTCACTCATAAGTGAGAGCTGAACAATGAGAACACATGGACACAGGGAGGGGAACATCACACACTGGGACCTGTCATGAGATGGGGGCTAGGGAAGGGATAACATTAGGAGAAATACCTAATGTAGATGATGAGTTGATGGGTGCAGCAAACCACCATGGCACGTGTATACCTATGTAACAAACCTTCATATTCTGCATATGTATCTTACAACCTAAAGTATAATAAAAATAATTTTTAAAAAATCACTTGTGGTTATGAGTTCTTGAAATGTGGCTAGTTCAAACTGAGATGTTATACATATAAAATACACTCCAGAACTCAAAGTATAGAAGATGAATGTAGAATATCTCATTAATCATTTTTATATTTATTGCATATTGATATAGTAGTATGTTAGATACGATGGGGTAAATAAACTATGTTAGTAAAATTTTAAAAAATATTTTATCCAAACACTCATCCTTCTTTAAGTCAATTAATTAGAGCTCTTTTTAAAGACATCACACACATAACACATATATGACTACACAGACAGAAGAAGATCCAGCAGCTCAGGATGAAGCCCTTTAAGAACAGGGCTAAGAAAGTGTGTAGTTTTGGGGGCCTAATAAGCGTGAATAGCTGGAATGCAGAAATCAGATTTTGAGAGGGATTTGTCTGTCTTTAGTTCCAGCGGTTCCATGAGGAAAACATTGATTGTTCCCAAAATGGGGGAGCCTTTTCTGTTTTCCCAAGGAGTCCCAGACCACAAGAAATTATTCTAGGGCCTTTAATGCATGCACCAAGAGTCACAAGACAGGAGAAAAGTAATTCAGTTGACTGAGAAAAAAACCTCTTCCAGAAAAACAAGATTTATGAAGAGAAAAACATAAAGGCCTTTTGAATATATGTATAGCTTGGATATCTACTTTTGATTAAGCTAAGTGCTCTTTAAGAAAATCATTTTTATTAATTAAAACATTACAGAGAATATAAACAATAATCCTTATCATTTATTTTACTGGTTTGCACCACTACCTGTTCACAATCATGTTGAGGTTCTCCAGTTTCCTCTGGAAGAAAGTGGCTGGATTCAGACAAGGGCAAGTTTTCAGCTAGACTGCAGATCTCTCTAGCAGCAAAGCTTGATATATAAGGAGGCAATTGTCTGTTATAGACTTCCCTTAGAGGGAAGCAGTCCTGCTATACTGTGTGGGGTGCAAACAGTTAAGTTATTCCCCATAGTTAACTCAGTGGCCTTTGACACCAGCAAAGCCACCATTGCAACTGCTTGGAGGCAGGCAGGCCCTCCTTCATAGCTATCAATTTAAGTTCCTTGCTTAGGTATCCCACTGGTTGTTGAGTTGGACTTTGAGCCTTAGTTAAAACTCACAGGGTAATTCCCTTCCTTTTGGATACATAGAGATTAAATGCCTTCCCTATAAGAAGACTGAAGACTGTTGCTTTAAGAAAGGTTTGCTTTAGCTAGTTAAAGGCTTTTGAGTTTTAGGTTCCCAAGTTAGGGGTGAGTTTTAACTGCTTGAGATTCCTATTTTTTTTTTTTTTTTTTCTGAGGTAGTAGTGTAAAGGACAAGCTATTTCACAGTGCTCAGATACCCCCAGTCTGTAAAATCCAGTAATGCCTAAGAATCTCCTTAACTGTTTCAGAATTTTGAGAAAGGGAAAGGAGAAAATGGGCTCAATTCTTTTCTCACTTGGTGGTCTGGTCCCTTCTGATAAGACTAGACCTAGGCACTTTACTGAAGTTTGACAGAGCTGAGCTTTAGACTTTGAGACCCTATATTCCCTTTCAGCTAAGAAACTGAGGAGGGCCTTAGTGCCTTTCTGAGGCTTCCTCAGTTGGGGCACAGAGGAGAGTATCTTTTGCATACTGTAAAAATTTCAATTTGAGGGTGAGAAAAACTAAAAAGATATGTGGACAGGGCCTGTTTAAGCAACTTCCTTCCAACATCAGGGGCTGCCTGAGTAATGAACCTGCTCTTTGTTGAATTGGGAGAAAAGGACGTGTGTTTCACTAAAGCTTCTCTCAGCATTTGCAAAAAGGCCAAGAGATTTTAATTTGGTTTCTGATTTAACAAGGACAGTTTAGAGTAATAAAAGGCTTGGTTTTGGTTCTTTGCAAGTCTTTCAATATGCACATCAGAATGTGTTTTCTTTTTCACTCATTTATGGAATCACCAGGGCTCCAATTTGGGTTTTTAAGGGGTATTGCTTCTCTTCCTTTTGGGAATGGGGATCCTGTCCCTTTTTTACCCTCTTTCCCCTTTTGACTGAGTTTCTGTTTTTACTGGCTATAGGAGATCCACTGTCTCCAAATCTCTCTGCTGTTGGTAGGGCTGTGTTTTTTCTCAACAGCAATTAGAGTTTGACTTAAAAGTAGCATAGAATTTCTCCATATACGATTAACCACTTGGGCTAGATTTTGAAAAGCCTCTATATATCTCTCAGGGTTATCAGATAACTTGCCTAGGTCCCCCCTTTATTTGTCTAAGGTCCTGGAATGAGAAGGAAACTTGAATCTTAGTAGCACCATGTCCATCGGGCATTTCCTGCAAAGGTAACAGTGAAGTTGAGGTTTTTTGACTAGCATAGCTAGAGGATGATAGCAATAATCAAACCCCATGCCCCATCTGTAAACAGGATGATATGGCTATTTGGGGCCCTATATAAGGGAGGCAGGTAGGGCACCCAGAAGTTGCATTGGAGGGTTCCCCAAGGGTTTGTCTCTCTGTCTTTGGGGAATTATATTTTGTAGGCTTGCCTGATATGGCTGCCAAGAGGGCAGGGTTAATTTTACAATGCTTACAAGATCTGGGTTGTCTCACAAGGCAAAGAAAGATCTGGTTGTTGGATAGTATTGTAACTAATGCTTCCCTGAGGAGGCCAGGTCCCCTGTCTATAAGATGACTACATCCTTGTGCAATTGAATATAAGTCATTTTTTCTTCAGAGTCTCAGGGTTAAAGGAGTTCCAGTGTTTTAGAATGCACTCGAGGGGAGTGCAGACTGTAGACAATTTGTTACTCATTTATAAAACAGAGAAGAACAGGCATCCCTCAGTCTCCTTATTATTTTTGGAGTGACCTAGAGTGGGGAGAAAGGCCCAAAGGATATTACCCTTCACCCCTTTTCTCCTGTCCTCTTGCCTGGCAACCATCATAGGTGTCACCCATGGATGCAAGCCTGATGTTCACCCATGGATCTGAAGGAGCCAGTCAGCAGAACTAGTCACACTCACCTGAACAATGCCTTAGCTTTCCACCCTGCTGGATTCTTAGCCTCATTCAGCCCAAAAGGCTCCTAAGGTACCCCAGTGGCCTAGGAGAGATTCTGTAGTAGTTGGATTTGGGCAAGAATCTTTAATAGAGGGAGTGCCATAATGTTATCTCTGGTTTCCCTTGTTATGGCCCCACCAAAACACTGGAATCCCAGAGTATGGGACTGATTGATTTCCAAACATAAAATTTCTTTTTTCTTTAAATCCCAATGTAGTTGGACACAGAACAGTTGCCTTAAAAAAGTGTAAGAATTGAATGGCTGTCCTTCATTTGATGGGACAATACAGAGGCTAATATCTGTCCTTTAAGGGTGACTTCCTCCTGATTGTTGAAAGTGGAGTTTTCCTGTTTACAGATGGGGCATGAGGTTTGATTACTGTTAGAGGGATGTAAGAGGGAGAGAAACTGGGAAATGAGAGGTTTGGGGCAAAAGGCTGACAAGGCTCCCCACAGAAAAAAATATCCATCCCATTATGTGTCACTGTAGGGTCAGAAATGTTTGGTAAAAAACTCTGACTCCAAATTATTTTCAGGCAAATGTTAGAAAGAAATGTTTGGGGTTTGATAGGCTGTCCCCATAGCATTCTCCCCAGCACAAGAAAATTAAATTGTCTCATAAAGGAACTGCTTAGATTAATTGGACAGTGCTGAACTCTTATATGGAGGAAAAAACAACCCAAATGGAGAGAAGGTATTCAATTGGGATGAAATATCCTCCAACACAGTGCCACGAACGTCTATTACTGGGGGACAGAAAGGACCTTACTAGGTGAAAATTTAGAGAGATCTTGAATCACCCTGGTTTTTAGGAAGTCACAAAAACAACAACTCTTTGAGTTCATTCCTGATGACTAAGGCACTGACTGATTCTACCCAGCAAGATTATATCCCTAGTCTGTAAAAACACCCACAACGTTGCATGCAAAGGAATAGGAGACATGATAGCTGCAAAAAGATAGAAGAAAAATGCAATAGAAAAAGACTGGGAGTCCTGGTACCGATGCCCTGATGGGCTGTCAGGGAATGGAGTTAGTCCAAGGGCCTTCAGGTAACAGTGAGGTGTACCTCAGCCAGAAAACTTCAGTTGTCCTAGGACCTCCTTCCAATCCCATGCAATGGCTAGACCCTCTGTGAAAGAAAACTGGATTGGAACAAAGCCAAAATTCCCAACATCTGAGAGCAATTGGGGAATTGACAAAGTCCTCTCCAACAAGACTGCCCATTGAGTTTTAAGGCTGGCAGCCATGCTAGCCATTGTTTAAATGGCTAAAAGAGGTCCAGCATTTTATTTCCTCTTGAGAGAAAAAACTGAAGACAAGGAGCCTCAGAAAGTAAAGAGTTAAAGGTCTGCTCCTACTCATCCTTCCGATGAATCCCCTTCTTCCTGATCAATGCACCAAAATGTGTTGTAGTCTTACCAATGCACTACAATGTAAGAGTCTCTGGTGGCATATCACCTGAAGTTTTTTTTTTTATCTCACCTTCAAGACAATAAAGGAGCACAGACACAGGTTGAGATTACAGTGGAAGTTTGATAAGTGAAAGAAAAAAGGTCTCTGCCAGTAGAGAGGGGGGCCCAAATGGGTTGTTCCCTATAAGGCTAGGTTTTAGGGTTTTTTTGTGGATTAGGAAGGGGAATGAATGTTCTTAGTTTGTGGGTTGTCTTGGAGAACATGTGACTCAGCTTGGCCTGGGGCTTTGGCCTGGGACCAATCAGGGGCTGAAGTGATGATTTCTAGAGGCTGCTCAGCTTGGTCTGTGACCTGTCAGGAGTTAAAATGAAAGCTTGGCCTGGGACCTTGGCCCAGGACCAACCAGGGACTAAACTGATAATTCGTGGAGGCCAGGCTAACAATCCATAAAAGAAAGGAAAGTGCCCACTAGAACCCATTGTGTTTATGTCCACAAAAGGAGAAGAAACTTTCCTGGGAGCCCACTGATTATACAAAGGACAAAACATTTCTCTGTCAGGCCTCGTTTCTTGTCTGAGTGAGCCAGGACTTTGAGCAAGTTTTTATCTGAATGGGCTGGAGTTTATCCTATCTGTGCAGCAGCAGGCATGTCTCCAGGTGCAACTCCCTGTGCTAGTTCCCTTATTGGTGCCTACGGCTTGATCTTTTTCCCCAGGCTGCTTTTTGTATTATGTGGGATGAGGCACTGACCTGTGGGTCAGGGTCTCTCCAGGAACCCTTTCATTGCTGTCTACCTAAGGCAAGTTAGCTAACTCCTTTCAATATGGTAGCTTAATTTTTAGTTTTTTCAGGATACTTCAAACTGTTCTCCATAGTGTTTATACTAAATTACCTTCCCACCAACAGTGTGTAAGGGTTCACTTTTCTCCACATCTTCACTAGCATTTGTTAATTCCTGTCTTTTGAGCATAAGTCATTTAACTAGGTGAGATTACCTCTCATTGTAGTTTTGATTTGCATTTCTCTAATGATTAATGACGTTGAGTGCCTTTTCATAGGCCTGTTTGCCATTTGTATGTCTTATTTTGAGAAATGTCTATTCAAATATTTTTACAGGTTTTTCGATCAGATTATTAAATGTTTCCCTATAGAGTTGTTTGAACTCCTTATATATTCTGTTTAATAATCTTTTGTCAGAGGGGTAGTTTTCAAATATTTTGTTTCATTCTGTGTGTTTTCCCTTCATCTTGTTGATTGTATCCCTTGCTGTACAGAAGCTTTTTAACTTGATGTGATCAAATTTGACCATTTTTGATTTAGTTGCCTGTGCTTGTAGAGTATTTCTCAAGAAATTTTCATCTAGATCAATGTCCTGAAGATTTTCCCAAAAGTTTTCTTATAGTAGTTTTATAGGATGATGTCTTATATTTGAGACTTTAATCCATTTTGATTTGATTTTCATATTTGGTAAGAGAGAGGGGTCTAGTTTCATTCTTCTGCATATGGATATCCAGTTTTCCTAGCACCATTTATTGAAGACATTGTCTTTTTCCTAGTGTATGTTCTTGGCAACTTTGTCAAAAATGAGTTCACTCTTGCTGTCTGGATTTATTTCTGGGTTCTATATTCTGTTCCATTGGTCTTCGTATCTTTTTATGCCAGTACCATGCTGTTTTGGTTATTATAGCTCCACAGTATAATTTGAAATCAGGTAATGTGATTCCTCCTGTTTTTTTCTTTTTAATTAAGATAACTTTGGCTATTCTGGGTATTTTCTGGTTTCATGTAATTTTTAAAATTGTTTTTAATTTCTGTGAACAGTGTAATTGGTATTTTGATAGAAATTGCATTGAATCTATAGATTTCTTTGGGTAGTATGAAAATTTTAGCAATATTGATTCTTTAAATCCATAAATATGGATTTTTTTGCCATTTTGGGGGATCCTCTTCAATTGCTTTCATCAATGCTTTGTAGTTTTCATTGTTGAAGTCTTTCACTTCTTTGGTTAATTCCTAGGTATTTAATTTTATGGGTGGCTATTATAAATTTCATTTTGTGATTTCTTTTTCACATTGTTCACTGTTGATGTTTTGATATGCAACTAATTTTTTGTATTTTGATTTGTATTTTGCAACATTACTGAATTTTTTTATTAGTTCTAATAGTTTTCTTACGAAGTTTTAAGTTATTTCAAGTGTAAGATTATATCATCTGCAGGCAAAGATAATTTGACTTCTTCCTTGCTCTATTAGTCAGGGTTCTCTAGAGGGACATAACTAATAACTAATAGGATATATATATATATATGTATATATATATATAATATACACACACACACACAAACATATGTGCGTGTATGTGTATATGTGTGAGAGAGTTTATTAAGTAGTATTAACTCACACAATCACAGGGTCCCACAATAGGCCATCTGCAAGCTAAGGAGCAAGGAAGCCAGTCTGAGTCCCAAAGCTGAAGAACTTGGAATTCAATGTTCAAGGGCAGGAAACATCCAGCATGGGAGAAAGATGTAGTCTGGGAGGCTGAGCCACTATAGCCTTTTCACATTTTTTACCTGCTTTATATCTTGGCCACACTGGCAGCTGATTAGATGGTGCCCACTAAGATAAAGGGTAGGTCTGCCTTTCTCAGCCCACTGACTCAAATGTTAATCTCCTTTGGCAATACCCTCACAGACACACCCAAGATCAATACTTTGTATCCTTCAATCCAGTCAAGTTGATACTCAGTATTAACCATCACAAGTCCATCTGTTGTCAACTTGAACCCATACATGTCTCCTGAGATCATACATAATCTTCAAATAAAGATAATAACAGGGCCATAAGTTTCCTAACAATACAACTATCCTTCAGACAACCAGAAATGCACCAATCTCCAACCCAAATGCTATTACATAGAGTTAACAATACTTAAGTGCTGATATGAAGTAAATAAAATTTATGTCACATGATAAAGGAAAAAAGAAATAAAATGAAGATATTTTATTATTATAAGTGTATACATGCACAAATATGGTTTTAACACTAGAAGGAGGAAACACTCATGACAATTACAGTCCTCATTTCTGCAACTGGTCACATGGTCATAGATGGTATTGATGACTAACTTCTTTTACTACCCATTCTGTATACCCTTTGCCTTCAGCAAGCACCTCAGTGGGTTGTGTTTTTTTTCTTGGTGGAATGACTCAAACCTTCATTCCTGAAGGGTCTAGGCCATTTGTAGTCCTGTCTGGATTGGGCTGTTGTAGTTTCCCATTGACCTTAATCACAGGGCATGGTAATACTAAGAGACACCCTAATGAGTCTCCTGTATTTCATGCATACTCTTCCTAACCTACATTGTGGAGTAATAGACTGATTTCACCTTGATAGCCTGGGTCAATCACCCCAGGCAAAACTGTAACTCCCTTCTTAACCTGTTAACTTAAAAGTGGGAGAAGCCCAAGATGTCCAGGTGGCAATCTTAACTTCAAGTTTAATGAAATTGTTGTTCTGTCTCCTGGTGGCAGCATTCCTCCCTGTGGAACTCAGACCTCTAGGCAAGCAGAACGTAATGTTGCAGGAACAGGAAGCAAATATTTTGCCAGTGGATCATTTGGGGTGATGGCGAGTGGTGCCATTTCCACTTCCACCCCTTGATTCCTCGACCCATGAATCCTGGCTATGGGAGCAACTCTATTATATATCGGATGCTGATTCAGAGCATACATGGCCTTCTAGAGAACTTTGCCACAGTCCTGCAAAATATTGTCACCTAGTTGGTGTTGTAATTGTGACTTCAAAAGGCCAATCCACACTTCTATCAATCAGCTGCTTCAGGATAATGGGGAACATGGTAAAACCAGTGAATTCCATGAGCACGAATCCAATGCCACACTTCTTTAGCCATAAAGTGAGTGCCTTGGTCAGAGGCAATGCTGTGTGGAATACCATGATGGTGGATAAGGCATTCTGTGAGTCCATGAATAGTAGTGTTGGCAGAAGCATTGTGTGCAGGATAGGCAAACTCATATCTGGAGTAAGTGTCTATTCCATTGAGGACAAACCTCTGCTTTTTCCATAATGGAAGAAGTCCAATATAATCAACCTTCTACCAGGTAGCTGGCTGATCAACTTGAAGAATGGAGCCATATCCAGGACTCAGTGTTGGTCTCTGCTGCTGGCAAATAGGGGACTCAGCAGTGGCCATAGTAAGGTCAACCTTGGTAAGTGGAAGTCCAAGTTGCTGAGCCCATGAATAACCTCCATCCTTGCCACCATGGCCACTTCGTTCATGGGCCCATTTGGGCAATGATGGGGTAGCTGGAGAAAGAGGCTGAGTGGTATTCACAGAACAGGTCATTCTATCCACTTGATTATTAAAATCCTCCTCTGCTGAGGTCATCCGTTGGTGTGTACTCACATAGGATATAAATATCTTTACAGTTTTTGACCACTCAGAGGTCCATCCACATACTTCTTCCCCAAATTCCTTTGTCACCGATCTTCCAATCATGCTTCTTCCAAGTCGCTGACCATCCAGACAAACAATTGGCTTTATGGCTAGGTGGGTCAGAAAGCACTCAGTTCATGATAAGTAGTTCAGGTCACATGGTGACTTGATGACCCATAGTTAAATATTCCATTTTTACCAAAGCCCAGTAAAAGGTCAAGACCTGTCTCTCAAAAGGAGAATAGTTATCTGCAGAAGATGGCAGGGCCTTGCTCAAAAATCCTAGAGGCCTCCACTGTGATTCACCTTTGGGGGCCTGCCAAAGGGTCCATAGAGTATCCCTATCTGCCATTGACACCTCAATCACCTTTGGATCTGCTGGGTCATATTTCCCAAGTGGCAGAGCATCTTGCACAGCAGCCTGAACTGGTTGCAGAGCCTTTTTCTGTTCTGGACCCCACTCAAAGCTGGCAGTCTTTTGAGTCACTTGATAAATCAGCCAGAATAATGCACCAGAATGAGGAATTTGTTGGCTGCAAACTCCCAAGAGGCCCACTAGGCATTGTGCCTCTTTCTTGGTTGTAGAAGAGACCAAATGCAGCAACTTATTCTTCATCTTAGAAGGAATATCTTGACAGGCTCCACCCCAATGGACCCCTAGAAATTTCACTAAGGTAGAAGGTCCCTGAATTTTAGTCAGATTTATTTCCCATCTTCTGGCACACAAATGTCTTACCAATAAGTCCAGTATGCTTGCTACTTCCTGCTCACTGGATCCAATCAGCATAATGTCCTCAATGTAATGGACCAGTGTGATATCTTGTGGAAGCAAAAGGTGATCAAGATCTCTCCAAATGACATTATGACCCAAAGCTGGAGAGTTGATATACCCCTGAGGTAGGACAGTAAAGGTATATTGCCGGCATTGTCAGCTGAAGGCAAATTGCTTCTAGTGGGCCTTATGTACAGGAATAAAGAGAAAGGCATTTGCCAAGTCAATGGCTGCATACCAGGTGCCAGGAGATGTGTTAATTTGCTCAAGCAATGAATGAAACCACATCTGGTAAAGCAGCTGCAATTGGAGTCACCACTTGGTGGTTATGCTTATAATAATTTACTGTCATTCTCCAAGATCCATCTGTCCTCTGCACAGGCCAAATAGGAGAGTTGAATTGGGATGTGGTGGGAATCTCCACTCCTACATCTTTCAAGTCCTTTATGGTGGTGCTAATCTCCACAATCCTTCCAGGGATGCAATATTGTTTTTGATTTACTGTTTTTCTAGGTAGAGGCAGCTCTAATGGCTTACATTTGGCCTTTCTCACCATAATAGCCCTCACCCTACCAGTCAGGGAGCCAATGTGGCGGTTCTGCCAGCTGCTAAGTATGTATATGTCAATTATGCATTGTCGCACTGGGAAAAGACCACAGAATGAGTCCAAGGACCCACTGTAAGTCAGACCCAAGTCAAAATTCCATTAATTACCTGACCTCCACAAGCCTCTATGTTAATTGGAGGACCACAATGACATTTTGGGTCCCTGGGAATCAACGTCAGTTCAGAGCCAGTGTCCAGTAGTCCCCAAAATGTCTGATCATTTCCCTTTTCTCAATGCACAGTTATCCTGGTAAAAGACCAGAAGTCTTCTTGGGGAAGGATGGGAGAGAGATTAACAGCATAAATTGTCAGTAGTATAGTGGGGTCCTTCCTCAAGGATACCCAGCCACCCTTTCATTGAAGGATTTCTGGGTCTGTAAACTGGATGAGGTCTGGAAATGGATTGAGAGGTAATAATTTTCTATTTTTATAATTCAAATTATTTTGTCCATTAGATCTGGAAGTTTTCTGCTTATGGCAAGTTAAGTAGGAATGCAGTAGGCTTCATATCAATTTCACTTCTAGGAACACCATTATTAGTTAGCCAATGCCAGAGTTATACATGAGTCAGACTATTCTGATTGCTGCTTTGCCTCTGCTGTCCTTTCAGTAACTATACCCACCTTACTTTTGATCGTTGAGTGCCATCATTTGGCCCCTGCCAACTCAGGATCCAATTATTCCCATTGTATTTTAATTTTGTAGTTGAGTGACTGCAGTTTCCACTGTTAGATATGATGTACAGAGAAGAACAATTACAGGACTCTTCAAAGATGCAGGTGTTGCCCTCACAAATCACTTTCGCAAATCATTGGTCAAGGGTATATCTTCTGAACCCTCCCAGCTGGGATGAGTACGTCTGAAGTGACTAATCCACTCCACCATCCCAGTCTCCCTAAGCCTATGGATCCCTTCCTTTACATTAAACGAAGGGAGATCAGGCATTTTCAGCTTGCTCACAGTGGACCATCTTTTGATCTACATTTCAGCTAACCAAGCAAATAAACTATTAGAACCTTTTTTTAATCTCCCTGAGCTGCAATATTAAACATAAAATTCCCACTTAGTGGGCTCAAATTAATAAATTCAGCCTGATCCAACTCTATGTTTCTTCCACCATTATCCCATACCCTTAATATCCATTCCCATGCCTGATCTCCATATATCTGCTTATATAAATTAGAAAACTCAAACATTTATTTTCAAGAGTAGCATACCTCCTCATGGGTCACACTCTCAACTTCACCTCTAGGGGACTGCCAGGACTTTAGCATAGTTATAGATCTAGAAGCAAATTGGGCTGTTAGGGGTGGCTCCTGAGGAGAATAACTGTTATCTTGCCTGGCAACTGCCTCAGGGGAGGCCTTCACTGTTGTCTAAGGCAGTGTAGGGTTTATCTTCTCAGACAATGGTGAAATGACTAATGGCAGCATGGGTCAGGGAGGGGATGTTGCCACTACTGGGGATGGGGAAGCTGTTTCTTCTGGCAAAAAAGGTTCATCAGAGTTTACAAGCTCTGTTTCCTCATCTTTATTAGGGTCCTGCCAAACATCCCGATTCCAAGTTGCAGGGTCCCATTCTTCTGCAATCAATGCCCTCACTTTAACAGTAGACACCTGGTGAGGCTGTCCATGCACCTTTCATTGCAGGTCAGCCACTTGCATGATAAGAGCTTGTGTCTGTTTTTCCACAATGTCAGCTCTTTCTCTACAGGAGATAAGACTCTTACTCAGGGAAGTCTTAGCAGATTTGAGGCTCAGTATCTGCTTCTGAAGCCAGGAGTTAGAATTCCTGGGTTCATCATTTTCTTTTAGCACTTTCTCTAGTGAACTTAGGAGCAACCAACTAACTACATTATGTTCCTTTGTTCTCTACATATTTTCAAAGATATTATGTATAGAGTCACTAAACTCCTTGTCTCTCATGAACAGTGAATCAGGAATGTCAAATGCATGTATTTTGCATAACTCAACAGTTCATGCCAAGGACTGTCAGTGTTCTCAATACTATTAGAAGTAGATTCCTTAGCATTTTGGGGTCTAATCACATTAAGCAGCCAAATTCAGAAACCCCCAAACCAATGAAAGAACTTCATTCTTAATATTCTGTTCCTCTAGAACCACTCTTGGTACCAAAATCTGTTTTAGTCAGGGATCTCCAGAGGGACACAACTAACTATATATATGTGTGTGTGTATGTGTGTGTGTGTGTGTGTGTGTGTGTGTGTGTGTGTGTTTATTAAGTAGTATTAACTCACACAATCACAGGGTCCTGCAATAAGCTGTCTCAAGTTGAGGAACTAGGAAGCCAGTCCAATTCCCAAACCTGAAAAACTTGGAATCCAATGTTCAGGGCAGGAAGCATCCAGCATGGGAGAAAGATGTAAGCTGGGGGGCTAAGGCAGTCTAGGCTTTTCACATTTTTCTGCCTGTTTTATATCCTGGCTGTGCTGGCAACTGATTCGATGGTGTCCACCCAAGTTAAGGATGGGTCTGCCTTTCCCAGCCCACTGACTCAAATGTTAATCTCCTTTGGCAACACCATCACAGACACATCCAGGATCAATATTTTGCATCCTTCAATCCAATCAAGTTGACACTCAGTATTAACCATCACATTTGCCAATTTGTATACCCTTTATATTTTTCTCTCCTCTGAATGTTTGAACAGGACTTACAGTACTATTTTAAATAGCAGTGGTGACAGTGGGTATTTTTTTCATGTTCTAGATCTTAGAGGAAAGAAAGGCTTTTAGTTTTTCCCCTTTCAGTATGATACTAGCTGTGAGTCTGTCATATACGGCTTTCATTATGTTGATTTATATTCCCTCTAGTCCCAGTTTTTTAGGGTTTTTACCATGAAGTGATGTTAAATTATATCAAATACTCTTTCAGCATGAATTGAAATGATCACGTAGTTCTTATTCTCATTCTGTTGATATGATGTATCACATTGTTTGATTTGCCTGTTCATCTGAGGGGTAAATACCATTGGTCATGAAGAAAAATATTTCTAATGTATTGTTGAATTCATATTACTAGTATGTTGTTGAGTATTTTGCACCAATATTCATCAAAGATATTAGCCTGTTTTTTATGTATCTGTTTGATTTTCTGTTCAGGGTGATACTGGTCTTATAAAATTAGCTTTAAAGTATTTCCTCTTCTATTTTTCAGAATAGTTTGAGTAAGATTGGTATTAGTCCTTTGAATGTTTGGTAGAATTCAGCAGTGAAGCCATCAGGTCCCAAGCTTTTCTTTCCTTGGATCTGTTTTATTAAGGTTTCAATCTCATTACTTGTTATTGGTCTGTTCAGATTTTGGATTTCTTCCTGGTTCATTCTTGTTGGGTTTCATGTATCCTGGAATTTGTCCATTTCTTCTAGGTTTTCAAATTTATTGGCATATAATTGCTTGTAGTATCCACTAAAGATTCTTTAAATTTCTGTAGTATCAGTTATAATGTCTCCTTTTTCCTTTTTAATTTTATTTATTTGGATCCTCTCTCTCTTTTTTTAGTTTGGCTAAAGGTTTGCCAATTTTCTTTAACTTTTTAGAAAACCAGCTTTTTGTTTTATTGATCTTTTGTGCTGTTTCCTTCATTTCAATTTTATATTATTTATGGTCTAATCTTTATTGTTTCCTTTCTTCTACTAATTTTGGGTTTCATTTGCTCTCACTTTTCAAATTATTTAAGACACACCATTAGATTGTTTACTTAAAGTTGTTTCCTCTTTTTTGATGTAGGTACTTATAGCTATTAACGTTCCCTCTTAGTAGTACTTTTGCTGTTCCTCACAGAGTTTGGTATGTTTTGTTTCCATTATCATTTGTTTCAATACATTTTTCAATTTTCTATTTAATGTCTTTATTGATCCAGTGGTCATTCAGGAGCATAAGTTTTAATTTACATGTGTTTGTGTAGTTTCCAAAATTACTTTTGTTATTAATTTCTAGATTCATTATATTGTGGTCAGAGAAGATGCTTAATAGCATTGTTTATGCGATTAAACAATGCTAAGTCATTGTTTTTGATTGTTTCAGGACTTGTTTCATGACCTAATACATGGTTTCTCTGATAATGAGCCATGTGCTGAGGAAAAGAATATGTGTTCTGCAGCTCTTGGATGAAATGTTCTATAAATATCCGTTACATTCATTTGTTCTATAGTTCAGATGAAGTCTGATGTTTCTTTGTCACTTTTCTGTCTGGAAGATCTGTCCAATTCTGGGGACTATCTCTTCTTTTAGCTGTAATAATAATTGTTTTATATATCTGAGTGCTCCAGTATTGGGTGCATATATATTTGTTATTATTATTATTATTATTATTATTTTTGCTGAATTAAGCTTTTTACTGCTATATAGTGATGTTCTTTCTCTTATAGTTTTTTGTCTTGAAATAGATTTGGTCTGATGTAAGTATAGGAACTCATCTGTTTGGTTTCCTTTGTCATAAAATATCTTTTTCAATCCCTTTATGTTTGGTCTATGCATGTCTTTATAGACGACATATATTTCTTGCAGGCAGCAGATTAACGGGTCTTGTATTTTCATTCATTAAGCCAGTCTGTCACCTTTTCATTGGATAATTTAGTCCATTTACATTTAATGTTTTGATTGATAAGTGAGGACTTACTTATGCCACTTTGCTATTTGTTTTCTGGTATTTTTATGGTTTTCTCTTTCTTCTTTTAATTCTTCCTGTCTTACTCTAGTGAAAGTGATTTTCTCTGGTGACATGATTTAGTTTCTTGCTTTTTATTATTTGTGTATCCATTGTATGTTTTTTGGTTTGAGGTTACCATGAGACTTGCAAACACGGTCTTATAACCCCTTATGTTAACCTGATAACAACACTATTTTTATAAACAAGCAAACAAAAAAGAATGAGAAAATAAAAGCTCTACACTATAACTTATTCACCCCAATTTTTAACCTTTTGCTGTTTCTATTTTTGTCTTATTGTATTATGTCTTGAAGAGTTGTTGTTATTTTTAATTGGTTCATCATTTACTCTTTCTACTTAAAATAAAAGTAGTTCACACACCACAGTTACAGAGTTATAGTATTCTAAGTTTTTCTGTGTACATAGTATTACCAATGAGTTCTGTACCTTTAGGTGATTATTTATTGCTCATTAATGTTTTTTCCTTTCCAATTGAAGCAATCTCTTAAGCATTTCTTGTAAGACATTTTTGTTATTGATAAAATTTCTCAGCTCTTGTCTGTCTGAAAAAGTTTTTATTTCTCCTTCATGTTTGAAGGATATTTTCACCAGATATATTATTCTAGCATAAATATTTTTTTCCTTCAGCACTTTAAATATGTATTGCTACTCTCTTCTGGCCTGTAAAGTTTCCACTTATAAGTCTCCCACCAGACGTATTACAGCTACATTATATGTTATTTGTTTCTTTTCTCTTGCTGTTTTTAAGATCCTTTCTTTATATTTGACCTTTGGGAATTTAATTATTAAATGCTTTGAGGTAGACTTCTTGTACTTGGATATTGATAATTTCCAAGACAAAGTACTCCCCACTTTTCTGTATCCTCTCTTCAGGGTTTGGGAAGTTCTCTGTTTTTACTGCTTTTAATAAACTTACTACTCCTATCTCTTTATCTAACTTCTCTTTAAGGCCAATAAATTTTAGACTTGCCCTATTAATGCTATTTTCTAGATCCTATAGGTGTGCTTTAGTGCTTTTTATTATTTTATCTTTTATCTCCTCTGACTGTATTTTCAAATAGCCTGTTCTAAACCTCTTATTCTTTTTCTGCTTGGTCAGCTCTGCTATTAAAGGTGTCTGATGCATTCTTCAGTATGGTAATTGCATTTTTCAGATCAAGAAATTCTGCTTGGTTCTTTTTAATTATTTCAATATCTTTGTTAAATTTATCTGATAGAAATCTGATTTCTTCTCTATGTCATGTTAAATTTATTTGAGTTACCTCAACATGGCTGCTTTGAATTACCTGTCTGATAGGTCACATGTCTCTATTTCTTCAGAATTGGTCTCTGGTGCCTTATTTAGTTCATTTGGTGAGGTCATATTTTCCTAGGTGGTATTAATTCTAGCAGATTTTCTTCAGTGTCTGGGTTTTAAAGAGTTAGGTATTGTAGTGTTTGCTGTATGAGCTTGTTTGTAGTTGTCCTTCTTGGGAAGGTTTTCCAGATATTTGCAAGAACTTTGGTTTTGAAATCTAAGCTGTAGGCCGGGCGTGGTGGCTCAAGCCTGTAATCCCAGCACTTTGGGAGGCCGAGACCGGTGGATCACGAAGTCAGGAGATCGAGACCATCCTGGCTAACATGGTGAAACCCCATCTCTACTAAAAAAAAAATACAAAAAACTAGCCGGGCGAGGTGGCGGGCACCTGTAGTCCCAGCTACTCGGGAGGCTGAGGCAGGAGAATGGCGTAAACCCGGGAGGCGGAGCTTGCAGTGAGCTGAGATCTGGCCACTGCACTCCAGCCTGGGCGACAGAGCGAGACTCCGTCTCAAAAAAAAAAAAAAAAAAAAAAAAAAAAAAGAAATCTAAGCTGTATCTGCTTTAGGGGGCACCCCAGGCCCAGTAACACTGTTTTTCTTGCAGACTTATGGAATACAGCTTTGATGGTCTTGAACAAGATCTTGTAGACTTCTCTAGATTACCAGGCAGAGACTCTTTTTCTCCTTTCTTATTTTCTCCCAAACATACAGATTCTCTCTCTCTCTCTGTTCCAAGCCACCTAAAGCTGGGGGTATAGTGACACAAGCACCCCATGGCCATCACCACTGTGAATGTACTGGGTCATATCTGAAGCCAGCCTGCTAGTGGGTCTTGCCCTAGGCCTTTTTTAACCACTCCCTGGCTACTGTCTATATTTGCTCAAGGCCTGGGACTCTATAACCAGCAGGTAGCAAAGCTACCCATGCTTACATTCTATTCAGAGTGGCAAAGTTCCCCAGGCCCAGTGCGGGTCCAGTAGTGCCATCAGTGAGTCAAGAACTAGAGCTAAAATCCTTAGAAATTTACCTGGTATTCTATTGTGTTATGGATAAAGTGGCACTCAAACTACAAGATACAGTCTTTCCCACTCTTGCTTCCCCTTTCCAAAGGCAGAGGATACTCACCCTGTAGCCAGTGCCACCCCAGGCCATGATGAATACTGCCACACTTACCTCTGATGTTCCCTTATGGACCAAAGGTTTTTAAGTCAGCTTGTGAATGCTGCCTGGCCTGGGACTCACCCTTTAGGGCAGTGGTGTCCCCTCTGACCCAGGGCAGGTTCAGAAATGTCATCCAAGAATCAGTTCCTGAATTTGGGAATGCCAGGAGTCCAGTTAGTTCTCTACCCTCCTGTGGCCATGC
Organism: Macaca nemestrina; assembly: GCF_043159975.1. Classification (NCBI taxonomy): domain Eukaryota; kingdom Metazoa; phylum Chordata; class Mammalia; order Primates; family Cercopithecidae; genus Macaca; species Macaca nemestrina. Next base: position 33,177,698 of record NC_092145.1, read on the forward strand.
TGGTACCTAAGGTTCAAGACAAAGTCTCCTTCACTTTTCCCTCTGCTTTTCTCAAGCAGAAAGATTTTCCCCCATAGCCACCAGAGCTGGTAACGTGCTAAGTCTTCACTAAAGCCAACGAGTCTCAGAGGTTCATCCAAGGCCCTCAATGTAGGACCTAGGTATTGCTTCTGGTTGCTCAGGGCCCAAGGTTTCTTCAGTTAGCAGGTGATGAATGCTGCCAGGACTGGGTTCTTTTCTTCAAGGCAGCAGGTTCCCTTCTGGCCTAGGGTATGTCTAGAAATCTTATCTTGGAGCCAGGGTGGGAATGTAGACCTCCTGACTCCAACCAATGCCTTATTCTGCTGCAACTGGGCTGTTATCCTAGATGCAAGGCAACATCGTCTCTACTCCTCCCTCTCCTTTACTCAAGTAGAAAGAAGGGGTCTCTTTTGGAGCTGTGAGTTGTGCAGCCTAGGGTTATGGGAGAGTTAATGCCAGTACTCCATTGGCTGCCCCAGCTTCTGTCTCAGTATGTCACATGTCCCCCATATCCCCATTACACCGTATCTGGGCTTAGTTCAGTTCTGTATCCTTAGGATGCAAGGTTTGCAGGCACTCAAATTTGGACCACTGGAATTGACAATTTCCCTCTGACTAGGGCTGGTTTAAATGTTCCATCTGTGGGCAGGCATCTGCTGAGTTAGGTCCAGTTTTCCTTTCTGCTCTAACAAGACAGCACTAAATTTAATGCCTCACAATTGCTGTGTTATCCTTCCCTCAACATCCAAAGAAACACTTCCCACCACACTGCTGTGGTGGGGTGGGAGACGGGGAGGGGTGGAATTGGAGGTGGTAACTCAGGACTGTTTCTTCTAATGCTTCAGTGCCTTTTTTAGTGATATGAATTTAAAACCAGGTGCTATGAGGGCTCACCTGGTTTTCCATTCTTATGAAGGTGATTTTCTGTGTAGATAGTTGTTAACTTGATATCCTTGTTGGGGTGACGATTGTTGGAGCTTTCTATTCTGCCATCTTGCTCTGCCCCCTGATTTCCTTTTCTGTTGGATATATACCAGTAATGAAATTACTGGATCACATAGTAATTCTATTTTTAGTTTTTTGAGGAACGTTCATACTGTTTTGTATAGTGGCTGTACTAATTTACATTTCTACCAAAAGTGTATGGGGTTTCCCCTTTTCTCTACATCCTTGCCAAGATTTGTTATTTTTTGTCTTTTTGAAAATAGCCATTGTAACTGGAGTGAGATGATATCTTGTTGTGGTTTTGATTTGTATTTCTATGATGATTAGTGATTTTTTTTTTTTTTTATAATATACTCTTTGCCATTTGGATGCTTCTTTTGAGAATTGTCTGTTCAGATCATTTGCCCATTTTTAATTATGTTATTTGGAAGTTGTTTTTTTTTTTTTGACTATTGAGCTATTTGAACTCCCTATGTATTCTGATTATTAATCCTTTTTCAGATGAATAGTTTGTAAATATTTTCTCCCATTCTGTAAGTTGTCTCTTCACTTTTTTATTGTTTCCTTTGTGATTTAGAAGCTTCTTAGCTTAATGTGATTCCAATTGCCTATTTCTGCTTTGGTTGCTTGTGTTTTTGAAGTGTTAACACACAAAAAAATTTACCAAGACCCATGTCCTGGAATATTTCCCTAATGTTTTCTTCTAATATTTTTATAGTTTGATGTCTTAAAGCCTTTAATCCATTTTGATTTGATTTTTTTTGTATGGTGAGAAATAAGGATTTGGTTTTATTTTTCTGCAAATAGGGTCTAGTTTTATTTTTCTACATAAGGTTATCCAGTTTTCCAAGCACCATTTGTTGAAAAGACTGTCCTTTCCCCATTGTATATTCTTGGCATGCTGTTGAAAATGAGTTAATTTTAAATGCACGGATTTGTTTCAGAGGTCTGTATTCTATTCCATTGCTCTATGTGTCTGTTTTTATGCCAGCACCATGCTGTTTTGGTTACTATAACTTTGTAGTAAATTTTGAAGTCAGATAGTGTGATGCCTCCAGCTTTGTTCTTTTCACACATAATTGCTTTGGCAATTCTGTTTTTGGTGGTTCCATATAAATTTTAGGATTATTTTTTCTGTTACTGCAAAGAATGTCATTGGTATTTTCATAGGGATGACATTGAATTTTTAAATTGCTTTGAGTAGTGTTGTCATTTTAAAAATGTTAATTCTTCCAATCCTTGAGCATGGAATGTGTTTCCATTGGTTTGTGTCCTCTTCAATTTATTTCATCAATGTATTATAATTTTCACTGTGGAGATCTTTCACTTCTTTTTTATTTTATTTTATTTTATTATTTTCAGCTATTATAAATGAGATTACTTTCTTGGTTTCTTTTTCAGATTGTTTGCTATTGGCATACAAAAATGCTACTGTTTTTGTATGTTAATTTTGTATCCTGCAACTTGACTGAATTTATTTATCACTTAATCTAGGTTTTTCTAGGTATAACATTATATTGTCTTTGGAAAAGTATAATTTGACTTTCTCATTTTCTATTTAAATGTTCTTCATTTCTTTTTTTTTTCTTTTGCCTAATTGCTCTGGCCAGGACTTCCAGTATTATGTTAAATAATATTGGTGAAAGTGGGTGTCTTTCTCTTGTTCCAGTCCTTAGAAAAAAAAGGCCTTCAATTTTTCTGCATTCAATATGATATTAACCAAGGATTCGTCATATATTCCCTTTATTATTTTGAGTAATGGGTATATATATGAGATATATGTAAACTCATTTTGATGACAGTTTTATCATTAAGGGATGTTGAATTTTTTCGAATTCTTTATCATCATTTGTTGAAGTCATCATATACTTTTTGTTTATGATTCTGTTAATGTTATGTATCATGTTTACTGATTTGCATATCATGCATCCCCAGGATAAATCTCACTTAATCATGCTGAATAATCTCTTTAATGTGTGGTTAAACTCTGTTTGCTAGCAGTTTTGAAGATTTTGCATTTTTTTTCACCAGTGATATCCTTCTGCAGTTTTCTTTGTTTGTTGTGTCCTTATCTGGTATTGGTATCAGGGTAATGCAGGCCTTGTTGGATGACTTTGGACATATTCCCTCCCCTTTGATTTTTTCTGAAGTTTGAATAGGTTTGTATTAGTTCTTTAAATGTTTGGTAGAATTCCACAATCAATCTATGAGATTTTAGGCTTTTCTTTGATAAAAGATGTTTTATCATGGCTTTGATCTCATTAGGTGTTATTGGTTTGTTTTGTTTCAATTTTTCATGGTTCAATCTTGGTAGGTTGCATGTGTCCAGGGATTGATCAATTTCTTTCAGGTTTTAGAATTTGTGAGCCTATAGTTTATAATAATCTCTAGTGATTCTTTGTATTTCTGAGGGCTCAGTTGTTATGTCTCCTTTTTCATTACTGATTTCATGACTTTGGGTCTCCTCTCTTAGTCTAGCTAAACATTTCTCAATTTTGTTTATCTTTTTGATAAATCAACCTTTTAAATTCATTGATCTGTATTGTTTCTTTGTTTCAATTTTATTTATTTCAGCTCTGACCTTTATTATGTATTTTCTTTAACTTTTTTTCATTTGATTTATTCTTAATTTTCTAGTTTCTTGATGTGTATCATTAGGCTATTTAGTTGAAGTTTTCTACTTTAAAAATATAGGCATTGATTGCTATAAGCTTTCCTCTTAGTACTGCTTTTGCCATATTCCATAGATTTTGGTATCTTGTATTTCCATTTTCATTTTAACACATTATTGTCAACTAAAGTTGGCACTTTATTCAGAATTTTTGATATTTATTTAATATTTTTTCCATTGCATACTTTTATCCAGGATACTACATTACATTTAGTCATTCCATATCCTTGGCTGTGACAGTTTCTCAGACATTCCTAATTTTTGATGATCTTGACAGTTTTGAGGAGGATTGATCATGTATTTTGTAGAACTCTTTCAACTGGGATTTGTCTTATGTTTTTCTTATAGTTAAATTGGGGTTATATTTTTTTAAGATAAAAACTAGAAAGGTAAAGTGCAATTTTTATGACATGATATCAAGGGTATATATTATGAACATGATTTATGATTGTTGATGTTGATTTTGGTCACCTGACTGAAGTAGTATTTTTCAGGTTTCTCCATCATAAAGTTATTCCCCTCCCTCCATACTGTACTCTTTAGAAGGAAGTCATTATGTGCAGCCTTCACTCAAGGGGTGGGGATTATGCTCCCCTTCCTTGGTGAACAGTATCTACATAAACCATTTGGAATTTTGTATGGATGGGTTGTCTATTCTGCTCACTTATTTATGTACTCAATCATTAATATCAATGTAGGCCCATGGAAATTTATTTTATGCTTTGAGTTTTGATCTAATACTTATTATTATATTTATCAAATTTTATTTTGTTGCTCAGATTGTTTCAGTTTTGGCCATTGGAAGCTCCTTCACTTGGATCCTGTGTCCTTTTGACATGTGACAATTACGATGTTGGTTTTGTTTGTTTTCACTTGTAGAATTCACTTCACTTTCTGGTACTACAAGATGCTCCAGGCTCATTTTGTGTATTTCTTGTCCCAGTCTTGTAATCAGCAATTTTCCAAAGGAGCCTTGGCTACTATTACTATATAATAGTATTAAAAATTATAAACACAATACACAAAGAGGTAGTAGCCAGACCATATATAAAAACAGGATTCTGACCCACAGTCTACAGTAATCAGCACAGGAAGCCAACCCATTATCTATAGTTAAAGCCCAGGAAACTAGCTTTCTATCTATAGGTTAGATTTGTGGGAAGTCAGACTACTATCTCTAGTAACCAGCCCAGCAAGCCAAACAATTCCTGTAACAATTGACACCAAATAGCTAGGACTTAATATCTTACAGCTTCCCTAATTTATGTCCCCACTTTTAATTTAGTAACAACCATAGAGCAAACTGTCACCCCAGCCTATTACATATATGCTTCACTTCTAGTCAGCCTGCCTACAACTTCTCCACATGAACAGCCTCCAAACAGGGCTTATCTGAAGCCTTCTTTTTTCCACTATACAACTTGCCTCTGTTGCCTTTGAGCCTCTGATGACACACAAGTGATAGGGGCTTACTGCCTTGTTACACCAAACTCTGAGTAAATGGCCTTTGCTTGTTCTTATTTGAGTGTTTTTTTTTTTTTAATTTATTTTCACAGAAATTGAGATCTGGGTATAATGTATGTTTATTGTTACTGAAGTTCATTTCTTGTAGGCCATCTCAACAAACAGCACCTGAAATATATGTATGTATACTATCCAGTGAATATACAAATAACTATAAATATTCCTATGTGTAACCATCTGTACCTATATTTTTTGAAACATGACTTCATATTGATGTCTCCAACTTCTAGTTCTTTACCACATGGATAATTCTAGGTTTCTGTTCTTGTTTATCTGGGAACTTCCACTTCAAAAATGACAACCTGACTCCAACTATTCACCATCCATTTACTTAATTCTTCAATCTCAGTATACTTGTATAACACTATCAGATTTGTTTACTCTTAGTTCCTTGGTACAAAACCCTACGAACTAGAGTACAGCGCATATGTATAGTTCCTTTTGTTTTTAGTCTTACAGAGTCTGCTCATTTCTAAAGTTATATAGGTCAGCACTTTTCTCTCCACCCACAAGTGAGGTTAAGTCATGTTTGAAATGCAGTTAGATACTCTCCTCATAGTATGCATTCCTTCCTTTTACCCCTTGACTTCTGAAATTATTTTTTGAAATTTGCATGCATTAAGGTTCATCCTTTGTACTATAAAGTTTTATGTTATTTTTGTTTTGTTTTGTTTTGTTTTGAAATGGAGTCTAGCTCTGTCTCCCAGGCTGGAGTGCAGTGGCGCGATCTCGGCTCACTGCAAGCTCCGCCTCCCAGGTTTACGCCATTCTCCTGCCTCAGCCTCCCAAGTAGCTGGGACTACAGGTGCCCTCCGCCATGCCCGGCTAACTTTTTTGTATTTTTAGTAGAGACGGGGTTTCACCACATTAGCCAAGATGGTCTTGATCTCCTGACCTTGTGATCCACCTGCCTCGGCCTCCCAAAGTGCTGGGATTACAGGCATGAGCCATCGAGCCTGGCCAGTTTAATGAGTTTTGACAAATGCATGGTGTCATATATCCAACACTAAAGTATCATACAGAATAGCTTCACCACCAAAAAAAAAAAAAAAAAAAAAAAAAAATCCCCTGTACTTTATCTATTTAACCTCTTCTCTTGCATAAACCCCTGATGATTATTAATCTGTTTACTGTCCAGAATGTGATGTAAGTGGAATTATACAGTACATAGCTTTTCAGACTGGTTTCTTTCATGTAGAAATATACATTTAAGATTTAGCCATACTGTCATGTGGATTAAAAGTACCTTCCTTTTTACCACTGAATGGTATTTCCCTGTATGGGCATACTGAAGTTTGCTTATCTACCCACTTATTCAAGTTTATCCTGGTTCCCTTTAGTTTTTGGAGATTATAAATAAAACTCCTATAAACATTCATGGGAACATTTTCTGTGGGCATACATCTTCAAACGGGATGGCTCAATACCCAGGAGTGTGATTACTGGATCAAATGGTAAGACTAGTATACCTTTGTGAAAAACTGCCAAGTTGTTTTCCAAAGTCACTGTACCATTTAGTGTTCTCATCAGCAATGAACAAGAGTTCCTGCTATCCTAAATGTTCACCGACAATCAAAATTGTCATTTTAAACTTCATTTAGTCACTCTAAAGGTGTATAGTCATATCTCGTTGTTTTAATTTACAATCACAGATGATCTTGGACATCTTTTCATATACTTATTTTCCATCTGTATATCTTCTTTGGAGTGGTATCTGTTCAGATTTTCACCTATTTTTAAATTGGATTGTTTGTTTTCTTATTGTTGAATTTTATAATTTTTTACATGTTTTGGATACAAGTCAAATACATGATTTGCTGTAATCCTGGCATTTTGGGAGGCCGAGGAAGGCAGATTACTTGAGGTCAGGAGTTCAAAAACAGCCTGGTCATCATGGTAAAACCCCATCTCTACTAAAAATACAAAAAATTAGCCAGCATGGTAGTGGGCGCCAGTAGTCTCAGCTACTTGGAAGGCTGAGGCAGGAGAATTACTTGAACCCGGGAGGCAAACGTTGCAGTGAGTGAGACTGTGCCACTACACTCTAGCCTAGGCAACAGAGCGAGACTCTGTCTCAAATAAAAAAAAAAAAATGTGATTTGCAAATATTTTTTTTTCTAGTTTGTGGCTTGTCTTTATTTTCTTAATATTGTCTTTCAAAAGACAAACATGTTAAACTTGAATGAAGTCTAACTTATTGAATTTTTTCTTTCGTAGATCTTGATTTTGGTGCTCTATTAAAAAAAAAACAAAAACAAACAAACAAACAAAAAAACTCAACACCAAAACCAAAAACATCTAGATTCTATTCTATGCTTTCTTCTTATAGTTTTGCATGTTATATGTAAGTATAATATCCATTTTAATTTTTCTGAAAGATTTAAATTTAGTGCCTAGGTTCGCTATTTTGCTTTTTGACATTCTATTGTTTTGGCACCATTTGTGGAAAAGACTGTTTTTTCTCCATTTAATTGTCTTTGCATCACTGGCAAAAATCAACTGACTATCTTTGTGTGGGTCTTTTTATATGCACTCCATTAAATGCCATTGATCTGTGTGTCTGTTCTAACTCCAACACTACTTTGTCTTGATCAATACATTTTCATAGCAAGTCTTGAAATTTAATAATATGAGTATTCCAACTTTGTCCTTTTTAATTATTGCACTGGCTGTTATAGGTCTTTTGCCTTCTCATATAAACTTTTATTTTATTATTATTTATTTGTTTCTTTGCCATATAAACTTTTAAATTAGTTCATCTATAATTCTATAATATAGCTTGATGGGATAGCGATTTTAGATATTTCTTCTTTTCCAATATGTGAATTTAATGATATAAATTTCCCTCTGAGTACTAGTTTATTTGCATCCCATAAATTTTGACACATTCTATTATGAAATTCATTTAGTTCAAAATGAGTTTTTATTTCTCTTGATTCTTCTTCTTGGACTCATGTATTATTGAGAAGTGTGTTCTTCATCTCTAAATATTTGGAATTTTTCAGCTATCTTTTTTGTCATTGATTCTTTGATTACTTCTATTGTGGTTTGGAAACAAGCTTTGTAAAATTTCTAATATTTACATTTGAAAAGGTATGTTTTTTTTTTTTTTTTTTTTTTTTTGAGACGGAGTCTGGCTCTGTCGCCCAGGCTGGAGTGCAGTGGCGCAATCTCGGCTCACTGCAAGCTCCGCCTCCCGGGTTCACGCCATTCTCCTGCCTCAGCCTCCCGAGTAGCTGGGACTACAGGCGCCCGCCCCTGCGCCCGGCTAATTTTTTCTATTTTTAGTAGAGACGGGGTTTCACCATGGTCTCGATCTCCTGACCTTGTGATCCGCCCACCTCGGCCTCCCAAAGTGCTGGGATTACAGGCGTGAGCCACCACGCCCGACCGATAAGGTATGTTTTATGGTTCAGAATTTTTTTTCTTTTTTTCGAGACAGAGTCTTGCTGTGTTGCCTAGGCTGGAGTGCAGTGGTGCGATCTTGGCTCACTGCAACCTCTGCCTCCTGGGTTCAAGCAATTCTGTGCCTCAGCCTCCTGAGTAGCTGGGATTACAGGGGCGCCCACCACCACACCAGGCTAATTTTTGTATTTTTAGTAGAAAGGGAGTTTCACCATCTTGGCCAGGCTGGTCTTGAACTCATGACCTCGTGATACGCCTGCCTTAGCCCCCCAAAGTGCTGGGATTACAGGCATGAGCCACTGCACCAGCCAGAATATTTTTTATCTTAATGAATGTTCTATGTGAAGTGAGGGAAATATGCAATCTGCTGTTGTTGGATGTAGTATTCTATAAATGCCAATTAGGTCAAATTGATTAATTTTGCTGTTCAGGTCAACTCTATCATTAATGATTTTCTGGTTGTTTGATCTATCAATTACTGATTTTGAAGTCTCCAACTATCTACTTTCTGTTTTATCAGTTTTTTGCCTTATGTACTTTGACACTTTATTATTTTATTCATACACATTAAGAAATGTTATAATTTCAGAAAGTGGCTCCTTTATCATTTTGCAATGTCCTCTTTTATTCTGATAATCTTATGTATTCAGTAGTTTGTTTTGTTTGAAATATTAATATAAGTACTCCAACTTTATTTTGAATAGTGTTAGCATGGTATATCTTTCTCTGTCCCTTTATATTCAATCTATCTGCCTTAAATTCAAAGTTACATTAACGGACACTTTTCAAAGGAAGACATACATGCAGTCAACAATTATATGAAGAAAAGCTCAACGTCACTGATCAGTAGAGAAATGCCGATGAAAACCACAATGAGGTACCATCGAACAAGAGTAAGAATGGCTACTGTTAAAAAGTCAAAAAATAGTAGATGCTGGAGAGGTTGTGGAGAAAAAGGAATGCTTATACACTGTTGGTGGGAGTGTAAATTACTTCAGTCATTGTGAAAGACAATATGGAAATTCCTCAAAGACCTAAAGACAGAAATATCATTTGACTCAGCATCCCATTACTTGGTATATACCCAAAGGAATAGAAATTATTCTATTATAAAGACACATACATGCCTATGTTCACTGCAGCACTATTCACAATAGCAAAGACATGGAATCAACCTAAATACCCATCAATGTTAGACTAGATAAAGAAAACATGGGAAATGTATACTATGGAATACTATGTGGCCATAAAAAGAATGTGATCATGTCCTTTGCAGGAACATGAATGGAGCTGGAGGCCATTATTCTTAGCAAACTAACACAGAAACAGAATACCAAATACCACATGTTCTCCCTTATAACTGGGAGATAAAGGGGACAGACACAGAGGTTAATAACACACACTAGAGCCTTTTGGAGGTGGAGGGTAGGAGGAGGGAGAAGATCATGAAAAACAACTAATGTGTACTAGGCTTAACGCCTGTGAGCTGAAATAATTTGTACAACAAACCCCCATGACACAAGTTTACCTATGTAACAAACCCACACTTTTACCCCAAACGTAAAATAAATATGGAAAAACCCAACAGATTTTTTTCCCTTATAAATGGCATATAACTGGGCTTTACTTTTTATCCACTCTAAAAATCTGTCTTTAATTTAGACCCTCATATTTAAGGTGATTGTTGATATAGTTTATGTTATGCATTGAATTGTGCTCCCAAGAAGTTAAGTTGATCTCTTAACACCTAGTACCTCAAAACGTGACCTTACTCGGAAATAGCCATTGCATATGTAGTCAAGTTAAAATGATGTCATTATGGTGGGCCTGTGATGGTTACTTTTATGTGCCAACTTTGCTTGTCCAGAGTACCCAGATATTTGTTCAAACACTATTCTAGGTGTTTCCATTAAGGTATTTTTGGGGTTGAATTAACATTTAATTCATCAGACTTTGAGTAAAGAAGATTGTCCTCTATAATGTGGGTGGGCCTTATTCAGTTAGTTGAAGGCATTAAGAAAAAGACTGACCTCCTTGAGAAAGGGGGGATTCTGCTAGCACACTGCCTTTGTACTTTAACTGCAATATCAGCTCTTCTCTGGATTTCTGGCCTGCTAGTCTACCTTGCAGATTTTGAACTTGTCAGCCTCCACACAATTACATGAACCAATTCCTTAAAATCTGTCTCTCTCTCTGGATCTATCTACATACGCATGTGCATGCACACACACACACACACACACACACACACACACACACACACAGAAAGAGAGAGAGAGAGATGCATACATCCTATTGGTTCTCTTCTTTTTGAGACCCTTGACTAATATAGGGCCTAATCCAATGTAACTGGTGTCCTTATAAAAAAGGGAAATTTGGACAGAAACAGATATGCACAGAGAGAAGACTAGGTGAAAAGAGATAAAAAGAACACTATGTAAAGATTAGAGTTATGCTGCCATGAGCTAAGGAACATCTGGGGTAACAGAACCTGGAAGAGGCAAGAAAATATCCTTCTCCTTCAGGTTTTAGAGGGACATACCCTTGCTAATACCTTGGTTTTGGACTTCTATCCTCCAGAACTGTAAAATAATAAACTTATATTCTAAGTTACGCACTCTTTGGTACTTTGTTACAGTAACCCTAGGAAACTGATACAGTTGGAATAATATATACCATGTTTGTAACTGTTTTCTCCATTTAGTTTGCTTGTTCATTCTTTATTTTCATTTTCTACCTTCTCTGATTCTAATTGAGCATTATGTATAGTTTCATTTTGTCTCTTCTCTTTTAGTATCATTTGTAATTTTCTAAAAAAAAATAGTAGTTGCCTTAGAGCTTAGAATATGTTTTAAACTCACCTATGTCAACTTCAAATAACACTCTACTACTTCCTGTGTAGTGTTTGTGCCTTATAAGAGAAAACAATCCATCCTACCTCCTGTCTCTTATAACATTTCAGTCATTCACTTTATCTGTATGCTATAAATACCATATACATTATGACTATTATTTTTTTCAACAGTTATCTTTTATATCAATGAAGACAAAGAAAAATGAAATATTTTATTTCATCCATGTTTCTTTCTTTTCTGATACTCTTCCTTTCCTTTGGCAGATCTAAGTTTCTGACTTATATCATTTTCCTTCTGCTAGAAGAGTTTCTTTTAACATTTATTGCTGGGCAGGTCCACAGGTGATTAATTCTCTAGGTTTCAGTTTGTCTGAAAATCTACTTCACTTTCGAGGAACTATTTTTCTGCATATGGAATCCTAGGAGGGTAGGATATTTTTTCTTTCAACAATTTAAATATTTCTCTCTTCTGTCATCTTGCTTAAATAATTTCTGATGAGAAGTTCATTGTGATTCTTATCCCGTGTCTCAACAAATAAGGTATTTTTTCCTGTCTTCTTTCCAAAATTTTTCTTTATCTTTTTTTCCTGCAGTTTGCATACAATATGCCTATGTATTTTTGTTTTGTTTTCTTTGTGTTCACCTTGCTTGCCATTCTTTGACCATTCTGAACATGGGGTTTAAATTTTAGAAAAAGTTCTTGACCATTATACTTCACATATTTTTTGGCATGTTATTTTATTTCTCCTTCTTGTACTTGAAATATATGAGTGCTTTATTTTTTATTATTGTCCCAAATTGCTCAAAGTTTCCATTTTGTTTTTTTCTTTATTCTTTTGATTATTTACATTAAGGGAGGAGACCACCCCTCATATTGTCTTATGCCTAATTTCTGCCTCCAAAGAAAGAAAAAGTAGAAACTAAAAGGTAGAAATGAAATCCACAAGCAGACAGCACGGTGCCACACCCTGGTCCTGGTAGTTAAAGATCAACCCCTGACCTAATCGGTTATCTTATCTATAGATTACAGACATTGTATAGAAAAGCACTGTGAAAATCCCTATCCTGTTTTGTTCCAATCTAATTACCTGTACATAGTCATGTTCCCGCTGCTTGCTCAATCAGTCATGACCCTCTCACGTGCACCCCCTTAGAGCTGTGAGCCCTTAAAAGGGACAGGAATTTCTCACTCAGAGAGCTTGGCTCTTGAGACAGGAGTCTCACGGATGCCCCCAGCTGAATACACCCCTTCCTTCTTTTTTTTTTTTTTTTTTTTTACACGGAGTCTCCCTCTGTCGCCCATGCTGGAGTGCAGTAGCCGGATCTCAGCTCACTGCAAGCTCCGCCTCCTAGGTTTATGCCATTCTCCTGCCTCAGCCTCCCCAGTAGCTGGAACTACAGGCGCCTGCCACCTCGCCCGGCTAGTTTTTTTGTATTTTTTAGTAGAGACGGGGTTTCACTGTGTTAGCGAGGATGGTCTTGATCTCCTGACCTCCTGATCCGCCCGTCTCGGCCTCCCAAAGTGCTAGGATTACAGGCTTGAGCCACCGCGCCCGGCCCCCTTCCTTCTTTAACTTGGTGTCTGAGGAGTTTTGTCTGCGGCTCGTCCTGCTACCTGTCAGTTTGAGAAGTATATGTTGACCTGTCTTCAAGTTCACTGATTTTTCCTCATCCATATTTTGTTTACTTCTCCACCCAATGAATATGGTCTTTATTTCTTTTACTGTGTTTTTGAATTCTAGCATTTCATTTTCATTCTTTCCTGGGCTTTCCATCTCTCTGCTTATATTCCTCATTTTTATTTCATGTTGTTTGCTTCTTGTTCCATTAGAGACTACATATTAATCATAGTTATTTTAAATCTCCTATATGATGATCCTAAAATCTGTGTCATGTCTGAATCTGGTTCTGATGCTTTCTTTGTTGCTTCAGATTTTTAAAAATCTTTTAGTGTACCTTGTAAGTTTTTGTTGAAAATAAGTCATGTTGTTCTGGCTAATAGGAATTGAAATTAATAGCTCTTCGGTGTGAAAATTTTTGTAAATCTGGCTAGGAGCTGGGATGCTTTTAATGTTTGTTGTATTAATAGCTTCAGCTACCAGAGGCTTCATATTCCTGTAGCATTCTTGTTTTTGTCTTCACTATTGTTTTGGGGGCTTCCCTGAGTATTCCTCTTCAATAAAATTCTGTCCCTTGCATTTCTTTCATCAATAAACCATTGTTATTACATTAGAGCTGCATTGTTAATGTAGTGGTAAAATGTGAGGAGGGGGGAGTGTTGTTCTATACTCTTAAAATTAAAAATCTTTTAGTGTGCCTGTGTCCCTGAACTGTGACCTTCATTAGCGTTTTGCTCCCTGTACAAGGTCTAGTGAAGGAGTCTCCTCCACTTCTTCTCTCCCTGGCTACAACATTTTCACTCTACTTTCTTGAAGCACAGTCTCTGGATGCCTATTTATCTTTACCCTCTTAGGTTTATAGGACTGCTGGAGGGAAATAAGATAGGAAAAATTTCTCTTTCCCCAGCTCAGTATAAGATTTCAGAATTGCATTCTGGCAAATCCATTTTCCCTGAAAAGTAGGCTTTTGTTACAGAGAAGGTGCTGGGCCTGTGTCAAAATGGTTACTCTTCCCTTCCTCCTGCCACAGTCACAAGAGGACTTTTCTTGGGTATTAATCTTGACAACTTGCTGGAATTCCTAGAGGAAAAGCCCATTAAAATGTACCTCTCCTCCAGGATTGTAGCCTCTAGGGGTTTTTCACTGTAATGCTAGTCCACACTCAGCTTCCAGCTATTCATCAAAATTACCATTTAAATGTTTCTACTAGTTTATGTCTCCAGCAGTTTCTACTTCAGATAAGCAGATCTTAGTTGCAGTATCTCTAGATGGACCTGTTTCTCCAAGTATTTGGGTCATGGTTTTTGCTGTGATCTCAGTTATCTAAAGAGTCTAAGAAAGGTTATTTATTTTTAGTTTTGTCCGAATTTGTTTTTGTTGTTGTTGTAAGGATGGAAGTGACGGCTCACCAGATCTTCATATATCAAAGCTGAAACCAGAAGTCCTACTCATAGTATTTTAATTGCCAACATTTAAAATTTAGGAGATTTCATATAAAACTATTGATTTCAGGCCTTTATTTATAAAATTGGAAGATAAGAAAATAATAGTCCTGAATTATCATATGGCAACTATTTGCTGGAATTGAATAGTGACTTTGTATGTAGCATGTGCTTTCCCATTCACCAGAGTTTCCTGCACTCTGTTTTCTATCTTATACAGGACTTTCTCCATATACTCCATATTTCTGACCCTTGTAGGTATATGACCTTGGCCTCTTACTACCTTAAATAGTATCAAATTTTTATGACACTAAATTTCAGTTTGTCTCCAGCGATACAGATTAAGAGAAAACAATCCATCTCTGTTTACATACCGAGGCCTCCAGTTCTCTCACCTCAGACTCCTAGTGTCCCATCACCTAAGTACTCTCCATGGGCAACTGAGTGTCCATTCATGCCCTCCAAAATGCTTTTCCTTGCTATTGGTGTGCAAGCAATTTTCTCAGGCTCACTCATAAAAATGAACTGTCACAGATTGTCAGGGAATGTCTGAAATTATCTTGGGCTAAAGTAAAGAAGGAAAAAATTGGCTTGATTTTCAGAATCTTGGGAAAATATGGTGACTTAATGATGTTCATTGGAGACAAGGCATAACAATATCCTAAGGTTCACTCAAAGGGGTTCATATTATTCAAGGAATACAAAAGCCAAAACAAAAAGCCTACAACAGAACATTTTTAAATGTCCTTCTAGTTAATTGCCTCCCTTCAACATACCAGTGCTTAAAACAAAAGCTGGAAAAACATGAAGTTGAGAATGCAACCTTTGCCCCACATGTCTTTATTCAGTAATCTTATTTTTGTGGGCTCAGTGTGTTATGACTTGTAACATCTGGTTATGAACAATGAAAAGGTATTCTATAGATTCTGGCTTCTGGGGGGAATTCTAAGGTATATACTATTTCTAATAGACAAATAACAAATATTAAAACTAGGTAAAGCTTA
Organism: Macaca nemestrina; assembly: GCF_043159975.1. Classification (NCBI taxonomy): domain Eukaryota; kingdom Metazoa; phylum Chordata; class Mammalia; order Primates; family Cercopithecidae; genus Macaca; species Macaca nemestrina. The sequence continues at coordinate 33,193,183 of NC_092145.1, forward strand.
CATTTTAATCAGGGGAAAGGTGAAGACAAATTATCCTAATACAAAAATAAGTGAAGATGTGGTAGGCATAATTTTATGTTCTCCATACCTTAGTTTCCTGGAATTACTCCTGTGGTTATGTCACCTTACATAGCAAAAGGGATATTATATGTGTGGGCTGAATCTAATCACATGATCTCTTTAAAAATGGGCTTTTCTCCAAGCTGGTAGCAGAAGAGAAACTCAGAGAGTTTCCAAGCACATGCTGCTCATGGCAGTGAAGATGCAGGGAACCATGTGAAAGGACCAGAGAAAGTTGGAAGTGTCCCTTCCTAACAGTCTTCAAGGAAATGGGTACCTTAGTTCTATAACTACAATGCACTGAATTATGCCAACAATCTAAACGAGCTTAGAAGTGGGTTCTTCCCCATATAGTCCAGATAAGAGCCTATTCTGGCCAACACACATGATTTCAGTCTATGAGATCCAGGATAAAGATATCTGTCAAGCCTACTTGGACTTCTGACATATAGTACTTTGAGCTAATAAATGGGTGTTGTTTAAAGCCTGTGAGTATGTCATAATGTGTTTTACAATAGAAAACTAATACAGATGCTCCTCAACTTATGATGAGGTTACATCCTGATAAGCTGATCATAAGTTGAAAATAATCTAAGTTGAAAAAAATGCATTTAATACACCTAACTTACCATCATACCTTAGTCTAGCCTACTTTAAACGTGCTGAGAACACTTACATTAGCCTACAGTTGTGCAAGTTCCTCTGGCAACAGTACACTGTAGAACATAAGTTTGTCCACTCTCAAGGTTGTGGAGCTGACTGGGAGTTGCAGCTGGCTGCTACTCCTCAGCATCATGAGATAATATCCCACTGAGTATCACGAGCCCGGGAAAAAATCAAAGTTCAAAATTCGAAGTATGGTTTCTACTGAATGTGTATCACTTTTACACCTTGGTAAAGTTGAATAATTATAAATGAAACCATTGTAAGTCATAGACAATCTGAACAGTGAGTTACCATTGGATGACTCTACTTAATAAATAAAGAAATAAATCAGAAGCATGGAGTATAATGGTGCCAAGTTCTGAAGAACAAAGATGAAAGCAATATCAGCTATAGCTAGTTTGACCCCAGGTCTGCCTCATCCTAAGCAGGGAGCAAAATGTGACTGCGTAAATTTTGATTGAGTACTGGAATTTGAGTCTTACAATAACCTACCTTCTTTTTCTTTCTGCTAGTTAGGCATAATCAGGCTAACACATTGGCTTATTTCCCAAGAAGGAGATATATTTACAAGGCGTATATAGCTTGCCGTAGGTTTTGTTTTATCCCAAAATAATGACTCTGAGGAGGGAATCCACAACCATCCCAGTAAAGAGAGTACTGGGAAAAGGCAGAGATAAATGAGCAGCCCCTCAAACATGGCACCATGTGGATAGCCATCTATTCCATTTATTCCAATCCTGCACAGTTGGCAAAGTTAAAAAAAAAAAAATTCCTTAGCTGGCATCACTAAACCGGTTTTAACTCCAAAATCAAATGAGAAAAAAGACACAGCAAGCCAGAATAAGCCATTCGAACGAGCTAAGCTGATTTTGACAGGTTCCTTGGTAACAAACCCAAGTATGGTTATAAATGGGCCACTATAGCCTCCAGCTGCATTTTTTGTTACATAAGCTTCCTGGAAAAGAGGATTAAACCATATTTAAGATAAACATTTGCTTTTCTATAGTAAATTTAGCGCTGTTGTTTAAAGTGCTTTAGAATTGAATTGTGCAGGTGCTAAAATTCTAATTGCCTGTTTTCCATGACATTCATCTTAGAATTGCTCAAAGAAATACATTATCTCTGACTCCTTCACATAAAATATAATGATCACAGTGAAAGAAGGAATGGACAGTAAAGAAACAAAAGTAAAATGAAGGCCATGGACTCAAGCCATCCACTAATGAGAATTATACACCATTTGTCAAATGAATCCACTTTTGGTTGCTGATGGTTTTGGAGAGGGGGAATACAGGTGCCTGGTTTATAGCGAGAGGAATGGAAGGCAAGCACATCTACTTTTGGGGATGTAAAAAATCCAGTGTTTCAGTTGAAGATGAAGATGTTTTTAGAAAAACAAATAAAAGTTTCTATGAGTCAATCAGGATACTAAAATTCATGATTCTGACTTTATATTTTTGCAGACTTTAAGAATGTTGTACAGTCTGTAGAAGCAGTGTGTGTGTGTGTGTGTGTGTGTGTGTGTGTGTGTGTGACCTTGGCTTAAACTATGACCTAAGTCCAAGGAAAAGTACACACAAATACTGAAAAGGATTTGAGTGTCTTCACAAGCTTTAATGCTCCACTACTAATTGGAACAATGGTAACATTTGTGAATTTAGTCAAGGCTATAAATTGATTTGCCAAACATATATGCTATTGTTTGGATCATTAAAATATATACCGGTATTCTGCTTTGATTACACTCTTAAGCTGCTTATGTACAACCCATAAGACTTTGGCAAAGCAGAGGCCTGAGATAATAAAAATATTATAATTTACTATGATAGTGTTATTCATTTAAATCTTGCTTCCATTAAGCTGCACTGTGGAATGGGGTATGGAACAGAAGACTCTTACTCCAGAACCCAATGTAAAAGAATATCCCACTAGTATCCATCTTGAGGAGAAATATTGAGTTTCAGAGTTTGTAGCATGAGCAGGGCAGGGGAAAGTGTGACTATCCAATTGAACAAGTAGAAGCAAAGTACTCTTTTAGGTGCCAAGTTGGTTATAAAGTCCAAACACTGCCTCAAGAAATTTATAATCTTGTTTAAGAGATGACAAAAAATTTATAAGATAGAAAAAAGGAACACAAATATCTACACAGTCAAGTGCCAATATGTGTTATCAGTATGTTGGGATGGTCTTGAAAGGACAGAGGGACAGTATGACCAAAAATGGAAGGTTCAGCTGAAATATAAGATGAGTCATGAAGGACAGCTAGATTTGGAAATGTGTACGTTCTCCAATATGATAGACATTGGTCGTTTGATTTTATACCAACTATTTAGAAGTCAGTCACATTTCTGGGCAGGTTCTTGTATCATTGAAGATATTTATGTCTGCAAGTAAATAACAAAAACCCAGACTAACTGACTTAAACCACAAGGATATTTAGTGTTCTTTAAAGCAAGAAAAATCTAGAGATAGTTAGTTCTAGCATTAATTCAACAGAATGATAATGTCAGGACACTGAGTGGGCCTCCCTGGATTTTTTTTTCTGTTTCCTTGTGGTCACTAGGTGGCTGAAATAGCTGTAAGTATTATATTCTTATATAGAGAATGTTCAAAGCAGAAAGAAATACAGGACAACAAAAGCCTGAGTTTTGTGAAAGCTAAAATATGCCCAGAACCAGGAGATGACTCATGATAGATCTAAGCTTGCTGGGAGATTCTAGGGGAGGAAAATCTTTTTCGGAAGTTTCCAGCAGACTTCTTTTCAGATTTCAAGGGCCAGAATTGCATCACATATATCCCATTAGTCCAATCACTGGGAAAAAGGAACGGAATTGCCATACTGGCATGGACCTATCATAATTCATTTCCTAGGCTTAAGCATATTTTAGCAAGCAAAATCTATCTGAAAGGAAGAGAAGTAAATGGCTATTGGATAAGTAAAAGCACAGTTTTAGCTCAGTCTCCAAAACTGAACATGATGTTAAACAAGCAGGAGCTTTGCAACAAAATCTATTATATGATATGCTTTAGTTCCGCCCCTCTCCCCATCTCTGTCTTTGTCTCTATGTTTCCAGCCTTATTTTATCTCTTCTTCCTCCTCCTCCTTCTCTCCTAATCTTACACACATACACAATCACAAACATACTACTCTTAAACACATTAAAAACTTGGATTTAAATGAGACACCAAGGTAATGGGACAGCAGAATTTTTTTTGCTTGTCTCCCTTCCCAAATGCATTTATATGTCAGATTGTGCTCACATTTTATGATATTGCCCAATACAAATTTTCTGTTACTCAAAACTTTTCAACCTGAGATCCCTTGAAATGAAAGGTATTGAGTGATGATAACAACTTCTAATGAGTCATGAATCAAATGCAGACAGAGTTATTTTTTCCATCTATGGAGCCTCACCCCAATATTAATTTACTCCCATCAAATATTAGATCAGCAGTTAACATGACATTGTGATTTTTAGTAGTTTCAGCACCAAGAAAGAAGTGTAATTTAGCTTTACTGTGGTATCAATCTACAAAAGGAGTCATGCCAAACAATATTTTAAGGCATATGGCTATAAATCTGATTATAAATTATTGTATCTTTCTGAAGAACTTGGTATTCACAAGTTTAGAGTATAAACACTTAGACAAGGTAAGTGCAGAAAACAGCCAGAATCAAAACAGGGAAGTTTAGAAGTATTTCTCTTAAATTGGGAGGCTAAGGAAGTGTAAATACTAGGGTGCACATTATGTCCTAATGTTTTATTCATGAAGAGTTCTCAGCTCAAACCTCTTAAACATATAGAGATATTCTACTTTCTATACCATAACCTCGTTTACTCAAAATGTAAATGTCAATTCCTATAACATTTCTGGCCTTTTTAACTGCTGAATTTGTTTTGATGACATTGTAATGAGATATGTTCCTCTTCAAGTTAGGGAAACCTTACCATTCACATTGATTTCTGTATTAACTTGCAAGGCAAAATTGTCTGTGAGTGCCAAAACAATAAATTTAACTTATATTTAAATATATTGAGCCAGAATTTTTTTTTGGTTGGTTTAACTGCAAATCCTTAGCAGCTGTCTCTTTTGGAGTAATAATTTTTATATCCAATTCATATACTATTAAAGAAAGAACCTGAGATATCACCTAGTTCAATACCTCGTTTCTCAGATGCAAGAAAAATACTGAGGCCAAAAGAGGTTAAATGAGTTGCCCACCGTCACATAGCTAGTTAGTGGCAGAGTCAGGAACTATAAACCAGCAATGTCTGGTTTCAAAGTCCATAATTTTTATGTCATAGAGTGATGCCTCATTAACAGTTAATTTTACCTATGGTATTCAATACACTGGCATAATATAACCCCGTAAGATTCTGATTTTCCACCCGCGATGAGATATAGGGTAAATCCGTCCACTTGGGCCCTCAGCAAGCTCAGAGAAACAGAGAGCTACATAGAAAAACCGTTGTGAATATGAGCATTGGAGTAAAGCCAGATCTGGGTTTAAATTCTGGCTCTGCAACCTAATTACTGCAAAAAGAGCAAGCTGCTTTACTTTTACTTCTTAGGCTTCACTTTCTTTGTCTCTGAAATGGGAATAAAATTCCCATCATAGAATTGTTGGAAGAAGTAAATCTATATAGAACATGTGGAGTCTGGAAAACCCTATATGTTAACTCATTATTTTTATCTCAATTACTGATCCAAACACAATCAGAGAAGCAGATACAGTAGATTACAATCAGCAGATCAATAAGTGTGGTATAAAATTAGTTTTGTTGCCATAAAGACTGATAATAGAGAATGGTGGCAAATTGCTTTATTATTTCTATTTTTGTTTCTTTTTTATTTTAATTTTCTTAAATGTCATATTGACTTTCTCTCTTCTTTTGTATTTTACTGTCTTTTTACAAATTGAAATAAATCAGTGTTAAATATTCATTAGAAGAAATTAAATTATAAAATAGGTACTGAATAGATATAATCTGGATTTGAATAATTGGGGATTCAGGGAGGTTGTAAGTGAATCTTTATATGTTTACAGCATCTATGCACAATATATGTGTCCAATGTAAAATTGTCCTCCAGGACTTTTAACATACCCAGAAGACCAGAATTATATATATATTACCACTGGTCAAATACAGAAATTTTTTTTTCTAATTAAATACACTTGGCTTAATGATGATTTTTACTGTTATATCAACTCATAGGAGATTAAAATCAGTGTTTGCTGGAACCAGCATAAGAGGCATAATTAGTGACATAGAAGTTGAGCTAGGTGTTAAAAGATGCTTAGAACTTGAAGAGGCAGGGAGGAGGAGGGAGTGCATTTCAGGGGGAGGAAACAGCATAAGTAACATCATGGAGAAAAGAATTTATAGCACATATTGGCAGCAGTGAGGAAAGGAGTGGGAAAGAAGTGGGATGAGGGTAAATTATTAATGGAGCTGCAGGGTTCCCAGTGACTTTTCCTGGGGAGAGATGATAGTGTAACTCACATTACTAGGGCAAGAAGAAAGGCAAGGATAAAACGTTCTACCTAGTGGAAAGATGATATATTTGGCCAGGACACTTCCTGGTCTGTGATTCGGGAACTGTAGTATAGACAACAATGAGCAGTCAGTATTACAAAGGTTAGCTGTACAAGGACAAAAGACTCACATTTCAGCACTGCGGTTTTCAAAATTCATAATGTTTTTTCTTCTGTGAGGAAGGAGAAAATGTACCTTTCCAAATTCTCACTGACAAGTACGTTCTGGTGTAGCCTGAAGGTCAAAGTGGTCTTTGAAGCTGAGACCTTCACTGACTACCTACAAGACAGCACTTAATGATGCTTTTAAAAGTGGGAGAGGTGGAAATCTATTTGTGCTGTGGAGACTGTAGGGATGCAACTGGGATGATTCATGGTTGACATTACTGTTGCCACCTCCACTCCTTTTCGATCAGGTAACAGAGCTATTGTCAACAGAGATGCTGCATAGTGACATTGACGCTGAACATTGGTGGAATTGATATAGTTTCTACAGTTAGAGAAAAGCTACTACGGGTTTATTATAGCCTTCTCTCCTCTCACACCCACACAGGGAAAACTAATTGGCCACTTAATCTACCAGTCTGCTACTTTGGGGGTAAAGAGGTCAAATCAAACCAATCATGGTTTTGTTTTGAATTAGTTAAGCACCAGTGATCCAAAATTTCTCATAATACATCATGAGAAGGAAACACTAATGTTTCCAGGAAAGATTGCAACTTTCACGTTTCCATCTATCAAAGAGTACTCATTTACTTGCTTGATTAATTTATTTGTTTGTACCAGTGCGTATTTGCTGAAAGTGTGTAAGAATCTCATGACTAAGCCAGACCCTCATCTCTTTATCAGGTCCCCTCTTCAGTGTTGGGACTGATGGTGCCTCAGATTCAGTGCCTGTTCGTTACTCTGACTTCTGTTTCAGAATAGCCCTGTGTAATTTCCTGGCTCTCATGGTTCTGACACCAGCATATCATTCTTCTGCCACTGCCAATAACATTACCCTTCCTTAATACTTGCAGAACACATATCATGTGTCATTGTGCTAAGTTCTTTATAAGCATTATGAAATTTAATCCTCACAAAAACTGCAATGGATTATCTGATATTATCTCCCCCACTTTTTTTTTTTCATTTTACAAATAAGAAAAATCAGACACAGACAATGTTGGAACTTTGTCTTTAACATTAGTTAAAGCAGTTAGTGAGTGTCATAAAATGCATTCTTCTCCAGGAAGTCTGATTCCGGAGACCACAGGCATAACAGTGACAGTGTAAGAATTGGCAGCTAAGAGGAGTTCTTGATATTTCATCATTTCAGAGCTTCTAGAAGAGAGTAATAAAATAACTTCTCTAGGTGAGTTACCTGAAGGCCTACAGGGAAGAGGCTAGATTAATTTTGTAGGCCAACATCTGTAAATGTCTGCAATGGCTACGTTATATGAGTTAAAGACAATCGTCAGAGACTTGTAGACTATAGTCAAGAGGGGCTGGAGTAAATAATTTGATAAAAAATGGAGAGAGCTGTTCGTTATTTAGCCCAGAGGGTAGTGGTTGTTACAACAACAATGCACAAATGGTGGTTGTTTAAAACAAGTGCATACCACATTATTTTCCCTTAGGGCAACAATTGGAAACAATAGGTAGGTAGAAGACATTGGATCACATGCATAGATACAGCCCGTGACAAAAAGACATAGCATATGGGGCAAAGATTCTTAAGGGTGTATATCAGAATCTCATTGTCTCTGCCCACCAACACCTACCTTGTAGTGAGCTGTGTTAACTTTTTTTTTTTTTTAAATCTTCTATTTTAGGTTCACGGTTATGTGTGCAGGTTTGTCATATAGGTAAATTGCATTTTGCAGGAGTTTGGAGTAGAGATTATTTCATCACCCAGGTAACAAGCATAAAACCCAATAGGTAGCTTTTTGATCCTCACCCTCCTCCCATCTTCCACCCTTATGTAAGACCAGAGTCTGTTGTTCCCTTCTTTGTGTCCATATGTACTTGATGTTTAGCTACCACTTACAAGTGAGAACATGAAGTATGTGGTTTTCTGCACCTGTGTTAGTTTACTTTGAATAATGGCTCCATCCATGTTGCTCCATCCCTGTTGCTGCAAAATACATGATCTCATTCCTTTTTATGGCTGTATAGTATTTCATGGTGTATATGTACCACATTTTCTTTATCCAGAGATGGGCATTTAGGTTGATTTCATGTCTTCACGATCGTGAATAATGCTGCAGTGAACATATGTGTCTTTATGACAGAATGATTTCTATTTCTTTGGGTATATACCCAGTAATGGAATTGCTGGGTTAAATTGCAATTCTGTTTTATATTCTCTCAGACAGCACCAAAATACTTTCCATGATGGCTGAAAAAATTTGTATTCCATTCAGCAGTGTGTAAGTCTTCCCTTTTCTTCACAACATCACCAGCATCTGTTATTTTTTGACTTTTTAATAGTAGCCATTCTGACTGCTATGAGATGGTATCTCATTGTGGTTTTGATTTGGAATTATCTAATGCTTACTGATGCAAACTATTTTTTCATATGCTTCTTGGCTGCATGTATGTCTTCTTTTGCAAAGTATCCATCATGTCCTTTGCTCACTTTTTAATGGGGTTGTTTGCTTTTCGTTTATAAATTTGTTTAAGTTTCTTACAGATGCTGGATATTAGACCTTCGTCAGATACATATTTTTGCAAACATTTTCTCCCATTCTGTAGATTGTCTGTTTACTCCGTTGATAGTTTCTTTGGCTGTGCAGAAGATCTTTAGTTTAATTAGGTTCCATATGTTAATTTTTGTTTTTGTTGCAAATGCTTTTGGCATCTTTATCATGAAATCTCTTCCTGGCCCTATGTCCAGAATGGTATTTCCTAGGTTTTCTTCTTGTGTTTTTATAGTTTTAGGTTTTACATGTAAGTTTTTAATCCTTCTTGAGTTGAATTTTGTATATGGTATAATGAAAGGGTCCAGTTTCAATCTTCTGCGTATGGCTAGCCAGTTATCCCAGCACCATTTATTGAATAGAAAGTTCTTTCCCCATTGTTTGTTTTTGTCAGTTTTGTTGAAGATCAGATGGTTGTAGGTGTGCAGCATTATTTCTTGCTCCCTATTCTGTTCCATTGGTCTATGTGTCTGTTTTTGTACCTGTACCATGCCGTTTCAGTTATTTTAGCATTGCACTGTAGTTTGAAGTTGGGTAATGTGATACTTCCAGCTTTCTTCTTTCTCTTTAGGATTATCCTGGCAATTTGAGCTCATTTGTGGTTGCATATGAATTTTAAAATAGTTTTTTGCTAATTTTGTTATGAATGTCATTGGTAGTTTAATAAGAATAACACTAAATCTGTAACTTGCCTTGGGCTTTATGGCCATTTAACAATATTGATTCTTCCTATTAGCATGAAATATTTTTCATTTATTTGTGTTACCTCTGATTCTTTGAGCAGTGTTTTGTAAATCTCATTGTAGAGATCTTTCATATTTCTGATTCTTGTATTCTGAGGTATTTAATTCTTTTTAAAATTTAATTTGTTATGTTTTTTAAACTTTTATTTTAGGATCAGGGGTACAAGTGCAGGTTTGCTATATGGGTAAACTCATGTCACAGGGGTTTATCGTAAAGATTATTTTATCACCCAGGTACTAAGCCTATTAGACAATTTTTTTTTTCTTATCCACTCCCTTCCCCAACTCTCCACCCTCAAGTAAACCCCATAGTCCATTATTCCCCTCTTTGTGTGCATGTGTTCTTATCATTTAGTTTTCACTTACAACTGAGAACATGGGATATTTGTGTTTTTTTTTTGTTTTTTGTTTGTTTGTTTGTTCTTTGTTCCTGCATTCATTTGCTAAGGATAATGGCCTCCAGCTCCATCCACGTCCCTGCAAAAGACATGATCTCATTCTTTCCTATGGCTGCATAGTATTCCATGGTGCATATATACCACATTTTCTTCATCGAGTCTGTGATTAATGGGCATTTAAGTTGATTCTGTATCTTTGCCATTATAAATATTGCTGCAGTGAACATTCATATGCCTGTTTTATGGTTGAATGATTTATATTCCTTTGGGTATATACCCAGTAATGGGATTGCTGGGTTGAATGGTAGTTCTGTTTTTAGCTCTTTGAAGAATTGACATACTGCTTTCCACAATGATTAAACTAATTTATACTTCTACTGACAGTGGACAAGCATTCCCTTTTCTCCACAACATTGACGACATCTGTTATTTTTTGACTCTTTAGTAATAGCCATTCTGACTGGTATGAGATGGTATGTCATTGTGGTTTTGATTTGAAATTTTCTAATAATCAGTAATATTGAGTTTTTTTTTTCATATGCTTGTTGGCTGCATGCATGTCTTCTTTTCAAAAGTGTCTGTTATGTATTTGGCCCACTTTTTAATGGGATTGTTTGTAATACATGCCTCCAGCTTTGTTCTTTTTGCTTAGGATTGCCTTGACTACTCAGGTTCATTTTGGTTTCATATGAATTTTAAAATAGTTTTTTTTTTCTAATTCCATGAAGAATGTCATTGGTAGTTTGATAGGAATAGCATTCCTATATATTGTCTATATATTGCTTTGGGTAGTATGGCCATTTTAACAATATTGATTTCTTCCTATCTATGAATTTGTTTTGTGCTATCTCTGATTTCATTCAGCAGTGTTTTGCAATTCTCATCGTAGAAATCTTTAACCTCCCTGGTGAGCTGTATCTCTAGGTATTTTATTATTTGCGTGGGAATTGTGAATGGGATTTTATTTCCGATTTGGCTATCAACTTGTCTGTTGTTGGTGTCTATGAATGCTAGTGATATTTCTATGTAGATTTTTATCCTGAAATTTTGCTGAAATTGTTTATCAGCTAAAGGAGCTTTTGGGTCAAGACTATAGGGTTTTTTAAATATATGGTCATGTCATCTGCAAACAGGGATAGTTTGACTTGCTATCTTTTTAGTTGGATGCCTTTTATGTCTTTCTATTGCCTGTTTGTTCCAGCCGGGACTTCTGTACTATGTTGAATAGTAGCAGTGAGAGAGGGCATCCTTTTCAAGAGGAATGCTTCCAGCTTTTTCCCATTCAATATGATGTTGGCTGTGGGTTTGTTATAGATGGCTCTTATTATTTTGAGGTATGTTCCTTCAATATATTGTATGCTTTTTATTGTGAATGGGATTGCATTCTTGCTTTGGCTATCAGCTGGGATGCTGTTTGTGTATAGGAATGCTACAATTTTCTGTATGTTAACTTTGTGTACTGAAACTTTTTTTAATCAGAGCAAGCAGCTTTTGGGCATAGGCTATGGGGTTTTCTAGGTATAGAATCATATCATCTAAAAATAGGTATAGTTTGACTTCCTCTCTTCCTACTTGGATGTCTTTTATTTCTTGCTTTTACCTGATTGCTTTGGCCAGGACTTCTAATACTATATTGGATCAAAGTGTGGAGAGAAGGCATCCTTGTGCTGGTTTTCAAGGGGAATGCTTTCAGCTGTTGCCCATTCAGTATGATGTTGGCCGTGGATTTGTCATAAATAGCTCTTTCTTTTTGAAGTATATTCCTTCAATGCCTAATTTTTTGAGAGTTTTAACCAGAAGGAATGTTGAATTTTGTCCAGAGTCTTTTCTGCATCTATTGAGATAATAACGCTTTTTGTCTTTAGTTCTGTTTATGTAATGAATCAATGTATTGATCTGCATATGTTTAACCAAAGTTGTATCAAGTAGGCTTTATCCCTGAGATACAAGGTTGGTTTAACATACACACATCAATAAATGTGATTCATCACATGAACAGAACTAAAGACAAAAACATGATTTGTGGTGGACTAACTTTTTGACATGCTTCTGGATTCAGTTTGCTAGTATTTTGTTGAAGATTCTTATATCTATGTTCTGCAAGGATATTGGCCTGAAATTTTATTTTTTGTTGTGTCTCTGCCAGGTTTGGGTATCAGGATGATACTGGCCTCGTAGAATGACTTAGGGAGGATTCTATGCTCCTCAGTGTTTTGGAATAGTTTCAGTAGGAAAGATACCAGCTCTTCTTTATGCATCTGGTAGAATTCAGCTGTGAATCTGTCTGGTCCTGGGCTTTTTTTGGTAGGAAGGCTTTTTATTACTGATTCAATTTTGGAACTGGTTATTAGTCTGTTTATGGATTCAGTTTCTTCTTGGTTCAGTATTCAGAAGTTATATGTGTCTTGGAATTTGTCAATTTTCTCTAGGATTTTAGCTTATGTGCATAGAAGTGCTTATAGTAGTCTGTGAGGGTTTTGCTGTACTTCTGTGGAGTCAATGGCAACATCCCCTTTGTCGTTTATGATTGTGTTTATTTGCATAATCTCTAATTTTTCTTTATTAGTCTAGTTGGTGGTCTGCCTGTCAATTTTTTTGTAAAAACCAGCTCTTGTATTTGTTGTTCTTTTGTATGGTTTTTCATGTTTCAATTTCCTTCAGTTCAGCTTTGATTTTGTTTTGTCTTTGTTTCTCATCTTCTGCTTGCTTTGGAGTTGTTCTGCTCTAGTTTCTCGAGTTCCTCTAGTTGTGATGTTAGGTTGTTAATTAGAGATCTTTCTACATTTTTCATGTGGGCATTTAGTGCTATAACCTTACCTTATAACACTGCCTTAGCTATGTCTCAGAGATTCTAGTATGCTGTATCTTTGTTCTCAGTTTCAAACAATTTCTTGATTTCTGATTTAATTTTATTACCCGAAAGTCATTCAGGAATTAGATTACTTAATTTCCATGTAATCATGTGATTTTGACTGATTTTCTTATTACTGATATCTATTTTTATTGTTCTGTAGTCTGAAAGTGTGGTTGGTATTATTTCTGTTTTTTGAATTTGCTGAGGATTGTTTTATGTCTAATTGCGTGGTCAATTGTAAAGTATGTTTCATGTGCAGATAAGAAGAATGCATATTCTGTTTTTGTTTGTTGGGTGGAGTGGTCTGTAGATGTGTATTAGTTTCATTTAGTCAAGTGTTGAGTTCATGTCTTGAATATTTTTGTTAGTTTTCTGTCTTGATGATCTGGTTAATACTGTCAGTAGGATGTTGAAGTCTCCCACTATTATTGTGCGTTTATTTAACTCTCTTCGTAGGTTTCTAAGAACTTGATTTATGAGTCTGGGCACTCCTGTGTTAAGTGCATATATATTTAGGATAGTTAGGTCTTCTGGCTGAATTGAGCCCCTTACCATTATATAATATCCTTCTTTTTCTTTTTTCATCTTTGTTGGCTTAAAGTCTGTTTTGTCTGAAATTAAAATAGCAACCCCTACTTTTTTTCTGTTTTCTGTTTGCTTGATAGATTATTCTTTATGCATTTACTTTTAGCCTAAGGGTGTCATTGCATGTGGGATGGGTCTCCTGAAGACAGCCTACCATTGGATCTTGCTTCTTGATATAGTTTGAATATTTGTCCTTGTCCAAATCTCCTGTTGAATTGTAATCCCCAGTACTGGAGATGGTACCTGGTGGGAGATGTTTGGGTCATGTGGGAAGACCCCTTATGGTTTGATGCTGTCTTAGCGGTAGTGAGTTCTCATGAGACCCAGTCATTTAAATGAGTGTGGTGCTTCCCCTGACTCTCTCTCTTGCTCCTGTTTTTGCCTTGCATTCTTACACTTCTCTGTCCACCATGCGTAAAAGGTTCCTGAGACATTGTCAGAAGCTGAACAATGTCGATGCTATGCTTGTGCAACCTGCAGAACAGTGAGCCAATTTATCTTTTCTTTTTAAATTACCCAGTCTTAGGTATTAAATATTTCTTTGTAGCAATGCACAAATGACCCAATGCAAAAAAAAAAAAAAATGTACTGACTAGTATGACATTGCTATAAAGGTACCTAAAAATGTGGAAGCAGCTTTGGTACTGAGGGCATAGGTTAGAAGATTTTGCAGAGCTCAGAAGAAGACAGAAATTTGAGGGAGAGTTTGGAAAGTCTTAGAGACTCATTAAGTGGTTGTGACCAAAATGTTAATAGTAATATGAACAGTTAAGTTGATATGGTTTTGCTCTGTCTCCCCACCCAAATATCATGTTGAATTGTAATTCAAGTGTTAGAGGAGGGGCCTGGTGGGAGATGATTGAATCATGGGGGTTGACTTCCCCCTTGCTGTTCTCCTGATCTCATGAGATCTGGTTGCTTGAAAGTGTGTAGCATCTCTCCCTTTTCTCTCTCTCCCAATGGCCATGTGAAAATGTTCCTGCTTCCCTTTTGCTTTTGGTCACAGTTGTAAGTTTCCTGAGGCCTTCCCAGGAGCAGAAGCCTATAAAGCCTGCAGAGCCATGAGCTGATTAAACCTCTTTTCTTTATAAATTGCCCAGTTTCAGCTATTTCTTTATAGCAGTGAGAGAACAGACTCATACAAAAGTTCAGGCTGACAAGGTCTCAGATGGAAATAGGAACTTATTGGGAACTGGAGCAAAGGTCACATGTATTATGACTTAGCAAAGAACCTGGCTACATTTTGTCCCTTCTCTAGGAATCTGTGAAAGTTTGACTTGAGAGTGATGACCCAGGTTTTCTGGCCAAATTAATTTCTAAACAGCAAAACATTGAAGAGGTGGCCTGTCTGCTTCTAATAGCCTACATTCAGATGTGAGAGAAAGAAATAAGTTCTAAAGTTAGGACTTATATTTAAAAGAGCAACAGAGTGCAAAAGTTTGGAAAATTTGCAGCCTGGCTATATGGCAGATAAAGAAAAACGTTTTTGGGAGAGGAATTCAAGCAGGCTGTGGAGTAACCACTTTTAGAGAAATTTGCACAACTAAAAGGGTGCCAAGGTCTAATAGCCAAGACAATGGGGATAAGGCCTCAAAGGCAGGTCAGTGACTTTTGTAGCTCCCCTTCCATTAAAGACCTAGAGGCTTTGGAGGGAAGAATGATTTTGTGGGCCAAACCCAGGGCCCATTTTCCTTGTGCAGCTTCAGAAGACTGACTCCCACATTCTGGCTTCTCTGGCTCCAGCCTTTATTCAAACGGGCCCAGGTTCAGCTTGGGCCTCAGCTCCAGAGGTGTAAACCATGAGCCTTAGTGGCTGCCACGTGGTGTCAAGTATGCCAGCATTCAGAGTGCAAGAGTGAATAATACTTGGCACCCTCCACCTAGATTTCAGAGTCTGTGTGAGAAAGCCTGAGTGCCCAGGCAGATGTCTGTTGGCCACCATGAGGGATCTCTGGAGCCCACACAGAGAACCTCTACTAGGGCAGTGCAGAGGGGAAATGTTAGGTTGGAGTCCTGAAACAGAGTCCCCAATGGGGCACTTCCCAGTGGGACTGTGAGAAGTGGCCCACCATCCTCTAGACCAGAGAATGGTAGATCCACCAGCAACTTGCATCTGGCATCTGGAAAAACTTCAGATACTCAACTCCAGCCCATGAGAGCAGCAATGGGGGCCACACTCTACATAGCCACAGGTTTGGAGCTGCCCAAGGCGTTAGGAGCCCACTTCCACCAGCATGCCTTGGGTGGTGGGTATGGAGCCAAGGAGATTATTTTGGAGCTTTAAGATTACATGACTGCCCTGCTGGGTTTCAAACTTGCGTGGGGCCTGGTTACAGGCCTTTTTTTGGCCATTTTTGGCCAATTTATCTGTTCTGAGAATGAGAATGTTTGTCCAATGCCTATACTCCCATTGTGCCTTGCAAATAACTAACTTGCTTTTAATTTTGAAAGCGCATAGATGGAAGGAATTTGTCTTGTCTCAGATGAGACTTTGTACTTGGGACTCTGAGTTAATGCTGGAATGTGTTAAGACTGAGGGACTGTTAGGAAGGTGTGATTTTATTTTGCAATGTGAGAAGGACAATGGGATTTTGGAGGGGGCAAGTGCAGAATGATATAGTTTGGATATTGTCCCCATGCAAATTTCATGTTGAATTGTAATCCTCAATGCTGGGATTGGGGCTTGGTGAGAGGAGTTTGGGTCATGGGGTGGATCCCTTCCCCATGGCTTTGTACTTTCTTTGTTATAGTGAGTTCTTACAAAATCTGGTCATTTAAAAGTGTGTGGCACCTCCTCCCTTCACTCTTTCTTGTTCCTGCTTTTGCCATGTGGTGTACCTGCTCCCATTTTGCCTTCTGCCTTGAATAAAAACTCTCTGAGGCTTCCCAAGAAGCTTAGTGATCTCAGTACTATGCTTGCACAGCCTGAAGAAGTGTAAGTCAATTAAACCTCTTTGCTTTAAAAATTACTCAGTCTCAGTTATTTGTTTATAGCAATGCAAGAATGGCCTAACATGCTTGTTTATCCAACCTGCCACTCTGTGACTTTTAATTGGAGCAGTTAGTCCATTTACATTCAAGATTAGTATCGATATATGCAAATTTGTTTCTGTCATCACGATGTAGCTGGTTATTGTGCAGACTTCTTTGTATGGTTGCTTTATAATGTCACTGGTCTGTGTACTTAAATGTATTTTTGTAGTGGCCAGTAATAATCTTTCCTTTCTGTGTTCAGCACTTCAGAGCCTCTTGTAAGGCAGGCCTCATGGTAACAAAATCTCTTAGCATTTGCTTGTCTGAAGGAGATATTATTTCTCCTTTGCTTATGAAAGTTAGCTTGGCTGGATATGAAATTCTTTGTTGGCAATTATTTTATTTAAGAATGTTGAATATAGACACACATTCTCTTCCAGCTGGTAGAGTTTCTGCTGAAAGGTCCACTGTTAGCCTAATGGAGTTCCCTTTGTAGGTGACTTGTCCCTTCTATTTAGTTGCCTGTGACATTTTTTCTTTCATTTTGACCTTGAAGAATCTGATGACTATGTGCCTTGCAGGTAGTTTTCTTGTGTAGTATTTCACAGGGGTTCTCTGCATTTCCTGAATTTGCATGTTGCCCTCTCCAGTGAGGTTGCGGAAATTTTCATTGGTAATATCCTGAAATCCATTTTCCCAGTTGCTTGTTTTCTCTACCTGTCTTTCAGGTATGCAAGTGAATCATAGGTTTGGTGTCTTTACATAATTCCATATTTCTTGGAGGTTTTGTTCATTCTTCTTCATTGTTCTTTACTTTTGTCTGGATGAGTTATTTTGGAGAGCCAAGCCAGGATTTGAACTTTGAGATTGTTTCCTCAACTCAATCAATTCTGCTGTTAATAATTGCAGTTGTATTCTGAAATTCTTTTAGTGAGTTTTTTTTAACTTTATCAACTCAGTTTGGTTCTTTCTTCAAATGGCCATTTCATATTTCATATATTATATCATTTTATTATATTTCATTTCAGCCTGGTTATGACTCATTGCTTGGGAACTAATGCAGTCATTTGAAAGTATGAAGACATGCTGGCATTTTGAATTGCCAGAGTTCTTGTGCTGGTTCTCATTTGTGTTGGCTGATGTTCCTTTAATCTTTGAAGTTGCTGTTCTTTAGATGGGGGTTTTTTCCTTTGCTTTTATCTTCTTTGATGTCCTTGGTGGTTTGATTGTGACAGAAGTTTGGTTCGGTCAACTGGCCTTTCTGGTAGATTTCTTGGGACTAAGGCTAACTTCAGCACTCCTGGGATGCTTACTCTAACCCAGGGTTGCTTGTATCAGGCTCCTGGGTTTTTTGACCCCTCAAGATTGGGAACCTGCTGCATTGGAAAGATCAAGGTGTTCCTGGACCAATGGCCATAACATTCTGAAGGGTGGTGCCAGCCAAAGTGCTTTCTTGGGCAATTAAAGTGGGATATGTGATCATTCACACATGATAGCAGGAGCAGCAATGCAGCAGGGCGCATGCTTGTCCATTGGGGTGGGACACCGGTGGACCTGGGGTTGCCAGCCTCTGTGAAGGTGTTGGCAGTGGTGGCTGTGGTGGCACAGTGTGGGGGAAAGAGGGTAGGGTGGTGTTGGTGGCACAGTGGGGAAAGGTGGTGGAGGAGTGCAGGGTTGCTGGTATCCATGTGCACATTAGCACTTGAGTTACTGTTGGCATGGTGGCAGGGCACTGGCAGGCTTGGGACTGGTGGCCTTCATGCACACTTTCATGCTGGTGGCAGTGGTGGCATAGGGTGGAGGATTGGGCTGCTGGTATCCATGTGCTGGTGTCCATGCACCACCAGGGATGGGGCTGCAAGGTGCGCACATGCGCATGCCCACTGGCAAAACAATGGGGTGGTGGCCACGAGTGAGTGTGTGCCTGAAAAGTGGCATGCGGGAGGCTGTTGTGGGGGGAGGGTGCAGGTGGATTGGGGCCAATCTGCTGGGGCTCTATGATGGTTAGGCATGGTCTGCCAGCCAGGAAGCTATGATGTGGGCCCCTGGTAGGCACCTCAGTTGGGCATTCAAGGCTGCACTGAAAGCAGGCACAGCCAGGCTGGGTCCCAAGAATAGGCCAACAGACATAAGGGGTCTCAGGTTGTCCTCGCCCCATCTCATGGGCAAGATTACCCTGCTCTATTCAGGTCCAACAGTTCTCCTAAGGCTTTAGTCTCCTAAGGGAGCATGACAAATCTGCTCCCTTGCAGATGTTCCAACACCAAACCCTCTGGGCTCCTCACAAGCTGGAGTCCTGTCCCTACCACCTCTTTAAGCAGCAGTCTCTACTAGCTCAAGTGTTTGTGGGGGTTGTGGGGTCTCCTGCTGTCAGGATTCCAGAGATCCATGGCAAGAATGAGTTGTTCATCATCTGCTCAACTCACCGGTTCCCCAGGAGTCATTGGGGGCCAAGAATGAGTGGTGCATGATAGCCCCATGTGGGACTTCCTTCTTCCTCCTCCTTAAACCTAACATCTATTGTCCTCCCTCTGTCTACTCTCAATGCCTTCCTTCCATAGATCTGCTTGGAGTGCACCAGTCTTCTCTGGTGTCCCAGTCCCTCAGTGGCAGATGTTCCTCCTAGCTGTGTCTAGTCAGCCACATTGCTTGATCTCTGGTTTGAATTTTAGTCAAGGTTCCTGGGAGAAGGTTTGGGGCATGCCCTTTGAATGTTCACTAAGTGACATCTCTAAAGCAGAAGTTTTCAAACCAAATTGTACATTCGATTCATGTGTTGAAATATTAGCACATGCAAAAGTCCTGGTCCATAATCAGGTGTACTGAATTGAAAATATTCAGGTATTCAGTACCTAAAAATCTCTACTTGTGACGATAATTATGTACAGAAGAATAATGCTAACTGTTGATTTCATTGATATCACGGTGATGGCATGGGGACTCAAATGAGACATGAACTGCAAAATTACTTTGACAAGCTGTGACAAGCATGGTTTGCCTGCCCAAAAGCTAAGATGTGGGCCCCTGGGAGGCATCTCAGTTGGGCATCTGCGGTTGGACTGCAAGCAGGCACAGCTAGGATGGGGCCCCAGGAGAGGCTAGCAGACAGAAGGGTGCTCAGGTTTGACTGTCCCTATTGCATGGATAAAACGTATACTTTGACAAGCTATAGTTAGATTTATTGAGGGCCTTCTGTGTGTGTCAAGCATCATATGAGGTGCTTTAATTATATTACTTAATTACTTAATCACAACAGTGTCCATGTAGATTTAAGCCTTAACTTCCTCATTTAAGCTATGTACATTAAAGAGTGTACACCAAAATGTTAATAGTGGCTACTTCCAGATGATGGAATATGGATGATCTTTTTCTCTTTTTTATGCTTTCTCTATCTTGCCACATTTCATTTCCTTTTGCAATGACCATGCTTTACTTTTATAATTAGAAAACAATCCAAGTTCATAAAATTACTACAAATTTCCCAATTTCACATGGGTAATCTACATTCACACCCAATTCCATGCTATTTTTATTACATCATAATGTTAGAGAAAGCATTAGCAGATTTGTAAAATGTAATTTGAGTGAAGTGTCAGGAGATTAAAAAATAGTTTAATATAATTGGGCTAGATATTAGACACCCTCGTCAAATTGTTGCCATGGCAACATTCCTTCATTCTCTTGGACGACCCCCATCTACTTGAAAATGGCCTCCATTCTCTTGGAGGATTCCAAGAGACCTTAATACAAATGTTTCTAATGGGAGAAATATATGAGAAAAATCTAGTAGTGTGGAACATGCTTAGTTCCAATGTTGTACCACAGCAAGGAGTTCTAGTTATTCGGAGGACAATATGAAGGTTTTTGACACACCACGTGGGAGGATGGATTGGAAGCAAAGATGCAGATTCTGAAGTTATATGCTACTGATTTCATGATTTTGCACTGGATGTTGGATTTGGTAGGATCCAAACCTGCAAATCATTAATATGAGATGAACACCAGCAAGGTGTTCACTCTAAACCTTCTAAATCCTGCCAGAAGTCCATAATGTATCTGCAATGTATCATACCATTTAGAGATTTAGCACTCGACCTACATATGGCACTTGACTTCCTTCAGAGCATGGTAATTCAATAGTGGTAACATCAGCATAAGCAGAAGTGGCAGGTAGTAAACCGCTTTGATTACCATCAACATAATGGGTCACATATCCCGAGTGACACTTATGCGAATCCTAGCAAATCTATAAACATTATTTGAGATTATGAAATAGTTGAAAATGCTGGGGCTAGATATTAGACCTTAGGGAGAATTCAGACTTTCTGTACTGACCTCTACTCTTGCTTAAGATGATAGGTTTTAATTATTTTCTGCTGCCTTCTGGCTGCTCTTCTAAATCACCATGGAAATACACTTAAGGAGGAAAATATACTTAAAGGAAAGACCCAAAAAAGACTAAAGGAGAGACAAAAATGTGCTTAGTGTTTGTTTCATTTGTATCATACAGTTCAGTTCTTCAGATGAAAGCTGCAGCCTCTTTGCAATACCAAAAAATACAATGCCCAGAATTTAGAGTTCCTTTATTTTGAGAACCCATGGAAATGCTTTGCACATCTGTTTTGCCCACTAGTCATTGTTTTAGCCCACTGGCCACTTAGTATTCATTCACCCTTTTTAATAACAATTTTGTTTTCATTTCAAAAATTACCTGACTCTCATTGTATACAGTATGGGTTAAATAGTCAATGGAAGTATTGTGCTCACTGAAAGAATTCTGAGGAATACTGAGAAAAGCAATGTTTAAGGGAAAAAAAGGACTAATTGATATTTGTAAGATGAGATTCAGACCTTGGCTTTGAATACCAAAAGAAATGTGACCTTATTTTGTACTTCAAATCTGGTGATGCAGGGAATAATTCTAACCAGGAATAAAAAGAATGGAAGGAAATATACCAAATATTAGTAGTGCTTATGTTAGTAGTGATGAGATTATGGATGTTTAGTGTTTCTTTTGTATAAAAATGATATATGTTTATTATATGATATTTAAAATAGCATAAAACACTCCAATATGTCTGTTTAAAAATACTTCTGCACATGTGCTCTCTTGTTTGAAAAGTCAGACAAATCTTCCTTTGGTGAGATGGCAGCAAGCTTCATTCCATAGTCAACACTCAAAGCAGCCTGAAGGTTTCAAGAATAGGCTAGAATCATTTTCTTTTTTCAGGATTACAAGTTAATTCCTTGTTCTTTTCAGCTAAGATTTGAAATTTTCAGCACACATAACTCATGAGAAAGTACAATCCCGCATAAATACCTTGTGATAAACTTTGATATATTTTGAGTCAAATCATAAGAAATTTCATAGTGCTCAGCTTTCTTACTGCAGGTATATAGCTTCTCCCATTGTTGTATATAGCTTCTCCCTTTGTTGCTGCCTCTGCCAGTCTGAGTCTGAGCCTGCGAATGATTTTATTTCTCTCTCTCATATTTTCTGCCCTTGTCTTTGGTTTTTGTTCCTGGCTATGTATATCCCAGTATGATTTATTCTATTGCTTCTGTGGTCTTCCTTGTCTGATCAAATTCCTAAAAAGTATTTTTGGCTCTGTCTCTTGTAAGCAGCCCACACAATGCAACTGATAATTCACCCTTTAGGTATTTGCAGCAAATGTCTTGTGCATGGATACACTAAGACGGGTTTGCATGTTAGTGACAATAAAATTTTCTTCTTGAATGTTTCATGGCCCTTGCTCACAAATTTGAATATACTTAAGACACATTTTCTTTTTATTTATTTAATTACTTCTTATTATACTTTAGGTTCAGGGGTACATGTGCACAATGTACAGGTTTGTTACACATGTATACATGTGCCATGTTGGTGTGCTGCACCCATCAACTCGTCATTTACATTAGGTATATCTCTTAATGCTATCCCTCCCCCTCCCCCCACCCCATGACAGGCCCCGGTGTGTGAAGTTCCCCTTCCTGTGTCCGAGCGTTCTCATTGTTCAATTCCCACCTATGGGTGAGAACATGCAGTGTTTGATTTTCTGTTCTTGCGATAGTTTGCTGAGAATGATGGTTTCCAGCTGCATCCATGTCCCTACACAGGACATGAACTCACGCTATTTTATGGCTGCATAGTATTCCATGGTGTATATGTGCCACATTTTCTTAATCCAGTTTATCATTGATGGGCATTTGGGCTGGTTCCAAGTCTTTGCTATTGTGAATAGTGCTGCAATAAACATACGTGCGCATGTGTCTTTATGGCAAAATGATTTATAATCCTTTGGGTATATACCCAGTAATGGGATGGCTTGGTCAAATGGTATTTCTAGCTCTAGATCCTTGAGGAATCGCCACACTGTCTTCCACAATGGTTGAACTAGTTTACAGTCCCACCAACAGCATAAACGTGTTCCTATTTCTCCACATCCTTTCCAGCATCTGTTGTTTCCTGACTTTTTAATGATTGCCATTCTAACTGGTGTGAGATGGTATCTCATTGTGGTTTTGATTTGCATTTCTCTGATAGCCAGTGATGATGAACATTTTTTCATGCATCTGTTGGCTGCATAAATGTCTTCTTTTGAGAAGTGTCTGTTCATATCCTTTGCCCACTTTTTGATGGGGTTGTTTTTTCTCTTGTAAATTTGTTTGAGTTCTTTGTAGGTTCTGGATATTAGCCCTTTGTCAGATGAGTAGATTGCATGTTCTCCCATTCTGTAGGTTGCCTGTTCACTCTGATGGTAGTTTCTTTTGCTATGCAGAAGCTCTTTGGTTTAATTAGATCCCATTTGTCAATTTTAGCTTTTGTTGCCATTGCTTTTGGTGTTTTAGACATGAAGTCCTTGCCGATGCCTATGTCCTGAATGGTATTGCCTAGGTTTTCTTCTAGGGTTAAGACACATTTTGATTGTAATATATTGAAGAATGAAGTGATCCAGTGCCATTCCTTAATTCACAATCACTTCTGGGGGTTCTGTGAGAAGAAAAAAATCTATGTCTGAAGTTGTCCTTTTTGTCCATAAAGACCAGAATGTACGTATCTGAGTTGTGAGTGTCTTTTGTTGTTGTTGTTGCTGTTATTGAAAACACAGAACAGCACTAAGTAAAACTGCCTTAGAGCAAGAGTCAAACTGTGGGAATTTGTAAAGTAATTTTTACAGAGCAAATTTTGTCCAGATACTAAACACTGATCCCACACATGTATATTTAACTTTTAACTTTTATATTTATCATGACCCTCTGAGATAAAGGTACTTAATTCACCTCCTAATGAAAACCTATTAAGACTCCTGGCTAGACTATTCTTAGTCTTTTATGATGTATTTTATCACTTTCAGTCCTTTCCAAACAACTGTAACTAATTGAAGACTGTATTGCATTACATTTTAATGTGCTTTATGTTAATACATATCCTAATGTATTCCATGTCTCTCAAAATAGATTTTTGGCCTCTTGAAGAAAGAATTGGATTGAATCTTCACATCTGAGTTCTCATCCAACTTCCCTATTAGTCACAGGGAATCATGCCACTACCATAGTGGGCATGATAGACAAGAATTTCTGCTTTCTTGGACCTTACATCTAGTGGAAAAGAAAGAAAATAAACACATAAGCAATTTCATAACCAAGATAATTTTAGCAAGTGATGAATGCTATGAGAAAAATAAAAGGGATTATGTTAGCAATGGACTTGTGAAGTGGGGAAGAAGAGGGCAAATGCCATGTATTGATGTGTCCAGTAAATATATATGGAGCATAGTGTGCAAAAACAAATTGAAACATACAGATAGAGAGGGAGGCAAAGGGCAGATCATGAGAAACTTTCTTTGATACATCGTTAAGAATTTGAATTTTATTCGAATTTTGACCAGTAGACGTTAGACAGTTTAAAGCAAGGATGTGACTTGGTTATGTTTCAAGACTATTACTCTGATTTCTGTTTAAGACAGAATATAAAGAAACAGGAATAGCACAGGGAGACTTGTTATGTGGTATCGAGCTCCAGTACTCTGGGTGAGAAGTGGTGGTAGCTTGGATTAAGATTATAGAAGTTGAGACATACAAGAGTGGTAATGCTCTGGATATATATTGGGGGAAGAGTTTTCATGACTTTCTAATGGATTTTATTTCTTTTCTTTTTTTTTAAATTATACTTTAACTTCTAGGGTACATGTGGATAACGTCCAGGTTTGTTACATATGTATACTTGTGCCATGTTGCTGTGCTGCACCCATCAACTCGTCAGCACCCATCAACTCGTCATTTACATCAGGTATAACTCCCAATGCAATCCCTCCCCCCTCCCCCATCCCCGTGATAGGCCCTGGTGTGTGATGTTCCCCTTCCCTAGTCCAAGTGATCTCATTGTTCAGTTCCCACCTATGAGTGAGAACATGCGGTGTTTGGTTTTCTGTTCTTGCAATGGTTTGCTGAGAATGATGGTTTCCAGCTGCATCCATGTCCCTACAAAGGGCACAAACTCATCCTTTTTTATGGCTGCATAGTATTCCATGGTGTATATACACCACATTTTCTTAATCCAGTCTGTCACTGATGGGCATTTGGGTTGGTTCCAAGTATTTGCTATTGTGAATAGTGCCGCAATAAACATACGTGGGCATGTGTCTTTATAGCAGCATGATTTATAATCCTTTGGGTATATACCCAGTAATGGGATGGCTGGATCATATGGTACTTCTAGTTCTAGATCCTTGAGGAATCTCCATACTGTTTTCCATAATGGTTGAACTAGTTTACAATCCCACCAACAGTGTAAAAGTGTTCCTATTTCTCCACATCCTCTCCAGCACCTGTTGTTTCCTGACTTTTTAATGATTGCCATTCTAACTGGTGTGAGATGGTATCTCATTGTGGTTTTGATTTGCATTTCTCTGATGGCCAGTGATGATGAGCATTTTTTCATGTGTCTGTTGGCTGTATGAATGTCTTCTTTTGAGAACTGTCTGTTCATATCCTTTGCCCACTTTTCGATGGAGTTGTTTGTTTTTTTCTTGTAAATTTGTTTGAGTTCTTTGTAGGTTCTGGATATTAGCCCTTTATCTGATAAGTAGATTGCAAAAATTTTCTCCCATTCTGTAGGTTGCCTGTTCACTCTGATGGTAGTTTCTTTTGCTGTGCAGAAGCTCTTTAGTTTAATTAGATCACATTTGTCAATTTTGGCTTTTGTTGCTGTTGCTTTTGGTGTTTTAGACATGAAGTCCTTGCCCATGCCTATGTCCTGAATGGTATTACCTAGGTTTTCTTCTAGGGTTTTTATGGTATTAGGTCTAACATTTAAGTCTCTAATCCATCTTGAATTAATTTTCGTATAAGGAGTAAGGAAAGGATCCAGTTTGAGCTTTCTACTTATGGCTAGCCAATTTTCCCAGCACCATTTGTTAAATAGGGAATCCTTTCCCCATTTCTTGTTTCTCTCAGGTTTGTCAAAGATCAGATGGCTGTAGATGTGTAGTATTATTTCTGAGGACTCTGTTCTGTTCCATTGGTCTATATCTCTGTTTTGGTACCAGTACCATGCTGTTTTGGTTACTGTAGCCTTGTAGTATAGTTTGAAGTCAGGTAGCGTGATGCCTCCAGCTTTGTTCTTTTGACTTAGGATTGTCTTGCAGATGCGGGCTCTTTTTTGGTTCCATATGAACTTTAAAGCAGTTTTTTCCAATTCTGTGAAGAAACTCATTGGTAGCTTGATGGGGATGGCATTGAATCTATAAATTACCTTGTGCAGTATGGCCATTTTCACGATATTGATTCTTCCTATCCATGAGCATGGTATGTTCTTCCATTTGTTTGTGTCCTCTTTTATTTCACTGAGCAGTGGCTTGTAGTTCTCCTTGAAGAGGTCCTTTACATCCCTAGTAAGTTGGATTCCTAGGTATTTTATTCTCTTTGAAGCAATTGTGAATGGAAGTTCATTCCTGATTTGGCTCTCTGTTTGTCTGTTACTGGTGTATAAGAATGCTTGTGATTTTTGCACATTAATTTCATATCCTGAGACTTTGCTGAAGTTTCTTTTCAGCTTAAGGAGAATTTGGGCTGAGACAATGGGGTTTTCTAAATATACAATCATGTCATCTGCAAAGAGGGACAATTTGACTTCTTCTTTTCCTAACTGAATACCCTTGATTTCTTTCTCTTGCCTGATTGCCCTAGCCAGAACTTCCAACACTATGTTGAATAGCAGTGGTGAGAGAGGGCATTAATGGATTTTATTTGGTGATGACAGAAGGAAGTCAAAGATGACATCTAGTTATTTGCCTTGAGCAGCTGAGTAGATAGGAGTGAAATTTATTGATATAGAAATCCTGGAGATGACTAAATTTGAGGTAGAACTATGAGTTTTTGACATATTATGCCTAATATACCAATACTTAGATGGAGACAATCAAAAGCTATTTGGATGTTTATATCTGGAGCTCAAGAGAGAGGTGATGGATGCGATTAGAAGTTTTAAGGTTTTGGTATTCAAAGGCATGGTAGATGAGGAAAACTCTACTTTTAGCAAGAGGGTCGGAATCCATGTCTAACAAGCACACGTTAAAATAAAAAGAAATTAATTGGCTCATTAACTGGAAGCATGACTGGAAACATGAGTCATTTGGGTTCAGCATATGTGCCTACACTAGGCATTTCAAATATCATCAGATAATGTCTCTGTTTCTCTCTGTCTCTTTAACTTCGGCATTTTTATTTGTTTGTTTTCTTTATCAGGCAAGATCTCTCCACGTGGCAGTGCAGCTGGTCACCAACTGTTCCAGGCTCACATACTTTTGTGCAGCACCATACCAGAGAAAAGGGTCAGACATTCTCTCATCCAGCACCCACCCCAAAAACTCTGCTCAGTGTGAGTCACATAAATTTTGGCAACAACCACTGTATTCAGTGAGGTAGACTTCTCTGATTAGTCATCCTAGATCATGTATGCAATCTTATGTTAGAGTAGGCTGAGTTGTTTATTAATAGAATCACTGAAATCACATAAAATTAAAGAGAATATTTCCTAACAATAAAAGTTAATGGACAAGCAAAAAAAAAAAAAAAAAAAAAAACAGATCTCTACAACATCCTCACATTACTATATAGAATAGTTACCAAAGATCTATAATTGGTATTTGGAAAATCAGAAAATTGAAGCTTTAGTACCTTGGATTTACATTTTTCAGGCCTCCTTATCTTCCAAGTTAAACTCTATAAATTTTTTTAAATTTTTCTAAGGAAAATCTTAAAGTTTGAGCCCAAACCTATGTTTTTCAGATTTTAAATCTAAGGTGTTCATTGTCTTTTTGTGCATCCTGTTTTTTTCTTGGATGCTTCTGTACATTACCATCCTTAGACTTAGGGAAGGTGGCTCCTGGATCATACCCCATGCTTCAGGGTATGCAGCACTTTGGATTGACTCTTTCAAGCTTTTTTTTTTTTTAAAATAAAACAATTTTTTATGACAGCTAATTATTTTGATATAATCAGCAAATTATGAATTCCTTTTTACATTGTGTAATTATTATTTTAAACTTCTATGTTAGTTTTAGGAGTACATGTGCACATTTGTTATATAGGTAAACTCGTCACAGGGTTTGTTGTACAGATTATTTTGTCACTCAAGTACTAAGTCTAGTCAAAATAGATATTTTTTCTGATCCTCTCCCTCCTCACACCTTCCTCCCTCAAGTAGACTCCCAGTGTTTGTTGTTTCCTTCTTTGTGTCCATGTGTTCTCATCATTTAGCTTCCACTTATAAGTGAGAACATATGGTATTTGGTTTTCTGTTCCTGCATTTGTTTGCTAAGGATTATGGCCTCCAGCTCCATCCATGTTTCTGCAAAGAACTGATCTTATTTTTTTTAAATAACTTCATAGTATTCCATGGTGTATATGTACCATATTTGCTTTATACAGTCTGTCATTGATGGGCATTATGGTTGATTCCACGTCTTTGCTATTGTGAATGATGCTGCAGTGAGCATACATATGCATGTGTCTTTATGGTAGAACAATTCATATTCCTTTGGGCATATACCCAGTAGTAGGATTGCTAGGTTGAATGGTAGTTATATTTTTAGCTCTTTGAGGAATTGTCACAGTGCTTTACACAATGGTTCAACTAATTTTGCACTCCCACCAACAGTGTACATGTGTTCCCTTTTCTTCAGGATCTTGCCAGCATCTGTTATTTTTTGACATTTTAGTAATAGCCATTCTGACTGGTGTGAGATGGTATCTCATCATGGTTTTTATTTTCCTGTCTCTAATGATCAGTTATATTGACCTTTTCCTCATATGTGTGTTGCCTGCCTGTATGTCTTCTTTCATAAAGTATCTGTTCATGTCCTTTGCCCACTTTTTAACAGGGTGGTTTGTTCTTTGCTTGTAAATTTGTTTGTTTTCTATAAATGCTAGATATGACCCCTGGTCAGATACATAGATGCAAATATTTTCTCCCATTCTGTAGTTTATATGTTTACTCTGCTGATAGTTTCTTTTGCTGTGTACAAGCTATAGTTTAAGTAGGTCCCATTTGTCAATTTTTGCTTCTGTTGCCATTGGTTTTGGCCTCTTTGTCATGAAATCTTTGCCTGTTCCTATGTCCAGAATGGTATTGCCTAGATTGTCTTCTAGATTGTCTTCCAGAGTTTGTATAGTTTTGTGTCTTACATTTAAGTCTTTCATGGATCTTGAGTCGATTTTTGCATATGGTATAGGGAAGGGGTCTAGTTTCAATCTTCTTCATTTGGCTAGCCAATTATCCCAGCACCATTTATTGAATAGGGAATTGTTTTTTCATTGTTTGTTCTTGGCAGCTTTGTCAAAGATAAGATGGTTTTAGGTCTTCAGTCATGTTTCTGGGGCCTCTATTATATACGTCGATGTGTCTGTTTTTATACTAGTACCAGGCTGTTTTGTTTACTGTAGCCCTGTAGTACAGTTTGAAGTTTAGTATCATAATGCCTCCAGCTTTGCTCGTTTTGCAAAGGATTGCCTTGGCCAATAGGGCTGGTTGTTTTTTGTTTTGTTTTTTTTTTTTTTGGTTCCATTTGGTTCCATATGAATTTTAAAATCGTTTCTCTCTAGTTCTGGGAAGAATGTCATTGGTAGTTTGATGGGAATAGCATTGTATCTATAAATTGCTATGAACAGTATGACTATTTTAGTAATATTGATTCTTCCTTTCCATGACCATAAAATGTTTTCCATTTGTTTGTGTCATCTCTGATTTCTTTGAGCAGTGTTTTATAATTCTCATTGTGGAGATCTTGAACCTCTCTGGTGAGCTGTATTTCTATGTATTTTATTCTTTTTGTGACAATTGTGAATGGGGTTTTGTTGCTGATTTAGCTGTTGGCTGGGCTGTTGTTGGTGTCTAGGAATGCTAGTGATTTCTATACATTGATTTTTATCCTGATAATTTGCTGAAGTTGCTTATCAGCTAAAGGAAGTTTTGGGCCTAGACTATGTTGTTTTCTAGATATAGCATCATGTTGTCTGCCAACAGGGATAGTTTGACCTCCTCTCTTCCTATTTGGGTACCTTTTCTTTCTTTCTCTTGCATGATTGCTCTGGCCAGAACTTCCAATACTATGTTAAATAGGAGTGGTGAGAGACGACGTCTATATCTTGTGCCAGTTTTGAAAGTGAATGCTTCAACTTTTGCCCATTTAGTATAATGTTCGCTGTGGGTTTGTCATAGATTGTTCTTAATATTTTGAGATATGTTCCTTCAATACTTAGTTTGTTGAGAGTTTTTAACATAACAAGATGTTGGATTATATTGAAAGTTTTTTCTGAATCTATTGAGATAATCATGTGGTTTTTGTCTTTAGTTCTGTTTATGTGATGAATGGCATTTTTTGATTTGCATGTGTTGAACCAACCTTGCCTACTTGATTGTGATGGATTCACCTTTTTAAATGTGCTGCTTGATTTGGTTTGCAAGTATTTTGATGAGAATTTTTGTGTCAATGTTTCATCTAGGATACTGATCTGAACTTTTCTTTTTTTGTTTTGTCTCTGCCAGGTTTTCGTATCAAGATGACACTGGCCTCATGGAATGCATTGTAAAGGAGCTCTTCCTCCTCAAATTTTTAGAATAGTTTCAGTAAGAAATGGCACCAGCACTTTTTAGTACATCTGTTAGAATTATGCTGTGAATCTGTCTGGTCCTGAGCTTTTTTGGTTGATAGCCTATTACTGATTCAATTTTTGATCTTGTTTTGGTCTGTTTAGGAATTAAATTTATTCTTTTTTCAGTCTTGGGAGGGTGTATGTGTCCAGAAATTTTATCCATCTCTTCCAGGTTTTCTAGTTTTTGTTCATTCAGCTGTTCATAGTAGTCTTTGATGGTTTTTTGTATTTCTGTGATGACAGTAGTTAAATTCTCTTTATTGTTTCTTATTTTGTTTACTTGAATCGTCTCTCTTTTCATTAGTCTACCTAGTGACCTATCTTATTAATTTTTACAAAAAGCAGACTCCTTTTTTCATTGATATTTTGAGTAAAATTTTGGTCTCAATCTTCAGTTCAGCTCTTATTTTCATTATTTCTTGTCTTCTGCTAGCTTAGGGGCTGGCTTGTTCTTGTTTCTCTAGTTCTTTTAGTTGGGAGGTTAAGTTGTTAATTTGATAAATTTCTAAGCTTTTGACATGGGTAGTTAGTGCTATAAATGTTTTTGGAACAAATTAGTATTAAGTTATTATTATTATTTGAGACAGAGTCTCACTCTGTTGCCCAGGCTGGAGTGCAGTGGTGCAACCTTGGATTACTGCAACCTCCGCCTCCCAGGTTTAAATGATTCTTGTGCCTCCACCTCCTGAGTAGCTGGGATTACAGATGCATACCACCACACCCAGCTAATTTTTGTATTTTTAGTAGAGATGGGGTTTCACCATGTTGTGCAGGCTGGTCTCAAACTCCTGACCTCAAGTGATCCATCCCTCTTGGCCTCCCAAAGTGCTGGAATTACAGGTGTGAGCCAGTGTGCCTGGCTGAGCTTTTATTATTAAGTAACTTTTCTAAGTAATGAAACAGATATAAAGTATAAGAAATTAATTTGGCTGTCAGAGTTTTCATCATTTATTTTAATGACAAAAATTGTATAACTGAGAAGATAACAATACTATAGAGTAAATGATAAAATCCAAGTGAGTAATATAACTAATATTATGGATATGAAGTCTGATCATTTCCAACTGAATGATCAGTAAACAGCAAATGAAGAAAGTTGGGTTTGAACATCATAAATTTTTATCTTAACACTGCCTTAGCTGTGTCCCAGAAATTTTATGTTGTATCTTTGTTCTCATTAGTTTTAAAGAATTTCTTGATTCTTGCTTTAATTTCATTGCTCCTTCAAAAGTCATTCTGGAGCAGGTTGTTTAATTTCCATGTAAGTGCATGGTTTTGATGATTTTTTAGTCTTGATTTCTACTTTTACTCTGATGTGGTCTGAAAGCGTGTTTGGTATAATTCAATTATTTTGCATTTTTAAAGTATTGTGTCATGCCTGATTTTCTGGTCTATTTTAGAGTATGTGCCATGCTCACTGGGGAAGAATGTATATTCTATTGTTTTGAGGTAGAGAGTTCTATAGAGGTCTATCAGACCCATTTGGCCCAATGTTGAGTTCAGGTCCTGAATATCTTTGTTAATTTTCTGCCTCAATTATCTGTCTAATACTCTCAGTGGAGTGTTGAAGTTTCTCACTATTGTGTGTCCATCTAAGTCTCTTTGTGGGTCTGCAAGAAC
Organism: Macaca nemestrina; assembly: GCF_043159975.1. Taxonomy (NCBI): domain Eukaryota; kingdom Metazoa; phylum Chordata; class Mammalia; order Primates; family Cercopithecidae; genus Macaca; species Macaca nemestrina. Next base: position 33,225,456 of record NC_092145.1, read on the forward strand.
TTGTTTTATGAATCTAGGTGCTCCTGGGTTGGGTGCATATTTATTTAGGATAGCTTACCTCTTCTTGTGGAATTGAACCCTTTACCATTATGTAATACCCTTCTTTGTCTTCTTTGCCTTTGTTGGATTAGAGTCTATTTTGTGTGAAATTTGGATTGCAATCCCTGTTTCTTTTCTGATTTCCATTTGCTTGGTTAATTCTTCTCACCCCCTTTATTTTGAGCCTATGGTTGTCCTTGCATGTGAGGTGGGTCTCTGGAAGACAGCATGCCACTAGGTCTTTCTTTGTTGTCCAGTTTGCTACTCTGTGCCTTTTAAATGGGGCATTTAGCCTGTTTATATTCAAGGTTAGTATTGATATATGTGGATTTGATCCTGTCATTGTGTTGCTATTTGATTATTATGCCAGCTTGTTTGTGTGGTTGCTTTATAGTGTCACTGGTCACTATGGTGTTTTTGTATTGGCTGGTAATGGTCTTTCCTTTCCATATTTAGTGCTTCCTTCAAGATCTCTTGTAAGGTGGGTCTGGTGGTAAAGAAATCACTTAGCATTTGCTTATCTGAAAAGCATCTTATTTCTCCTTCATTGAGGAAGCTTAGTTAGGCTAAATATGAAATTCTTGGTTCAAGAGTGTTTTTTTTAAGAATATTGAATATAGGCCCCCAATCTCTTTTGACTAAGAGGTCTGCTGTTAGTCTTTTGGATTCCCTTTGTAGGTGACTTGCCCTTTCTCTCTAGCTGCCTTTTTTATTCTTTCCTTCACTTCAACCTTGGAAAATCTGATGATTATATATCATAGGGATGATCTTCTTGTGTGGAATCTTGCAGGAGTTCTCTGTGTTTCCTCAGTTTGACTATTGGCCTTCCTGGTGAGGATGGGGAAGTTTTCATGGGCAACTATCCTAAAATATGCTTTCCAAGTTGTTTTTTTTCCTTCCCATCCCTTCCAGGGATGTAAATAATTCATAGATTTGGGCTCTTTATATAATTCCTTATTTTCCAGGTTTCTTTTTTCATTGTTTTTTATTTTTGTCTGACTCTCTTATTTCAAAGAGCCAACCTTCAAGTTCCAAAATTATTTTCTCAACTTGATCTATTCTGCTAATACTTGTGATTGCATTGTGAATTTCTTGTAGTGTGTTTTTCAACTCTATCAAATCAGTTAGGTTCTTTTTTATTGTGGCTATTTTGTTTGTCAGCTCATGTATTATTTTATTGTGACTGGGTTTTGCTGTTCTCTTGACTCTCGATGATCTTTGTTTCTATTCATATTCTGAATTCTATTTCTGTAATTTCAGCCAACTGAGCTGGTTAAGTACCCTTATTGGAGAACGAATACAGTTGTTGGAAGACATAAGACACTCTGGCCATTTGAGTTGCTGCAGTTCTTGTATTGTTTTTTTTCTCATGTCTGCATGTTTTTTTTTTTGTTGTTGTTGTTGTTTTGTTTGTTTGTTTTGTTTTCTGCTGGGTCGTCTCTGATTGAAGTAGTCAAACAAAGGCAGGGTTGTTGTGCTGCCCAGGTTGAGTGGCCCTGCCCAGTGAGGAGAAGTGAGTCCTGGGACAACTTCCCTGGGTGGGGGAGGCTCTCCTGACTCTGTGTCACTCCTAGGTGGATGGTCATCCTGCCTTGCTTTTCTCTGTTCTCTATGGGTGGAGGCCTTTTTTTTTTTTTTTTTTTTTAAACGAATCTCAATGTACATACCTGGATGTTTCAGTTGTAGGTGGTGTGTTAATTGCTGCTTCTATTTCTCTCTGTGAGAATGGTGCACAGTAGCTGCTTCTAGTTGACCATCTTGACCAGACTCCTCCTCAAGCTTTTAAAGTAACCCTCCATAAAACACCTCTGCTTCATACCAAAATATGATTGTTGCAATGAAAAAGTACTACATGATTTAGTTAAAAACTAAATTTTATGAATGCCATTTCTTTCTTTTTTTTTTTCTGCTTTTTGGTTTTTGTTTTTGTTTTTGTTTTTACTATTATACTTTAAGTTCTAGGGTACATGTGCATAACGTGCAGGTTTGTTACATATGTATACTTGTGCCATGTTGCTGTGCTGCACCCATCAACTCGTCAGCACCCATCAACTCGTCATTTACATCAGGTATAGCTCCCAATGCAATCCCTCCCCCCTCCCCCCTCCCCCCTCCCCATGATAGGCCCCGGTGTGTGATGTTCCCCTTCCCGAGTCCAAGTGTATGTAAAGAAGATGTACTTAATGTTGAGATTTAATAAAATTAACCATTTAAAAAAATAAAAAAATAAATAAAGTAACCCTCCAGTGACTGGGACAGGGCAGGGACAACAGAGCCCTTTGGGCAGTACACTCCAGAATGTTATGAGTATCACTGACCTGAAGTCTCTCCCTCAAATTTGTCTAAATCCTTCTCTGTTACCTGGTTCTGGCCAAGGTTGATATTGATGTTTGAGTAACTTGTCTGGAGTCTGAATAGGACCCAAGTGGGCCCCCATCCCCATTTCTCACCTTTAATTTATTCTCAGACCCACTATGCTGCTTATGAAGTTTCCAAGATGCCCTGGGAAGCTTGAAGCTTCCTATCTATGGAATCATATTGGGGCACAGTGGCTTCATTACAGTTCAAGCACTATATTTCTTTCACAAGATTATGTGATATTTGACAGCCCAAATAATGCTGACATGCTGATTTGGGATGATTTTCAAAATGGACACAGGATTTGTTCAGTTTTCTGAGAACTGATGGTCCCTCATCTCTACTTGGTCTTTATCTGCATGTGTGAACATTTACCCTGTGTGCTGTATGCTGCTAGCACCCAGTATGGCCATCCTATGTCCTCCATAGGCTTTGTGTCATGTGTTAGGCAGTCCTCTGGAGATGGCTGCACCTGTCTCCTCTGTGGGTTATTGAGGCCACTACCCAACAATGACCTCTCTTGCTTTCTATTGATGTTAAAATATAACACTCTCTCAGGTTGGTCATAAGCTGTGCTAGATGAAGGATGGGCATTTCTTGAGAAAATGGAATCATTTTTCTTACTCTTCCTGTGGGTCCCTTGTCTATCCTCCCTGCTGATAGCTATGTGTAAAATATAGGGATGCTATCAACATTGAAAAAGATTATATTCAATAAATGTATTGATTATGGTCTAAAGAGTTCAAAAGAAGACATTGTTGGAAGATGTGTCTTTATATCATAAAATTCTGATTGATAAATTTAGCATGACCATAAAACAAAATATTGCTCACATTTTTCTGCATAGTCTGGATGGGACTTACATTTGTGATCATCATCAATGAAGAATAGTAATAAACTTTTAAGAAAAGCACTGGAAGTCAGTATTCACAAGGGGTAGGATGAATGAGGTAGTGCCATGAGTGATAGTGTAACCAACATTAAACAAATGGCATTAGAGAATTGCAGGAGCAGGAAGATGTACATTATTTTAAAATAAACTGGTCATGAAGAGTCATAGTATTATGAATAATAACGATATTGCTATCTTTTATCATAGTGAGAGATGTGGAATTAGCCAGAAATAACACATTTGACGATAAAGCACTCAAAGATATAATTTCTGGACTTTAACAGAAAGAGACAGTGCCTGAACACTATGAAGAATCTTCACATACACTTTTTGCCTTAACCAATACAAAAGTAACTCTTTTGTATCCATTGTTCTTAAATCATCTTGATCTACCCAATATTCTAAATCTTCATCAATTAACCACTATACTTCATATGAGTCCATCAATTTTATATGGTTTTAAAATTAAGTTGTTTATACAGTCAGAGGCCTCAGTCTAGAACCCGCCTCCCCCACACCCTAAGAGGGGCTCCACTTCTGTATATGTTGATGTCCACGTTAAAATTCTTTCCGTGTACTTAGATTCCACATTTCTTCCCACATACACATATACACACGGTAATTTACTTTTAATCTAGCATCATCAAGGAAAGAGGTATTCTAAAAATGTTAGCTTTCCAGAAAACTAAAACTTGCCTTTTAAAGAGCTGAAATGTTTAGAAAATCAACAAGAAACACATTATATTTTATACAAATTTATATACAAGATGATAAAAAAATCTAACAATATAAAAATATCTTGCTTCATGACTCAAAAACAGATCAATATGACTGTCAAATATCAGCCCATGTGGCATATTGTGCTCTTTGTATTTATTGAAATATGTCATCCATACTCCAAATAGCCCCAAATACAATGCTTTTAATTGCTTGGGTATAGTCATAGAGATTTTGTCCTTCAGCTTGCTACAAGAATGTCTGTCATTTTTCATTGCAGTCTGTCACCTGTACTGACAACTTTCTTTACTTGTGTTTACCTTTTAATTTGCTACTTTTAATCTTCTATAGATTGGAGAATGAGTGTATTAGTCTGTTTTCATACTGCTGATAAAGATACACCCAAGACAGGGCAATTTACAAAAGGAAGAGGTTCAATTAGACTTAGAGTTCCACGTGACTGGGGAAGCCTCACAATCGTGGTGGAAGGCAAGGAAGAGCAAGTCACGTCTTACATGAATGGCAGCAGGCAAAGAGAGAATGAGGAAGACACAAAGGCAGAAACCCCTGATAAAACCAGCAGATCTCATGAGACTTATTCAGTACCACGAGAATAGTATGGGGAAAACCACCCCCATTATTCAATTATCCATCAGACCTCTCCCACAGCACATGGGAGTTATGGAAGTACAACTCAAGATGAGATTTGGATGAAGATACAGAGCCGAACCATATCATTCTGCCCCTCTCCTCTGCCAAATCTCATGTCCTCACATTTCAAAGCCAACCATGCCTTCCCAACAGTCCCCCAAGTCTTAATTCATTTCAGCATTAACTCAAAAGTCCGCAGTCCAAAGTCTCATCTGAGAAAAGACAAGTCTCATTTGCCTATGAGCCTGTAAAATCAAATGCAAGCTAGTTATTTCCCACATATGATGGGGGTATAGATATTTGATAAATACAACCACTCCAAATGGAAGAATTGGCCAGAAAAAAGGGGCTACAGGGCCAATGCAAGTCTGAAATCCAGCGGGACAGTCAAATCTTGAGACTCCAAAATGATCTCATTTGACTCCATGTCTCACATCTAAGTCATGATGATGCAAGAGGTGGGTTCCCATGGTCTTGAGCAGCTCTGCCCCTGTGGCTTTGCCGGGTACAGCGTCCCTCCCAGCTGCTTTCATGGGCTGGCACTGAGTTTCTGCAGCGTTCCCAGGTATATGGTGCAAGTTGTTAGTGGATATAGAGTTCTGGGGTCTAGAGGACAAAGGCCTTCTTCTCAGAGCTCCATTAAGTGGTGCCCCAGTAGGGACTCTGTGTGGGGGCTCTGACCCCACATTTCACTTCCACACTGCCCTAGCAGAGGTTCTCCATGAGGACCCCATCCCTGCAGCAAACTTCTGAAATCTAGGTGGAGGTTCTCAAACCTCAATTCTTGACTTCTGTACACCTGCAGACTCAACACTATGTAGAAGCTGCCAAGGCCGGAGGCTTGCACCATCTGAAGCCATGACCTGAGCTCTTCATTGGCCCCTTTCATGGCTGGACCATGGCTGGAGTGGCTGGACTCAGGGAACCAAGTGCCTAGGCTGCACACAGCTCTGGGACCTTGGGCCCAGCCCATAAAACCACTTCTTCCTCCTAGGCCTCCAGGCCTGTGATGGGAGGAGCTGCTGTGAAAACCTCAGACGTGCCCTGGAGACTCCTTCACCATTGTCTTGGGGATTAACATTGACTCCTCATTACTTATGCAAATTTCTGCAGCTGGTCTGAATTTCTCCTCAGAAAATAGAATTTTCTTTTCTATCACAGTGTCAGGCTGCAAACTTTTCAAACTTTTATGCTGTTTCCCTTTTAAAATTGAATGCTTTTATCGGGGCCCAAGTTATCCCTTGAATGCTTTGTTGCTTAGAAATTTCTTTGCCCAGATACCCTAAAATCATCTCTCTCAAGTTCACAGTTCCACAAATCTCTAGGACTGGGCAAAATGTTGCCAGTCTCTTTGCTAAAACATAACAAGGGTCACCTTTGCTCCAGTTCCCAATAAGTTTCTCATGTCCATCTGAGACTACCTCAGCCTGGACCTTATTGTCTATATTGCTATCAGCATTTTGGGCAAAACCATTCAACAAGTATCTAGGAAGTTCCAAACTTTCCCACATTTTCCTGTCTTCTTTTGAGCCCTCCAAACTGTTCCAACCTCTGTCTGTTACCCAGGTCCAAAGTCACTTCTACATTTTCGGGTAACTTTTCAGCAATGCCCTACTCTACAGGTACCAATTTACTGTATTAGTCCATTTTCACACTGCTGATAAAGAAATACCCAAGACTTGGCAATTTACAAAAGAAAGAGGTTTAACTGGACTTAGAGTTCCACATGTCTGGGGAAGCCTCACAATCATGGTAGAAGGCAAAGAACAAGTCATGTCTTACATGGATGGCAGCAGGCAAAGAGAAAATGAGGAAGATGGAAAAGTGGAAACCCCTGATAAAACCACCATATCTTGTGAGACTTATTCACTACCATGAGAACAGTATGGGAAAAACCACTCCCATGATGCAATTATCCCCTATCAGGTCACTCTCACAATAGGTGGGAATTACGAGAATACAATTCAGGATGAAATTTGGGTGGGAACACAAAGCCAAACCATATCAATGAGATAAGTAAGTGTATATAAAATGATGTATATATATTTATATAGATAGATACTGATATATCAATATATGAATCTGAAAAAGGGATAAAATACTTTATGGTATAAAAGACTTGAGCTTTAGTTCATGGGAGTATTATAAGAAAAATCTTAGGTTTATCTGTTTGTCTATTTCTCAGTTCAGCACTGAAGTTGCTGGAAGTCTGATATTCTTACATATATACATATATATACACACTATATATACACTATATATAGTGTGTGTATATATACACACACACACACACACATCCATCTTATTTTATGAACACCAGATTTGACTGAATACCCTTAACAAGAAGGAAATGATTATTAAATTTATTAATTATGGGCATATTTACATTTCTTATGTTGACATTCTTCATAGTTTGTTTGAACTAATAGTCTCTGTAGTTCATTAGTCTTTAGTGCCTGTCAATAAAAGAAAAACAGCACTTTAATTTTGCCAATGTGTATGAATTGCATAGCATAGCGGGATCCTGACCCATGCTATTATTTAACTGAATGAAAGCTTCTCTGGAAGGCTCATGGTCCACATGTAAAACAAAAACTTTTAAATATATCTATTTAATGTATTTACTAATAGCAGTTAATGGTTTGCAGCAAAGCTCAGTTGGTCTTTTGCAGTTCCAGCTTGTATCTTGATATCCCAGGTCTATGTCCCATTAAATCCTCAGTCATGAAGAATGACTATTCTTTTGGCTTTGAAAATCTACTGGCATTGGCCGGGCATAGTGGCTCATGCCTGTAATCCCAGCACTTTGGGAAGTCGAGGCGGGCAGATCACAAGGTCAAGAGATTGAGACCATCCTGACCAACATAGAGAAACCCTGCCTCTACTAAAAGTACAAAAATTAGCTGGGCATGGTTGTGTACGCCTGTAGTCCCAACTACTTGGGAGGCTGAGGCAGGAGAATCGCTTGAACCCAGGAGGTGGAAGTTGCAGTGAGCCGAGATTGCTCCATTGTACTCCAGCCTGGCGACACAGCGAGACTGTCTGAAAAAAAAAAAAAAAAAAAAAAATCTACTGGTCCTATGCAACAGTACCACAACAATCCTCTAAAGTCCTTTGAATATAATAATGGAACTTTTCTTCTTCCTTTGAAAAATTTGAAGTCAGGATGCCCTCACTCTACCCCCTGGGTTCTCACTTGAGTTTCTTGTTTAATGAGTTATTCACTGTCAGAGATATAACTGAACTACAATCTTTGAGAAATAACTGTAGTCTTCTTCTTTAATAACTTTTGCTTTATAAAAATGACATTAGTTACCTTTCTAGCCTGTAGGAAAATATCTATCAAAGGAGACCATGTGGGTTTTTAAAGGTTTCAAGTCAGCAGTATGCTTTCAAAGAAAGGAACTCAGCTAGGATTTAGGAGACCTTGAGAATATTTTTTTGTGTTTCCTTGGTACCTCATTTATTGACCTTGAACAAGTCACTGGAGGCCTCTCTAGGCCTCAAACTTCTCGTGCATAAAATGGGTATATCTCCTGATTAATGTAGGCTGCCTCATTTTACTTCTCAATGTTGAAATTTATCCATGTGAAGTATCTCTCATGGTCAATTCATTTTGTGATGGAGTTGGAATAACGCTAATGAGAAGACTTTCTCAGAGGTGGTGAAAGAAGGTACCAACAGCACAACCTGAATATGGCAGGTACACACATAGCAGCCTTCCACTCACGACCTATCCTTGCAAAGCTTGAGGGGTTACCAGAGATGACATGCAGTGGCTGCTTCAAACATTCCTGTTGACCATTAAGTCCCTCAGACACTTCAATAGAATTGTAACCTCTCACTCCATCTCTCCTTGCCCCACCACCGCACCTTACCCTAGGGATAAATAACCCTTGAGTTCAGGAAAGGAATGTTAGGAATGGCAGGATATGTGTTCATTCTATATTTAAGAGACAGTATTTCCCTTTTGACCTTTCCCCAAAAGTGTGTTACCAGCTAAGTCTTTAAGATAAAAACCCATTAACACAGGTAAAATTGTTTCTGACTTACTTGTTTCGCCTACCACTGGAAATGTCCAAGTCCTATTACTTGATTTTTTAAACAAATTTCACTTTGGACAGTCACATGTACATATGATCTGAAAGCCTCAGCACAGTAGCCTTTTGCTGAGGAGCATGTATAACTTAAATCAATTGCCATCATGGTCAAAAAGACAAGACTGTGGAAAATGTAACTATTTTAGAGAGGAAATGAAGGCCTCCATGCTATTTTGTGGAAGTGCACGGAGATTTTCATTACAATTTTCCTTCCTTTTTGCCTACTTTTTAATCCTAATAAAATTACTCCCTTCTTTCAAATTTCCCCTCCCCCTAAATCAAAATGCTGCCACACTCTCAAAAGCTCCCTGCAATTTATAGAGATGATATCATCTGCTTTAAGACATCTGAATAACTTGCCCTGTTGCTGAATAAATTTGTTCAACATCTAGGTTCCATGGCTCTATACAACCTGAGTCATACTGCTTACTTTGTCAGTAATCTTTATTAATATTTCATCACTTTTTTTTCCAAAGGGCTGAGGTTTGCACTTCTCCTGCAATGCTGGGAGGGAGTGATAGAGGCAGAAAGGCTTACTGATTTACATAAAGATTGCAAACTATTATTCTCTGAGTAATTTTAAAGTGCACACATTGCATACCACTTTCCGATGTAATCATATCCCTGCCTATTGAGCCTGACATGCATGAAATCCATAATTGGAATTGGCTTTATAAGAGGAAAATCACTTCTTACGGGGGAAGTAAGAAGTGTTATCTTCTTAAACTGCTTTTCAAGGACAGCCAATGGGAGTCAATTAAATCATTTTTTTTAAATGCTATTCAGACACTCATTCCAAAATAAGTATAGACTTGGGTCCATCACACTTCTTCAGGCTCCCCCTCACAATCACTTCACTTCAACCTTTTAACTTTTATTTAAACTTCTTCTAGCATCTACCTTTATCTTGATCTTTACGTCTTGTCAATAGTTTCTCGTGTGTTTAAATATCAAGTCTTATTTGATTGATTGTTATAGTTCCTTCTTTGAAGTCTTATTTGTTTTTCAACTCATACCATCTTGCATGCTACTTTGTATAGTAAGAGTTTTTGACATGCTGACTCCAGCAAGATACAGACCATGTCCTCTAAATTGAGAATGTCTATATATCTTAGTTTTCTCAGGATGGCCATGTTATACCACTTGCTATTCCATCATAATTTAATAGTGAGTTTTTTCTCAAAAGTGTTCTCATTTCAATAATAAATTATATGGTCACTTTATCAAGATCTCTTCTATTGCTGCACGCCACCATATTATGCTAGGCAACAAGTTAAGTGCTCAATATGTTTTTATTAAAGGGAATCAACCTGCTTCTTGTCTTGCAATTACATTACCATTATTTATTGCCTATGTTATCTCTGTAAATAATGTGTCATAGCCTATGTATATTTTACTAACTCAATTCCAGAATTTCTACTGGGGAGCCTTATCATCATATGTCAAATGCAAAAACTGACTACATATGTAGTAACTGAGGTAGAGTCTGATAATCTTACATTCACTCCTGGATCAAAATATAGGCACTGTCAGTTACTTATATCCATTAAGAAGAATGTGCATAGATAATATGACAAATAACATTATTCAAAACCGTATGGTAAATTATATAGTTTGGCTGAAGATTTCACTTTCTGACTCTTACATTTAATCTGATGTTGGTATTATTTTTTTCCCTGACCCCTACTCAATAATCCCTGTATGTGACAACCTCCAGTAAAAGTGTTGGAGTCCGGAAGAGAAATAAGCAAATTAGATTTATCTCCAGCATAGATCTTTAGGTACACTCTGGTTAGTCTCTGAGCTCTTTCAAAAATCAAAGCTATAAAGTGTTTGAGAGCCTATGAAAGAAGAACATGTGCCCATATACTCCTCCTGTCAGACACACAGTGAAGACATTTCTGAGAGGTGAGGTATCCTAAAGTTACTAATTGCTCAACCCTCAGACGCTCCTCCATACCAAACAAATTTCAAGTTGTTTAGCAATGCACTCCCCATATTCTCTGCTCCTAACTTTTCTTTCCAGTCTTATCTCTCAGTACATTCCCTCATATCTCTCACTTTATTTATTCAGCACTGCTCACGGTTACCAAATATATTTTTTACATCTCAGTAGTTTTGTTGTTGTTTTTGTTGTTGTTGTTGTTGTTGTTGTTACAATCGCCTCTGTCCTGTAATATCTTACTCTCTTGTCCCAATATCTCTCCAAGTTCAAATTCTAAGTATTTGTTTATGGCTTAACTTAAATACTATTTTGTTCATATTCTCCCTATCCAAAAGCAATATGTATCTCATTTGAACTCCAAGTACATCTTAATTTCCCCCTCTTTTATGGTGTTTATCACCTTGTACCCTGAATTATTTATTTGTGCACAAACCTTATAATGTTGATTAAATTATAAACAATTTAATGGCGGGGATAACATCTTACACATCTTTCTACCACCTTTAGGGTTTAGATGACAATTATTAGAAACTTAGTTAATGATTAATAGATAAATTAATGTGTCCATCCAGTCAGGACATCAGAGCTCTTGTTTTCACAATGGCTGACCTGGCTATACCCAACAATTCTGTGATTGCCCCAATATCCATTGGTATTTAGTGATACTCATAGGTAGTTCAAATGAAAGGACTCAAAATGAACCTGTCATCTGGGCTACAAATTGACAAAACAGACACAGTTCTGATATGAGGACAAAAGTTTTATGTCAACTTGATAAATAACTCAAGTTATAATTGGTAGTACCCTTGTTTTGCTTTATAATCTCTAATGTCACTAGATTGAATATCTTTCAAGAAGTATAATTACACATCTTTCATCATAATAAAAAAGTTTATGTGACATTTAGTTCTTAAATCATGATATTTTCAATGAATTATGAGAACAACAATGGCCTTTGATACCGTGGTGATGCTACTGTACTGTGAATTTTGGTTATAATTCATATTTTCTGCCATGCCTAAAGCATTATGAGTATCATATGAACAACATCATAATACATATTCTTTATACTAACTGAAATACTATTACTTGAATGACTCTCCAGAGCATATTATGATGAAATTTAAAAACACTTTCTAACTTAATTTTTTGTTTTTGGGGAAACTTTCATAATATTAATATACACTTTTTTCCTATGAATATTACAATTCTTAGCCTAAAATAGACTTATAGCCATAAGAATAAGTAAGTCAAATTTGAATTTATCCTTTCCAGATGATGCTAAATGTTATAGAAAAGCATGTTTTCCTAAGTGAAAGTGAGTAGATAATCCTAGAGTCAGAGAGTTTCAAGTTTGAAATAAACATGTTGGGACATCCAATCTACCTTGCCACTTAAAGCAGAAATCTTTATATACTGGTCCTGACAGGTGACCATCTTGTTTCTATCTGAACTGCTGTGGTAAAATCTACTTCTCCAACTGGTTTCAGTCCTGTCTTTTGGGATGACAGGAAACTAACTCTTGTCTAATATAATTTTCAAATATATGAAGAGAAATTTCCCTCTTAGTCTTGTACTGATTGGTATTTTTGGTTTGTTTAACCATTTTCACAACAATTAGTCAGTTAATTAACTGTTTTTTTTAAAAAAAAGATAGAACCCCACCTACTCTGGTAAACCTTTTCTGAATGTTTTCTAGCTTTTTAATGCTCTCTTCAAAATACAGAACTCAAAACAAGGACCATATAATCTTTGTTGACAGGCATTATAGAAATGTGTGGGACTATTGCTATCCACAAATTGGTCATTATATTTATGTTAATGTAGATTCCTGGATAGCTAGTCCATGTTTATCATTCTTTTATAATAATCTTGTGATCAACAAACATTCCCAGAATCTTTTTCACATGAGTTTCTTCCCAGGTTTACTTTCTTTGGACTGTTGTTAGGTAATTGATTTCTTAAATGCCTAAAACTGTTTAAGTAATGCATGCTTATCAAATGTATCTTATAAAATATAGAGCATAAAAAGTGAAACACATAACCCAATGATGTATAGATAATGATTGTTAAAATTTTGATGTATTTTCTTCCACTTTATATTTAGATAATGGAAGTTGTAGCATATGAATACCTTGATTTTTTAGTTATGTCAAATAATGTTTTTGTACCCATAAAATACTGAAAAAGTGGTATGTATATGTTTATTTTTATTCTTTAGTTATTTGTAATTGCCATTGATAAATTCCCTGTGACTTTATGTTTTCAATTTTTGTGTTTTAAAAGTTATAAATAATGCTGACACTGAGACACTTAGGTAATAGGTTGGGGCAATATGTTATTTATCTGAAAAAAATGCTGTTATACCTTCATCTCACAGAATACAATAAAATAAATTCCCTAAGAATGAGATATATATATATATACAGATGGTCCCTGACTTATGATGGTTTTACTTACAATTTTTTTTTACTTCAAGGTGGAGCAAAAGTAATACACATTCAGTAGAAACTGTACTTTGAGTACCCATATAACTATTCTGTTTTTCACTTTCAGTATAGTACTTAGTACATTACATGAGATATTCAAAACTTTATTATAAAATATACTTTGTGTTAAGATATTTTTGCCCAACTATAGGCTAATGTCAGAGTCCTGAGCACATTTAAGATAGACTAAGCTAAGCTATAATGTTTAGTAGGTTAGGTATATTAAATGCATTTTTACTTAACAATTCTTTCAAATTACAACAGACTTATCAGGACATAATCCCATTTTTAGTCAAGGAGCATCTATAGTAAGAAAAGCTAATAACACTTGGAAGAAAATATAGGTAAATTTAGGCCTAATGGGAAAGAATTTGTAATCATATAAGAAACAACAAAGTGAAAATCAATACATTGGTTTACATAAAAGACATTCAAAATTTCAAAAAATATATAGACGAAAATGTTATTTGGCATTTTGTGAAAAAAAATATTTTTAATAATTGACCTTCATAATACATAAAACAACCATATAAATAATAATTTAAAACATTTAAATTATACCTGTATAATGTATAAGAAACATGAAGAAATGATTTGCAAAACAATAGTTTCTTAACAGACATATTATGGCCATATGTGTATGTATAAAAGTATTCATTGCCCAATATAAATGATTTGAACTAAAAGAATGTGAAAATAAAGTTACAGGGTGTAATATGAGTCTTCAAAGCATTTTTAATGGTTGTATATTTAACATAATGGGAAAAATAGGATATTATGTACATATGATTATATTTTAATAAGAAAAATTATTTATAGTAATAAAATGAAAGGCAATGCATCATCATGTGAATATTAGTTATTTCTATGTGAAATATTTGTGCATGATGTTTAATCATTTCTTTGGACCTTTAGCACTACTTAAATCTGTTGTTCAAAAATTAGAATTATAATTATTTGCCTATTTAAAATATACTGTGATAAAATTCTTTAAACATAAGACTGCCTAATTCCTTATTTTGAGGAGTGATTCCTGAAAGTGGAATGGAGTATGATGTTATAACTACATCAGTCTCTGTCAAATTAAACCATTTTGGTTTGGGCTGAACATTTCAACATGTCCAGGGAATTTTGAATCTCTTATGTCATTCAATGTATGGCAGAATTTTATCTATCTTTGGATCATCTGCAAGTTTCATTGGCATATAAACTAAAACCTCTCGTAATCACTTTTTTAAAAAAGAAAAGTTTGACTAGGACAGTTTAGAGGATGGAGTTTCAAGCACAGAGTCCTGTGGGCAGACCATGAGAGACTATGAATGGTCGTGGAAACTGAGTTATGCCAATAAAAATGGAATGCTTTACCTTTGCCATAAAATAAGTTGGCATGGACAAGATTAACTAGTCCTAATCATCAAGCATCCATTTTTTAAAGTTCCTATTATCCTATCAGTCTTCTCATAGACACAGGAAAACTTATTACAAAACTTAGGCACTTGGAATCTAGTCGTAGAGTCATTTGAGGAACCATTTAAACATTTTAGACAGGGACCATTTACACCATTTAGACTTAAGTTTGCCCTAAGTCTGGGTGATTATCCAAATCATGCAGATAAGCTACTCAAAAATACAGATCCCAGGTTTCTATTCCTAATGATCATTGCTCGGTATGTTTGGAGTGAATAGGCATCTGTATTTTTTAAGGCGTCTTCAGTGACTCTGATGATCATCCAGGCTTGGCAATCACTGAACTAGACAACATATGCAATCAAATAAAGTAGAAATAGAATGAGGAAGAAATATGGAGGGGCAAGAGTATAATCAATGTGTATGTGTGGGGGGCAGTGGGGGTGGAATAGTCAAGAAAGCTTGCATGAGGTGAGAGGCAGATTTAGCCAAAGGAAAAATTTACCATTTTCACTCTGTGTTATTAGTTCCGACCTAGACTCTTTCTCAAAAGGTATTTGAATTTCTACACACACACACACAAATTTCTCTCTATATAGAAATATATGTTTCTAAATATTTCTTTAGAAACATATATATTTAATTACCAACAGCCATATATGTTACATATTTTTATTATCCTATCTCAATAGGATAATAACTATGATAAAAATTACAATAAAAATTCAAGGCCATGAAAAGAGAGGAAAGCAAATTTAATCTTAGAGTTAGTATAATTATTCAGTTATGTTTATGTAGCATGTCTTCATTTAACAAATATTGTGGCCTACTATGCCCCAAGCTTCCACTGTTCTATTTGATTGGAATAAACCAATCGACAAATCAGGCAAAAATCTCTGCTCTTATAATGCTCATGTTCTAGTGGGGAAGGCAAACAAAAATGAACAAAATGAGTAAGTTATTTAATATGTTAGAAGATGATAAATGTCTGGAATGTTTGAAAAGGAAGAATCAGTATTAAATAAGATTGTCATGGTGGACTTTCTTCAGAAGGTGTCATTTGAAGAAAGAATTGAGACTCAAGAGGAAGTAAACCAACCAGTTATTCAGAGAAAAATGTTCAAGGTAAAGAAAATAGCCAGTGCAAAAAGCCCTAAAATGGCAGTGTGCCTAGTGTGTTTTAGAAATAGGTAGGAAGGCCCAGGCACGGTGGCTTACGCCTGCAATCCCAGCACATTGGGAGGTTGAGGCAGATCACAACGTCAGGAGATCGAGACCATTCTGGTCAACATGGTGAAACCCCGTCTCTACTAAAAATACAAAAATTAGCTGGGTATGGTGGTGGGCGCCTGTAATCCCAGCACTGGGGAGATTGAGGTAGGAGAATCCCTTGAACCCAGGAGGCGGAAGGTTGCAGTGAGCCAAGATGGTGCCACTGCACTCCAACCTGGTGACAGAGCAAGACTCCAAAAAAAAAAAAAAAAAAAAAAAAAAAAAAGGTCAGGAGGCCAGTGGGGCTCAGGTGAAGTGAACAAGAGAGGAGTAGGAGATAAGGTCAGAGAGGTAATGTGGATGTCATATTGGAAGGACACTGGCTTTTCTTTAGAATGAAATCAGGAATCCCACTCCCAGCTTCTGGCACTGATCTGATATCTGTCTCTAAAATTTTGTCTTTTCTAGGATGTCATATAAATGTAATCATATATATGCGATTTGTGTCTGGCTTCTTACCCTAAAAATAGGACTTTTAAAATTCTATGTTGTGTGTATCAGTCTTTTTATTGCTAAATAGTTTTCATTGTGTAAGTCTACCACAATTTGTTTAGCCATTCACCATTTGGTGAACATTTGGATACTTTCCAGTTTTTGGCTATTATTAATAAAGCTGTTATGATCATTTGTGTGAAGTTCTTTGTGTGGACACATCTTTTTATTTCTCTTGGATAAATTACTAGTATTCAACTGGCTGGGTCATATGATAACTGTATGTTCATTTTTCGAAGAAAGTGCCAAAATCTTTTTTAAAATCTTTGCATAATTTGCATTCCTACCAGCAATGCATGGAAGTTAAATTTGTTCTTCCTTCTTGTATTTGCATTAAAAAATCTAGATAGTTTTATAGTATAGTAGGTATGTAATAGTATCTTATTGTGATTTTAATTTACATTTTCCTAATGGCTAATGGTGTTGATCATCTTTTCATGTGCTTATTTGTAATCTGTATCTCTTCTTTGATAAAGTGTCTGTTCAAATCTTTCCTCTATAAATTTCGTTGTCTTATTACTACAGTGATATGGTTTGCATGTTTTGTCCGTTACAAATGTGTGCTAAAATGTGACCTCTAACGTTGAAGATGGGGCCAAGTAGGGGTCATGGGGGCATATCTCTCCTCAGGAATTGCTTGGTGCCCTCGTTTGTAGTAATGAGTGAGTTTTCACTCTGTGTTCACATGAGATCTTGTCATTTCAAAGAGTGTGGCGCCTCTCCTCTTTCTCTTGCTTCCTCTCTTGCCATGTGACATGCTGATTCCCCTTCACCTTTCGCCATGATTATAAGCTTCCTGAAACCCTCACCAGAGGCACATACTGGTGCCATGCTTCATGGACAGCCTGCAAAACCATGAGCCAAATAAGACCCTTTTCTTTCTCAGTTATCCTGCTTCAGGTATTCCTTTTATTGCAATGCAAATGTACTAGCACATACAACATTGAGTTGTAGTTTTCTTTTTAAATTCTGTGCATAGGTCTTTTATCAGATATGTATTTGGCAAATATTTTGTCTTTGTGGCTTACCTTTTAATGTTTGTAAAATTGTGTTTTAAAGAACTGCAGTTTTCAATTTTAATTATGTCTTATTTATCGTTTATTTTTCTTTAATGGTTTGTATTCTTGTATAGTCACTATATCTTTGGATAGTCAAAATTCAGGAATATTTTCCCCTAGGTTTGCTTTTAGAAGTTTTATAGTCTTACATTTATGTTATGATATGTTTTTAATTAATTTTTGCATGTGGTTTGATGTATGGTTCAAGGTTCATTTATTAATAGAGATGCATACATTTCCCAGCAACATTTTTCAAAAGACTATCGTGTACCAGTGAATTATATTGGCAATTTGTCAAAGAGATCAATGGAACATATAGATCCATGTCTATTTCTGGATTCTCTGTGTTGTTCCATAAATCTCTATGTGTCCTTTTATCAATGCCACACGGACTTGATAATTATAAACTTGTAAGCCTTAAAATTAAATAGTAAAATACCTTGAATTCTGTTTTCCTTAAAGTTGTTTGTATAATTCCAAGTTCTTTGACTTTTTCATATAAAACTTATAATTAGCTTGATAACTTTTATGGAAATAAAACAGCCTGATGGAATTTTGAGTGAGAATGCCTTGATTCATACCAGGAGATTTGATATCTTAATTATCTTAATATATTGTTTTGTAATCTATGATCACTCTGTATCTCTCTTGTTACTTAGATCTTTCTAGATTTCTCACAGAAATGTTTTATTCATATTTATTTATTTTTTTCAGTGGAAAATAATTTTTATTGAGACCCCACCAGCTGCAAAATCTGTTCCTGGCATTAAGCTCCTTCTTCCTTTGCAATTCAGTCTTTCTTGAGTGGTCTCATGAATGCTTTCTTCTCCTTCATAGTCTGGAAGTGGCAATGGCCAGACTTGGAGGTGGTGTCAATGAACTTAAAGTCAATCTTCTCCAGAGCCTGCCATTTGGTCTGGACCAGCAAGGACTTGCAGAGGATGAGCACTCGCTTCTTGGTTCCCACCACACAGTCTATTAGCATGACAAAGTCATCGGTCACTTCGCCACAGTGGACAAAGCCACCCAGAGGTTGATGCTTTTGTCAGACAGGTCATAGTCAATGGAGGCATTGTTCTTGATCAGTTTGCCATCCGTGATAAGGTAACCCTGGCCGATCATCTTCTTGTTGATCTCAGTGCCATGATGGTAGCTTTTCTGGCCAGTGTGTGCCACAGAGAAGGCCACATGGGAAAGATGCCATGCCCTAGTACAGGCCACCTTGCACAAACCTCGGTGGGTCTTGTGGGGCAGCTTCTTGGTGTGCCAACAACTGGTGACCCCTTTGTAGCCTTTGCCCTTGGTCACCCCAATGACTTCAATCATCTCATCCTGCCCAAACACTTGGATCACATGTACCTGTTGCTCGAGCCTCTTCTAGGCCCTGTACAGCTTCTCAGCCATGGTGCCTCGGTTCACCTAGATCTCCATCAGGTGGGCCCTCTGGTGCAGAGGAAGTAAGTGTATCTGGGTGTGGGCAATGACACGGATGACTTGGCAGTACTTCTTCATGCTGCTAGAGTCCTTCTACACCTGCTTCTTGCCATCCTCTTTCTGCCATTTCTTGCAGTACTTGGCAAAGACCTTCTTCTTAGATTTATGCCAGTTCTTGTAGAAACGCCTTTTGCACTCATTGCTGATGTGCTCAGCGAAGATGGTCTTGAAAGTTCAGATGCCTCAAGGGGTTTCCCCATATCCCATAATGCCCACAACCACCATGGGTGGTTGTCTCCACAATGGCCACAGCCTCTACCACCCCTTCATACTCACTTTGGATCCTGGCCTATTGACTTCCCCTCTCGATGTGGGTCATGCCAATCTTTTATCTCAAGAAGGCTGTGAAGGCTGTGTGGACCAGCTTGGAAGGGTCATCCTTAGGGAAGCTCTTCACCTTCCCATGATGCCTGCTGCTGCGCTTTCAAGGCAGGAAGCCGAGGGACCCCTGTCTGGGAGCAGAGAACTTTCTGTGAGACATCACACCATCAAATTCCACTGGAGAAATGTTTTATATTTTTCAGCACATAAGCATTACATTTTGTTAGGCTTATTTATGAGTATTTCATATCTCAATATCATTATAAATGGTAGTGTTTTCTTCATTTAAATTTTCAGTTGTTTGTTGATGGAGTATAAAATTTCAATTGACTTTTATATATGGACTTTGCATTCTGTGATGGTGAAAAATTGCTTCTCAGGTATAACAGATTTTTTTGGAAGATTTTTTTTTTATAAATAGACAATCATGACATCTGAAAATAAATATAGTTTAATTACTTCTTTTTCAATTTACCTGCCTTTTATTTACTTTCTGTACATGATTGCACTGGCTAGGACCTACAATATTATGTTGAATGCAAGTGGTGAAAGTGAACATCCTTACCTTGTTTCTGATATGATAAAGAATTAAGTCTTTCATCAGGAAGTCTGATGCTAACTGTATATGTTCCAGACATGCCTTTTCTCAGGTTATGAAAATCTCCTTATATTCCTAGTTTGTTGAGAATTTTTGAATAGATGTTAACTTTGTCAAATGCTTTTCCTGCATCTATTGAGATAAATATTATATAATTTGCATTTTTTTCTTGTTGATATTTTGAATTACATTGATTAATTTTCCCATGTTGAAACAAACTGGTATTCATGTAATAAACCCTACTTAGTCATGGTATATTATCCTTCCTATATATTGCTGGATTTGATTTATTAACATATGTTTTTTAGGATTGTTTGCCAAAGTTCGTGAAGGAGCTTGGTCTTTAGTTTTCTCTTCTTGTAATGTCTTTGTCTGACTTGTTGTCTTGGGAATTTGTGACTCATAAAATTATTTGAAAATTTCTCTCTTCTTTTATTTTCTAGAAGAGTATTTGTAGCATTGCTTTTAGTTCTCCTTAAATGTTTATTATATATTGCCACTGAAGACATTTTTAGCCTTGGATTTTTCCTATGCAAGATATTTTAACTGAAAATGGTATTTGTTTACTAATTATCTTTGGGTTAATCTATTTTTTTCAATAAATTTTGGTAATGTTTGATTTTCAAGAATTGTAGTCCATTTTATGTATGAAATTTATTGACATAGAATTTTTTAAATATTCACTCATGCTTTAAGTCTTGGAAGCATGTGTAGTGATGTCTCCTCTTTTGTTTCTTATATTGGTAATTTGTGCTTTCTTTGTGTTTTATTTTGTCTTCATTAGACCAATTACAGGCATTCTTTTTTTCATCTTGCAGAAATATCATTTCATTTTATTGATTATCCTTATTGTTTATTTTAAATTTTATTGATTTCTCTGTTTTGTTTTTACTTTTATTACTTATTTATTGCTCTAGCTTTTCTTCATTCTACATGCCTTGTGTCTGAAATGTTCTACTTCCCCTAGTTACTTAAGGGGAAATATTAAATCATTTTAGATCTTTGTTCTTTACTAATGTAAGCATTTAATCCTATAAAATTTCCCCCAAGCTCTACCTCAGCTGTGTACCACAAATTTTGATATATTGTGATTCTGTTTTCATTTAATTCAAAGGGTATTTAGCATCTCTTATGCTTCCTCTTTGACCATGGGTTATTTAGAAGTGTGCTGCTAAATATACAAAAATAAAGAGAATTTAATTGACAGGTTTTTCTTTCAATACTTTAAAGATATGAATTCACTAATATCAGGTTAACATAGATTCAGACAAAAGTATGCTGTAAATCTTACATTTGTTTCTGTATATGTAATATGTGACTACCATTTGCTCTGTTTGATTTCTGTAATTGTGTCACTTCAAAAATGCTGTATAAATGGAATCACTTTATATGTAATATTTTGTGGTTGCCTTTTTTCACTAAGCATAATTCCCTTAAGTTTCACTGAGCTCTTGCATGTATCAAAAGCTCATTCCTGTTTATTGCTGAGTAGTATTCCATGGTGTAGAAGTAAACAGTTTAACCATTAACCAATTGAAGGGCATTTGCACTGGTTCAATTTTTGACAATTGCAAGTAAAGTTACTCTGAACATGCATCTACAGGATTTTGTGTGAACATAAGTATCCATTTTTCTGAGATAAATACCCAAGAGTGCAATTGCTGTGTCATATGGTAATCGTATGAACAGTTTCCTAAGAAACTGCCAAACTGATTTTAGTTTCTGTACTATCTTACAGTACTACCAACAACGTATCAATTGTCTAGGTGCACTGCATCCTCATCAGAATTTTATGTTGTTACAATTTCTTATATTTTAGCCGTTCTAGTAAGTGTGTTTTAAGTTGCATCTCTTTGTGGCTTTCATTTGTATTTTCTCCAATGACTAATGATTTTGAACATATATTCATATGCTTGTTTGCCATATATATAGCCTCTTCAGGAAAATGTCTCTCCATATATTTTGCCTATTCTCTAACTATATTGTTTAGTTTCTGATGTTAAGCTTTAAGAATTCTTTATGTATTCTAGATTCAAGTTTTTTTTTTCAGATATGCAGCATGCAGACATTTTTGTCTAATGTGTAGCTCATATTTTCACCCTCTTATAGTGGTTTTTGGAAGAGCAGAAGTCTGTAATTTTAATGAAGTCCAATTCATAAAATTTTCTTGGACATTTTCAGTGTCAAGTCTAAGAATTCCTTGCCTAGCCCTAGATCCTGAAGTTTTTCTCCTACTTTTTCACTAAAAGCTTTATAGTTTTATGATTTACGTTTAAGTTTCTGGTTTATTTTGAGGAAATTTTTGTATAAAGCGAGAGAGTTAAGGGAGGAGCTATATATCTTTTGCCTGTGTATGTTCAATTGTTCCGAGAAAATATGTTGAAAAGACCATTTTTTCCTCTAATGAATTGCTTTATACCATTGTAAAAAATTAGTGGGGCACATATGTTCATCTCTTTCTAGGTTCCTTGTTCTACTTCATTAATGCCTGTGTATATCTCTTGCACAATATCACAGACTTGATTAGTGTAGTTATCTAATATCTTGAAATTTTGTATACTCAGTCCTATCAATTTATTTATTTTCAAAATTGTTTTAGTTATTTTCATTCCATTGATTTTGATATTTTTTCCTTTTATACTTTTAAAAATTTAAATTTTGTACATATATAGTAGGTGTATATATTTATGGGGTACATGAGATGTGTTGATATAGGTATGCGATGCATAATAATTGCACCATGAAAAATGGGGTATCTATCCCCTCAAGCATTTATCCTTTGTGTTACAAACAATTGTATAATTTTAGTTTTTGAAAAATATACAATTAAATTATTATTGACTATAGTTACCATGATGTGCTAGCAAATACTAGATTTCATTTGTATTAGTCTGTTTTTACAATGCTGATAAAGACATAACTGAGACTGGGAAATTTGTAAAGTGAAAGAGGTTTAATGGACTCACAGTTCCATATGGCTGGGGAGCCCTCACAATCATGGTAGAAAGGTGAAAGGCACATCTTACATAATGGCAGACAAGAGATAAAATGAGAGCCAAGCAAAAAAGAATATCCCTTATAAGACCATAAGATCTCCTGACACTTATTCACTACCAGGAGAGCGGTATGGAAAAAACTGCCCTAATGATTCAATTATCTCCCATCGGGTCCCTCCCACAACATGTGGAAATTATGGGAGCTGCAATTCAAGATGAGATTTTGGTGGAGACACAGCCATACCATATCATCGTTTGTTCGTTCTATTATTTTTGTACCCATTAACCATCTCCATCTTCCCCCCATCCTCCCATTACTCTTCCCAGTATTTGGCAACCACATTTCTACTCTCTACCACCATGAATTCAATTGTTTTGATTTTTATATCCGACAAACAAGTGAGAACATGGGATGCTTGTATTTCTTTGCATGGCTTATTTTACATAACATAATGGCCTCCAGTTCCATCCATGTTTTTACCAATGACAGGATCTTATTATTTTTTATAGCTGAATAGTAATCCATTTTGTATATGTACCACATTTTCTGTATCCATTCTTCTGTTTGATGAACCCTTAGGTTTCTTTCAAATCCTGGATAGTGTAGACAGTGCTGCAACAAACATGGGAGTGCAAATATCTCTTTGATATACTGATTTCTTTCCATTTGATATACACCCTGCAGTAGGATTGATGTATCATATGGTAGCTCTATTTTTAGTATTTTGAGGAACCTCCATACTGTTCTGTATTGTGACTGTACTAATTTACAATAGCACCGACAATATACAAGGGCTCCATTTTCTCCACATCCTCACCAGCATTTGTTATTGCCTGTCTTTTAAATATAAGCCTTTTTAACTGGGGATAGATGGCATTGCATTGTAATATCCATTTGCATTTCTCTGATGTTCAATGATGTTGAACACCATTTAATATAACTGACATTTTTATGTTTTCTTTCTTTTAAAAATTTATTTATATTTATTTATATATTTTTAATTTTTGTGAGTACATAGCAGCTGTACATATTTATGGAGTACATGAGATGTTTTGATAAAGGCATGCAATGTGAAATAAGCACATTAGGGAGAATGGGATATCCATCCTCTCAAACATTTATCCTTTGTGTTACACACAATCCAATTATACTCTAAGCTATTTTTAAAAGTAATATTAGGTTATTGATTTTTGTCACCCTATTGTGCTATCAAATAGTAGGTCTTATTCATTCTTTCTATTTTTGTACCCATTAACCATCCCCACATCCTTTCCCACTGTTCCACTATACTTCTTAGATTCTGCTAACCATCTTTGTACTCGCTATATCCATGAATTCAATTGTTTTGATTTTTAGATCCCACAAGTGAATGAAAACATACAATGTTTGTCTTTCTGTGCCTGGCTTATTTCACTTAACACAATGATCTCCAATTCCATACATATTGTTGAAAATGACTGTATCTAATTCTCTTTTATAACTAAATAGTATTTTATTGTGTATATGTACCACATTTTCTTTATTTATCTGTTGATGGACACTTAGTTTACATCGAATCTAAGCTATTGTAAACAGGGCTGCAATAGACATAGGAGTGCACATATCTTACCAATATACTGATTTCCTTTTTGAGGGGTTATGTACCCAGCAGTGGGTTTGCTGGATCATATGGTACTTTAATTTTTAGTTTTTTTGAAGAACCTCCAAACTGTTTTTCATAGCGGTTGTACTAACTTACATTCCCACCAACAGTGCACAAGGGTTCCTTTTTCTCAACATCTGTGCAAGCATTTGTTATTACCTGTCTTCTGGATACAAGCCATTTTAACTGGGGTGACATTATATCTCATTGTAATTTTGACTTGCATTGCCCTGATGATCAGCGATGTTGAACAACTTTTCACATGCCTGTTTGCCTTTTGTATGCCTTCTTTTGAGAAATGTCTATTCAAATCTTTGGCTCATTTTCTGGTTGAATTATTAGGTTTTTTTCTATAGAGTTTTTGGAGCTCCTTATATATCCTGGCTATTAACCTCCCATCAGATGGGGAGTTTGCAAATATTTTTTTTTTACCATTCTAGGGGTTTTCTCTTCACTTTGTTGTTTGTTTCCTTTGCTGTGCAGAAGCTTTCTAACTTGACATAATCCCGTTTGTCTACTTTTGCTTTGATTGCCTGTGCTTATGGAATATTACTCAAGAAATTGTTGCCCAGAGCAACGTTGTGGAGAGTTTTCCCACTGTTTTCTTGTAGTAGTTTCATAATATGAGGTCTTAGATTTAAGTCTTTTATCCATTTTGATGTGATTTTTGTATATGGTGAGAGATACTGGTCTAGTTTCATTCTTCCATATATGGATATCTTATGCTTCCAGCACTATTTATTGAAGAGGCTATCTTTTCCCTAGTGTACGTTCTTGGCATTTTGCCTAAACTAAGTTAACTGTAGATTTGTGCATTTTTTATGGGTTCTCTAATTTGTCCTATTGCTCTATGTGTCTGTTTTTATGCCAGTACCATACTCTTTTGGTTACTATAGCTCTATAGTATAATTTGAAGTCAGGTAATGAAATTACTCCAGATTTTTTTCTTTTTTATTAGAATAAGTTTGCCTATTCTATGTCTCTTGTAGTTCCATATGAATTTTAGGATAGTTATCTCTATATTTGTGAAGAATATCATTGGTATTTTGATAGAAATTGCTTTGAATCTGTAGATTCCTTTGGGTTATATCGACATTTTCACAGTATTGATTCTTGCAATCCATGAACTTGGGATATTTTTCCATTTTTTGGTGTTCCCTTAAATTTCTTTTGTCAGTGTTTTATAGATTTTATTATATAAATCTTTCACTTCTTTGGTTAATTCCTAGGTATTTAATTGTATGTTTGGCTATTGTAATGGAATTACATTCTTGAATTCTTTTTCACATTATTCTCTGTTGACATATAGAAATGCTACAATTTTTGTATATCAATTTTGTATCCTGCAACTTTACTGAATTTGTTATTAGTTCTAATAGATTCCTTATGTAGTCTTTAGGTTTTTTCAAATATAAGATTATACCACCTGTAAGCAAAAATAATTTGACTTTCTTATTGTGAATTTGGATGCCATTTATATCTTTCTGTTGTACAATTGCTGTAGCTAAGCGTGCTGGTACTATGTTGAATAACAGTGGTGATAGTGGGCATCCTTGTCGAGTTCAAGGTCTTAGAGAAAAGGCTTTCAGCTTTTCCCCATTCAGGGTGATACTAGCTGTGGGTCTGCCATATATGGCTTTTATTATGTTGTGGTATGTTCCTTCCATCCACAGTTTTTTAAGGGTTTTTACCATGAAGCGATATTGAATTTTATCAATTATTTTTCAGCATCAAGTGAAGTTTTCATATGGATCTTATCCTTTATTAATGTTGATGTGATATATCATATTGAATGATTTCCATATGCTGAACCATCTGTGCATCCAAGAGATAAATCCCCCTTGGTCATGATGGATGATCTTTTGAATGTATTGTTGTATTGTTGAATTCAGTTTGCTGAATTTGTTTGCTAGTATTTTGTTGAGGATTTATGCACCAGTATTCATCAGGTGTATTGACCTGCAGCTTTCTTTTTAATGTGACTTTGTCTGGTGTTTGAGTATGAGGGTAATACGGGTCTCATAGCATGAGTTTGGAAGTATTTCCTCCTCTATTTTTCAGAGTAGTTTGAGTAGGATTGATATTTGTTCTTCTTTAGAAGTTTAGTAGAATTCAGCAGTGAAGCCATCAAGCCCCAGGCATTTTTTTACTGGAAGACTTTTTATTAAGGCTTCAATCTCATTACTTGTTATTGGTCTGTTCAGGTTTTAAATTTCTTCCTGGTTCAATCATGGTAGGTTGTATGTGTCTAGTAATTTGTCCATTTCTTCTAGATTTTCCAATTCATTGGCATATAGTTGCTCATAGTAGCCAATGATGAGCGTTTGAATTTCTGTGGTATCAATTGTTGTGTCTCTTTAATTTCTGATTTCATTTATTTGAATCTTCTCTCTTTTTTCTTCATTAGTCTGGCTAAAGGCTTCCCAGTTTTGCTTATCTTTTCAAAAAACAGCTCTTTGTTTCATTGATCTTTTGTATTATTTTCTTTGTTTCAATTTTGTTTATTTCTTCCCTGATCTTTATTATGTCTTTTATTCTATTAATTTTGGGTTTGCTTTGCTCTTGCTCTTCTAGTTCTTTAATGTGCAATGTTAGATTGTTTATTTTGATATAGACACTTTTAGTTATAGCCTTTACTTTTAGTACAGCTTTTGCTGAATTTTATAGGTTTTGGCATGTTGTGTTTTCATTAAAATTTATTTCAAGACATGATTC
This sequence comes from Macaca nemestrina, assembly GCF_043159975.1. Taxonomy (NCBI): domain Eukaryota; kingdom Metazoa; phylum Chordata; class Mammalia; order Primates; family Cercopithecidae; genus Macaca; species Macaca nemestrina. Next base: position 33,252,643 of record NC_092145.1, read on the forward strand.
AATTTTATTCTTCATTTCTTTACGCACTCACTATTACTCAGGGGAATATTGTTTAATTTCCATGTATTTGAATAGTTTCACAAATTCCCCTTGTACTTAATTTCCAGTTTTATTCCAGTGTAGTCAGAGAAGATGCCTGGTATTATTTCAATTTATCTGAACAGTTTACAGCTTGTTTGTTACCTTACATATGGTCTATCCTTGAGAATGATCCATGTATTGAGGAAAAGAATGTGTATTCTGCAGTTGTTGAATGAAATGTTCTGTACATATCTATGAGATCCATTTGGTCTGTAGTATAGATTAAGTCCAAGGTTTTATTGTTGATTTTCTGTCTGGAAGATCTGTCCAATGCTGAAAATGGCGTGTTGAAGTCTCCAGCTATTATTGTTTTGGGGCCTGTCTCTCTCTTTAGCTCTAATAATATTTGCTTTAGATATCTGGGTGCTCCAGTGTTGGGTGCATATATATTTAAAATTGTTCTATCCTCTTGCTGAATTGACCCCTTTGTTATTATATTTACCTTTTTTGTCTCATACTTTTTGTCTTGAAGTCTATTTTGTCTGACGTAAGTATAGCTATTCCAGGTGTTTCTTTTTGGTTTGCATTGGCATGTAATATCGTTTTCCATCCCCTTATTTTCAGTCTATGTGTGTTTTTATAGGTGATGTGTATTTCTTGTAGACAACAAGCCAGTGGGTCTTATTTTTTTAATCCATTCAGCCAGTCTATGTCTTTTGATTGGAGAGTTTAGTTCATTGACTATTAGCTATTGTACGCAGTGCTGCAACAAACATAGGAGTGCAGGTATCTCTTTGATATACTGATTTCCTTTTTTTTTTTTTTTGGTATATACCCAGCAGTGGGATTGCTGGGCCATATGGTAGCTCAATTTTTGGTTTCTGAGGAAACCCCAAACTGTTCCCAATAGTGGTTGTACTAATTTACACTCCCACCAACAGTGTACAAAAGTTCCCTTTTCTCCACATCCTCATCAGCATTTGTTATTTCCTGTCTTTTTTATATAAGTCATTTTTACTGGAGTTACATGATATCTCATTGTAATTTTGATTTGCATTTTTCTGATAAGCAATGATGTTGACCACCGCTATTTGTATGTCTTCTTTTGAGAAATGTCTATTTAAATATTTTGCCCATTTTTGATTGGCTTATTAGATTTTTTTTCCTATAGAGTTGTTTGAGCTTCTTATATTCTGGTTATTAACCTTTTGTCAGAGGGGTAGTTTGCAAATATTTTCTCCATTCTATGGGTTATGTCTTCAGTTTGTTGATTGTATCTTTTCCTGTGCAGAAGCTCTTTAACTTAATGTGATCCCATTTGTCCATGTTTGCTTTCTTTGCCGGTGCTTGTAGGGTATTGCTAAAGAAGCCTTTACCCATACCAATGGCCTGAAAATTTTCCCCAATCTTTTTTTCTAGTAATTTCATAAGTGGAGCCTTTATATTTAAGTCTTCAATGTATTTTAATTTGATTTTTGTATATGGTGAGAGATATGAGTCATTTCATTCTTTTGCATATGGATGTCCAGTTTTCCCAACACCATTTATTGAAGAGACTTTTCCCCAGTGTATGTTCTTGGCACCTTTGTAAAAAATGAGTTTGCTGTAGGTATATGAGTTTGTTTCTGTGTTCTGTATTCTGTTCCATTGGTCTACATGTCTGCTTTTATGCCAGTACTATGCCCTTTTGCTTACTATAGCTCTGTAGTATAATTTGGAGTCAGGTAATGTGATTCTTCCAGTTTTGTTATTTGTGCTTAGGATAGCTTTGGGTATTCTGAGTCTTTTGTGATTCCATATGAATTTTAGAATGTTTTTTCTATTTCTGTGAAGAATGTCGTTGGTATTTTTATAGGGATTGCATTAAATTTGTAGAATATTTTGGGTAGTATGGACATTATAACAATATTGATTCTTCTAATATAAGAACATGAAATATTTTTCAATTTTTCTGGTGTCCTCTTCAATTTCCTTCATCAGTGTTTTATATGCCTATGTTTTAACAGGAGTTTTTTTTTTTTTTTCTTACTCAATTGTTCAAGTTCCTTATAGATTCTGGACATCGGACCTTTGTAGATACTATATTCATAGTTTATGAATATTTTCTCCCATTCTGTAGGTTGTCTGTTTACTCTATTGATAGTTTCTTTTGCTGTAAAGAAGGTCATTAGTTTAATGAGGTCCCAATTGTCAATTGTTTGTTTTTGTTGTAATCGCTTTTGAGGACTTAGTCATAAATTCTTCCCCAAGGTCAATGTTCAGAATGATGTTTCCTAGGTTTTCTTCTAGGATTCTTATAGTTTGAGGTCTTACATTTAAATCTTAAATCCATCTTGAGTTAATTTTTGAATATGGTACAAAGTAGGAATCCAGTTTTATTTTTCTGCACATAGCTAGCTGCTATCCCAGTACCATTTGTTGAATAGGGAATCCTTTCCCCATTGCTTATTGTTGTCTACTCATTGAAGATCAGATGGCTGTAGGTGTGTGGCTTTATTTATGGGGTCTATATTCCATCCCACTTGTCTATGTGTCTGGTTTTGTACCTATATCATGCTGTTTTGGTTACTGTAATCTTATACTCTATTTTGAAATCAGATAAAGTGATGCTACCAGCTCTGTTCTTTTTGCTTAGGATTGCTTTGCCTATTCAAGCTCTTTTTTTAGTTCAATATAAATTTTAGAATTATTTTTTAATTCTGTGAAAAAATGACGTTGGTCGCTTGATAGGAATAGTGTTGAATCTATAGATTGCTTTGGGCAATATGGCCATTTTAATGATATTGATTCTTTCTGACCCTGAATATGGAATGTTTTCCACTTGATTGTACTATCTCTGATTTTTTCAGCAGTGTTTTGTAGTTATCCTTGTAGAGATCTTTCACCTCCTTAGGTATTTTATTATTTTTGTTGGCATGTAAATGGGATTCAGTTATTTTATTTGGCTCTCGGCTTGAACATTATTAGTGTATAGAAATGGTATTGCTTTTTGTACATTGATTTTGTATTCTGAAATTTTACTGAAGTTGTTTATTAGCTCAACGAGCCTTTTCATGACATCTTTAGAGTTTTCTAGGTATAGAATCATATAATAAATGAAGAGAGGTCGTTTGACTTCTTCCTTTCTTATTTGGATATCTTTTGCTTCTATTTCTTGACTGATTGCTCTGGCTAGGACTTCCAGTACCATGTTGAATAGGAGTGGTGAGAGTGGGCATAATTCTTATTTTTCCAGTTCTTAAGTGGAATGTTTCCAGCTTTTGCCTGTTTCTTACGATGTTGGCTGTGGGTTTGTCATAGATGGCTCTTATTAGTTTGAGGTGTGTTCTTTTGATGCCTAGTCCGTTGAAAGTTTTTATCATGAGAGGATGATGGATTCTATCAGGTTTTTCTGCATCTATTGAAATTATTTGTTTTTTAAATTTTAATTCTATTGATGAGATTAATCACATTTATTGATTTTTGTATGTTGAACCACCCCTCCATCCCAGCAATAAGTCTACTTGGTTGTGTTGAATTTACTTTGTCATGTGCTGCTAGGTTGGATTTGCTGGTATTTTGCTGAGTATTTTTACATCTATGTTTATCAGGGATATTAGCCTGTAGTTTTCTCTTTTTTTGTTGTGTCTTTGCCAGATTTTGGTATCAGAGTGATACTGGGTTCATAGAATGAGTTATAGAGAGTATCATCCATCTCCATTTTTTTTTGTGTGTGTGTAATGGTTTAAATAGGATTGGTAATGGATGTTCTTTTTATGTCAGGCAGAATTGAGCTGTAAATTCATCTGGTCCAGGACTCTTTTTGCTTGTTAGGTTTTGTATTACTGATCCAATCTTGGAAGTCGGTATTAGTCTCTTCATGGTTTCAATTTCTTCCTTACTCAATGTTGGGAGGTTGTGTGTTTCCAAAAATTTATCCACTTTCTCTAGATTTTCTAGTTTGTTTACATAAAGGTATTCATTGTAGTCTCTGAGGATCTTTTGTATTTCTGTGGGATCAGTTGTAATGTCACCTTTGCCATTTCTGCTTGTGTTTATTTGTCTTTTCTCACTTTTTTCTTTGTTAATCTAGCTAGTGGTCTATTGATCTTGTTTATTCTCACAAAGAACTCATTTTTTGTTTGTCTCAGTTCTATTCAGTTCTCCTCAGAGTTTTGTTATTTCCTTTCTTCTGCTAGCTTTGGAATTAGTTTGTTCTTATTTTTCTAGTTCCTCTATATGTGATGTTAGATAGTTAATTAGATTTTTCTAGCTTCTTGATGTAGGCATTCAGCATCATAAACTTTCCTCTGAACACTGCTTTTGCTGCATCCCAGTTATTTTGGTATGTTGTGTCCCTGTTTTTATTTATTCCAAATAATTTAAAAATATTTAATTTTATTGTTTACAAAATGTGATCCAGGAGTATGTCATTTAATTTCTCTTTAAGTGTGTGGTTTTGAGAGATTTTTTTTTGGTATTGATTTGTATTTTTATTCCACTGTGGTTTGCAAGTATGTTTTTTTATTATTATTATTTTTAAGCGATTGAAACTTGCTTTATAGCCAAGCATGTGGTCTATTTTAGAGAATATTCCATGTGCAGATGAGAAGAATGCATATTCTGTGGTTTATGGGTGAAGTAATTTGTAGATGTCTATTAGATCCAATTGGTCAAGTGTCAAATTTAAGTCTAGAATTTCTTTTTTAGTTTTCTGTCTTGATGATCTCTCCAATGCTGTTAGTGAGGTGTTGAAGTCCCCACTCTTATTGTGTGGCTCTGTGAGTCTTATTGTAGGTCTAGAAGTACTTATTTTATGAATCTGGTTGTTCTAATGTTCAGTGCATATGTATTTATGATAGTTAAGTCATCATGTTGGATTTAACCCTTTATCATTATGTAGTGTCCTTCTTTGTCCTTTGTTAATTTTGTTGGTTTAAAAACCATTTTGTCTGATATAAGAATAGCAACTCCTGTTCTTTTTTGTTTTCCATTTGCATGATAAATCTCTCTTCAACCCTTACCTTGATTCTATGTGTGTCATTATGTGGGAAATGGGTCTCTGGAAGGCAGCTGGTGAATAATTCTTCTTCTTATTATTTTTTTAAATTCAACTTGACACTTTGTCTTTTAAGGAGGGGGTTAAGACCATTTATGTTCAAGTTTAATGTTGATATGTGAGATTTTGCTCCTATTGTAAAGTTGTCAGCTGGTGGTTTTGCAGTTCCTATTGGGTAGTTGCTTTAAAGAGTCTGTGGGTATGTACTTAGGTGTGGTTGTATAGTAGCAGGTATTGTTCTTGTGTTTTCATGTTTAGAACACTCTTAAGAATTGCTTGGAAGGCTAGCCCAATGGTAATTAATTCCCTTAGTCTGGAAAAGATGTTATTTCTCTTTTGCTTATGAAGCTTAGTTTGGTGTGGTATAAAATTCTTGGTTGAATTTTCTTTTCTTTGAGAATGCTGAAAATAGGTCCCCAATCTCTTCTGGCATGCACAGTTTCTTCTGAAAAGTCCTCTGTTAGCCTAATGGACTTCTCTTTGTACATGATCTAACCCTTTACTGTAGTTGCCTTTAAGGTTTTTTTCTTTAGTTTGACCTTGAATACTCTGGTGACTATGTATGTTGGTAATATTCATTTTGTATAGTATCTAGCAGGTGTTTTCTGGATTTCTTGTATTTGGATATCTACCTCTCTAGCAAGATTAGGAAAATTTTCTTGAATTATTCTTTCAAATATGTTTTCCAGGTTGTTCAATTTTTTCTTCTTTATCAGGAATGCTAATAATTCATAGGGTAGTCACTTTACATAATCCCATATTTCCTGGAGGCTTTGTTTATTTTATAAATTCCTTTTTCTTTATTTTTGTTTAACTGGGTTAGTTTGAAAAACCAAACTTAAAGTTCTGAAATTTTTTCTTCTGCTTGAACCAGTCTATTGGTAATACTTTCATTTGTAGTTTGAAATTTTTAGTGAGTTTTTCAGTTCCAGTAGCTCTGATTGATTCTTTGTAAGATGTTTACCTCTTTCTCTATTTTTTGGACTTATTTCCAGACTATTACCTTCCCTTATTTCCAGACTATTCAAGGTCAAACTAAAAAAAAAAATATTAAAAGCAACTAGAGCAAAGGGTTAGATTATGTACAAATAAAAGCCCATTAGGGTAACAGAGAACTTTTCAGAAGAAACTGTACATGCCAGACGAGATTGTGGGCCTATTTTCAGCATTCTCAAAGAAAAGAAAATTCAACCAAGAATTTTATACCATGCCAAACTAAGCTTTATAAGCAAAAGAGAAATAACATCTTTTTCAGACAAGCAATCACTCAGGGAATTTATTACCATTGGGCTTGTATTCTAATCAATTCTTAAGAGTGTTCTAAACATGAAAACACAAGAAAAATACCTGCTACCATACAACCACACCTAAGTACATACCCACAGACTCTTTAAAGCAACTACACAATAGGAACTGCAAAACAACCAGATGACAACTTTACAGCTTGATAGGTTTCTTAGTCCTGATTTTCAACCATGTTTTGGATCTTATTGCATATCATTGTAATCTATGCTTTGAATTCTCCATATGTAATCTATGTTCCTCCATTTTGATTAGAGACCACCTCAAGAGAGCTAGAGTTAACCTTTGGTGGTGTCACAATATTCAGATTTTTCACAGTGGCAGAATTCTTATGCTGATTTCTCATCTGGAGAAGGTTGTGTTGGGTAGAATCTTTTTCCTTTGTTTCTATAGTCCTATGTATTTCTGTCAGCAGGTTTTGTTTTAGACTGTGAGGTTCAACCTACAGGCTACTAGATGGCATTGACAACTAAGAACCACTTGCCATACAAACAGATGGGTATGGATCTGATCTTTGTTTACTGTGAGGTGCTTTCCATTTTTTAGGTAAATGGCTGGACTGTGGGGTGTCCAGTGCCCTAAGCTTCCTGTTCTATGGGGTGGTGGGACAGAGCTGAAGAGAACTGGAGCCCTGAGTTGCCAACAAATATTCTAATGGTGAGTGCAGGCACCACCCGCTGTGAGAGTGTCTGAGAGGAGCTCTTGGTGAAGTGCACTGAGATATCTGCAGGCGGTAGGAGTGTGAGGGAGTTGCACTGGCTCCTCATCTCTGATAGGCAGGAATGCAATCTAATTCCCTATCATTTCCCTGTTCCAGTGGTTGTGATTCCTAGTTCAGATGCACACTGTGGTCTCTCTGGACCGTAACGTGCTTGAGAGTCATGTGAAACACCTGTTTTCTGACTTTCCATGGGTGTGGTTTCAGGTCATAACCTTATCACTCAATCTGATACAGATAGCTTTATGGCATGCCTGTTCTTTAATGTGGCAGTACTGCTGTTTTTTGTAAAGCAGAAGGGCTCCACTTTTTGGCCCATGTGAGTAGGTGTTGGTCATGGTGGTGTCAGGTGGTTGGGTCAGCACTGGGGCAAGTGGTCAGGTGCCCACAGAGTTGAAATGGTGTAGGTAGTTTCCCAGTTCCCAGGCCCCTAGATGGCCTGCTGAATAGTGTGTATGAGTCCTGGAAGGGCTAGACTGGGGTTTGGCTAGCCCAGAGTTCAAGTATTGGCTGTGATGTGGAGGCAGGCTTGTCCTTGGGTCATTGACCAAGCTGTCTGGCAGAGGCAGGTGGAATGCTTAGGTGGTAGAAATCTGAGGGTATATCACAGGCCTGTGGGTGTTGGGTTTTCACAAAGACTCTGGGATCCAGGTGAAATGTTCAGGTGATGGCAGGGCGACTATGCTGTGGGCCTTTCACTGGGGAGGGCAGCATCCCTCAGCTAGGACAATGAAGACTGACAGCTGTGAGACGTGTAACATGCTCATATTTCCCTCCCATCCAAACATTGCTGCATGTCACTGTTGGGGCCCACAAATGTGTCAAGCATTGTCTGTTACCTCTGGGAATTTTGCCCCAAATGAATGCAGAGCTGTGCCCCACTACAGCGCTCTGACTGGGGTGAAGTTGCTGCACTGGAAGCCTAAGCTGGCTTTCTTCATGCTAGGGAGCTTCTCCACGTTCCATGTCAGTCTTGTGTGGGTGAATGCCTGTCTTCACTCCTCTCTGTTCTTGCTGGGTCCCCTCATTTCTTTGGTGAATCCTGCTGTGGTCTCTTAGACAATCCACTTGAAGAGCTAGTATTTACTTGCCACTTTGTCTCCTCTCCATGAGAGTGGCATACACTAGCTGCTTCTAGTCAGCTATATTGAACCTCCAATCCAAGTTTTTTTTTTTTTTTTTTTTTTTTTTTTTTTTTTTTGGTTCTTTTAGCACTTTAAGTATATCATCCCACTGTCTTCTGGCATCCATGATTTCCAAAGGAAAGCTCATGCTAATCTTAATAAAGATCCCTTGTATGTAATCTGATAAGTTGCTTCTTCTTGATGCTTTCAAAATCCTCTATGTCTTTGACTTTTGACAATTTTACTGTCATGCATCTTAGTGTGATCTCTATGAGTTTATCCTGCTTAAAGTTTGCTGAGCTTCTTGGATGGGTCAATTTACTTCTGTCATTAATGTGGGAAGTGTTTTGATTTTATTTCTTTAATTATTCTTTCTGCCAAATTTTCTGTATTCTCTCCCTCTGGGACTGACATTATCTGCACTTTGCTATGCTTCATGGTGTCCCATAGGTCTTTTAGGCTCTGTTCATTTATTTTACTTTTCTCTGCTCTACAGATAGGATCATATCAATTGATTTTATATATATAGATATAAATATATTTATATCTATATATATGTATATAGATATATATATAGAGAGAGAGAGAGAGAGAGTCTCGCTCTGTAGCCAGACTGGAGTGCAGTGGCGCGATCTTGGCTCACTACAATCTCTGCCTCCCAGGTTCAAGTGATTCTCCTGTCTCAGCCTCCTGAGTAGCTGAGAATACAGGCACACACCACCACGCCCAGATAATTTTTGTGTTTTTAGTAGAGACGGGGTTTCACCATCTTGGCCAGAATGGTCTTGATCTCTTGACCTCATGATCTGCCCACCTTGGACTCCCAAAATGCTGGGATTACAGGCATGAGCCACTGCTCCCGGCCTCAATTCTCATATCTTAAGTTCACTGATTCTTTCTCCTTCTTACTCCAAACTGACCTGAACCCTTGTAATACTTTTTCTTTTTTCATTTTAGTTATTGTACTTTTTGTTATCAAGGATTTGTATTTGATTCCTTTTTATCATTTCAATTTTAATTGACATTCTCATTTTGTTCATATATAGTTTTAAGGACATTCTTTGTCTCATAATTTTTTTGTTGAAAACTAGATATTTTTATATTATAATATGGTAACTATGGAAATTACATTTTCTCCATACCCCAAGGTTTGTTAGGTTTTTGTTGTTGCAATTCGTAGTAGTCCATTTTCTAGTGAATCTTTCCAACTATTTTTATAGAGGCTATATTCTTTGTCATGTGTGATCACTAGAGTCTCTGTTCCTTAGCTCATGGTAAGTTAAAAAATAGATACCAAGCAATATAATTTGGCTGTGTCCCCACTCAAATCTCATCCTGAGTTGTAGCTTTCATAATCGCCACATGTTGTGGGAGGCTCACAGTGGGAGGTAATTGGATCATGGAGGCAGGTTTCCCCTGTGCTGTTCTCATGGTAATGAATAAGCCTCATAAGATTTGATGGTTTTATAAACAAAGGGCAGTTCCACAGCACATGCTTACTTGCCTGCCACCATGTAAGAGGTGCCTTTGCTCCTCCTTCACCTTCCACCCTTCTGCCACGATTGTGAGGCCTCCCAAGCAATGTGGAAATGAGAGTCTACTAAACCTCTTTGTCTTTATAAATTACCCAGTCTTGGGTATGTCTTTATTATCAGCATGAGAATGGCCTAGTACAGTAAGTTGGTACCCGTAGAGGAAGGTGTTACTATAAGAATATCCAAAAATTAGTAAGCAACTTTGGAACTGGGTAACAGGCAAAGATTGGAACAGTTTGGAGGGCTCAGAAGTAGATAGAAAAATGTGGGAAAGCTTGAAACTTTCTAGAGAATTGGAGGGCTCCAAAGACAGAAAGATACGGGAAAGTTTGGAACTTCCTAAAGATTTGTTGAATGACTTTGACCAAAATGCTAATAGTTATATAGACAATAAAGTCCAGGCTTGAATTGGTGTCAGATAGAGATGAAGAGCTTGTTGGGAACTGGAGTCAAGGTCACTCTTGCTATGCAAAGAGACTGACAGCATTTTGCCACTGCCCCAGAGATCTGTGCAACTTTAAACTTGAGGGAGATAATTTAGGGTGTCTGGCAGAAGAAATTTCTAAGTGACAAAGCATTCAAGAGGAAACAGAGCATAAAAGTAAGGAAAATTTGCAACCTGATGATGCAATAGTAAAGAAAACCCCATTAACTGGGGAGAAAATCAGGCCAGCTGCATACATTTGCATAAGGAACAAGGAGCCAAATGTTAATCACCAACAATGGGAAAAATGTCTCCAGGGCATGTCAGAGACCTTTATAGCAGCACCTTCCATTACAGGCCTGGAGGCCTAGGAGGAAAACATAGTTTCCGGGGCCAGGACCAGGGCTTTCGTGCTGTGTGCAGCCTAGAGACACAGTGCCCTGCATCCCAGTTGCCCCAGCAGTGGTTAAAAGGGACCAAGGTACAGCTCAGGCCATGGCTTCAGAGGGTGGAAGCCCCAAACCATGGCAACATTCATGTGCCATTGAGCCTGCAGGTGCACAGAAATCAAGACTTGAGGTTTGGGAACCTCTGCCTGGATTTCAGAGGATGTATAAAAATGCCTGGGTGTCAGGCAGAGGGATGCTGCAGGGGTGGAGCACTCATGGAGAACCTCTGCTAAGGCAGTTCAGAAAGGAATTGTGGGCTGGGAGCCCAACACAGAGCTCCCACTGGGGCACTGTCCAGTGGAGCTGTGAGAAAAGGGCCACCATCCTCCAGACCTCAGAAGAGTAGATCCACCAACAGGTTGCACTGTGCACCTGGAAAAGCCACAGGCACTCAACACAAACCCATGAAAGCAGCTAGAAGGGGGACTGTACTCTGCAAATCCATAGGGGCAGAGCTTCCCAAGGCTGTGGGAGTACATCTCTTGCATCAGCATGACCTGGATGTGAAGCATAGAGTCAGAAGTGGTCATTTTGGAACTTTATGGTTTAATGACTGTCCTGCTGGATTTCGAACTTGCACGGGGCCTGTAGCCCCTTTGTTTTGGCCAATTTCTCCCATTTGGAATGGGTGTGTTTACCCAATGCCTGTACCCTCATTGGATCTAGGAAGTAACTAACTTGCTTTTGATTTTACAGGCATACAGCCATATAGGCAGAAGGAATTTGCCTTGTCTCAGATGAGACTTTGGACTTGGACTTTTGAGTTAATGCTGGAATGAGTTAAGACTTTGGGGGACTGTTGGAAAGGCATAATTGTGTTTTGAACTGTGAGGACATGAGATTTGGGAGGGGCTGGGGGTAGAATGATATGGTTAGTTGTTGTGTCTCCACCCAAATTTCATCTTGAATTGTAGCTCCTGTAATCCTCACGTGTTATGGGAGGGAACCAGTGGGAGGTATTTGAACCATTCAGGCAGTTTTTTTCTGTTTTGTTCTCATGATAGTGAACGTCTCATGAGATCTGATGCTTTTATAAAGGGTAGTTCCCCTGCACTCCGTCTGTTGCCTGCTGCCATGTAAGATATGCCTTTGCTTTTCCTTTGCCTTCCACCATGATTGTGATACCTCCCTAGCCATGTGAAACTGTGAGTCCATTAAACCTCTTTTTCTTTATAAATTACCCAGTCTCAGGTACATCTTTATTAGCAGTGTAAGAGCAGACTAATAAACCAAAATATCTTCCAGTCTTCATGGATTGTCTCTGTGCTGGGGCCTTCCTTCAACACTACACTTGCACTGAAAGTACTGTTCAACCTGTGGTGAAAGCATAAGTTCTTCTTAGGCCTTATTAGTGCATGCACATTTCCCTTGGTTTCAATTTGGCTTGCTGATTTTTCCCATAAATGTGATTTTGAGTGTCCTATCCTAATTTATTCCTTCCTTCCTTCCTTCCTTCCTTCCTTCCTTCCTTCCTTCCTTCCTTCCTTCCTTCCTTCCTTCCTTTCTTTCTTTCTTTCTTTTTCTTTCTTTCCTTTTTTTTTTTTTTTTTTTTGAGACAGGGTCTCACTGTGTTGCCCAGGCTGGAGTGAAGTGCTACGAACTCAGCTCACTGCAACCTCTGTCTCCTGGGTTCAAGCGATTCTCATGCCTCAGCCTCCTGAGTAGCTGGGACTACAGGCACACCTGGCTAATTTTTGTATTTTTGTAGAGACTGGGTTTCACCATGCTGCCCAGGCTAGCCCTAAGTCCTGAACTAAAATGATCCACCTGCTTCAGCCTCCCAAAGTGCTGGGATTACAGGCATGAGCCACTGTTCCCAGTCCTAAGTTTTTAAAAAACATTTACCTTGGCTTTTTCTTACAGGCTGTAGGGTGTATATTTGATATATCAATGTATTATTTTGCTCCAGATATCTTTGGGTTGTTTTTCAGCCTTACAATATTTTTGAACAATGCTAAACATTTTTCACACCTGGGTCAATTCCAAATTAGTTGAAAGAGTGGTGAGTTTCTTGCATTAGTCTTTCAGGTAGCACTCACATATGTTGTAACAGACATACACAAAAATTTGTGAATAAAATATGCTCTGTTCCCACCAGTATTAAGTATAAGGGGCCCAGACTAGAAACACTGACTATCTTCTTCAAGTTTGGTGCCAAACTACGGAGGGTAGAGGGCAAAGCCAAGTAAAAATGCCACAAAACTTTCCTACAATTTTGAAGTTGTATTTTTCTTGATGCAGCATTTCCTTGGTAGTTGTAAACCTTTTCCTGTTTTTCATAGTTCTAAAATAGTTGGTTATGACTTTTCCTGCTTCTTTTTCAATGTTTCTGTCATGTAATGGGAACTTAAAGATGCCTCTTCTGCCATTTTGCTGACATAACTTAGGTCTGCATTTCTTTTTTAGTTTTCATTCCCCCTTTTCTTCAACTTACTGTTTTAATTTAGATAATTTTATGTTCAGTGATTATTTTTACTTCCCTGTATGCCTAATGATGACATTGAAATAATGGTTTTCATCTCTGAAATAATCTATTTGTTTCCATTTCACTCTTTTTTGTAGGTTCCATATCTGATGGACTCCCTCAACTCTTTGTGCATGGTATCCAACTTTTACATTAGGTCTTCTATTATATTAGTCATAAGTTTTAAAAAATAACTTGCCTGATAGTTATAACATTTGTGTCATCTCTTAATCATGTTCTATTGTTCACATTGTCACTTGACAATGTATTGTGTTCTTTTGTTTGATTTTTAATTGTCTCAGAATTTTTAGATTTTTTAAACTTTATTTTAGATTCAGGAGTACATGTGCAGGTTTACTATATAGGCAAATTGCATGTCACAGGGGTTAGGTGTACAGGCTATTTTGTCATCCAGGTAATAAACATAGTATTCAATAAATATTTTTGTGATTCTCACCCTCCACCCTCAAGTAAGCCCCATTGTCTGTTGTGCACTTCTTTATGTCCATATGTAACCAGTATTAACTCCCACTTAAAAGTGAGAACATGTGATATTTGATTTTCTGTTTCTGTGTTAGTTCACTTAGGATAATGGCTTCCAGCTCCATCCACGTTGCTGAAAAGAAGAAGATCTCATTCTTTGTTATGGCTGCTTAGTATTCCATGGTTTATACGTACCATATTTTCCTTATTCAGTCAGCCATTGATAGGCATTTAAGTTGATTCCATATCTTTGCTATTGTGAATACTGCTGCTGCAATGAACATACACATGCATGTGTCTTTATGGTAGAACAATTTATATTCCTTTGCATATATATTCAATAATGAAATTTCTGGGTCAAATGGTAATTCTAAGTTTTTTGAGAAATTGCCAAACTGCTTTCCACAATGGCTAAATTAATTTACATTCCTTCAAGTAGTGTATAAGCCTTCTTTTTTCTCTACAGCCTTGCCATCATCTGTTGTTCATTGATTTTTTAATAATAGTCATTCTGACTTATGAGGGATGGTATCGCATTGTGGTTTTGATTTGCATTTTTCTAATGATTAATGATGCTGAACATTTTTTCATATTCTTGGTTGTGTGTGTCTTCTTTTGAGAAGTGTCTGTTCATGTCTTTTGCCCACTTTTTTTTCTTTTGCCCATTTTTTAACAAGTTGTTTGTTTTGTACTTGTAAATTTGTTTAAGTTTCTTATAGCTTCTGGATATTAGTCCTTTGTCAGTTGTGTCAGGTGCATAGTTTGCAAATATTTTCTTCTATTCTGAAGGTGTTACAATTGTTTTTGGCATCCTCATCATGAAATATTGGCCAGGTTCTATGTCAAGAATGGTATTTCTTAGGTTTTCTTCTTGTGTTTTTATAGTTTGAGGTTTTCCATTTGAATATTTAATCCATCTTAAGTTTATTTTTGTATGTGGTATAATGAAAGGTTCTAGTTTTAATCTTCTGAATATGGCTAGTCAGTTATCCCAGCAACATTGATTGAATAGAGAGTCCTATCCCCATTGGTTGCATTTGTTAACTTATCAAAAATCAGATGGTTGCAGGTGTGTAGCATTATTTCTGGGCTGTCTATTGTATTACATTTGTCTATATCTTTGTTTTTTTACCTGTAGTATGCTGTTATGGTTACTGTAGACTTGAAGTGTTGTTTGAAAGTGGGTAATGTGATACTGCCAGCTTTTGTTTCTTTGTTTGTTTGTTTGTTTTAATTTTCCTTAGGATTGCTTTGGCTATTCTGTCTCTTTTGTGGTTCCACATGAATTTTATTTTTTTTTTCTAATTCCATGGAATATGTCTTTGATATATAGAAATAACATTGAATCTGTAAATTGCTTTGGCCAGTGTGGCCATTTTAACAAAGTAGATTCTTCCTATCCATGAGCATGGAATATTTTTCCAGTGGTTTGTGTCATCTCTAATTTCTTTGAGCAGTGGTTTGTAGTTCTCCTTGTAGAGATCTTCCACCTCCCTGGTTAGCTGTATTCCTAGACATTTTATTCTTTTTTTGTGGCTATTGTAAATAGGATTGTGTTCTTGATATGGCTCTCTGCTTGGATGTTGTTTGAATGTAGGCATGCTATAGATTTTTGTACATTGAGTTTGTATTCTAAAATTTGCTGAAGTTGCTTAACAGATCAAGGAGACTTTGGGCAGAGACTATGGGGTATTCTAGGTATAGAATTATATCATCTATAAACATGGAGAGTTTGGCTTCCTCTTTTCCTATTTGGATACCTTTTATTTCTTTATCTTGTCTGATTGCTGTTGCTAGGACTTCCAGTACTCTAGTGAAGAGGAATGGTGAGAGAGAGAGAGGGCATCTTTGTCTTGTTCTGGTTTTCAAAAGGAATGCTTCCAGCTTTTTCTCATTTATTATGATGTAGGCTGAGGGGTTTTCATAGATGGCTTATTATTTTTAAGTATGTTCCTTCAATGCCTAATTTGTTGAGGGTTTTTAACATGAAGAGATGATGAATTTTATCAAAAGGTTTTTTTTTTTTTTTTTGCATCTATTGAGATAATTATGTAGCTTATCTTTTTAGTTTTGTTTATGTGATGGACCATTTTAATTGATTTGCATGTGTTGAATGAACCTTGCATCCCAGGGATAAAGCCTACTTGATCCTGGTGGATTAGCTTTTTGATGTGTTCCCAGATTCAGTTTACTAATATTTTGTTTAATATTTCTATGTATGTATTCATCAAGGATATTGGCCTGAAGTTTTCTTTCTTGCTGTATCTCTGCCAGGTTTTGGTATCAGAATTATGTTGGCCTCATAGAATGAGTTAGGGAAGAGTCATCTCTCCTCAATTTTGGGAATACTTTCTGAAGGAATGGTACCAGCTCTTCATTACATGTCTTATAGAATTTGGCTGTGTATCCTTCTTGTTTTGGGCTTTTATTAGTCATCAGGATTTTTATTACTGATTAAGTTTCAGAACTCATTATTTTTTTCTTTAGGGATTCAATTTCTTCCTCGTTCAGTCTTGGGCAGTTGTATGTGTTCAGGAATTTAAGCATCTCTTCTAGGTTTTCTACCTTGTGTGCATAGAGATGTTCATATTAGTCTCTGAGGTATTTTTTTTTTTTTAAGACAGAGTCTCACTCTGTCTCCCAGGCTGGAGTGCAGTGGAGCGATCTCGGCTCACTGCAAACTCTGCCTCCCCAGTTCACACCATTCTCCTGTCTCAGCCTCCCAAGTAGCTGGGACTACAGGCGCCCACCACCACACCCGGCTAATTTATTTTTTATTTTATTTTATTTGTATTTTTAGTAGAGACAGGGTTTCACCATGTTAGCCAGGATGGTCTTGATCTCCTGACCTTGTGATCCACCCACCTCAGCCTCCCAAAGTGCTGGGATTACAGGTGTGAGCCACTGCACCTGCTGATTTTTCTATTATTATTATTTCTATGGAGTCTTTGGTAATGTGCCTTTTGTCCTTTCTGATTTTGCTTATTTGGATCTTCTCTCTTTCATTTTTCTTCATTGGTTTAGCTAGTACTCTATCTTATTATTTTTTTCAAAAAAATCTGAATGTGTTATTTTGTATGATTATTTGTGGCTCAATTTATTTCAGTTCAGCTCTGATTTTGGTTATTTATTGTCCTCTGCTACCTTTGGGGTTAGTTTCCTTTTGTTTTTCTAGTTCTTCCAGGTGTAATAGTAAAGTTGTTAATTTAAGTTATTGTAAGTTTTTGATGTGGGTGCTTTACACTATAACCATCCCTCTTAACACTGATTTAGCTGTGTCCCAGAGATTCTGATATGCTGTATGTTTCTTCTCATTAGTTTCAAAGAATTTCTTGATTTCTGCCTTAATTTCATTATTTACCTAAAAGTCATTTAGAAGCAGGTTGTTTAATTTCCATGTAATTCTATGTTTTTTAATGATCTTCTTAGCATTGATTTATATTTTCATAGTACTCTGGTCTGAAAGTGTGGTTGGTATGACTTCTTTTTTTAATTGTTGAGGATTGTTTTATAACTGACTGTGTGGTCAATTTTAGTGCATGTGCCATATACAGATAAAAGAATATATACTCTGTGCTTGGGTAGAAAGTTCTGTAGATGACTATAGGAGTCATTTGATCAATTAATGAGTTCAGGTCCTACATATCTTCATTAGTTGTCTGCCTCAATGATCTGTCTAATACTGTCAGTGGGGTGCTGCAGTCTCCCACTGTTATTGTGTGTTTATCCAAGTCTCTTCATAGGTTTCTAGAAACTTGTTTTATTCATCTGGTTGCTCCTCTGTTGGGTGCATATATATATTTATGATAGTTAGGTATTCTTGTTGAATTGAACTTTTTATCATTACACAATGCCCTTCTTTGTGTTTTTAAAATTTTTTTGTTGGTTTAAATTCTCTTTTGTCTGAAATTAGAATAGCAACCATTGCTTTTTTCTGATTTCTGTTTGCTTGGTAGATTTTTCTCAATCCCTTTCCATTGAGACTATGGGTGTCATTGTATTAAACATGAGTTTGTTGAAGACAGCCTACCATTGAGCCTTGCTTCTCTATCCAACTTGCCATTCTGTGCATTTTACTTAGGACATTTAGCCCATTTACATTCCAAGGTTAATATTGATATGTGCAGATTTGATCCCATCATTTTTTGTTAGCCTGTTATTATGCAGACTTGTTTGTGTGGCTGCTTTATAATGTCAATGGTTTATGAGCTTAATTGTATTTTTGCAGTACCAGTAATGGTTTTTCTTTTCCATATTTATCTTTTACATCAGGATCTCTCGTAAAGCAGATTTGGTGGTAATTAATTCTCTTAGCATTTGCTTGTCTTAAAAGTATCTTATCCTTTGCTTATAAAGCTTAGTTTGTCTGAGTATGAAATTCTTTCTTGAATGGGCCAATATTAAGCATTCTTAAAGAAAAGAATGACTTGTCTTTTCCAGCTTGTAGATCTTTGCTGAAAGTTCCACTGTAGCCAGATGGGGTTCTCTTTGTAAGTGAACTGTTCTTTCTATCTCCCTTTAACATTTTTTAAAAATTTTGATCTTGGAGAATCTGATGACTCTGTGTCTTGGGGATGGTCATCTCATGTAGTACCTTGCAGGGGTTCTCTGCATTTCCTGAATTTGAAACTTGCCCTCTCTAGCAAGGTTGGGAACATTTTCATGGATGATATCCTGAAATACATTTTCCAAGTTGCTTGCTTTTTCTCCCTCTCTTTCATGGATGCTAATGAGTTATAGATTTGGTCTTTTTACATAATCCCATATTTCTAGAAGATTTTGTTTATACTTCTTTAGCCTTTTTTCTGTATCCTTGTCTGTCTGAGTAATTTTTAATTTAATTCTAGACATTGTATCTAGAAACAGTAAAGAGTCAGGTAAATATAATTTATGCCCAGAGATGGACATGTCTCTTCTTCTGTTAAGTTGTTAGGTTGTTTTGGTGTGTGTACAAGAACAGTTCTATGCTGATGTCCTGATTACTTTGCAGTTATTCACATAGGCCACATAGACAAAGCCTGTCTTTGCAGAATGCATTGTGATATGCACATGTGAACATATGAGGCTTGTGAGAACCTGCTGCAAGGCTACTTCTCACTCTCCTCCTTATCTTCCTAGGAGGCTATCATGAGACAGTTTCTCAGCACCTCTTAGGTTTTAATAAGGCATTAGAGGCTTTCTGTCTTTTCCTCTTTAGGATAGAGCTGCAGGTATAAAAGTAATTAGGTGCAGCATGACACAAGCTGTACCTCATCATATGTTTTGTAGCCATCCGTACTCCTTTGTTTCATTATCATCTTGTGGGACAAGGAAGACAGGGAGCGGGAACCTTTGCCTACTTTTGTAGTTGTTGCATACAAGTAATTAACTATCTGAGGGTTCAGAGACTATGCATATTTTCAGGTTTTCTTGACAGGACATTGGGTCAATCTATTCAGGAACTGAGCTGGTTTTTATATTTTTCTTGCTGTCTTTACCTTCAGTGAACCACGGACATCAAATAGCATTATACTGCTTTTACCTTGTTTGGAATGGGGCCTTGACTTCTGGAGGGGTTTTCTCTGTGTTTGTGCTTCATTCTCTGTCCCAAAGAGGTCTGTCAACTATGCAAGCATATGCCATGCCCCACCCCAACATTGGAGGTTAACAACAAGACTTCTGTTACTTGCTAGTCTAGTCTTTTCATAGGGACAAGAGGTTTCTCTGGGTTCTCCTGGTCTAGATTCAATCTTTGCTATGACTTGTGCATCTGAAATTTGGGAATCAATCTTTCTCAGCATTACTGGTATTTCTTTGTGGCAATCAAACTGTGCCTTATATCTGATATATCTTGTTTGGGAGCAAGTTTCTTTTCCTAAGCCTTGTATTGGCATAAGATCCTGGACTTAAGAGTATGTCCTATTCCTTCTCCAGGAGCACAGATTTTTTTTCCTCCACTCTCCAGAAACAACATATCTTTCCCTATTTTGTTAATGTGGGATTGTTTACTACTCTTTCCTCAGAAGAAGAGCAATATAGTAGGCAATGTCTTTAGCAGATATTTGTACAGCAGTTTTATATGAGATCTGCATATTAATCCTTAAAATAAAAACACTTGATAAACACTGAGTTTATAATACTAAAATGAATCTCAGCCAGGTGACTTTGTAGTTACTGTGTTCCTGATTTAAGTTTTTTTGTACATTTATGTTAGTATACAGTTTTGGTGATTTTGCTTTGTGTTGGAAGTAACAACAATTTTCAGCAACAAAGGACACACTGGCTTAAATGAAGACACATTATTGGCACACACAAATTTTAGAGTTAACTTATACTTCAGGTAAAGATTGAAATAGAAGGTCAATGATAAAGAAATATTCTTTTTATTTTTAACTCTCTGATTTTATTTCATTATGTTAGCTTCACTCTAAACTGACTTGTTCTGAGTCTAAATATGGCTGCCTATAGCTCCTGGGTTCATTAAACTTCTTTGTTAATATTTAGTGTGTGAGAAAGAACATCTTTTTATGTATCTTCCATTGAAGTGAGAGAAAATTTCTTCCTCAGAAACTTACAGCAAATGTTTCTTCAAATATAAATAGCTTAAAATTTTTATATGTTCATCTCTGGGCCAAAAATATCTCTGCAGAGAGGGAATATACCAATTGGTTTAAGTCAATTAAAGTCCTCTTACAAAAAAGGCTAGAGGTGAAGTCAATCCAATCCAATATTTTTGACTGAGAAATTCAAGTCCTGTTAGAAAGGAGAAAAAGAAACCAGGGAAGCAACTAAGAAATGACTACTATACATAACCAGAGGAGAGGTGGAACTGGATAGTCTCTCTGTATAACTTTCCTGAAATTATTTATTTCAGCTGAAAAGCACATAATTTGGAAGTCTCACTTTTCTTTTTTATAAAGGCTGGCATGCAGTTATTCTATACTGCTGAATGGAAATACATCCATTTACTTTAAAGACCATGGAGCAGGTGAGAGCACTGACTTACACTTGTGACATATGATATAGTTAGGCTTTGTGTTCCCACTCAAATGTTATCTTAAATTTTAGCTCCCATAATCCCCATGTGTCATGGAAGGGACCTTGTGGGAGGTAATTGAATCATAGGTGTGGGTTTTCCCAAGCTGTTCTCCCGATAGTGAATAAGTCTCATGAGATCTGATAGTTTTATAAAGGGGAGTTCCCCTACACACAATCTCTGTTGTCTGCTGCCATGTAAGACGTAACTTTGCTCCTCATTTGCCTTCCACCATGATTGTGAGGCCTCCCCAGTCATGTGGAACTGTGAGTCAATTAAACCTCTTTCCTTTATAAATTACACAGCCTCAAATTTATCTTTATTAGCAGTGTAATAACAGACTAGTACAGTAAATCGGTACTGGGTAGTAGGGCACTTCTATAAAGATACCCAAAAATGTGGAAGCAACTTTGGAACTGTGTAACAGGCAGAGATTGGAATCATTTGGAGGACTCAGAAGAAGATAGGAAAATGTGGGAAAGTTTGGAACTTCCTAGAGACCTGGAGGGCTCGGAATACAGGAAGATGTGGGAAATTTTGGAGCTTCCCTAGAGACTTGTTGAATGGTTTTGACCAAAATGCTGATAATAATATGTACTGTAAGGTCCAAACTGAGGTGCTCTCAGATGGAGATGAGAAATTTTGGGGAATTGGAGCAAAGATGACTCTTGGTATGATTTTGCAAAAAGGCTGGTGACATTTTGCCCCTACCCTAGAAATCTGTGGAACTTTGAACTTGAGAGATGATTGAGGTTATTTAGTGGAAGACATTTATAAGTGGTAACGTGTTCAAGAGGAAGCACAGCATAACAGTTTGAAAAATTTGTAGCCTGACAATGCAATATAAAAGAAAAACCGATTTTCTGGGGTGAAATTCAAGCTGGCTGCAGAAATTTGCATAAGTAACACAGAGCGAATGTTAATCACTAACACAATGGGGAAAAAGTCTCTAAGGCATGTCTGAGACAATCATGGCAACCCCTTCTGTCAGACAAGGAGGCCTAGGAGGGAAAAATGGTTTCTTGGGCCAGGTCCAGCCTCCCCTTTCTGTGTGCAGCCTCGGGACTTGGTTCCCTGCATCCCAGTGGCTTTAGCTCCATTCATTGCTAAAAGGGGTCAAGGTACAGCTCAGGCCATGGCTTCAGAGGGTACATGACCCAAGTCTTGGTGGATTATATGTAGTGTTGGGCTTGTGAGTGTGCAGAAGTCAAGAATTGAGGTTTGGGAACCTCTGCCTAGATTTCAGAGGATGTATGGAAACACTTGAACGTTCAAGCAGAGGTGTGCTACAGTGGCAGAACCCTCATGGAGAATCTCTGCTAGGACAGTGCAGAAGGGAATTGTTGGGTGAGAGCACCACACAGAGTCCAACACCAGGGCACTACCTAGTGGAGCTGTGAGAAGAGGGCCACCATACTCCAGACCCCAGAATAATAGATTTACCAACAGGTTGCGCCGTGCACCTGGAAAAGCCACAGGCACTCAACACCAACCCATGAAAGCAGCCAGGAGCGGGCTCTACCCTGCAAAGCCATAGGGGTGGAGTTTCTCAAGGCTGTTGGACCCCACCTCTTGCATCAGCATGACCTGGAAGTGAGACATGGAGTCAGAAGTGATCATTTTGGAACTTTATGGTTTAATGACTGCCCTGCTGGATTTCGGAATTGCATAGGGCCTGTAGCCCCTTTGTTTTGGGCAATTTCTCCCATTTGGAATGGGTGTGTTTACCCAATGCCTGTACCCTCATTGGATCTAGGAAGTAACTAACTTGCTTTTGATTTTACAGGCATATAGGCAGAAGGAACTTGCCTTGTCTCATATGAGACTTTGGACGTGCACTTTTGAGTTAGAGCTGGAATGAGTTAAGACTTTGGGGGACTGTTGGAAGGGCATAATTGTGTTTTGAATTGTGAGGACATGAGATTTGGGAGGGGCCAGGTATGGAATGATATGCTTAGACATTGTGTCTCCACCCAAATTTCATCTTGAGTTATAGCTCCCATAATCTTCACATAATTGGGAGGGAACCAGTGGAAGGAATTGAATCATTTGGGTAGTTTTTTTCTGTGCTGTTCTCATGATAGTGAATGTCTCATGAGATCTGATGGTTTTATAAAGGGTGGTTTCCCTACACATACTCTCTCTTGCCTGCTGCCATATAAGACGTGAGTTTGTTCCTTATTTGCTTTCTGACATGATTGTGAGGTATCCCCAGCCATGCTGAACTGTAAGTCAATTAAACCTCTATTCTTTATAAATTACCCAGTCTCAGGTATGTTTTTACTACCAGTGAGAGAACAAAGTAATACAATATATAAAAACCTATATGGTCATTTCACCTTCCAGATTGAGGAGCACCAGACCTCCTTGAGGAGAAATTATTTTCAATAGCCACACTGTATCAAGGCTATCTCTGTTTAGACTAGAAAAAAACTGTTCCAAATATTTGGCAGTGGTTGAAGGTTTTGGGGTAGTGAACTGCTTTTAGGGTGTAGGTCAAGATGGGAAGAAAATATTAGGTACATATGAGGAAGAAGGGGTTAGGAGTACAGTGGGAAAATAAATTAAATGATTGTTGATATATTTGGGAAGCCTGGAAAAATGATGATTTAAAAACAGATTCACATCTACAAATGTTCCTTTTTTTTAAATTTATTTATTATTATTATACTTTAAGTTGTAGGGTACATGTGCATAACGTGCAGGTTTGTTACATATGTATACTTGTGCCTTGTTGGTGTGCTGCACCCATCAACTCGTCATTTACATCAGGTATAACTCCCAATGCAATCCCTCCCCCCTCCCCCCTCCCCATGATAGGCCCCGGTGTGTGATGTTCCCCTTCCTGAGTCCAAGTGATCTCATTGTTCAGTTCCCACCTATGAGTGAGAACATGCGGTGTTTGGTTTTCTGTTCTTGTGATAGTTTGCTAAGAATGATGGTTTCCAGCTGCATCCATGGAGGACACAAACAAATGGAAGAACATACCATGCTCATGGATAGGAAGAATCAATATCGTGAAAATGGCCATACTGCCCAAGGTAATTTATAGATTCAATGCCATCCCCATCAAGCTACCAACGAGTTTCTTCACAGAATTGGAAAAAACTGCTTTAAAGTTCATATGGAACCAAAAAAGAGCCCACATCTCCAAGACAATCCTAAGTCAAAAGAACGTTCCTTTTTTATATTAATATTTTACTCTAACTTGTCATATTTTTTTCTGAGTGGCAGAACCCCAAAATAGATAATTGGAAAGAATCAGCTATGCTGAATTCAAACAGCTGAAAAGGCAACATATCCTTATTACCTACTTTAAGATTAATATGCTAATGTTTTAGGTCAGAAAGGAATTAATTTATTAAAATTATATACATAAAACAAATATGAATGAAATTATTTTTCTTAAAATCTGAAGCTATTTTTTTTCTTTTTATTTTTTTTCTTGGAGAGGATTGATGTTAAAAACTTCTAGAGCCTATATCCAAAGACATTTGTTGATATCCAGGAGTCAAAATGGACAATTGA
This sequence comes from Macaca nemestrina, assembly GCF_043159975.1. Classification (NCBI taxonomy): domain Eukaryota; kingdom Metazoa; phylum Chordata; class Mammalia; order Primates; family Cercopithecidae; genus Macaca; species Macaca nemestrina. The sequence goes on from NC_092145.1 coordinate 33,276,744, forward strand.
ATAGGAGGAAAAACAAAAGAACCAGTGATCCTTCTATTTTATAAATTTTATAGAAAAGAAATCATGGGCAAATAGTACATGTAGGAAAAAAATAAATCAAAAGCTTAGTCCCATTATATCCCCTAATCCAGACTCTATAATTCAGCTTAGCAAATAGAATTTATCATGGACTTGTCATTTTCAGAAACTATTTGGCTTGCAACAAAGTTGCTATCACATATAGATGGAATAAGAACTGAATATAAATAGTGACAGAAAATCTCTTCCCTAACTTTCCCAAGTTTTCCATTATACACCTTAATATAAATGTCATGGAAATGCCATTGTTAGAGATTTATAGATGCACAATTTACTTTGCAAATTTAGGCATTATATAGTTATTTTTGATTAGTGAGCAATACCAGATTATTTTATTTTCTGTACATAAAACTAGAGCCTAGTTGAAAAAAAATGATTTGCAAAGAGAAATATAGTTTATAGTTAAGTCTAGTGGGGAGAAGAAAGGAAGAAAACTTAATCTGAGAGGTGAGGCAATGCCCCCACATACCTGCCATGTGCAGTGTGAAGGCACTGTTTGCTAATAGGACAGACAAAAGAAAGGTACCGGATGCCAGAAAGAGAAGGTGGTGGGGGGGGGACTTCTTCAGAGGAACTCACCTGCTCTAATTGCTTGCTCAGAGCAAGACTTGACTGTAGATGTTCTTCAACTTTTCCACAACTTCCATTAATTCTCTTTGCAAGGTACTCACCTTTTCTCTTGCCTCCTTTCATGACATCAGGAACTAGGTACAGCTACTTCTCTGCAGAACTGATGAATCTCATTTTTAAGAAATCATAAGTACAACATTTAAGCTGGCAAAGGAAAGAACTTGAGGGCAAGATTTATTTTGGTACAACCCATTGCATTAAAGCACAAAGTTTCTTCTATTAGGGACACCTTTCATTCATTTAGGTTTGTAGGACATTAACTACTTGATGTTGAAGCCCAGAACAGCGTGAAGATTCTTCAGAAATAATGATAAGCTGCCTGGAGTATTATTACACAAGCTGATAGAGGAGAATTGTGCACCTGGCTTCCCAAAGTAATTAATACCTACTCAGAGCTGTCTCATCAGGGAGTGCAGTGGAACCTGAACCCAAAATAACATAGAAGAAAAATAAACAGAAAACCTCTCCTATTTTTTTTTAAATAGTACATTGATTTATCTTAGCCATATTTTGTAGTTTCTGTAAACAAGTCTTACAGATCCTTAGTCTGTTTTCTCCCTAAATATTTCATATTTTTGGTGCTACTCTAAATTGTGTTGTTAATTTCTCCTTGTCTCTCTCTCTCTCTTTTTTTTTTTTTTTTTTTACTATTTTCTAATTGACAAATAACAATTCTATATTCTAGCCTAATGCCTTATCCAGTCAGATTGCTTTCTAGGTTGTAGGAATTAGCATCCATGAATCACTTCACCACTGTCCTAGTCCCAAGGTCCTTAAACTAAGATTTCTTTTGTAAATGAGGCTTGTGTCTATAGTCTTCTAAATAGTATCTATTCTTTAACATATTTATTTATTAAAATAACCTCACTTTGTAGCAAAGACACTGAAGTTAAGCAGGTGGCTGTTTTCTGTAATTATAAGCTAGAGAAAATTTGGTATCTGTTTCAAAGTATAGGGTATTTGAGGTATGTGCAAACCCTGAAGGAAAGGTGTTCTGAGAATTCTTTTAAGGGCTCAGGGAAATGATTAGCATGTATCTGAAGCCTCATCCCCAGGGGAGCTGCAAATTTTCAACTGAATATAGCAGATCAATTTCTTACTAATGAACATACAACTACAAGTGGCACTTCTGATAATCTTCCTTCCTGCCTAGACTCAAATAATGTCATTTTGTGTTTTGGTCGATTTTCTATAGACCAGAAAAAAATGGAATGTTTTGCCTCTTATTTTTAGAGCACCTCAATTTCTTATCTTGGCTTAAATCTTTTATTGCTTTTCTCTCCCTCTAGCAACCCTTTTTCTTAAGGAAGTTTCTTTCTTTGAGCTCTCTCTTAACCCTCCCACCTTCTTCAATATAAAGCCAAGTGCAGATATTTCAAAATGCTAGCTAAAGAGGCAGGAAATTAGTTATCATTGAATGAGGGAATTAATCCAGAGTCAAATAGTCTGACATTCAAAATCCATGCTGCAATCCACAGCGGGCAATACTGTTTAAAACAAATTGTTATCTAAAACAACATGAAGAAAAATAATTCAAAAAGTGTACCATGAAAAACTTAAACTTGGCTTTCCCAAGACATACACTTTTGTTTTGTTTTGTTTTTCTGCAACAACACAATGACTGCTTTAGCGGCACAAGAAGCTTTGCAATTAGAACATTCTAGGCTACTGTTCTTTGATCTGGGTAATTAGAATAGAAGCAATGTATAGTTTTTAAAAAAAACAGCTTAAATACCTGTGATTTCTGACATGTCAAAATATTATTGATTTACTCAATAAAAACTCAAGACGATGTTAATGTGTAGGCATTCTACAAACAATAGAATGCATATTGTCACAATTAGAACTATACCTAAAAATGTGTTTAAAAGCTGTGTATGAATATTTTTTAATGTATACTTTTTAAAATATTGATCCATTAGAGTGTCAAAATGAACCTGAATTATGTCATATAAATTTAAGGGAAAATCTCTCCTCCCAACCATATCAATGACCCATTCATATCAAATGAGTTTCCATTTAGTTGGCTAAAGTAAAGCACTTCAAACCAGCTGAATTTTTTAATATCTCTTAAGGAAGTCTGGTCACCAGGGTTCCCATCTTCATTTATAGATAGCCTCCACTTTTACATTTTTTTAGAGAAGGTACTATAGAAAATAGTATGCTCATGTGACCCCACTGACTGTTTTTACTGAGCAGAGATTCTAGTGAAATATGCTGAGTGAAAAAGAATTAATAGGGCAGGAAACTAGCCAGACTAGATAGCCTAGTATGAGATCTGATATCTTGATAGGAATAGAGTGGAGGAGGGGTGAGGGTAAGAGCTCTGTTACCTCTTATTCTCCTTATAGAAAGTGAAAAGGGAAGTCAATAGGTATAGTGTAGTTTATAATCATACATAAAAAAATCAGCATTTCTATACACCAATAAGTTTCGATCTGAGAGCTAAATTGAGAATGTAATTAATCCCACTCACAATAGCCATATCCACACACAAAAATGAAACACCCAGGAATACAGCTAACTGAGGAGGTAAAGATCTCTTATTTATTTATTTATTTATTTTAATTTATAATTTTTCTGAGTACATAGTAGGTGTATAGATCTCTACAACAAGAATTACAAAACACTGCTGAAAGAAATCAGAGATGACACAAATAAATGGAAAAACATTTCATGTGCATGGAGAGAAATAATCAATATCATTAAAATGGCCATACTGCCCAAAGCAATCTACAGATTCAACAGTATTTTTTGTTAAACAACCAACATCATTTTTCACAGAATTAGAAAAAAATGACTCTAAAATTCATATTAAATAAAAAAGAGCCTGAGTAGTAAAAGCAATTCTAAGCAAAAATAATAAAGCTGGAAGCTTCACATTACCTCATTTCAAACTATAATATAAGACTACAATAACCAAAACAACATAGTATAGTTACAAAAACAGACACATAGACCAATGGAACAGAATAGATAACCCATAAATACAGCAACACACCTACAGTCATCTGATCTTTAACAAATTCTACAAAAATAAGCAATGGGGAAAGGATTCCCTATTCAATAAATAGGATAGGTAGCTAGCTATATGCAAAAGAATGGATCTGTATTCCTACCATTCATCATATTAAAAAATTAACTCAAGATGGATTGATGATTTAAGTGTTAGACCTCAAACTATAAGACCCCTAGGAACAAATTTAAGAAACATCATTCTGGATATTCACCTTGGGAAATAATTTGCGATTAAGTCCTCAAAAGCAATTGCAACTAAACAAATATTGACAATTAGGATCTAATTAAACTAAAGAGCTTCTGCACAGCAAAAGAAACTATCAGCAGAGTAAACAGACAACCTACAGAATGGAAGAAAATATTTGTAAACTATGTATCCCACAAAGGTCTAGTATCCAGAATCTATAAGGAACTTAAACAATTGAACAAGCAAAAAACAAATAGCCCCATTAAAAGGTCGATAAAATACATAAACAGGTACTTCTCAAAGGAAGACATACAAGCAGACAGCAAATATTTGTAGAAGTACTCAACGTTGCTAATCATCAGAGACTTACAACTCAAAACCACAATGAAAATACCATGTCATACCAGTCAGAATGGCTATTACTAAAACGTCAAAAAACAACAAATGCTGAGGAAGCTGCAGAACGCTTATACACTGTTGGTAGGAATGTAAATTAGTTCAGCGATTGTGAGAAATAGTTTGAAGATTTTTCAAACAACTTAAAATAGAACTACCATTCAACCCAGCAATCCCATTATTGGGTATATATCCAAAAGAAAATAAATTATTCTACCAAAAGGACACACGCACTCATATGTTCATTGCAGCACTATTCACAGTAGCAAAGACATGGAATCAATCTAGGTGCCCATCAGTGGTGCATTGGATAAAGAAAATGTGGTATGTATACATCATGGAATATTATGCAGCCATAAAAGGAACAAAATCATGTCTTTTGCAGCAACATGGATACAGCTGGAGGTTATTATCCTAAGTAAATTAGTGCAGGAATTAAAAACCAAATATCACATGTTCCTATTTATAAGTGGGAACTAAACATTAGGTACTCATATAAATTTGGGAACAATAAACAATGGGAGTTATTAGAGAGAGGAAGGTGGAAGGGGGCAAAAGTTGAAGATCTAACTGTTGCCTACTAAGCTCACTATATGGGTGATGGGATTATTTGTATCCCAAAGCTCAGCAAAACACCATATGCCCATCTAACAAATCTGCACATGTACCACCTGAATCTAAAATAAAACCTGAAATTATTAAAAATATACTAAGCAAGTGAAAAGTAAAAACTGCTAAGCTTCTCTTGATTTTCAGGGTTGGGAAATGGAGATGTCCAATATTGCAGCTGGCAGGTCTTTCCATATGTACCATTCAGAGATCATACTATGAATGATAATTTAATATAACATCCTACATTGACTGTATGTAATGTAATCCTTCTTCAATTCTGCTCAATGCCATTAAAGAAAATAATAGCTCACACTTGTTGAGTACTTCCTATGTGAAGGCACTGTACCAAGTGGAAAGTTTTATATGCATTATCTTATGAGCTCACAACCAAATAAGGCAATTACTATTATTATCTTAATTTTACAGATGATGAAACTGAGACAGAGTGGTTTAATCACTTTTAAAGATTCCCATATCAAGTAACTAGCAGAGTTGACATTCAGATTTGAACTGATGTATGGCAGGTTCCTAGGCCTCTGCTCTGAAACCACAGGGGAGTATATATGTAGAATGTATTTGTCCTGGGTTCCATTTTCTTAGGATCTTTGTCTCTGAGCAGATCCTTAGAGATATACATGTTTATAATTTGTTGGGAACCTAATGGAGACACTGCCTTCATTTAGAGGATTTATTGCAGTAATAGTAATTGCAAAAACAGTGGGAAACTGACATAAAATTTAATTGGGGGCAGATTAGGTTTTGGTTAGAACTATTAACCTATTAAGTAGGCATCTGCCTAGGCATATGATTAGGTTTAGAATATATTTTTTCTAGGAAAGACATAGAGACCATCATTTCCTGCTCCATAACTTTTCAGTTGGGAAAAATGAGATCTCAAGAGATAAAGTAGCCAGCCCAAGAGTGCACAACTAGTGAACATCAGAGCAAGGACAAGTATTTAAGTATACCCTCCACTGCTCCAAGGCTTATAGCCTGATCTACAGCCTTTTGGATTCTATAAATGAGACTCAACTCTGCCTAGGTAAACATACAGCTCATAGGAATTTAAAATTGTCCAACTATTCCAAAATAGACATTTCCTTTCTTCTGCTGGGGTTTTCATTCCTTGCAGTTTCACAATGTGGCTCCAAAGCCAACTTTTGTGTCTCAAGGCCAAGTCAGTAAAGTACATCTGTTCTTTGTGTAAAGACCACGTCTAGTGTCAAGAATTCTGGAATGGCTGTGAGGATGAAGCTGACCTAGGCAATGTATGCTTCTGATGGGGTATAAAGTGTGAAAAATCAGGTTAATTGTTCATAGGAGAATCTGTTTGCCTGTTCAGAGAGCAAAAGCGGCATGCATCCTTCTGAAGGATGTATGATAAAGTGGCAAGTGGAAAAGATTTTCTAAGTTGCTGTCACAGTCTCCACACTCTCAAAATGAGTACTTTAAATACAGCAACAATATGGCACTATTGTACGGTAAAAATCATCTTAGTAGGATATGCAGGCCCTATTTTAAAATTTACCCTAAATAGTCCATTTACTCCAACAAATGGAAGCTGATTGGGCTGTGCTGTAATTGGGTACAGCATTGAAGAGCTGCTTTGCCTATTATTTAAATTTCCAGTGAAGAAATAGCTAGTTCCACTTATTTTTCTTTCAGGGCCACAGATGTGTCTTGGCCATAGTACAGCTCCAGAGAAGGAAACAAGTGAGTGAGTTTAGGAAAGGCAGTTTTGCTGTAGCACAATTCGCAGTCATGACAACCAAGACGCTTCTGCAAATGGTATAGTCCCACCTTCTCTCCAGGCAGCTGCTCAGCAGCTCAAGGAACTTAGCTGACAGGAGGGATAATTTGCAGACTTCAGCCCTGCTCCATTAGGCTAGATGAACATCCTCTTCCTTCCCATTCTCCTTGCCCAGGTTGCTGTTGTCGGTAGTCTGAGGTAGGGATTGTGCAAATCAAGTCAACAACTGCATTTGAGAACCTGCCCAGTGTCTGGCTCTGTATTGTACTTTGTGCGAGAGTATAAGCCTATAAATCCATGGGTGAAAGTTAGAAGGGTAGAATTAAAATACAAAGCAGAATGAAACATTTTCTTTTTTATATTTCTAGCCATTCAACGTATCCAGAATGATCTTTGTACCCAATTCTGCTCCTCCTCCTGTGGCCTTCAAGTGTGGAGAAATGGCCTTGCCATCCACTTACTTCCTCAAATGAGACACCGAGAACGACCTTCTACTTGTCTTCTTTTCTTATCTCCTACATCCAACCCCCTTACTGTGGAGGTTTAATTGCTTCTACATCCAAATTATTGCTCAAATTCATCCCCTTTTCTTCATTCTTACTAGCACAGTTTCAGGTGTTCATTATTTTTCAACATGAATTTAGGAATAGTCTCTTTGCTATTGTTCTGCCCTCTCCAATCCACCTTTCTCATTGCTCCCAAATTGAGCTTTATAGAAAATATGATCTAAAATTTCATCTCATTGCTTCTCTACTTATAACCCTTCAGTAATGTCCTACATTTTCTCAGAAAATGATTTAAGTTTTGAGCCTGACATATAAGGCACACTTTGATCTGGCTCCTGTTTACTTCACTCAAATATCAATGAGGTTTGGTGTATTATTATAGATAACTCTTGTCTATTTATCATGTTATGAGAGACACTAAAAGTAACTATATATATATGTATATACACACACATATATATATATATATGAAATGAGTCTATAATTGAGGCATTTCAGTGATGCAGATATGCCTTTCATTCTGAATTACAAAATTAGGTTTATTCCCTGAATTTCAGTAAATAATAGTGCAACTTGATTTGGTGATTAACGTTCAATTGTCTTGTGCTCCAGGAAACTTTGGAATTTTGAAATCTTGTTTTATGGATTACAAACCTACATCCTCAGCTGTGCCTATAATTTAGACCTGCTGTTTCTTGAGTTTTGTTCCTTCTAAGAGTCAGTGTGCCTTATAAAAATAAAGGGAAATTAGAGGATAAATAAATGTGTTGCAAAAATACGAGTTGGATAAGTTTCAACGATGTCTTCTTATACAGAATAAGTTGTGCATTCTTGGCTTGAATTACCTAGAAGTAACACTCTGGAAGTCCTATAAGATTACTGACACCTGAGGAAGTTGGTGAGGAAGATTATGTTCTCCCAGAGGAAAGAATTTCTGGAAGATCAGGTGGATAAATTTAAAAAGCTTTCTTTTTTTTTATTGATAACATTTTGCTTTCTTATTTTTTTTTATTATACTTTTTGTTCTAGGGTACATGTGCACAACGTGCAGGAGTGTTACATATGTATACATGTGCCATGTTGGTGTGCTGCACCCATTAACTCATCATTTACATTAGGTATATCTCCTAATGCTATCCCCACCCACCCCCCACAATTGGACTCAGTCTGTGATGATCCCCTCCCTGTGTCCAAGTGATTTCATTGTTCAATTCCCACCTATGAGTGAGAACATGCGGTATTTGGTTTTCTGTTCCTGTGATAGTTTGCTGAGAATGATGGTTTCCAGCTGCATCCATGTCCCTACAAAGGACACAAACTCATCCTTTTTGATGGCTGCATAGTATTCCATGGTGTATATGTGCCACATTTTCTTAATCCAGTCTGTCACTGATGGATATTTGGGTTGATTCCAAGTCTTTGCCATTGTGAATAGTGCCGCAATAAACATACATGTGCATGTGTCTTTATAGCAGCATGACTTATAATCCTTTGGGTATATCTCCAGTAATGGGATGGCTGGGTCAAATGGTATTTCTAGTTCTAGATCCTTGAGGAATCGCCACACTGTTTTCCATTATGGTTGAACTAGTTTACAGTCCCACCAACAGTGTAGAAGTGTTCCTATTTCTGGCGGAGCAAGATGGCCGAATAGGAACAGCTCCAGTCTCCAGCTCCCAGCACGAGCAACACAGAAGACAAGAGATTTCTGCATTTTCAACTGAGGTACTGGGTTCATCTCACTAGGGAGTGCCACACAATCAGTGCTGGTCAGCTGCTGCAGCCCAACCAGTAAGAGCTGACACAGTGCGAGACATCGCCTCACCTGGGAAGCACAAGGGGGAAGGGAATCCTTTTTCCTAGCCAGGGGAACTGAGACACAGAACGCCTGGAAAATCGGGTAACTCCCACCCCAATACTGCCCTTTACCAAGGGTCTTAGCAAATGGCACATCAGGAGATTATATCCGACACCTGGCCAGGAGGGTCCCACGCCCCTGGAGCCTCCCTCAATGCAAGCACAGCAGTCTGCAATGTAACTGCAAGGCAGCAGTGAGGCTGGGGGAGGGGCACCCACCATTGCTGAGGCTTAAGTAGGTAAACAAAGCCACTGGGAAGCTCTAACTGGGTGAAGCCCACAGCAGCACAAGGAGGCCTGCCTGTCTCTGTAGACTCCACCTCTGGGGACAGGGCACAGCTAAGTAAAAAAAAAAAAAAAAAAAAAAAAGCAGCAAAAACTTCTGCAGACGCAAACGACCCTGTCTGAAAGCTTTGAGGAGACGAGTGGATCTCCCAACATGGAGATTGAGATCTGAGAACAGACAGACTGCCTGCTCAAGTGTGTCCCTGACCCCTGAGTAGCCTAACTAGGGGCAGACCGACACTCCACACCTCGCACGGTGGGGTACACCCCTGAGATGAAGCTTCCAAAGCAAGAATCAGACAGGTACACTCGCTGTTCAGCAATATTCTATCTTCTGCAGCCTCTGCTGCTGATACCCCAGCAAACAGTGTCTGGAGTGGACCTCAAGCAATGTCCAACAGACCTACAGCTAAGGGTCCTGACTGTTAGAAGGAAAACTAACAAACGGGAAGGACACCCAAACCAAAACCCCATCAGTACATCACCATCATCAAAGACCAAAGGCAGATAAAACCACAAAGATGGGGAAAAAGCAGGGCAGAAATGCTGGAAATTCAAAAAATAAGAACACATCTCCCCCTCCAAAGGAACACAGCTCATTGCCAGCAAGGGATCAAAGCTGGACGGAGAATGACTTTGACGAGTTGAGAGAAGAAGGCTTCAGTCCATCAAACTTCTCAGAGTTAAAGGAGGAATTACGTACCCAGCACAAAGAAACTAAAAATCTTGAAAAAAGAATGGAAGAATGGATAACTAGAATAATCAATGCAGAGGCCATAAACGAACTGACAGAGATAAAAAACCATGACACGAGAAATACGTGACAAATGCACAAGCTTCAGTAACCAATTCGATCAACTGGAAGATAGAGTATCAGCGATTGAGGATCTAATGAATGAAATAAAGCCAGAAGAGAAGTCTAAAGAAAAAAGAGGAAAAAGAAATGAACAAAGCCTTCAAGTATGGGATTATGTGAAAAGACCAAATCTACGTCTGATTGGGGTGCCTGAAAGTGAGGGGGAAAATGGAACCAAGTTGGAAAACACTCTTCAGGATATCATCCACGAGAACTTCCCCAACCTAGTAAGGCAGGCCAACATTCAAATTCAGCAAATACAGAGAATGCTACAAAGATACTTCTCGAGAAGAGCAACTCCAAGACACATAATTGTCAGATTCACCAAAGTTGAAATGAAGGAAAAACTGTTAAGGGCAGCCAGAGAGAAAGGTCGGGTTACCCACAAAGGGAAGCCCATCAGACTAACAGCAGATCTTTCGGCAGAAACTCTACAAGCCAGAAGAGAGTGGGGGCCAATATTCAACATTCTTAAAGAAAAGAATTTTAAACCCAGAATTACATATCCAGCCAAACTAAGTTTCATAAGTGATGGAGAAATAAAATCCTTTACAGATAAGCAAATTCTTAGATATTTTGTCACCACCAGGCCTGCCTTACAAGAGACCCTGAAAGAAGCACTAAACATGGAAAGGAACAACCGGGACCAGCCATTGCAAAAACATGCCAAAATGTAAACACCATCAATGCTAGGAAGAAACTGCATCAACTAACAAGCAAAATAACGAGTTAATATCATAACTGGCAAACTGGATAAAGAGTCAAGACCCATCAGTTTGCTGTATTCAGGAGATCCATCTCACATGCAGAGACACACATAGGCTCAAAATAAAGGGATGGAGGAAGATCTACCAAGCAAATAGAAAACAAAAAAAAGCAGGGGTTGTAATCCTAGTCTCTGATAAAACAGACTTTAAACCACCAAAGATCAAAAGACACAAAGAAGGCCATTACATAATGGTAAAGGGATCAATTCAACAGGAAGAGCTAACCTATATATATATGCACCCAATACAGGAGCACCCAGATTCATAAAGCAAGTCCTTAGAGACTTACAAAGAGACTTAGATTCCCATACAATAATAATGGGAGACTTCAACACACCACTGTCAACATTAGACAGATCAACGAGACAGAGAGTTAACAAGGATATCCAGGAATTGAACTCATCTCTGCAGCAAGCAGACCTAATAGACATCTACAGAACTCTCCACCCCAAGTCAACAGAATATGCATTCTTCTCAGCACCACATCGCACTTATTCCAAAATTGACCACATAATTGGAAGTAAAGCACTCCTCAGGAAATGTACAAGAACAGAAATTATAACAAACTGTCTCTCAGACCACAGTGCAATCAAACTAGAACTCAGGACTAAGAAACTGAATCAAAACTGCTCAACTACATGGAAACTGAACAACCTGCTCCTGAATGACTAGTGGGTACGTAACAAAATGAAAGCAGAAATAAAGATGTTCTTTGAAACCAACGAGAACAAAGATACAACATACCAGAATCTCTGGGAAACATTTAAAGCAGTGTGTAGAGGAGAATTTATAGCACTAAATGCCCACAAGAGAAAGGTGGGAAGATCTAAAATTGACACCCCAACATCACAATTAAAAGAACTAGAGAAGCAAGAGCAAATACATTCCAAAGCTAGCAGAAGGCAAGAAATAACTAAGATCAGAGCAGAACTGAAGGAGATAGAGACACAAAAAAAACTCTCCAAAAAATCAATAAATCCAGGAGTTGGTTTTTTGAAAAGATCAACAAAATTGATAGACCACTAGCAAGACTAATAAAGAAGAAAAGAGAGAAGAATCAAATAGATGCAATAAAAAATGATAAAGGGGATATCACCACTGACCCCACAGAAATACAAACTACCATCAGAGAATACTATAAACACCTCTACGCAAATAAAATAGAAAACCTAGAAGAAATGGATAATTTCCTGGACACTTACACTCTCCCAAGACTAAACCAGGAAGAAGTTGAATCCCTGATAGACCAATAGCAGGCTCTGAAATTGAGGCAAATATTAACAGCCTACCAACCAAAAAAAGTCCAGGACCAGGTGGATTCACAGCTGAATTCTACCAGAGTTACAAAGAGGAGCTGGTACCATTCCTTCTTAAACTATTCCAATCAATAGAAAAAGAGGGAATCCTCCCTAACTCATTTTATGAGGCCAACATCATCCTGATTCCAAAGCCTGACAGAGACACAACAAAAAAAGAGAATTTTAGACCAATATCCCTGCTGAACATCAATGCAAAAATCCTCAATAAAATACTGACAAACCGAATCCAGCAGCACATCAAAAAGCTTATCCACCATGATCAAGTGGGCTTCATCCCTGGGATGCAAGGCAGGTTCAACATACGCAAATCAATAAACGTAATCCAGCATATAAACAGAAACAAACACAAAAACCACATGATTATCTCAATAGATGCAGAAAAGGCCTTTGACAAAATTCAACAGTCCTTCATGCTAAAAACTCTCAATAAATTCAGTATTGACGGAATGTGTCTCAAAATAATAAGGGCTATTTATGACAAACCCACAGCCAGTATCATACTGAATGGGCAAAAGCTGGAAGCATTCCCTTTGAAAACTGGCACAAGACAGGGATGCCCTCTCTCACCACTCCTATTCAACATAGTGTTGGAAGTTCTGGCTGGGGTAATCAGGCAAGAAAAAGAAATCAAGAGTATTCAGTTAGGAAAAGAAGAAGTCAAATTGTCCCTGTTTGCAGATGGCATGATTGTATATTTAGAAAACCCCATTGTCTCAGCCCAAAATCTCCTTAAGCTGATAAGCAACTTCAGCAAAGTCTCAGGATACAAAATCAATGTGCAAAAATCACAAGCATTCTTATACACCAGTAACAGACAAACAGAGAGTCAAATCATGAATGAACTCCCATTCACAATAGCTTCAAAGAGAATAAAATACCTAGGAATCCAACTTACAAGGGATGTAAAGGACCTCTTCAAGGAGAACTACAAACCACTGCTCAGTGAAATAAAAGAAGACACAAACAAATGGAAGAACATACCATGCTCATGGATAGGAAGAATGAATATCGTGAAAATGGCCATACTGCCCAAGGTAATTTATAGCTTCAATGCCATCCCCATTAAGCTACCAATGACTTTCTGCACAGAATTGGAAAAAACTGCCTTAAGTTCATATGGAACCAAAAAAGACCCCACATTGCAAAGACAATCCTAAGTCAAAAGAACAAAGCTGGAGGCATCACACTACCTGACTTCAAACTATACTACAAGGCTACAGTAACCAAAACGGCATGGTACTGGTACCAAAACAGAGATATAGACCAATGGAACAGAACAGAACCCTCAGAAATAATACCATGCGTCTACAGCCGTCTGATCTTTGACAAACCTGACAAAAACAAGAAATGGGGAAAGGATTCCCTATTTAATAAATGGTGCTGGGAAAATTGGCTAGCCATAAGTAGAAAGCTCAAACTGGATCCTTTCCTTACTCCTTATATGAAAATTAATTCAAGATGGATTAGAGACTTAAATGTTACACCTTATACCATAAAGACCCTAGAGGAAAACCTAGGTAATACCATTCAGGACATAGGCATGGGTAAGGACTTCATGTCTAAAACACCAAAAGCAATGGCAACAAAAGCCAAAATTGACAAATGGGATCTAATTAAACTAAAGAGCTTCTGCACAGCAGAAGAAACTACCATCAGACTGAACAGGCAACCTACAAAATGGGAGAACATTTTTGCAATCTACTCATCTGACAAAGGGCTAATGTCCAGAACCTACAAAGAACTCAAACAAATTTACAAGAAAGAAACAAACAACCCCATCAAAAAGTGGGCAAAGGATACGAACAGACAGTTCTCAAAAGAAGACATGCATACAGCCAACAGACACATGAAAAAATGTTCGTCATCACTTGTCATCAGAGAAATGCAAATCAAAACCACAATGAGATACCATCTCACACCTGTTAGAATGGCAATCATTAAAAAATCAGGAAACAACCGGTGCTGAAGAGGATGTGGAGAAATAGGAACACTTTTACACTGTTGGTGGGATTGTAAACTAGTTCAACCATTATGGAAAACAGTATGGCGATTCCTCAAGGATCTAGAACTAGAAGTGTCATATGACCCAGCCATCCCATTACTGGGGATATACCCATAGAATTATAAATTGTGCTGCTATAAAGACACATGCACACGTATGTTCATTGCGGCACTATTCACAATAGCAAAGACTTGGAATCCACCCAAATGTCCATCAGTGACAGACTGGATTAAGAAAATGTGGCACATATACACCATGGAATACTATGCAGCCATAAAAAAGGATGAGTTTGTGTCCTTTATAGGGACATGGATGCAGCTGGGAACCATCATTCTCAGCAAACTATCGCAAGAACAGAAAACCAAACACCGCATGTTCTCACTCATAGGTGGAAACTGAACAATGAGATCACTTGGACTTGGGAAGGGGAACATCACACACCGGGCCTATTATGGGGAGGGGTAAGGGGGGAGGGATTCCATTGGGAGGTATACCTGATGTAAATGATGAGTTGATGGATGCTGATGAGTTGATGGATGCAGCACACCAACATGGCACAAGTATGCATATGTAAGAAACCTGCAGGTTATGCACATGTAGCCTAGAACTTAAGGTATAATAATAAAAAATAAATAACTAAATAAATAAATAAATAAAACAGCACATATCCATCTGAACTCTGGAATTTCCTACCTCCATACCTTTTGTTATGCATTACTATTACCTTTGTTTTACAAAAAAAAAAAAAAAAAAAGGGAAGAAAAGGAAAAAAAAAAAAAAAAAAAAGCAAATCCTGAGGCAAACAACAAATATTCCCCTTGTTAAAGGGTGCAATATTAGGGAACAGGTATGAGAGACAGAAAGAACAAAGCAGGGAAAGGGGATAGAGCCAGTATGAGAAAACATTATTAAGTTTGCTGTTCCTTAGTGTGACTGTCCTCCAAGAATGGATATAAACTGAATCTTGCGTCAGTGCGTTATAGGAGAAAGGAGGATGATTTATCCATCAACTTCCATCTCCCGTTAAGCCAAGATTTGCCTATAGTTTGTTAATTGTCTCAAATTTCTGGGTTTTGCATGGATGGGTAGCAACTCAGTTCCCATACTGTCCAACAGCTTGGTGTTAACAGGGAAACCCTGGGAGGGAGATGAGAAATATGTGATGCAGGTGGAGCAATAAATTGAGGTACAGTCAGATTATGCTTAATTCTGATGGAATCTCAGTGGTGGCTAGAATGAGTTGGATGACACAGTGTCTGTACATTCTACCCATTGCATCACCAGATCCTCTCTTTACTTCTACTTTTGAAAACAAGATGCCCTTATTTCTTCCTTATGAAGAAGAGTACAAGCCTGATCCAATTACAGAGTCCCTATCAATATGATAATTGGCAAAGCTCTCTGAGATGACTCAAGGCAAGAAGGCTAGTGAAACAAACTGAACTAGGTTGGGAGCTCATAATTCATATCCATCCTCTTCATCCTTCACTACTATGCTAGGTTTCTCTCATCCCGACCAGCACTTGAACAGTCTCGCTGAATGGGAGGAACCTGGACATTCATGCCGGAGAAGACTGAGCCCTTGTTACCTTGCCCTTGTTGGGGCCACAGTTCCTGAAACTAACAGATTTCTGTGCTCACAGGGCATGGAAACACCAAAAGATTCCCCAGTGAATTCTTCCTGCCCCAGCTTTGCAGTGGCATCCCTAGTCTTTTATATACTCAGAATTAACTAACCTCATTAGTTCTGTAACTAACTCCTTTCCTTGGCTGCTGATCCAGCGGCATGGAGAAGCTAACACACTGAGAAGATCAGAAGTGGCACATAAGAAATATCTAATTGTATATACACACACACACACACACACACACACACATATAAATATTTGGCAAGGCTATGCAGCAAAGAGAACACTTACACAATGTTGGTGGGAATGCAAACGAGTTCAGCCACTTCAGCAATTTGAAGATTTCTCAAAGAACTTAAAACAGAATTACTGGCCGGGCATGGTGGCTCACACCTGTAAGCACTTTGGGAGGCCGAGGCAGGTGGATCATGAGGTCAGGAGATCGAGACCATCCTGGTGAACATGGTGAAATCCCATCTCTACTAAAAAAAAAAAAAAAAAAAAAAAAAATAGCCGGGTGTGGTGGCAGGAACCTGTAGTCCCAGCTACTTGGGAGGCTGAGGCAGGAGAATGGCGTGAGCCTGAGAGGCGGAGCTTGCAGTGAGCGGAGATTGCACCACTGCACTCCTGCCTGGGCAACAGAGCAAGACTCCATCTCAAAAAAAATTAATAATAATAAAACCAGAATTACCATTCTACCTAGCAATCCCATTAGTGGGCATGTACCCAAAGGAAAATAAATTGTTCTACCAAAAAGATACATGCATGTGTATGTTCATCACAGCACCATTCACAATAGCAAAGACATGGAATCAACCTATGTGCCCATTAATGTTGGACTGGATAAAGAAAATGTAGTACATTTACACAATGGAATATTATGCAGCCATAAGAAGGAATGGAATCATGTCCTTTGCAGAAACGTGGATGCAGCTGGAGACCATTATCCTAAGCAAATTAATGCAGAGGCAGAAAACAAAATATGGCATGTTCTCACTTATAAGCGGAAGGTAAGCATTGGATGCTCCTGGACATAAAGATGGCAACAATAGACACTGGGAGAAGGGTGGGAGGGGAGCAAGGGCTGAGAAACTACCTATTGGGTACTATGCTCAGTATCTGAGTGATGGGACTACTCGTACCCCAAACCTCTGCACTGTGTAATGTACCCATGTAACCAAACTGCACATGTATATCCTGAATCTAAAATAAAAAACTGAAATTATAAAAAGAAGTTTTTAATACAATAGCAAATACCTAAAAAAACAAACAAAAAAAAGAAGTGTTCCTATTTCTCCACATCCTCTGCAGCACCTGTTGTATCCTGATTTTTAAATGATCACCGTTCTAACTGGTGTGAGATGGTATCTCATTGTGGTTTTGATTCACATTTCTCTGATGGCGAGTGATGATGAGCATTTTTTCATGTGTCTGTTGGCTGTATGAATGTCTTCTTTTGAGAAGTGTCTGTTCATATCCTTTGCCCACTTTTTGATGGGGTTGTTTGTTTTTTTCTTGTAAATTTGATTGAGTTATTTGTAGGTTCTGGACATTAGCCCTTTGTCTGATGAGTAGATTGCAAAAATGTTTTCCCATTCTGTAGGTTGCCTGTTCAGTCTGATGGTAGTTTCTTCTGCTGTGCAGAAGCTCTTTAGTTTAATTAGATCCCATTTGTCAATTTTGGCTTTTGTTGCCATTGCTTTTGGTGTTTTAGACATGAAGTCCTTACCCATGCCTATGTCCTGAATGGTATTACCTAGGTTTTCCTCTAGGGTTTTTATGGTATAAGGTCTAACATTTAAGTCTCTAATCCATCTTGAATTAATTTTTGTATAAGGAGTAAGGAAAGGATCCAGTTTCAGCTTTCTACTTATGGCTAGCCAATTTTCCCAGCACCATTTATTAAATAGGGAATCCTTTCCCCATTTCTTGTTTTTGTCAGGTTTGTCAAAGATCAGACGGCTGTAGATGCGTGGTATTATTTCTGAGGGTTCTGTTTTGTTCCATTGGTCTATATCTCTGTTTTGGTACCAGTACCATGCCATTTTGGTTACTGTAGCCTTGTAGTATAGTTTGAAGTCAGGTAGTGTGATACCTCCAGCTTTGTTCTTTTGACTTAGGATTGTCTTTGCAATGTGGGGTCTTTTTTGGTTCCATATGAACTTAAGGCAGTTTTTTTCCAATTCTGTGAAGAAAGTCATTGGTAGCTTAATGGGGATGGCATTGAATCTATAAATTACCTTGGGCAGCATGGCCATGTTCACAATATTGATTCTTCCTATCCATGAGCATGGTATGTTCTTCCATTTGTTTGTGTCTTCTTTTATTTCACTGAGCAGTGGTTTGTAGTTCTCCTTGAAGAGGTCCTTTACATCCCTTGTAAGTTGGATTCCTAGGTATTTTATTCTCTTTGAAGCTATTGTGAATGGGAGTTCATTCATGATTTGACTCTCTGTTTGTCTGTTACT
The DNA here is from genome assembly GCF_043159975.1 of Macaca nemestrina. NCBI lineage: Eukaryota > Metazoa > Chordata > Mammalia > Primates > Cercopithecidae > Macaca > Macaca nemestrina. The sequence continues at coordinate 33,295,103 of NC_092145.1, forward strand.
GGTGTATAAGAATGCTTGTGATTTTTGCACATTGATTTTGTATCCTGAGACTTTGCTGAAGTTGCTTATCAGCTTAAGGAGATTTTGGGCTGAGACAATGGGGTTTTCTAAATATACAATCATGCCATCTGCAAACAGGAACAATTTGACTTCTTCTTTTCCTATCTGAATACCTTTTATTTCTTTCTCTTGCCTGATTGCCCCAGCCAGAACTTCCAACACTATGTTGAATAGGAGTGGTGAGAGAGGGCATCCCTGTCTTGTGCCAGTTTTCAAAGGGAATGCTTCCAGTTTTTGCCCATTCAGTATGATACTGGCTGTGAGTTTGTCATAAATAGCCCTTATTATTTTGAGATACATTCCATCAATACTGAATTTATTGAGAGTTTTTAGCATGAAGGACTGTTGAATTTTGTCAAAGGCCTTTTCTGCATCTATTGAGATAATCATGTGGTTTTTGTGTTTGTTTCTGTTTATATGCTGGATTACGTTTATTGATTTGCGTATGTTGAACCTGCCTTGCATCCCAGGGATGAAGCCCACTTGATCATGGTGGATAAGCTTTTTGATGTGCTGCTGGATTCGGTTTGTCAGCATTTTATTGAGGATTTTTGCATTGATGTTCAGCAGGGATATTGGTCTAAAATTCTCTTTTTTTGTTGTGTCTCTGTCAGGCTTTGGTATCAGGATGACGTTGGCCTCATAAAATGAGTTAGGGAGGATTCCCTCTTTTTCTATTGATTGAAATACTTTCAGAAGGAATGGTGCCAACTCCTCCTTGTACCTCTGGTAGAATTCAGTTGTGAATCCGTCTGGTCCTGGACTTTTTTTCGTTGGTAGGCTATTAATTAATGCCTCAATTTCAGAGCCTGCTATTGGTCTATTCAGAGATTTTACTTCTTCCTGGTTTAGTCTTGGGAGAGTGTAAGTGTCCAAGAATTTATCCATTTCTTCCAAGTTTTCTAATTCATTCACGTAGAAGTGTTTATAGTATTCTCTGATGGTAGTTTGTATTTCTGTGGGGTCGGTAGTGATATCCCCTTTATCATTGTTTTTGGTGTCTATTTGATTCTTCTCTCTTTTCTTCTTTATTAGTCTTGCTAGTGGTCTATCAATTTTGTTGATCTTTTCAAAAAACCAGCTCCTGGGTTCATTGATTTTTTGGAGGGTTTTTTGTGTCTCTATCTCCTTCAGTTCTGCTCTGATCTTAGTTATTTCTTGCCTTCTGCTAGCTTTTGAATGTGTTTGTTCTTGCTTCTCTAGTTCTTTTAATTGTGATGTTGGGGTGTCAATTTTAGATCTTTCCAGCTTTCTCTTGTGGGCATTTAGTGCTATAAATTCCCCTCTACATACTGCTTTAAATGTGTCCAGAAAAATATTTTGAGCATCACTTTTATGCAGTAGAAAATAATTTAAAATATGTTAGTTCTTATAGTAAACTAACATAAAATGAAATAGTATGCACCATTTTCATGGAGTTTTTAAAGCTTTATTACAGTAAACTTCACATTACTAAAAGTATACAGTTCAATATTTTGATACAGTTATGTATCTGTGAAATTGTTAACATAATCAAGATACTGAGCATATCCATCACCCTCAAAGTTTTCTTGTGTCACTCCTGCCACAAATCCCCTCTCCAGGCATTCTGTCTGTTAATATAGATTAGTTTGCATTTTCTAGAATTTTACATACACAAATAACAGAGTATATACTCTTTTTTGCCTAATTTCTTTCACTCAGCAAAATTATTTTGAGATTCTTCGATGTTGATGTGTGTATTAATAATTCATTCCTTTTTACTGATGAGTAATATTACATGTGTGGATAGATCAACAATTATTTATCCAATCACCTTTTGACGGACCTTTGGTTAGCTTCCAGCCTTTGGGTATTTTATACAAAGTTTCTATGAATATTCATATACAAGTCTTTGTGTAGACATTCATTTTCATTTCTCTTGGGTAAAAACCTAGGAGTGGAGTGGCTGGATCATAAGACAGGTATATATTTAACTTTTTAGGATATTTAACTTTCTAGGAAACTAGGAGCTGTTACCCAAAATAGTTATATAATTTCAGTTTTTCACCAGCAGTATTTGAGAGTTACAGGTCCAAAAAAAAAAAAAAAAAGAAAAAAAAAAAAAAGAGAGTTACAGGTCCTCCACATCCTCACCAACATTTAGTATGAGCACATAGCATACATTTTTATATTTTTGTTGTTTGAATAAGTGTGTAGTTTTGATTTGCACATCTTCAGTGGCTAATTGTTCATTTTTTATGTGCTTATTATATCTTCTTTGGTGCTGGATCTGTTTAAATATTTTGTCTGTTATTTATTGTATTATTTATTTTGTTATTATTGAATTTTGAGTTTATTTTACATATTTTGGATACAAATTAAGTATTAGTTATGTGAAATAAAAATGTTTACTCAACTCAGTGGCTTGTCATTTCTTTTTCTTACATGAGAACATAAGTTCCTAACTTTAATAAACTCCAATTTATCAGTGTTATTTTACAGATTATGCTTTTGCTATTGTATCTAAGACACCATTTCCTAGTCTAAGGCCATAAAGATTTACACTATCTTTCCTTTTATGAGGTTTGTAGTTTTAGCATTTGTTGTTAGTCCTATGATCATTTTGAGTTAAATTTTGTCTATGATGCATGGTATTAATTGAGACTTATTTCTTTTGCTCATTCTTGTTTTTGAATGTGAATATTTAAGTGTTCCAGTATTTTTTTTGAAAAGACTATCCTTTCCCCACTGACCTGCCTTTGAATCTCTATAAAAAATCAATTGAACTTTTATAGCAGGTCTATTTCTATACTTAATTTTGTTCCATTAATAAATATGTCTGTCTTTATGCCAATAACAAACTATATTTATGGCTGTAGATTTTTAATAAATCTTGAAATAGGGCCATGTAATTCCTTCAACTTCATTATTTTTCAAATTGGCTTGAATATTCTACATCTTTCACATTTCTATATGAAGTTTAGAATTGTCTTGTCCATTTCTACAAAAAGACTTGCTGAGATTTTGATTGGGATTTTATTGAATTTCTACATTAATTTGAGAACTAACATTTTAACAATATTAAGTCTTCCAACCCATAAACAGAGGGTATCTCTACACTCATTTAGGCTTTTATTTTATCTCAGTAATGTGTTTGTATTTTTCAGTGTACAAGGATTACACATCTTTTGCTTAATTATTTTATATGTTTTATTTTTTGGTTACAAGGATATATGGCATATTGGTGAAGTCTGGGTGAAGAATGGGATATTATACCATTAAGTAATTTCTCATCCCTCACTCCCCCACAGATTCCCACCTTTCTGAGTTTCCAATGTCTGTTATTTCACACTCTATGTCCATGTGTACACACAGTTTAGCTACCACTTATAAGTGAGAACATGCAGTCTTTGACTTCTGAGTTATTTGTTTCTGAGTTATTTTACTTAAGATAATGGCCTCCAGTTCCATCCATGTTGTTGTGAAAGATACAATTTCATTTTTTAATAGTGCAATAGTATTTCATTCTATGTATGTATATGTATACTATGTTTTCTTTGTTCATTAATCCATTGATGGGTACAGGTTGAATCCGTATCTTTGCTATTGTGAATAGTGCCATGATAAACATACAAGTGTAGTTATCTTTTTAAAATAATGATTCATTTTCTTTTGGATAGATACCTAGTAATGGGATTGCAAGATTGAATGATAGTTTTTCTTTTAGTTCTTTAAGAAATCTCCATACTGCTTTCCATAGAGGATTCCCTAATTAACATTCCCACCAACAGTGTATAAGTGTTCCCTTTTCTCCACATCCTCACCGACATCTGTTATTTTGTTTTACTTTTTAATAACAGCCATTCTGATTAGTTTTAATTTGTATTTCTCTGATGATAAGTGTAGTTGTTCATTATTTCACATGCTTTCTGGCCATTTGTATGCCTTATTTTGAAAAATCTATACATGTCCTTTGCCAGCTTTTTAATGGGGTTATTTATTTTGTTGTTGTTATTGTTGAGTTGTTTAAGGTCCTTGTAAATTCTGGATATCAGTTCCTTGCCAGATGTGTAGTTGGCAAATATTTTCTCCCATTTCTTAGGTTGTTTGTGCATTCTGTTGATTATTTCTATTACTGTGCTGAAGCTTTCTAGTTTAATTAAATACCATATGTCTATTTTTGATTTTGTTGTTTGTGCTTTTGAGGTCTTAGTTATGAATTCTTCATCTAGACCAGTGTCCATCCAGAAGAGTTTTCTCTATGTTTTCTTCCAGTATTTTAATAGTTTCAGGTCTTACATTTAAATCATCTTGAGTCAATTTTTGTATATGATGAGAGATAAGGGCCCAGTTTTATTCTTCTGCATATGGAAATCCAATTTTCTCAGCACCATTTATTGAAAAGGACGTCCTTTCCCAGTGTGCGTTTTTGATGACTTTGCCAAAGATCAGTTGGTTGTAGATATGTGGCTTTTTGAGTTCTCTATTCTGTTTCATTGATCTATGTGCCTATTTTTATACCAGTGCCATAGTTCATGTGCTTAAATGTTACCATAAACAATATGTTTTAAATTTTAATTTCCTATTCTTTATTTATAGTTCATAAAAATGCTGGTGATATTTTTTACATTGGTTTTTATCCTGCAAGCTTGCTAAATGTACTTATTAATTCTAGAACTAATATTTGTAGAACACAGGTTTTCTACATTGGTGATTCTCTCATAAGAGAATAAGGAAAATTTGACTTCTCCCTTTCCAATATGAATGTCTTTAGATTTTTTTCTCTTGCCTCATTTCACTGACTAGAACATTCAGTACAAGGTTGAATAGTAATGGTGTAAGCAGACACACTTGCTTTATTCCTAATCTTAAGGGAAAATAATTTAGCCTTTCACCAATAAGTATGATAGATGTTAGCTGTAAGTTTATCATAGATAACTTTTACATGTTGAGAAAATCTCCTTCTATTTTTAGTTTTGTTGAGAACTTTTTATTATAAAATAGATGTATAGATGTTGGTTTTGACAAATACTTTCTCTGCATAAATTGAGATGATTGTGTTTTATTAATTCATTAATATAATGAATTACATTTAATTGATTTTGAATGTTAAACTAACCTGGTATTGCTAGACTGAACTCCATCAGACTATAACATATTGTTTTTATTAAATATTGTTTTATTTAAATTGCTAAAGTTTTGTTAAAATTTTTTGCATCCATACTCATGAAGATTACTGGTCCATAGTATTACTTTCTTGTAATATTTTATATGGTTTTGGTATTAGGTTAATGTTGGACTCATAAAATGATTTGGAAGATATTTTCCCTTCTCAAATTTTCTGTTAAGGTTCTTGAAGAATTAATATTATTTCTTTTCAAAATATTTGATAGAATTCATTAGTGTTTCCACATGGGGCCTGGTATTTGCTTTTTCTGAGGATATTTAATTATTAGTACATTTCTTTAACAGATAGGAAGATATTCAGGTTTTCTATTTTTATGAATGACTTTTTGTTTCTGTCTTTCAAAAGATTCACCCATTTCATCCAAGTTTTAAAATTCATTGTCATAATATTGTTATTATTTTAATATTCATAGAATCTATAGCTATGTCATCTCTATCATTGCTCATATTGATATTTTGTTGTTTTTTTCCATTTCTTGACTAGTCGTTTATTAATTTTATTAATCTCAATAAAACTAATTTTAGTTTCATTGATTTTCTAAATTTCTGTTTTCTTTTTCACTAATTCCTCTTTTGATCTTTATTATTTATTTTTTTTCCTTTTTCTCTGGGTTAGTTTGCTCTTCTTTTTTTGTTAAAAATAGAAACTGAAATAATTTACACTCCCACCAACACTGTAAAAGCATTTCTGTTTCTACCCATCCTCTCCAGCATCTATTGTTTCCTGACTATTTAACGATCACCATTCTAACTGGCATGAGATGGTATCTCATAGTAGTTTTGATTTGCATTTCTCTAATAACCAGTGATGATGAGCTTTTTGTTTGTTTGTTAGCAGCATAAATGTCTTCTTTTGAGAAGTGTCTGTTCATATCCTTCACCCAGTTTGTCAGATTGCAAAAATTTTCTCCCATTCTGTAGGTTGCCTGTTCACTCTGATGGTAGTTTCTTTTGCTGTGCAGAAGCTCTTTAGTTTAATTAGCCATCATTGTGGAAGACAGTGTGATGATTCTCAAGGATCTAGACCCAGAAATACCATTTGACCCAGCAATTCTATTACTGGGTATATACCCAAAGGATTATAAATCATTCTATTATAAAGACAAATGTGCACATGTTTATTGCAGCACTATTCACAATAGCAAAAACTTGGAACCAACCCAAATGCCCATCGATGATAGACTGGTTAAAGAAAGTGTGGCACATATACACCATGGAATACTATGAAGCTATAAAAAAAGGATGTTTTCACGTCCGTGGATGAAGCTGGAAACCATCATTCTCAGCAAACTAACACAGGAACAGAAAACCAAACACCGCATGTTCTCACTCATAAGTGGGAGATGACAATGAGAACACATGGACACAAAGAGGTGAACATCACACACTGGGGCCTGGTAGGGGGTGGGGATAGAGGAGGGATAGCATTAGGAGAAATACCTAATGTAGATGACAGGTTGATGGGTGCAGCAAACCACCATGACACGTGTATACCTATGTAACAAACCTGCACATTCTGCACATGTATCCCAGAAGTTAAAGTATAATATAAAAAAGTAGAAGCTGATGTCATTTACTTGAGAAACTTCTTTTCTAATATATGTGTTTAGTGCAATAAATTTTCTGCTGCATATTGTTTTGTCTTTTACAAAATATATATATTATACAAATATCACTTTTCCATTTGTTGGGAATCTAAAAAGGTGATTCTTAAACTGAATGTGTACAGTGCTAATGCAAGGAGAACACAAAACAAAGGCTAAATATTAGAAATAATTTTAAACTTCAATGTTATTAATGACAAATAATTTAAAATAAAAGGACACATAATGGCATAGCATGAAATATTTTAAGGTATTTTTATCAGGTAAAACACATGATTTCAAGAAATCATGTTCTTTGCAGCAACATGGATGCAGTTGGAGGTCATTATCTTAAGTGAATTAAGGCAGGAACAGAAAGGCAAATACCACACGTTCTCACTTATAAGTGGGAACTAAACATTGAACACACATGCATATAAACATGGGAACAATAGATACTGCAGACTAGTGGAGGGGGGAATGGCAGAGGGAAACATGGATTGAAAAACTGCTTAACCCATACTATGCTCACTGCCTGGGTGGTGGGATCTATATTTCAAATCTCAGCATCATGCAATATTTCCATATAACAAACTTGCACATGTACCCCCTATATCTAAAATAAAATTAAACTAATTTTTAAAGAAGAAATTTTATACTGATGGTAAGCCACCTTGCTCTAATTCATCCAAACTCTTTGGAGGGTCTCTTTTACTTTCCTTTACTGCCAGAAATGCATTATCAAAACTTCGTGATAAGCACAGAACTATATAACAGAGGTATACACAGAGGCCAGTGAGAACGCATGTGTGGAATAACCATGGAAGACTTCACAGAGCAATAAAATGGTATGTGTATTGAAGAATTAATAAGAGTTCATGGAGGACATATGGGGTGTGATCATAATATAAATGTGTACTTTGTTGGAAAAGCTTTCAGCGACAGAATTGGGAGATCACTGAAACCTGTGAGGAAGTAGAGGTTATAGGGCTGATATAGTTTAAGGCCAATGAGGCAGAATAATCCCTGCTCTAAGCATAGGAATATGGACTATATAACAGAACCCACAGGAGGAAATATGATGAGTATCTGCTTAATAAGTCATTGTTGAAATCCTTTACTTAAACTTTGTGCTTCAGGACTTATATGTAACTTCTTATTTGTGAAGCAAAACATCCTGTCTGATTTTTTTGGATAGTGCTAAACTTGACTGAAATGATTCTGACTATAAACGATCAAGAGTAGAAAAATGATTTTTAAAAAGTTGCAAATACTATGTCAGTACTTTAACAGAAAATACTAATGTCTATTTAAATAGTTTGGTATATCGTACATATTTTTTAAAGATTATCTAAATTTTCTCCTCATAAAATCCAGGAAAAAAAAGCAGCACTGTTTTTTGTTTGTTTGTTTGTTTTTGTTTTTTTGTTTTGTTTTGTTTGAGATGGTGTATCGCTCTGTTGCCCAGGCTGGAGTGTAGTGGTGTGATCTCAGCTCACTGCAAGCTCCACCTTCTGGGTTCACGCCACTCTCCTGCCTCAGCCTCACAAGTAGCTGGGATTACAGGCGCCCTTCACCATGCCCAGCTAATGTGTTTTTTTTTTTTTTTTTTTTTTTTTTTTTTTTTTTTAGTAGACCCGGGGTTTCACTGTGTTAGCCAGGATGGTCTCGATTTCCTGATCTTGTGATCCGCCCGCGTGGCCTCTCAAAGTGCTGGGATTACAGGGGTGAGCCACCGTGCCTGGCCAAAAAAAACAGCACTTTTTGTAATGGTTTCTTTGAAATGGTGAAAGTAATTAGGCTAAGCTTTTTAATCAGTTGTAGAGGTAGGGCTAAGAAATAAACAAGAACACAGATCAGGAATAATGAGTAATCTATCAGATTGTCTCATGGATTTTTTTTTTAGTTTTACAAATAATCTTTATTGAAAATGGAAGAGTTCCAATCTCTTTACCCCAAGGATTTGTCAGCAAGTTTAGCAATTAGAACTTGATGTAATAGATGTTGTTTTAATGGATTATGGTCTATGTGTTTTCTAAATTTTGAGCAGCTATGTGAAATGAAAAAGGTTCAGTAGTGAAGCTTTTCTTCTTTGTCCTAGCAGCTGAATATTGGAATAATTTTGGGTTTACCACAGTGCTTCAGTCCCTGCTCTGCTAGCATTTGCTGTTGTTCTGTCAGAATAGCTTTGAGTTTCCTTCACAAAGCTCTGTTGGGACATGTATTCAAATCATTTTTGTGCATTACAAATTACTTCACAACATCAAGAAGTGACAACGCTGTGATTCCTATTCTAGAGTAGGCATGATCTAAATTTATTGTGGAAAGGGGTCCTATGTGAACGATATATTTTGATAGGCAAAGAGAACCAATGATTAATTTTCATTGTGCCCATAATGTCCCCACCCCCCCACCCCCGCCCCACAACCTGTTAAGTAACAGCTTGCTTCCTATCTTGCTAGACTTTGAGGCCTTTAGGTAAACAATCTTGTACTCTTTCACTGGAGAACAGTCAAAGAAAAAAAAGAAAATAGAAAGAAATGATTAAATGCACAATTTTCTGAGATAAATAGGAAAGTCAATACAACAGCAAGCATAGAAGACTTTCCAGGTTATAGATGAAATATTGTCCATTTAAATTTTTTACTCTGGGTTCTCTCTTGCTTTGTATATGGAGTGCTGATGGAGGGAGAGAATACCAGGTGATGATCAATGATTGTCTTTTGACTTCAAGCTGTATCTGAGGAACTCTTTTTAAGTAAATTATTTCTGGAGTTCAATTTCAAAGGTAACTGAACTCCTTTCTCTGTTTTTATGCTTTGATTTACTTTGTGTTCTGCTTTGTTATTTTGAAGGGAAAATGTCCTCTTGGTGTAGAGTTCCTTTTACTGTGCTATCTTATGAAGTTTGAAGAAGGATTTATTGCTTTTTCTAGAGCACAATAAAGTTCAACTATCATACTTCTACCTGCAAAATAAAAGAAAAAAAATTACTACACATACACAGTCTCTGAGAATCAGCCAGACCTTAACAAGAAATACATGCCCATCAGGGCAACCCATTAGTTTTTTTTTTGTTTGTTTGTTTGTTTGTTTGTTTTTTTTAAGAGATTCACTCATTCTCAACCTCTTTTGAAGGGGGAAAAGAAAATAATTCACTCGGTCAGTTTTGCACACAAAGGAGAAAACTTTCTGCCAACCCCATCACTTTAGCATGAGAGATGACTCTTGTTATCCATAGATAACAAATGTCAAATTTAGAATAAATTGAATAGAACACTAAGGTCCCTGAGATTGACATTTCAGGGGAATGCACAAGTCTAGGGATACAGAGAAGTGAACAACAACAACAACAAAAAGAGAAACAATTGGAGGATATACATGAAAGGTCATGTAGAAGAGCCTACTAAAAATAGGTGCACAATATAGAATGGTCATTATGGGGGCAAGTTAGAGGGGCATCATCCATCACTGTGGAAACATAAGAATTGGTTTAATGATCCATTAAAATGGATTTGTGATTTAGAAAGTGGTGTTACTCGCATTTGAATAAAAACATGCACAACAAGTGATAGAACAAGGACAGAAGGACCTGGCTTCTATGAATAGAGGTAATCTCCTTCCCCGTCATTTTTTTGCCAAATTTAATTCAGGTAAAGAGAACTGAATTCAGTCAGATAATGAGAGATAATTTTGATGAATTCTTGGAAATTTTTTTTTAATTCTTTCTTATTATTATACTTTAAGTTCTAGGGTACATGTGCATAACGTGCAGGTTTGTTACATATGTATACTTGTGCCATGTTGCTGTGCTGCACCCATCAACTCGTCAGCACCCCTCAACTCGTCATTTACATCAGGTATAACTCCCAATGCAATCCCTCCCCCCTCCCCCCTCCCCATGATAGGCCCCGGTGTGTGATGTTCCCCTTCCCTAGTCCAAGTGATCTCATTGTTCAGTTCCCACCTATGAGTGAGAACATGCGGTGTTTGGTTTTCTGTTCTTGTGATAGTTTGCTAAGAATGATGGTTTCCAGCTGCATCCATGTCCCTACAAAGGACACAAACTCATCCTTTTTTATGGCTGCATAGTATTCCATGGTGTATATACGCCACATTTTCTTAATCCAGTCTGTCACTGATGGACATTTGGGTGGATTCCAAGTGTTGGCTATTGTGAATAGTGCCGCAATAAACCTACGTGTGCATGTGTCTTTATAGCAGCATGATTTATAATCCTTTGGGTATATCCCCAGTAATGGGATGGGTGGGTCATATGGTACATCTAGTTCTAGATCCTTGAGGAATCGCCATACTGTTTTCCATAATGGTTGAACTAGTTTACAATCCCACCAACAGTGTAAAAGTGTTCCTATTTCTCCACAGCCTCTCCAGCACCTGTTGTTTCCTGACTTTTTAATGATTGCCATTCTAACTGGTGTGAGATGGTATCTCATTGTGGTTTTGATTTGCATTTCTCTGATGGCCAGTGATGATGAGCATTTTTTCATGTGTCTGTTGGCTGTATGAATGTCTTCTTATGAGAAATGTCTGTTCATATCCTTTGCCCACTTTTTGATGGGGTTGTTTGTTTTTTTCTTGTAAATTTGTTTGAGTTCTTTGTAGGTTCTGGATATTAGCCCTTTGTCAGATGAGTAGATTGCAAAAATTTTCTCCCATTCTGTAGGTTGCCTGTTCACTCTGATGGTAGTTTCTTTTGCTGTGCAGAAGCTCTTTAGTTTAATGAGATCCCATTTGTCAATTTTGGCTTTTGCTGCCGTTGCTTTTGGTGTTTTAGACATGAAGTCTTTGCCCATGCCTATGTCCTGAATGGTACTACCTAGGTTTTCCTCTAGGGTTTTTATGGTATTAGGTCTAACATTTAAGTCTCTAATCCATCTTGAATTAATTTTCATATAAGGAGTAAGGAAAGGATCCAGTTTCAGCTTTCTACTTATGGCTAGCCAATTTTCCCAGCACCATTTATTAAATAGGGAATCCTTTCCCCATTTCTTGTTTTTCTGAGGTTTGTCAAAGATCAGATGGCTGTAGATGTGTGGTATTATTTCTGAGGACTCTGTTCTGTAAACCATCAAAGATCAAAAGAGACAAAGAAGGCCATTACATAATGGTAAAAGGATCAATTCAACAGGAAGAGCTAACTATCCTAAATATATATGCACCCAATACAGGAGCACCCAGATTCATAAAGCAAGTCCTTAGAGACTTACAAAGAGACTTAGATTCCCATACAATAATAATAGGAGACTTCAACACTCCACTGTCAACATTAGACAGATCAACGAGACAGAAAGTTAACAAGGATATCCAGGAATTGAACTCAGCTCTGCAGCAAGCAGACCTAATAGACATCTATAGAACTCTCCACCCCAAGTCAACAGAATATACATTCTTCTCAGCACCACATCGCACTTATTCCAAAATTGACCACATAATTGGAAGTAAAGCACTCCTCAGCAAATGTACAAGAACAGAAATTGTAACAAACTGTCTCTCAGACCACAGTGCAATCAAACTAGAACTCAGGACTAAGAAACTCAATCAAAACTGCTCAACTACATGGAAACTGAACAACCTGCTCCTGAATGACTACTGGGTACATAATGAAATGAAGGCAGAAATAAAGATGTTCTTTGAAACCAATGAGAACAAAGATACAACATACCAGAATCTCTGGTACACATTTAAAGCAGTGTGTAGAGGGAAATTTATAGCACTAAATGCCCACAAGAGAAAGCAGGAAAGATCTAAAATTGACACTCTAACATCACAATTAAAAGAACTAGAGAAGCAAGAGCAAACGCATACAAAAGCTAGCAGAAGGCAAGAAATAACTAAGATCAGAGCAGAACTGAAGGAGATAGAGACACAAAAAACCCTCCAAAAAATCAATGAATCCAGGAGTTGGTTTTTTGAAAAGATCAACAAAATTGACAGACCGCTAGCAAGACTAATAAAGAAGAAAAGAGAGAAGAATCAAATCGATGCAATAAAAAATGATAAAGGGGATATCACCACCGACCCCACAGAAATACAAACTACCATCAGAGAATACTATAAACACCTCTACGCAAATAAACTAGAAAATCTAGAAGAAATGGATAATTTCCTGGACACTTACACTCTTCCAAGACTAAACCAGGAAGAAGTTGAATCCCTGAATAGACCAATAGCAGGCTCTGAAATTGAGGCAATAATTAATAGCCTACCAACGAAAAAAAGTCCAGGACCAGATGGATTCACAGCTGAATTCTACCAGAGGTACAAGGAGGAGCTGGTACCATTCCTTCTGAAACTATTCCAATCAATAGAAAAAGAGGGAATCCTCCCTAACTCATTTTATGAGGCCAACATCATCCTGATACCAAAGCCTGACAGAGACACAACAAAAAAAGAGAATTTTAGACCAATATCCGTGATGAACATTGATGCGAAAATCCTCAATAAAATACTGGCAAACCGGATTCAGCAGCACATCAAAAAGCTTATCCACCATGATCAAGTGGGCTTCATCCCTGGGATGCAAGGCTGGTTCAACATTCACAAATCAATAAACATAATCCAGCATATAAACAGAACGAAAGACAAGAACCACATGATTATCTCAATAGATGCAGAAAAGGCTTTTGACAGAATTCAACAGCCCTTCATGCTAAAAACGCTCAATAAATTCGGTATTGATGGCACGTACCTCAAAATAATAAGAGCTGTTTATGACAAACCCACAGCCAATATCATACTGAATGGGCAAAAACTGGAAAAATTCCCTTTGAAAACTGGCACAAGACAGGGATGCCCTCTCTCACCACTCCTATTCAACATAGTGTTGGAAGTTCTGGCTAGGGCAGTCAGGCAAGAGAAAGAAATCAAGGGTATTCAGTTAGGAAAAGAAGAAGTCAACTTGTCCCTGTTTGCAGATGACATGATTGTATATTTAGAAAACCCCATTGTCTCAGCCCAAAATCTCCTTAAGCTGAAAAGAAACTTCAGCAAAGTCTCAGGATACAAAATCAATGTGCAAAAATCACAAGCATTTTTATACACCAGTAACAGACAGACAGAGAGCCAAATCAGGAATGAACTTCCATTCACAATTGCTTCAAAGAGAATAAAATACCTAGGAATCCAACTTACAAGGGATGTAAAGGACCTCTTCAAGGAGAACTACAAACCACTGCTCAGTGAAATAAAAGAGGTCACAAACAAATGGAAGAACATACCATGCTCATGGATAGGAAGAATGAATATCATGAAAATAGCCATACTGCCCAAGGTAATTTATAGATTCAATGCCATCCCCATCAAGCTACCAACGAGTTTCTTCACAGAATTGGAAAAAACTGCTTTAAAGTTCATATGGAACCAAAAAAGAGCCCGCATCTCCAAGACAATCCTAAGTCAAAAGAACAAAGCTGAAGGCATCACGCTACCTGACTTCAAACTATGCTACAAGGCTACCGTAACCAAAACAGCATGGTACTGGTACCAAAACAGAGATATAGACCAATGGAAATTATTTTTAAACTTTCTTAGAAATAACCTTCGAGGAGAGCAACATTGAGCAGAGAAAAATTAAACACTCCAAATTCTAATTTCTCTTTTGCCACTAATTAGCTAACACTATCTTTGCCAACTTTTCAGGCCTCAATTTCTTCATTTATGAAAAGAGAATTTCTAAGTTCCCTTTCTATTATTACATTTTATTGCCCTCCACAAATACATATTGAATACCTGCTTATCCTGGAGCCAGATTGCTTGAATTCAAATCTTGATTGCAATTTGTAAGTTGTGTGACCTCAAATCAAGTTTAACTTATCTGTGCTTTGGTTCCTTGATCTATTGTATAATTCCAATAACTATATGATAGAGTTGTTATGAAGATGAAATAAGTTAATATATTTAAAGTGTTTATAAAAGTTTCCAACATACAGTATGCTTTACTAAAGTGTAGTTATTAATATATCAAATGCTGTGTTAAGTGTTACAGAATAAGAAGAGTTAAGAGATTAATTCTGTCTTTAAGGAATCTGCAGTCTATGGGAGTAACTCAGAAAGGCAAACAAAGAATGATGGGACTAAATCTAGTTCAGGAAAGACTTCACAGAGGAGATAACATTTTGAAATAAGCCTTAAAGGTTTACAAATTTACCAGTGGGGAAGAAAATTAAAAGATATTCCAAGTTAAGGGGACAATGAGAAGAGGCACACAGACAGGCCAGTGAATGATAGGAAGTTCTAAGGTATGTGACTCATATGCAAGCTACACAAAAGAAAGTATTCGAGTATTTGATTCATTAGTCACTGTCCAATATTGAAGACCTCAAATGAACAATTCTTATACCCAATAAAGTCTTATAACTCTCTGGTTTGTCTAGGAATAAGTTGATTTCCGGTGTGTTCTAGTTGGTTAGGTGTGGTTAAGGTCAGCAAACAGAAAGCTTTTACATAAAGTGACACTTTCTATACTATGCCCCTTTGGGCATGATAAACATTTAGAGTGTCATGGCCTATCCATTATAAACAATGCCTTCAACCATACCCGGTACCTTGTTTAGTCCAACCAAGTCAGCTCTGACTAGGCAAAATTCCCTTGATCTTTTCCTTTTCAGCTTTACTGAGGTATAATTGAAAAATAAAAATTATATATATTTAATGTGTACGACGTGATGTTTTGATATACATATACATTGTGTAATGATTATCACAGTCAAGTTAATTAACATATCTATCACCTCATGTCTTCATTTGTGGTGAGAATACTTAAGATCTCTTCTCTCAGCAACTATCAAGTATACAATATATTATTGTTAACTATAGTCACCAGGCTGTGCATTAGGTTTTCAGAACTTACTCATTTTATCACTGCACAATTGTACCCTTTGACCATCTTTCTGTTTCCCCCACCTCTTGACTCCTGGTAACCACCATTCTACTGTCGGCTTCTATGAGTTCCACTTCTTTAGACTCCAGGTATGAGATCATGTAGTATTTCTCTTTCTGTGTCTAGATCATTTCACTTAGCATAATGTCCTCCAAGTTCATTCATGTTTTTACAACTTGATTTTAATAGTCTCAATCCACAAGCTGATGGGGGCCAGGAATTACATGTCATCTATATGCTTTACTTCCCTTGTTTAGCAGCACAATTCCCCTAAGGGAGCCATATTTACTCTTTTACTCCATGACCCATAGTAACCAACTCACATTTACAGAGGATGAGACAATACATGGGAGTCATGGCACTGTTGCCCATTATCTTTTTCATATTTGCTATCAAGCTACTGCGACTTACAATTTATATCAGACCTCCCCGAAACAAAACCTTGACCAAATCACAGGCAGCTCTCCCATATTCCTATGCCTTATATGCATGTGTATGAACCAAGTATCTTTCCCATAATCCCTATCTCATAAAGTTGCAGATGTCCCCACCTTCTCTGATGACAAGGTGCTGAAGTTCCAACTGGCTATGTGGCTTATGTCATTTGAATAATGATCATAGAAGAACTAAAGGTAGATATTTTTGCTATGAAATGTGAAAAAAATGAATATGAGTCATATTAAAAGGAATTGCATAGACTAATCATCATTAGAAAGAGGTAAATGGAAATAAGATTTGGACTTGTATCTAGCAAATTCCAGCAGATTTTCAATGGTTTGCTCTACAGTATCTTTTAATATGATATATGCCAAAGATGTAGGCTAAAATACAGTATACAGTTATCCAAGTGTCATATGCTTGAATTATAATACTTATTCCTAATAACCTAACTGGTTTTGAAAATTTTAGTTTTGGGTGCCTATATGGCAGCTTGCAGATTCAAAGTGTATTATTTCCCAAATTTGGCCCATTGGTGACCTAACCACCATATATTCTGTGAAAAACAACTCAGGCCCCAATACTCTTTTTTATCTGTCTTGGAAGGAAATCAATCTATAAATCATCTGCTAAAAATAACCTGCCTCCCCAATATTTTGGCACATAGTGATGTCTGTAGAACTTAGCTACGTCTCCTTTAAGTCATTGAAAATGTTCACAAAGAAATACAAATGTGCTTTTGCTGAAATGTCTCTTGTCAGATGTAAGTGATGAGGTCAACATTTGTGAGTCTTTAAAGTTTAGCTTCAGTGCCTTTACTAAATGATCTCCAAACATCACTGATGGAATATATTGCACTATGTATCTTAAAACACTGATATTTTATAATAGTTTTATATGACTGTGTTTATACTCTGGATTTAAAAATTTGGAATAATTATTTTAAATAAGTTATAATGTATGGACTAAATAATCTGGCAGACCCTGGAATAAATCAACTTTCAGGACAGATGGAAATCATGTTTAAATCCGTAAAAAAATAGCTAAGTGAGGCGATAGATACGTTAATTAGCTTGATTTAATTATGCCACATTGTATACATATACTGAAACATCACATTGCATCCCATAGGTGTATACTATTATGATTTGTCAATCAAAAATAATATTAACAATAATTTTTAAAGAAAAATCCAGAGATCAGTAAATGTCAGTGGTTCTTTCATATATATCCCTTGGATGCATACCTATAGGACCCAGTTTCTCTTGCACAAGTTGCATAATAGAATGAAACAGGACAAAAGAAAAAACATTGTTATCTTCATTTAATTCTAGGTCACTTAATATGAAAAGTGCCATTTGATTCCATCTTGCATATTTAATTTTTACTTTAAGATACAAAGTTCAGTTTTACCTCCTATTTTCACTGCAATTCATGTGAATTGATAGTTTCTCTCTCTTTTATTCTATTTAATTTTTTTTCTTTGCTGTTTCTACTTTAAGATCTATGCTCCAGTCTGACTGGTTTCCTGTCAGTTCCTGGGACACATGATGCTCATTTGTGTGTCAAGGCCTTCAGCTCCTCAGGGAGGCCTTTTGTAGCCTCAAAACTGGTTTAGAGCCATGATAGCACCAATATTTACAATTTTTAATATTCCTCACATCTATTTTTCTTATTCAGTGTCATTCTTCTCCACAGCCTAAGGTTTGTGAAGTCAGAACTCATATTTAATTTGTTCACTACTATAGTCTCAGTATCCTCAGTGCTTAACATATAGTTAATGAGTTTCTCGAAACCTTTCCAGGAAGCCCTTCCAGGTTAATTTCTTCAGACACTTAGCAGTTGTAGCGATGGTTTCTTTAGGTGTTATGTATGGTACGGATTATATAAGTTTCCATTTGCTTGTTATTGGTCCTGTAGATATCAAATTTTTGCCATAGAAATGGTTTTATCTTCCCAAACTAGACTAAAACCTCATTGATGGATAGAGTAAAGTCTAACTGTTTGATATTACCTATCTTGGCAATCATCATGCTCTGACTTAGTTGAAAGTAAGTGCTGTTGTATAAAGATACGCAGAAACAGGAATGCCTCTAAATATAGAGATAGTCTTGTTTTCTTGTCCAAGTTGTGTTGAGTCTTATTCTGGACTGAAATTGGAATGATTACTTTTCCTGCACTAGTGTACATCAAACATTTGAATTAGGAGGCAGAGTAAATATGTTTAATTTCAAGAAACTAACTACAATTTCATTTATAACATATATATGTAGGCGTAAGTTAACTTCTTTCAAAATTATTCCTGCTCATAAACGTTTAAAATGATGAGAGGTAAATTGGTTTCACATTTGTTGCTTCACAAGCGTACAGAATATTGTAATCATTGAATTTATTTGCTACTGAAGGATGAAAATTCAGACTTAAGCAAATCCCATAGGAGAATATCTAAAAATTCATTTGGTTTCTTATTAAGATTCAGGCATATGTTACTTTACTTTGGCACACACACACACACACACACACACACACACACACACACACACACACACGGGGAGAGAGAGAGAGAGATTCAACTTGCAAAGCCTATTCTCTGGCCCTGCTGGCCTAATATTAGGTTGGCGCAAAAGGAATTGTGGTTTTTGCCATTTAAAGTAATGGCAAAAAACCACAATAATATTTGCGCCAACCTAACACTTCCTGAAAAAACAGGGAGATTATAGAGTTAGTAGTAGTTAAATGTGTAAGTTGATTATACTCTATTTTTAGGTAAATCTTAAGACACAAGCCCTTTCTCACCAACACCTCCATAGGAACTAATATTCAGTCTAGACTTACAGTACCAGATTCTGTACTTTTAATATAGTTGGTATGTGATAATGTTTTGTTCAATTTATGAAGTTAGTAATGCTGTGATGGCCAATAAAAAAATATAAACTATTGAAGTATAGTATCCTGGGTCTGAAATGTTAATGGCCATTGTGTAGCAATAAATCAGATGAACTATATAATGCTGTTAAATGCTTGTTTTAGCTAAAAATATTGTTCTGTTTCTGCCACATTTTCCCCACTATCTTCCAGTTATTTGCTTACTGCTGTAAATTAATTTAAATCTGAAGGTAACATACGGTTTTGAGTCATGGTCGGAGGACTATAACTTCTTACATATCTAAGGAATTATACTTATCTATTGTCCTTTTCTTTTTCTCTAGACTTAGAAGATTGCTCTGCAAAGAGCAGGCTCTCCCTATACAGTTCTCAAACTTCACTGTGGGTTTCACCTAAAGTGTGGGTCAAGAATCTGCATTTTATGAATTCCTTCTCTTGGGTGAATCTGATGTAGATGTCCCATGGGGCCCCCTTTTAAGAAATATTGCAGTAAAATTTGATACCTGGCTGATGAAAGAGGAAGACAATTTGACAACAGCTTGGCAAAACCTTAAAAGTTTAGGGTTTTGATAAGTAAACATTTAAGCTCTGTTAAAAAGTATGCAAATTCACTGTAGTGAAGACAAGTTGAACCAGATAGGATAGAGGATGTTTGAGGACTTACTCTGCTGTCAACACATTTTCTCCAATAAGAGAACACAATTTTGTGGTACTGATGCTTCAAAAATGGTGATACGTAAAAAGAGAGGCAAAAAAAATCATGTAAAACATTCAGTAGTCCTTGTTTCATGGAAGAGCAAAGTACTATGAGATAGATTAAGACCTACTGGTCTATTTTCCTAAAAATTTTATATGGGTTTAATTTGTTTGTTTGTTACAGAGCACTTAACTAAATTTATGAACTAAGGGAGGTGCCTGAGAGATGCATCTGGGAGCTTTGCAAAGTTTTACTATATTTTTAAATGGTACAGGAACAGGGAGAATCTAGCTAACACCAATTATACAAAATGTGCATAATGTGTTGATTCTAAGATGTACTTCTGTATTGATTAGCCATGAAATATGCACTAATTTGGCTTGAATTATATCTGAGCAGGAAAGAAACAATCTTGAAAAAAACATCTGTTTAAGAACTTTTTTAACCATTTTAATAATGGAGTATAGGATTTTAAATATGTTGAGTAGCCTTTTTGAGCACATTTTATAAAATAAAAAATGATGGGACAATACAACTATTTACCCAATGGCATAAAATAACATTGAAGGTTTATAGAAACCATATCAAAGTGATATTAGAATAACTTGTGTTCGTAGGCAAGGAAATTTTATAGTTGTACTGTGATTCTGTAGTGCCCATATCAGCAATTGAAAATGATAATATCCATTTGAACTCTGTTACTGTGGTTACTTGTAGCATTGTCCCCCTTCCCCTTCCCTGGCCCTAGGGGAAAAAGTGTGTGGGAGGTACAAGGTCACTCTATTGTAATATGTGAAATCACTAGTTATAAATTCCCTGGGAAAGAATTCAGAACTCCTGTGTTCTCATTCAGACTCTACCACTAATAGATCAGTGTAATTTGTCACTTCATTTTCTAGGCTTCAGTTTCCTCATATGTCAAATGTGGATAATTCCTGCTTTATGTTTTTATAACACTTTATTTAAAATTGTTCTGAACTAAATATTTCTGTAGATGCTCATACCAGTTCCGAGAGATAGGTCAGATAGAGTCTATACCATAGAAAAGAATTACTGCAAGGAAAGGCAGTGTGGGCTTAACTAAGCCTTGCTATCAGACATGACTTAACATTATACTTACCATGCAACTTAAACTACAATTCAGATCATTGGCATAGGGATAGGTGAGCTATTCTGAGAAAGAAAAATATCCTGTTAAAGATATGTGATAACTGAGAGGTAGCATTTCGAATTTTTGTCATAATAAAATGTGTCAGGAAAAGATATGTTTTTCCTTTAGGAGCAGTTTCTTGACATAAAACAGAGAAAACTATCTGGCATGAATGAAAAAGCTGTTGCTATTAACTTCTAGAGCTATTCTGTCGTATATGGTAGCCACTAGCCACATGTGGATATTTAAATTTAAATTAATTAAAATAAAAATTAAATATCTCATAGTATCCATATTTTAAGTGTTCAATAGCTACTGTGTCTAGTGGTTGCTATTTGGACAACACAGACATAGAACATTTCTATAATCACAGAAAGTTCTATTAGACAGCCCTGCTCTGTAGTAATAGCTAATCAAGAAAAGCAATTGGAAAAAAAAGTTACCCTAATCATTATTGTTGCTTTTTGGACAACATAAACTCTCAAAGTTTCTTTCTTTAAACATTCCCCTTTTCTTCTTCCTCTCATCTAACATCACCTTTCACCCTTACTCTGTTAACATCTTGGCCTAAACCTTAGATAAATGTTACAGAAACAATCAATCTGTATTGGTGAAAAGGAAGGAAACGTAAATCATTGATTATGCTTTAATTCCCAAAGAAAAACTCAATAGGAAGAAAACCACTGTTTTGCCTATTTTGTTTCAGTCTAGAGAAATTAGCTGGAAGCCTAGAGGGTGGACTTTTTTCTTCTTTCCCTCTGTCTTCTCATCTAGCAAATGATCATGTCAAATTAAATAACCTCTAGGCATCCGTGCTGCTATGATTTTTAACATGAAGTTCAGTGACTGTTGTATAGGCAGGGTTAACAAGAATTCTTTTCTGGGAAGCTGAACTAATAGCGTCTGAAAAAGTTTCCAACTCTAGGATTCTAGGAGGGATTTTTAGGTTTTCCCATAATTTTGGTTCTTTTTTGGTACCCATGTGTCCATTGAACCCAACTTTTCTACTAACCACAAATTTAAAATAAATAATTCCATATTGCAATTTGGGGAATCTAGGTGTTTTATATAAGCCTCACAGTAACCACAAAGAAAAAGCCTCTAGTAGATATACTAAAGATAAAGAGAAAGGAGTCAAAGCATTTGACTACAAAAATTCATCAAATCACAGACAGCAAAATTAGCCAAACCATTTCTGAAACCATGTTCTTCAAAGAACAAACAAAGATGAGTTTTAGAGCCACAGATTTTTAGTTTGAACTACTAAAATCTTTAAAGGAGTTATTTAGAAAAAAGAAGAGTAGGAAAACAACAACAAAAAATTATAATACAGAGAAACCAAAAGGAATTGATAATACATGCATATAAAAGTTAAGGTTGTATTTGTTGTGAGTTGTTAGGGGCAGAGGTGGGGTGGTGAAGAGGATTAAACCAACAACCACAGTAGTGAGACTGAAAACTTTAGGAATGGCCTCTGATTAGATTATCTACCTGAAAAACAGGAGCATTTAGCTCCTACTTAGGGCAAAGAAGAATATGGTATAATTGCATCTTTAATGAAAGAACAAAAGAAGAGAATAAAATGATGATATAACATTTGAAGAGTTCTCAAGTGGTGATTTAGAGACTGAACCCATGGCAACCCACAAAAGCTGCTTGGAAAATCTTTCTGGGGCTACATTTCCACAATTATCTCCAATAGGCTGGTAATAGTACTGACTGTGGGACAAGAAGCCTAGATTTCACACTCAGCTTTGTCACTACTAAATGACTGAAATTGGTCTGTTCACTTCCCTTCTTTGGGATAATTTACCCTATATGTAAAAGGGTGGTTTTCAATTCGTGGACCAGATGATCACTAAGGTTTCTTTTCTCTTTTTTGAGACAGAGTCTCACTCTGTTGCCCAGGCTGGAGTGCAGTGGCGCAGTCTTTGCTCACTGCAACATCTGCCTCCCAGATTCAAGTGATTCTCCTGCCCCAGCCTCCCGAGTAATAGGGATTACAGGTGCCTGCCACCATGCCAGGCTAATATTTCGTATTTTTAGTAGAGATGGGGTTTCATCATGTTGGCCAGGCTGGTCTCTAACTCCTGACCTCGTGATCCGCCTGCCTTTGCCTCCTAAAGAGTTGGGATTATAGGTGTGAGCCGCCACACCTGGCCCGCTAACTAAGGTTTCTTACTCTACCATAATTCTCTAGTTTATTGAGGAACATCATGACAATAATGATGATAGCTACCATTTATTGCCTGCTTATGATGTGATACGGAGTGTTCAAAATGCTTCTTATGAATCTAGTACTCATTTAGTGATCATTACACAGTGAGGTAGGAATAATTATAACCACTATTGTTATATGCAAAAATCTGATAACTCAGAGATAATACATAACTTGTCCAAATTACCAGCTGATAAAGCCAGGATTTGAACTGTAATTTGGTTGTAGAGATCAAGTTCTTAAGAACTACATTGCTTTGCCACCTAAAATGTGAAGTAATATAAATTTCAGTATATATGGAACCCATGAGGAGAATGCCATTTGTCTGTATTTTCTCTTACTTTGAAGTCTCTCCAAAAACTTCCAACCCTTCAAGAATCTTTGATGTCATAATCATTATTCACTGCATGTTTTCTTTGTCAAAGGCATTGTGCTAGGTGCTTTATATAAATAAATTAATTATCACGCAAACCCTATGAAATTTGGACTATTATTATCCCTTTTCTATGGATGAGAAAACTGAGACACAGAATTTGGCAATCCAATTGAGGTCACACAAATGATAATTAACAGGTAAATTCAAACCCAGTTTTGCCTGACTTCAAACAAAACCCCTTTTTACTGATTTCGGGTTCTATATTCTTCGACTTAAATATAGAGATTGATACAGAAAAACCTCACCAAGAAAAAACAGACACACAGACACACAGACACATCAGCATACTCCTCAATTACTCACACAGCTATTTGGAGGATGTCAGTATGCTTGAAATTCTACAACATCTGGCACTGAAGCCAACAGGAAATGAGGATGAATGAGAAAAAACACATTTTGGATCATTGAGTGGGTTTATGTTGCCCTCACAGCACTGTGTACTCTTTAATTTGGTCAGCCGTTTTTCTATTTCAGAAGCTGTAGAACAGTTGGTGCATATTTGCCTAACTTTGGCTTCTCATGAATAATTAATAATTTCTGCCAGTGTTTGTCAGTGGAAATCAAGTCTTGTTCCCTCTTAGTGTAGGAGCCTAGTACATCAAGCATTTAGGGAACATAGGCCAAAAAAACAAAAGGAAATATCGAATACCCAATAAGTTATATTGAGGAATAATACATTCCTAGCAGAGAATGAGGCATAAGAGGATCCAATTTCTCCCCAAAGTACTACATATTCTTTTCTTCTTCTTCTTCTTCTTTTTTTTTTGTTTTTTGTTTTTTTGGTTTTTTGTTTGTTTGAGACAGAGTCTCACTCTGTGGCCCAGGCTGTAGTGCAGTGGCACTGGTCTCGGCTCACTGCAAGCTCCGCCTCCCGGGTTCACGCCATTCTCCTGCCTCAGCCTCCCCGGTAGCTGGGACTACAGGCGCCCGCCACCTCGCCCGGCTAGTTTTTTGTATTTTTAGTAGAGACGGAGTTTCACCGTGTTAGCCAGGATGATCTCGATCTCCTGACCTCGTGATCCGCCGACCTCAGCCTCCCGAAGTTCTGGGATTACAGGCGTGAGTCACCGCGCCTGGCTACATATTCTTAAAATGCAGTTCAAGTAAGACTTTTCTTTTACTCTGGGTAAATTTACCTGTTTAGATGCAATAGAGGTACTCTGTTAATAAAGGCTGCATTAAATAAATTTCTGTTAATTGAATTCTATTTTCTCATAAATGTTTCTATGAAATTGATTACTTTTTTGTCTGAAGCCAACAGAATATATATATGGATATGTATATATATGTGTGTATGTATATATATGTATGGATATGTATATATGTGTGTGTGTGTCTCAATAAATTTAGTAAAAAATAAATCTTAGTTTAAGGAAGTAAATAAGTTTTTCAGAACCATTTTGATACTCCAGTGATTTTGTATTGCACTTGATCAATTTTGAATATTTGATCAACTTAAGCACCTGCTTTTCCCTAGTATTGAAATTCCTTTGTTGCTTGACCTTAAATGTAGTTTTCAGAGGTTTCCTTCATTTAGAGGTATGTACAATGTTTCCTAAAGTCCAATCACCACATTGATCTTTACAAGTGGAAGTTTTCACCTCTTTTATAAGATTATTTTGCTGTGGAGTCCATAGTTATATTTAATAACCAAGTACACTTTTTATTATAGTTTCCAAACCACATTGAAAATATGCTTGCTTTCAGTAAGAGATACTATACTTTTCAGCTTTATTTCCAAGAATTAGGTTGCATGTAGACAAAATTATCGTAAGACAAAGAAATACAAATATGAAATGTCTTGGGGGCTTGCTTCTCTGTAGACGGCTTTTGTATGATGTATGAGCATATTGCCTTAGAAGGCAAATATCTACTCCTTGAATAAGTAAGACCAGTCCTACTTCACATATCAGTAGCTAAATTCTTTTGTAAAATTGTGTCTGATAGTTGAAAGTTGGAGAGAGGAGGGAAAGACAATTGAAATCCATGTCTAAATATCACCAAATAACTATTTTATATAGTGAAAAATCAGTTGGGCTCACAGACCTCTAAAGCTGGAAGGAAAATATGTACATCTGTTATGTAGCAATAAAAATAAAATGTTTAAAAAGTAAAAAAAAAAAAAAAAAAGGCTGAAAGAAAGCTTTGAAATCAGTGTGGTTTTTAAAAATGTATCACTGAAGAAATGAAGGTCATAGAAGAAAAATGACCTGACCGAGGCCCCACAGCTAACTAATGGTAGAACCAGCACTTAAATGAGGTTAGCATTGTGCACACCAGACAATGCATTGATAAACTAGATTTCAAACTATGGTTGAAATATCAAGTATACTTGCAGATTGGGACGATGTTCCAAGCACAGAAACTTCATATTGTTGGTTTTATTTTAAGAAAAATTCCATTGGCCAGAGGGCACTGAAATTTATTCTGTATTGTGCTGAAGGAGAACGAATTAGGTTGCAGTAGAAGTGATTTAAGTGGTAGGTTTTCATTTCACAGTTGATCACAGCAAAGACAGAGACCATTTGGTGCCTTTTTCAATGTCTGCCAAAAGTTACTTCGTGTCTCAAATGCTGATTCTTTCATTGATGTGCAGACAGAACTTAGCCCCCAAGGAAGCTGGTGGAGTTGGTTGAATGCCAGAGTTGGTTTATTTCTTTGGTGAAATTAAACTGTTCTTGTACTTTTAAATAGCACTTGATTTCCTTATTTTCTAAAATAAATTTGTTTTCTATGGATGAACCAAAAAAGCTTGTGTTTTATTTAATTATGTTCCTATATTACATATACCCCCCTTTTATACTTTGGCACTTAACTCCTAAATGCCAATTTAGAAAATAGATTTAAAATTGCCTAAAATTAGTGAACTGAGCAGATTTCTATATAGGATAAAATATAAGAAAAATAGTGTTATGAAAAGAGTTGCCCTTTGATATTTCTCTTTTCTAATCTCAAGCAGTAAAACATCAGTAAAAAAGTCAGTCTGGACAAAATCTCCATTAAAACTTTAGACCTCAGCTCTCTCTCTCTCTTTGGATCCTCTCCAAAACACTGTAAGTAGGTACAATTGAAAGTATATTGGTGCAGAGAGGAAGAACTGCAGAGACACAACAACTAGGATATAAAAAGGTAATTCATCTTGAGAGTAGGATCATTCCGGTGCATTTTAGACAGCGGATTTTTGCAATCCTTTTGGATGAATACTTTTTGGAGACTGAGTAATTCCCAAAATTTATTTTAAAATCATCCCACAATTAGAAGCTTGAATCAAGTGATATGACAGCTCACTTTAAATTAGAAGAAAAGCCTCTGTATTTTTGATGCTCTCTGAACCAAAATATACTGATCTATGTATGGATTTTCTAAAGTAAGTTTCACTAGATTTAAAGTAAGGTAATTCAGAATTTCATAATTGATTGAAAATGACAGGAAGAGAGGTCAGGCTGGGAATAGAGCAAACCATCTGTATAATGTATACTGGGTTGGGCTTTTGAGTTGATTTGAAGTTCCGTATTTCTATCATCAGCCTATCCTGTTATGCAATTAAGGGGTACAGAATAGAACAGTGTTCACATACATAAAGTAGACTTGGAATCTCTAACATTCTCATTCGAGAATTGGATAGTTAGTCCCCATTCCCAAAGTAATCAATGGGGAGCCAGAAACTATTAAGTCTGTATGTTAGAAAATTATAAAAGTGACATGCAAATACATAAAGGCCAACTCCACACTGAAGAGGGCACAGAGCTAAGACTTGCTCAGTCTAAATCAAGAAATTAGGCTAAACGAAATCAAACTAAATCATATTTGGCTTAAAGATCTAAAAATAATGCCATTCATTGCTAATGTTCTCACCAATCTTGTTTTATATTATAGCATTTGGTTAACTACAAAGCAGTATACCATTTATGAATGCAACCTTGAGAACACTTTTGCTTTGCTCAATCTTGTAAAGAGGAAAACTCAGGCAATTGTCTATATTATTAATGACATAAAATAGACCTGTTCACCTTAAAATCAAAATAATCAAAGTCAATGATATTTACTTGATTTTTCTGAAGATGTTGCTAGTATAGAAATAGTCTTGGAGAGGTTTATGAGACCATCTGTCTTAATCAAAAGCTATTATGATCTATTCAAGCCAATCTTAAAGAATATCCTTCTTATAAAAACACCTGCAACGCACTTTGGGAAATTTTAATGTTAAGAAGTAGAGAATTCAGGAAATCCCAGCTGCAATATGAAGTGATTCAATGTATTTCAGAAAAGCAAAATAGAAAATCTGGAAAATTTAAAAAGAAGTATTGATTCCATAGATGACTGCATTTGGTACAAAAATGCAATTACATTATCCATTCATTTAAGGATAATTTTAATTCAAATGCTTTCTTCAAAACTGTCTGCAAGTGTAAATTAGCACAGCCATTATGAAAAACAGTATGGAGGTTCCTCAAAAAATTAAAAATAGAACTACCATATGATCCAGCAATCCCATTTCTGTGTATATATCCAAAGAAAATGAAATCAGGATCTCTAAAACATATTTGCACCCCCATGTTTATTGCAGCCCTACTCACAATAGCCAAGACACAGAGTCAACCTAAATGACCATAAACAGATGAATTGATAAAGAAAATGTGGTATATATGCACAATGGAATACTATTCAGCCATAAAAAGAAATGAAATCCTGTCATTTGTGACAACAAGGATGAACCTGGAGGACATTATATTAAATGAAATAAGTCAGACCCAGAGAAATAAATACTGCATGATCTCACTCATGTGGAATCTAGAAAAGTTGATCTCATAGCAGTAGAGAGGAGAGTGCTGTGTACTAGAAGCTAGGCTGGTTGGGAGGAGAGATAGGGAGACATTGGTCAAGGAATACATAACTATAGTTAAATTAGAGAAATAAATTTCAAGAGATCTATTGTAATATCAAGGTGACTATAGTTAATAATGATATAGTGTATTCTTAAGAAATGTAAAGAGAATGTATGCTACATGCTCTTACACAAAAATGATAACTATGTGAAATATTGCACCATTCCACAATATATATACTTCAAAACATCATGTTGTACATGATAAAAACATACAATGTTATTGACCAATTAAAATGATAATAATAAATTATCTGCCCCCTCTCCCTCTTGAGATTCTACTTATGAGTTTTGGACTTGTTGAATCTCAGCTAAGCATGCTTTATATTTGCTAACATATGATAACATATGATAAGCATCCAAAAATTATTTGTTGACCTGAAGTGTAGTTTAAGAAAATTTTCAAACTATTTTGTATGTGAAACAAATGAGGCATTAGGAATTTAATTTCGGTGTCTAAGTCAAATATATTAATGCACACTTATATATGCATGGTAGTTGCAAATAACTACTCAATCCAACAAATGAAAACCAGGAAGGTCTTGACAGCTCCAAGGATATGGACATAAATAATATGTTTCAGCATATTGGCAGCACTAACCCATTTGTAACCCAGTCCAATCTAAATTGGAGGAAAAATAATTTAGGTTGTTCATAATTACTATAGTAGGGTATTCTCTGACTTCAAATGAGTAGAAACAAAGACAGTCTTTCATGCTGAGTAGACAGATAACCACGACTGAAATTACCCACAGCACTTGCACCACTAAGATGTAAGTAATTGTGCTCAGAAAAAAATTGATAGCAAATAGACATACATAAGGATACACAATACTTGCAGGTTGAAATGGTTAAGAGGGAGAAATAGTGCATACACCTAGTTGTATTGGTATAGATTAAGTCTGGCTACACATAGAAGTGACCTAAATTATAGTAGTTTAAATATGACAGAGTTATTTCTCTCTCATGTAAAACAAGTGCTGAGGTAGACCGTTAAGGGATGGTGTGGTAGCTCCACCATCATCAGAACGCCAGGCTTGTCCAGTTTTTATCAGCTTGATTCTGATGATATGGCCTTATTTTTATGATTCAAGATGGCTACTGCTGCAGTAGTCACCATCTTCAGCTTTCAAACAGCAGGATGGAGGAAGAAAGCAAGCAAGCTATGTATCCCTCTGTTAAAAAGACACCTCTGGAAGTCCCACACAGAATTTCCACTTACTTCTCATTGGTGGAAACATACTTATATGCTACCTGCAGGTGCCAGGAAGGCTGGAAAATATGGTCTTTTAGCGTGTACCTGTAAACATCAAGGTTCTGTTAATTTCAGTAGAAGAGAATACATAATTGGTAGCTAACTAGCAATCTCTAGAAAGCCTACTTTGGGGACAATAAGCAAGTTAAGGAAAATTTTGCTTAACTGGGAATCAATTAGTTCTTTTGTTTTTTTGCATCCCTGACACCATCAACAGTTTTCATAGTTTGGCATCTTTTACTGATCACAAGTACCACGTATGTCTTATTGACAACACATCTATTAGTAATTTTCATATTTACCAGAGAGTGAAATATCACATTGATTAGGGATTGTTGAATGTGTTTCATTTATATTATATTATATTGAATTTATTCAATTCTGTTTTCTGTAGGGAAGGGACCTGAATAAGGTGAGATGATGTCTTGACTTCTGATATCACCATAAACCTTTCTTAATAGATGATTTTACATATCTGGCTATTTTGGAATATGGCTCCTGAAGATAATATAGCTTATTTCCAGAACAGTTTCTATTAGGCTGGTTGTATATATAAATTATTGGGGGAAAAATACCTTCTCTAAGTGAGAGAAATGATCATTCTAGTTAGGGGTAGGCAAAGTTAAGGAAATAGGGAGTGTGTAATACTGAGCCTGTTTTTAGACAGCTGCCTTCTGCTTCCTTTCACATTTTTCCTCCTCTGCTTTCTTCTTTGTCATAGCTACTTTCTCCAGGCTCCTGAAGGGCTTGGCCTTTTCTATTTTAATGCTAGACGAAACAAGGCAGTGGAGTGTGCTACATGACATATTTGGAAAGGTGATAAATATTTAATAGATGATATGGTAAATAATGTATATAATTTAGCAAGAAACAATGTAAATATTTCATGGACTGCAGTGCAGCTGTTAGGCTGAAATTAAACCTGTGAGCCTAGAGAAAAGCTGCAGTTCAAAACATCCTCTTCTGATGAGAGCACTTGCTTCTCTGGTATCTCTACTCCACAACTTAGGAGAAGTGGTTGGCACTTAAGGATATCTTGGATATCCCCTGATAGGAAGTGGTGATAAGAGTAACTCAAGATAGTGAATAATTCAAATGCCAATTAGACTTTGGGGTAAAATTTTGGGTATTTGAGAAGTGGATTTCTTTATTAATTACATTATTATTAGGATGATATTGAAGACATTTTATTATCCTATATATTCATGGACTATGGGATGCTATCCCATGATGAATTTGCCATGTATGATCCACTGTTAGTAAACGCAAGAGTGTCTGTGCTGTCCTTTCTTCTCTCTGAACTTTGTTGGTAATCAATTTCTATAAGGAAATTAATGCATCTCTCTGGCCTACCTGGAAAATAGCAGAAGAACTAAATAAAATCCAGAATCTGGGACATCACAAAGGCCAAGTTGAAAATATAGTTGTTTCTATGCTATCAATCTTCTGCTGGGTATGCGTTATATCCTAGCACTGTAATAAGTGCAACAGAAAATATAAACATTATGTAAGAAATGTCCTCTTGCCTAAGAAAGTTATAATTGGAGAGACAAAGTTAATTCATAAGAAACAATTGAAAACCAATCAAATACTAAACAAAAAGTGTCTTTTTAATAATAACTCTAGTATTATGAAATGGACTGAATTCACTGCAAATTCATGTTACTTAACTTGAAGTAGGCACTCTTTGCTGCTCTGTAGACCTTTTTAGCCATGTCTTGGCCCGGTATCACATTTCTCTAGAAGAGGTGGTCCTAACATTGTCCAGTATTCCCTTCTCCATCCACATTCCTTGCTCTCATTAGATGGTTTTAGTCATATTTTTCTGAGGCAATTAAAGGTATTTTCTTTTCAATCTTAACATGTCTACATATGTCTTCAATTATTTTCTTCTCCTCCCTCCTCTCTTAGAGGCAGAAGTCACTTTTTTTCCAAGGTGAAAATTTCTTATATAGGGAAGGCTATTCCTTCCTACTCCATCAGAAATGTGGTCCTTCAATTATCCTTTCTTTGTTTGTGTCTTCATTCTCTTGCCCTCATTTGTTTAAAGTTTTCCTGTACATGCAGTCAACTTTCCTTATGATGCCAAAATGAGATGATGATGATGATGATGATGATGATGATATTTATCATTTATTGAACATCCAGGGCTAAGCACTATGCTGGGCTCTAGGCTGAGATTCAGCCTCCTTAGGCATTTGGTGTGCTCATTGGTACTAGAGTGTATTTGCTTCTAGGCCCTCTTAATGGACAGAGCTAGGGAACATAAGTATGTATATACATACCCATGTACATCTTTATTTCTATAGCTATCTGTTTATATGTTTAAAATGCTGAATTCATACTGATTCTAATCCAATACCACAAGGTTCATTCCAGTCTTTCTTGTTTTCTAATTTGTAATTCATTCAAAGACAGTGAGAAAATTCGTTCTCATTCTTCACAATATATTAACCGATTTGCTTAATCTTGGAACATGTATAAATTAATTTAAGAATTGCTAACCATTTGCTCCTATGAAAAGTCAACCTACTTATTTGGAGTACAATATTTGTTTACCAGTCTGTATGTCTTTAACCTGAGGCTGTAGAGTGAAAATAGTATCTTCAAGAATTACTTCAGTAAATTACCATCGCCCTACCTACCTTCAATGTGATTATGC
Source organism: Macaca nemestrina (assembly GCF_043159975.1). Classification (NCBI taxonomy): domain Eukaryota; kingdom Metazoa; phylum Chordata; class Mammalia; order Primates; family Cercopithecidae; genus Macaca; species Macaca nemestrina. Next base: position 33,327,422 of record NC_092145.1, read on the forward strand.
TTGTGTTGTTTATGTGACGATCTTATTTATTTCTGCTTGTACTTCATTTCCAAGTCTGTCTCCCATCCTTGTTAAATGTATGTATGTATAGTTTTTTGTTTATGTTTTCATATATTTACTTATTTATTAGTATGTAAAACATGAGCCTGGTTGCAAAAATTAAAACTATTCAGAAATATATACTTAGAAAATTCTAACTTAGACCCAATCCCTTCTAACTCATTCCTATCTACCATTCTTTCTTTTATCTTTATTGACCCCTTGTAAGTAACTAATCCTTTTAGTTTCTAACTTATCTTTCCTATTTTTTCCTAAAAATGAGCAGATATCTGTGCATAATATTCTGTTACTTTAATGTAACCGTTACACAAAAGTAGCACAACATAGATACTCTTGGCACTTAAGTTTTTCATTTAATAATATATCATGAATGTTACTCCATATCAGTTTATATATTCTTCTTCATTCTTTTTTGCAGTTGCATAACAACCCATTATGTGGATGCACTATAGTGTATTCAACCATTGTCTTAACTGAGGATATTTAGGATATTTTCAGTACTATGTATGTCAAAAAAATGCTGCAGCAAATAACCTTGTGTATTTTTGTACTGTTGAAAGTATATTTTCTGAGTAAATTCCTAGAAGATGAACTGATGGCTTGAATGATAAACCCATGTATATTTTTGTTATATATTGTCCAATTCCCCTTCATAAGAGTTATAGCAATTTGTATTCCCACCAGAATATGAATCTGTACGTATGAGTGCATGTTTCCTCACAGCCTCACTAATAGAATGAGTTGTCATACATTTTTTTTTTTTTTTTTTTTTTTTTTTTGAGACGGAGTCTCACTCTGTCGCCCAGGCTGGAGTGCAGTGGCGCGATCTCGGCTCACTGCAAGCTCCGCCTCTCGGGTTCACGCCATTCTCCTGCCTCAGCCTCCCGAGTAGCTGGGACTACAGGCGCCCACAACCGCGCCCGGCTAATTTTTTTGTATTTTTAGTAGAGACGGGGTTTCACCGTGGTCTCGATCTCCTGACCTTGTGATCCGCCCGCCTCGGCCTCCCAAAGTGCTGGGATTACAGGCTTGAGCCACCGCGCCCGGCCGAGTTGTCATACATTTTTAAATAATGTTTTTGCATAGTTTAGAAGAGTTATAAAATGTACACAATAATTGTGAAGATAGTGCAGAAAATTCTCATATGCTTCACACCCAGTTTTCCCTAGTGACAGTTAATATTGAATGTCAACTTGATTAGATTGAAGGAAGCAAAACATTGTTCCTAGGTATGTCTGTGAGGGTGTTGCCAAAGGAGATTAAAAATTGAGTCAGTGGACTGGGAGAGGCAGATCCACCCTCAATCTGGGTTGTCACCATCTCATAATAATCAGCTGCCAGCCTGGTTAAAATAAAGCATGCTTCCTGCCCTCCAACATTAAACTCTAAGTTCTTCAGCTTTTGGACTCTTGGACTTACACCAGTGATTTGCCAGGGGTTCTTGGGCCATCGGACACAGACTGAAGGCTGCACTGTCGGCTTCCCTACTTTTGGGGTTTTGGAACATGGACTGGCTTCTTTGTTCCTCACCTTGCAGATGGCCTATTGTGGGGCTTTGCCTTGTGATCCTGTGAGGCAATACTCCTTAATAAACTCCCTTTCATATATACATCTATTGCTTCTGTCCCTTTAGAGAACCCTGATTAATACAGATTTTGGTACTGGGAGTCATTCTAGAGGAAGATAGTTTTAAGGATGGATTTCTTTAGTTGGTTTTGGGGTTTTAGGAGTTGGCCACTTAACGTGATTAGAACCTAAAATGCTAAGAACTCTACTTCTAATAGTATGGAGAACACTGATAGTCTTTGGCATGAACTGTTTAGAGTGTTGTATAAAATAAATGCCTTTGATACTCCTGATTCACCGCTGGTGAGAGGCAAGAAGTTTAGGGGCTCTATACACAATACCTTTGGCCCTATGTGGAGAACCAAGGAATATAATGAAGTTAGTTGGTTGCACCTAGGTTTGCTGGACAAAGTGAAGAAAGAAAAGGATGAGCTCAGCGATTCTAACTCCCGGCTCCAGAAGCACATACTGAGTCTCAATTCTTCTAAGGTTACCCTGAGTGAGAGTCTTATCTCCCGTAGACAAATGGAAAAAATTGCAGAAAATCAAACACAAGCTCTTATCATGAGAGTGGCTGACCTGCAACAAAAGGTGCATGATCAGCCTCACGAGGTGTCTACTGTTAAAGTGAGGGCATTGATTGGAAAAGAATGGGACTCTGCAACTTGGAATGGAGACGTGTGGGAGGACCCTGATAAGGCTGTGGCCACTAAGCTCCTAAATTCTGATAAGCCTCATTTGTCAGAGGAAACAGTCTCCCCACACCCAGTAGTGGCAACATCTCTTCCCCCACCCAGGCTGCCATCAGCCTTTCCACCTCTGTCTGAGGAGATTAACTATGCACTGCCTGAAGTAACATGATGACCTCCCCTGAAGCAGTTGCCAGGCAAGGCAATGCTGATTCCCCTTTAGGACCTGCCCCCAACACCCTTGTTTGCTTCTAGACCTGTAACTAAAGTCCCAGCAGATCCCTAGAGGTGAAACACGGAGTGTGACCCACAAGGAGGTACGCTATGCTCCGAAAGAATTGCTTGAATTTTCTAATTTATATGAGCAGAAATCTGGAGAATAGGCATGGGAATGGATATTAAGGGTGTGGGATAATGGTGGAAGGAACAAAAGTTGGATCAGGCTGAATGTATTGATATGGGCCTACTAAGCAGGGATCCTGCATTTAATGTTGCAGCTCAGGGAGTTAAAAAAGGTTCTAATAGTTTATTTGCTTGGTTAGCTGAAATATGGATCAAAAGATGACCCACTGTGAGCGAGCTAGAAATTCCTGATCTCCCTTGGTTTAATGTAGGAGAAGGGATCCAAAGGCTTAGGGAGACTGGGATGCTGGAGTGGATTAGTCACTTTAGACCTATTCATTCCAGTGGGGAGGGTCCAGAAGACATACCCTTCACCAATACTTTGTGAAATATATTTGTGAGGTGAGCATCTGGATCCTTGAAGAGCTCTATGATTGCTCTTCTCCGTATGCCAGATCTAACAATGGGAACCTCAGTAACTCAATTAGAAAATTTAAAGGCAATGAGAGTAATTGGATTCTGAGGCAGCAGGGACCAAGTGGCAGCACTCAACCGTCAAAGGCAAGGTGGGCACAGTTAACATAATGGATAGCAGAGGCAAAGAAGCAATCAGAATAGTCTGACTCATGTAGAGCTCTGGCGTTGGCTAATTAATCATGATGTTCCTAGAAGTGAAATTGACAGGAAGCCTACTGCATTCTTACTTAATTTGAATAAGCAGAAAACTTCCAGTCTGACTGTACAAAAAGACTAATTTGAATTATAAAAACAGAGATTTATGGCCCTTCAATCAATTTTTAGACTTGAATCAGTTTACAGACCCAGAACTCCTTGAATCAAGGGGAGACCAGGTCCCCTTGAGGAAGGACCCCACTTCACTACCAACAATTTATGCTGTTAATCCTTCTCCTATCCTTCCCCAAGGAGACCTCCAGCATTTTACCAGAGTAACTGTGCATTGGGGAAAGGGGAATGATCAGACTTTTCAGGGGCTATTGGATACTGACTCTGAGCTGACATTGATTCCAGCAGACCCAAAACGTCATTGTGGTCCTCCAGTTAAAGTAGGGGCTTATGGAGGTCAGGTAATTAATGGACTTTTAGCTCAGATCCAACTTACAGTGGGTCCAGTAGTTCCCTGGCTCATCCTGTAGTCATTTCCTTAATGCCAGAATGCATAATTGGCATACACATACTTAGCAGCTGGCAGAATCCCCACATTGGCTCCCTGACTGGTAGCATGAGGGCTATTATGGTTAGAAAGGCCAAATGGAAGCCATTAGAGCTGCCTCTACCTAGAAATATAATAAATACAAAACAATATCACATCCCTAGAGGGATTGCAGAGATTAGTTTCACCATCAGGGGCTTGAAAAATGCAGTGGTGGTGATTCCCACCACATCTGTGTTCACCTCTCCTATTTGGCCTTTGCAGAAGACAGATGGATCTTGGAGAATGACAGTAGATCATTGTAAGCTTAACCAAGGTGTGACTCTAATTACAGCTGCTATACCAGATGTGGCTTCATTGTTTGAGCAAATTAACACATCTCCTGGTACCTGGTATACAGCCATTGATTTGATAAATACTTTTTTCTCCATTCTTGTCCATAAGGCCCAGCAGAAGCAATTTGCCTTCAACTGACAAGGCCAGCAGTATACCTTTACTTTCCTACCTCAGGGACATATCAAATCTCTGGCTTTGTGTTATAATCTTGTTTGCAAAGATCTGAATCACTTTTCCATTCCACAAGATATCACACTGGTCCATTACATTGGTGACATTATGCTGATTGAATCCAGTGAGCAAGAAGTATCAAACACACTGGACTTATTGGTGAGATATTTGTGTGCCAGGGGATGGGAAATAAATCTGACTAAAATTCAGGGACCTTCAACCTCAGTGAAATTTTTAGGGGTCTAATGGTGTGGGGCCTGTCAAAATATTCCTTCTAAGGTGAAAAATAAGTTGTTGCATTTGGCAATAATATCCTTTTCTTTTTCTGGACCTTAAGTGAAAAACATTCACTGTCTCACCATCAAGTACTTTGTTAACCATAAACTTTTTGAAGATGTTCTTTATCACACTGAAAAATATACACTATATTAATACTTTATTACATTTTTAAAAATTATGAATAGTTTAAGAATTTTGTCATGTATTTTTCCAGTATTAATTAATATGATTGTATGATTTTTCTTTTTTAGTCTGTTGATTTAGGAAATTATACAGATTGATTTTCAAAATTTTTATTTTTTAAATTTAGTCCAATTTATTTATTTAGTTAGTGATTGAGTTTAGTTTAGTTTTAATGCAGATGAGGTTTTGCCGTGTTTATAAAGGATATTATCTTTTATCACTCTTATTCAGTATCGTCTTGGCAGTGCTACATATTGCAATAAGACAATAACATGAAATTAAAGTTATATACATTAAAACAAAGAAATAAAATGTCTTTGCTTACAGATGACATTATTGTACATGTAGAAACTTTTTAAAATCAACAACATGAAAATCTCCCAGGACAAATAAAAGAGTATAAGGTCACAGGAATACAAAGTTAACATACAAAAGTCAATCTACAAAATGTATTATATTCAGGTGATGGATACCCTAAATGCTCTGACTTTGATCACCAAAAAAAAAGAAAAAAATATATATATATACACACACACACACATATATACACACACACATCTCACTATGTTATATATATATAAAGTATTATATATATATAAAGTATTATATATATATAAAGTATTATGTATTAAATACCTTTATATAAATAAAGGAAAGAAAAATAAATAAGAACTGATGGATAGATAGGTTAGACAAAAAGCTAGATTGATAGGTGTGTGTGTGTGCATGTGTGTATGTGTGTGTGTTAGTATATACCCACTCTGTATATCCTTTGCCTTCAGCAAGCACCTCAGTGGGTTGTGTTTTTTTCTTGGTGGAGTGACCCAAATATTCATTCCTGAAGGGTCTGGGCCATTTGTAGTCCTGCCTGGATTTGGCTGTTGTAGTTTCCCATTGACCTTAATCACAGGGCGTGGTAATAGTAAAAGACGCCCTAAAGGATCTCCTGTATTCTACATATACTCTTCTTTCTTCTATTGTGGAGTAGTAGCCTGATTTCATTTTGATAGTCTGGGTCAGTCACTCCAACCAACACTGTAACTCCTTTCTTAGCCCATTGACTTAGAGATCAGAGGAGCCCAAAGTGACTAGGTGACAAGCTTAATTTCAAGTTCAATGGAATCATTGTGTCTCCTGATGGCAGAAATCCCCTCTCTGGAACTAAGACATCTAGGCCAGCAGAACGTAATGTGATGGGAACAGGAAGCAAAAATTTTGTTAATGGTTCATTAGGGGTGATGGTGAGTGGTGCCACTTCCACTTCCACCCCTTGATTAATGTACCCATGAATCCTGACTATGGGAGAAACAGTACCATGTATTGGACACAAATTGAGGACATACACAGCCTTCTGGAGAACTTTGCCACAGCCCTGCAAAGTATTGTCACCTAGTTAGCATTGTAATTGTGACTTCAAGAGGCTATTCCATTGTTCTATCATTCTAGCTCCTTCAGGATGATGGAGTACATAGAAAGACCAGTGAATTCCATGAGCATGAGTGCACTGTCACACTTCTTTAGCTGTAGATTGAGTGCCTTTGTCACAGGCAATGATCACTGCGAGCATTGGTGCCATATCAAAGGTCTCTGCTGCTGGTAAAGAGGGCACTCGGTGGTGGCTGTAGCCAGATCAGTCTTGGTGAGTGGAAGTCCATGTTGCTGAGCCCATGGGTAAACTCCATCCCTGCCACCATGGCCACTTCGTTCATGGGCCTATTGGGCAATGACAGGGGTGCCTGGAGAGAGAGACAGCAGTGTCCATAGAACAAGTCATCCTATCCATTTGATTATTAAAATCCTCCTCTGCTGAGGTCACCCATTGGTGAGCATTCACACGAGATACAAATATCTTCACAGTTTTTGACCACTCAGAGATGTCCATCCACATACCTCTTTCCCAAATTTCTTTGTTACCAGTTTTCTGATTATGCTTCTTCTAAGTCCCTGACTATCCAGCCAACCATTGGCTATTGCCCATGAATCAGTATATGGTCACACATCTGGCCATTTCTCCTTCCAAGTAAAGTACACAACCAGGTGCACTGCTCAAAGTTCTGCCACTGGGAAGATTATTTTCCTTTACCACTGTCATTCAGGGATGCCCTAGAAAGGGGCTGTAGTGCAGCAGCTGTCCACTTTTGGGTGGTGCCTGCATATCATGCAGAACCATCTGTGAATCAGGTCCTAGTCTTCTCTTCTTCTGTCATTCCAGGTTGCTGTGAATGCCATTATTTTGCTCCTTTTTATGGCTGATTAGTATTCAATGGTATATAAATACCACATTTTCTTTATGCACTTGTTGATTGATGGGCATTTGGGCTGGCTCCATATTTGTACTGCTTTAATATTGATAAGTGAGGTAGTATTCTATTCATCATGCTAGTTGTTACCTGAATACCTTGGTTTTTTTTTTTATTGTGTTATTGTTTTATATGCCCTGTGAGATTTATGCTTTAAGGAGGTTCTATTATGATGTATTCAAGGATTTGTTTCAAGATTTAGAGCTTTTTTTTTTTTTTTTTCGTAGTCTTTCTCCGTCACCCAGACTGGAATGTAGTGGCATGATCCCAACTCAACGTAACCTTCACCTTCCAGGTTCAGGTGATTTTTCTGTCTCAGTCTCCCAAGTGGCTGGAATTACAGGCACCTGCCACCACACTCAGCTAATTTTTGTATTTTTAGTATAGATGTGATTTCATCAGGTTGGCCAGGCCAGTCTTGAATTCCTGACCTCAAGTGATCCACCCACCTCCGCCTCCAAAGGTGTTAGGATTACAGGCCTGAGCCACCACACCAGGCCTAGAGCACCTTTTAACAGTTATGTATAGCTGGCTTGGTACTGGCAAATTTTCTCAGCATTTGTCTGAAAAAGATGGTATCTTTCCTTCATTTATTAAGCTTAGTTTTGCTGGATACAAAATTCTTGGCTGATAATTGTTTTATATAAGGAGGCTGAAAACAGGAACCCAATTCCTTCTAGCTTGTGAGATTTCTGTTGAGAAATTTGCTGTTAATCTGATAGATTTTCCTTTATAAGTTATCCGGTGCTTTTGCCTCACAGCTCTTAAGAGTCTTTCCTTTGTCTTGACCTTAGATAGCTTGATGACTATGTGCCTAGGTGATGATCTTTTTGCAATGAATTTCTGGGGTGTTCTTTAAGCTTCCTGTGTTTCAATGTCTAATTCTCTAGCAAGGCCAGGGGAGTTTTTTTTATTTTTCCCTCAAATATGCTTCCCAAACATTTAGATTTCTCTTCTTCCTCGGGAACATCCATTATTCTTAGGTTCAGTCATTTAATTTGATGCTTCTTGGAGGCTTTGTTCATTTCATAAAAATTGTTTTTTCTTTGCCTTTGTCAGATTGGGTTAATTCAAAAGCCTTTTCTTTGAGTTCTGAAGCTCTTTCTTCTACTTCTTTGATTGCTGAGAATTCCAGTGTATTTTGCATTTCTCTAAGTGTGTCCTTCATTTCAAGAAGTTGTGATTGTTTCATGCTATCTATTTCTCTGTAGATTTTTTCATCTATATCCTGTATCTTTTTTTTTTTAATTTAAGTTGGTATTAGCCTTTCTCTGGTGCCTCTTGAGTAACTTAATAATCAACCTGAATTCTTTTCCTGGCAATTCAGAGATTTATTCTTGGTTTTTATCCATTGCTGGTGAGCTTGTTTGATATTTTGTGCATGTTAACAAACCTTGTTTTGTTATATTACCAGAATTGTTTTTCTGGTTCCTTCTCACTTGCATAGACTATCTTAGAGGGAAGATGTGGGGCTCAAGGGCTGTTGTTCAGATTCTTTTGTCCCACAGGGTGCTCCTTCATTGTGCTCTCCCCCTTTCCCTATGGATCAGGCTTCCTGAGGGCAAAACTGCAATGATTGTTATTTCTCTTCTGGGTCTAGCAACCCAGTGGAGCTACCTGGCTCTGGGCTGGTACTGGAGAGTGTCTGCAAAGAGTCCTGTGATGTGATCCGTCTTCAGGTCTCTCAGGTGTGAATACCAGCACCTGCTCTGGTGGAGGTAGCTGGGGAGTGAAGTGGACTCTGTGTTAGTCCTTGGTTGTGTTTTTGTTTGGTGTACTTTGTGTTCATTGGCCTCCAGCCAGGAGGTGGCACTTTCAAAACAGCATCAGCTGTTGTAGTATAGGGAGGATACCAGCTTTCCTTAGAGTTGGCTGGTAAGTATTTGGGTTTCTTGGGCGGTGGGCAGGGCTGTAGAGCTCCCAAGGGATTATTTCCTTTGTCTTTGGCTCCCAGGGCAGGTAGAGAAAGACCCTCAGATGGGGGCAGGGTTAGGTGTGTCTGAGCTCAGACTCTCCTTGGGCAGGGCTTGGTGCTGCTGCTGTGGGTGCTAGGTATGTGGTTCTCAGGCCAATGGAGTTATATCCCCAGGAGGATTATGTTGTGTCATAGAGGTCTCCAGGGAAGTGGGAGAAGAGCAGTGACAGGCCTGAACCAGCTCCCACACAGCCTGAAAGGCCAGTCTCACTCTGACCCTACCCCTCCACAGCACCAAATTTATTTCCAGGCAGCCAGTGAGTAGGGCTGAGAACTTGCCCCAGACTACAACCCTCCCTGCTGAGAAAGAAAGCAGGGCTTTCAGGTTTTGTGCCTCCCCATCTAGCAGTTTCTATGCCATATCTACACTCCTGGTTCACTCTCTACCCCAGATTCTGTCCAGCAAACTTTGCATTTAGTGAAAATTGTTACAAAGTTCAGCTAGAAGTTTTCTTCTCCTTGTGGTCTTTTCCTAGCAGCCCTTCCCAAGGAGCCCTGCAAGACAAAGTCAGGAATGGCTTCCCTGGGGAATGAGAGTGCCAACATGGCTCTTCCTGCTGCTTCCTCTACCCCTATATTTCACTTGGCTCTCTAAATTCATCTCAGCTCCAGGTAAGGTCACATCCTTCTCCTGTGATCTGGACCTTCAGGTTCCCCAGTGAGGTTGTGAGTCCAGGGTCAGACATTCCCTCTCTCACACTTTGGGCACTCACAGTTTTTTAGCTGTCTCATGGAGCCTGCAGCAGCCAGCTGCTTCCTTTAAAGTGTCTGTGGATTCTCTTGGCTTTCCTGGAATGTTTCTGCAGTAGTTCTTGGAGCAAAAGTTTATGAAGTGAGTCTCCACATGCTGCTCTGTCAATCTAAATGGGAGCTGCAAGTTAGCCCTGCCTCCTATCAGCCATTATTTTTTTCCTTCATTTTCTAAATTTAACATTCTTACTGTGGTCACCCTAGTTCAAAACCTGGCATAATATAATAGTTTCCAAAAGGATTCCTCATATTTGTTTCTTGTCCACTTTTGTCTTACGTTTGTGAGAAGCATGCATTAAACTGAAAGCTTAGGGAAGTTATATAGTAGGATCATTAAAAGGTGAAGATTGAGAGTGAAACAGATCTGGTTTGAGTTTAACTTTTTGCCTCTCAAAGCTGTGTGATGTACAAGTCATTTTACTTCTCTCAGCTTCCATTTTCTTACATTTTAAATGAGAATAACAATAATATTTACTCATAGGTGGTTTTATTGATTAACAAAAGTTAATTATAACCTTATTCAGCCTCTGTCATAGCTTTTATTTATAGATGTTTTACTTTTTCTACTCTTCCCTCTCCATCCCAACACATACGGCAAATGCAAGCTTTTGGTCATAGAAAGCACCACTTGATCAAATGTATGTGACTCAAAATAAGTTCATCTCTTCAATTGGGAAACTTTGAATATTGCAGATAGCATGTTAGTAGCATTGTGTTTAGCTATATGGAAATGATTTCAAAATAGCTTTTTTGAGCAGAAAGATGAGGGGGAAGGAATTCTAGAATAACATTGCTCACAAATCACAGGCAGTTTTAATAAATGCTATTATTTATATTTGGCCCTTATAAAACACATTAGTTTTTAAATAAACTAACCTGATTTAGACCAACATAAATGCAAAATTCAGCAGCAGTTACAAATCATACATTCTCAAGAGATCGCAGTACTAAGTTGATTACAAACAGCTGCACTATTCAATTGCCATTGAAATGTTATTCAAAGGACAATTAAACAAAAAGTGTCCACGTATAGCTCTCTATTCTATATTTCTTGCACAGCTCACAGTTTGATACTGACTGACCTTAAATCCATGTGTGCCAGGTATTTTAATCACAGTAATCAAAATATTGGGAAGTCATTTACTAGTTTAAGTACCATTAAGTTTTTGTAAAGACCTATTACAAGAAGAGGAATTTAAATTTATTTCTTAGCGATGCCAAGTGTGTGTATAATAACAGCAGTTATATAAGCATGGTCTTTTGAGTTTAAAAGGACATTTTCCCTCAAACAAAACTTAGTAGATAATATCGAATATAGCTATGCCTGCTGTATTTGTTAATGTAGACACAAATGTTAAATGGTTTAAAATTTTTTGATGAGAATAGTCTTCCTATAAAACATTGTCTTGAAAACAGGAATGTAAAATGGATACCCTCTTTTGTTTGCATGCAAGTCTCCCTGGAAGTTAGGCATACCTTCTCTCTGACAATCTAAGTGTGGACTTGGAGGCTCACATGGTGCTTACCGACTGGCTTCTCTTTTTTATTTATATAAATGATATGTCACCAATTACTTACTTTCAAACTATACGGAAAGTGTTACATATTTTAGTGCTAGAGGTCAGTGTGAATTCAATAACAATGAAGAACAAGACTGGAAAATTTTCTAAATAAATATGTGAGTCAAATAATAACAGCATTTTACAAATGTGGGGAAGAAAACAAGGAAACTTTATAACAGAATAAAGGGGGGTATTATTTAAAATGAAAGGGCTCCTTGTACAGGTAGCATATACTCTGAGGCTGGAATGACAAGAAGAAGCAGTTATACAAATTGCTTGGTTAAAAAAAAAAAAAATCTTGAAGAAAGATTGTAGAACAGGAACTAAAGCCTTGATGTAGTTTTCTCTTAGGAACTAAAAATAAAAAGCCATATTAAGGATATAATGAATGAAGGAATGAATGGTACTAAGTAAAACAGAAGAGTTACTTAGGGAAAGGGTTATTCAGAGTTTGTAGATGATGGTAAGGCTTTTCAGTTTCATTCCAAGTGCATTTGAAAATCATTGAGAGGTTTAACCAGGAAGGTAACATGATTAGATTTACATGGTTATATAAAAATATCACTCTGGTTACTGTGTCTAGAATGAATTACCGTGAACTGGTGGTAATAGGGGAACAGAAATGGAAGACCAATTAAAGGCTATCATGGATGTAGTCCCAGCTACTTGGGAGGCTGAGGCAGGAGAATGGCGTAAACCCGGGAGGCGGAGCTTGCAGTGAGCTGAGATCCGGCCACTGAACTCCAGCCTGGGCGACAGAGCGAGACTCCAACTCAAAAAAAAAAAAAAAAAAAAAAAAAGAGCTATCAAGGAAACCCATATAAGAGATAAGAATGGCCTGTGCTAAAGTGTGACACTGGGCATGGAGAAAATATATGGATTCAAATCTATTTAGAAGGTAGAATTACTAGGATTTTCTGATGAGTTAGAAGTATGTACATGTGTGTGTATATATGTGTGTGAACCATGAGGAAAATAATAGAAACACAGATGCCTTCACATTTTCTGGCTTGAGCAAGTAATTGAAGGGTGCTGTTGCATTCTGAGATTAGTAAGACTTGGAGAGGAACTAATTTGGAGGAAATCAAGAGTTTAATTTTAACATCCAATTTAAAATATCTGTGAGACACATAAAAGACAGTAAAATAAGATATTGGATATAGGTATCTTGAGCCCAGGAGAAATTTCTAGGCTGGAGATATACATTTAAAAATGAATCTCCATATAGTTAGTAATTGATGCTGTGGAAATTATTGAAAACATCTAGAAAGAGAATAGGTAGGGGAGAGACGAAAACCCAGAATTGTATCTTAAGGAATTCCAACATGATAGAGGTCTTTTGGAGGAGAAGTCAAAAACAGAGCTGGAGGAGTAGCTAGTGAGAGAGAAGAAAATCAGGCATGTATGTGGTAAAAACTGAGATAATAAAGTATTGTATTAAAAGAGGAATAACAAACTCTAATGAATGCTGCTGAGACATTGAGAAAGGAGAACACAACAATATTTATTGCTTTGAGCAACATAAAAGTCTCATGTACATGGATAACCCAATTTTTTAAATTAAAAAAGCATAATTGTGATGGAAAGTAAAATAAGCATCCTTATGACAAGAAATTGAATGCAAATATATTGTAGAGTGAGGCCAAATACACAGACCTATGACAGAAGGGTTCCTGCAGGGAAATGAAAGAATATTGTCCTGCATCTGAGATATGGATATTAGAGCCAGTCATACCTGAAGCCAGGAAATAAAGTAGGGCCCCTCACAGATGCAAAGATGCTGAGAAGCTTATTTTTGACATTATAGTTGTTTGATTAGAAGCTATGGGTATAGGGAATGTGTCAAGTTCCAGAAAGTAAACCACACTCTTCACTGGTTCATTTATAGAATTTAGTATCACTACAAGAATGGAAATATTAACAATGATTATAAGACATGTTTTTGCACTGAAGGTCTGAGCCATGCAGAGGCAAACACAAAAATGACTGGAAAGGAAGGAATGTGTAGAAAGAGTAAAGTAAATCTGGGGCGGGAAATAACATAAACATAAAACCTCATACACAAAATGAATGTGTAAACAAAAATTATAAATCATATGAAATAATATTAGAAGTGTCAGCCAATAATTAGAACACAAATTTATTCCAGATAAAATACATTTCATTAAATAGTAAGATAAAATAATGGAATGTATTAGTTACATTCTTGAAGAGATAAATATAGCTACAGTAGTTAAAAAAGAAAAAGTAATTGAAAATCAAAACGAGTAGAAATGAAACTATAATAGGTATTCAGAAAATATAAACACGAGAGATTATAGCACCTGGGTTTAGCACAAAAATAAGAAAAGGTGCATTGAAGAGGGTAGGAGAGACGGTTTTATATTGTGTGCATCATACTTCCCCTAAATCCTAGGTAACATATTCTAGAGAGATATACCTTCTGTATGAAGGAAGAAGATGCAAGTGAACAATGGACTTTGCTTCAGATCCCAGCACTGGGCCTGTGCCAGTAAAAGTCAGCACTTGGCAGACCCCAAATCCAAGGCCCAATACTCCAGGCTGTAATTGTAGACTGAGCCACCATGCTTACCCTGGTGCCAGGCAGGATCGCACAGCCCTGAGCTTTACACATGCCTGGCAGACTTGGTCTTAGGGCCTGACATACTGCCAGATAAAACCCCAGGCTCCAGATTGTGCCTAGCACCAGGCTGGCTTCCATGGCCCCAGGCTTCAGGCTCACTTCACACTAGTCCCACCCACTCAGCCCTAGCAGAACCTGGAGACTCAGCCTTCAGGCCAGCCTTTGCCGATACAGACTCCAGGCCCACCTAGCACCAGGACAAGCCCTGTAGCACCAGACTCCAAGACCAACCCAGGTTCTAGACCAGTCCAGAGTTATATTAACTCACATAGTCCCAGGTTTCATGTCTACCCCAGCGCAAGGTTGGCACCACTGACCTCAAGCATGAGGCTGACACTCATGCACAGACTCCAGGCCTGCCCGGTATCATGTGAGACCCACTCTTGAGGCTGGTCCCTATAGCTCCAACCTCCAGCAGACTCTGGAGATAGGCCTATTTCAGTAGACTCCAGTGCTGGTTCAGCCCCTATGGACCCAGGATGCAGGACTGCCCATGTAGACCCAGGTTCCAGGCCTGTTCCCATAGCCCTAGGAACCAGGGTAGCCCTTGTGTACCTAGCCATCCGACCAGCACCCACAGAACAAGCTTCTAGGCTTATCCCAATGGCCCCTGGCCCCAGGCCAGCCCTCATGGCTCTGGGCATCAGGCCAATCAGCAGCAGTAATTTCAAGCTCCATACCAGTACTGCAGACCCAGGCTTTACACCTGCCTCAGCACCAGGCCAGCTGGAGGCTTCAGGTTGATCCCCATGGCCCCAGGTGCCTGTGGGCCTGCTTCAGCAAACCAAAAGTCCAGGCCCACTTCAGTAGACTCTGGAGCCAGTCTTATCCCAAGCACTTAGGATCTATGTATACCTAGGAAGACCCAGGTTTTAAGTTAGTCTCTTTCCCCACAGACCAAGGAACTAGGCTAGCATTCATGGACTCAGTCTCCAGCATACCTCAGTGTCATGCCAGGCCAGGCCCCATGGGCTCAGCCTCCAGGTCAATCTCAATGCTTGGCTGATCCTTGCAGACTCAGGGTTAAGACCTACTCAAGTGTCAGGTCAGCCTGTGTCTGCCAGATTTAAAGAGAGCCCCCATGAATACAGGCTTCAGGCCCTCCACTGCAAACCAGTACCACCACAGTGGATCCAGACTCCAGACCCAATCCTGTGGACTATGCACCAAACCCACCAAGCTGCTGCCCTAGGCACCAGGTCAACCTACCTGAACTCCAGTAGCAATCCTATCCATGAACCAGGCCAGATGACATCCCCAGAATTTCCAGACAGTCTGACTAATTAAGGGCTTTCCCATGCAAAGCCAGTCTGCAAAGATAGAATAGGGACTTACTTCTTTAAATCCACAGATATCAGCACACAACCACAAAGATTAGCACCAATCAGGGAAGCACCACACAACAAAAGAAACAAAGTAAAACAGCAGTTTTTTGTTTTGTTTTGTTTCGTTTTGTTTTTTTAGTTTTCCCAAGATGGCTGCCTAGAAGCATTTCTAGCATGCCTCATCCTTTTAAAAGAATCAAAATACTTTGTAGGCAGTCACACTTTGAATATATTATCTAAGAGGGAACACAGGAATTCAACAGAAAAGCCAAAGGAATCTCCAAAATTGAGAAAGAAGGAAACAAACAAACAAAAACACCAGGCAGCTTATATGACCATGACAGACCAGGAACTGAGAGTGAATACCCACCACAAGAGAGGGTGTCTTTCTGCAGTCCACTTTTCCCCTGGGGAATTGTAAAACTCAGCCACCAGAATGCAACTTGTCTCTTTCAACCCTGAATCTAACTTAGGGAGTGGCTGACTCATGCCCTGAAACCAAAGCAGCTACAGTAAGACTTTGTTCTTGATCCTTGCTGTTAACAAACTGTGCATGGTCCAGGGAACCAGTGGGGCTAGTCCAGGCATTAGAAAAACTTGAACACTAGCTTATGAAGCCTGGGCTTGAGTGGAGGATGGAGTCTCACAACCAGGACTGAGAAGCAAACATGGCATGCACCCCAGCTGCTAGCATATCCCCATGAACTGAGCAGGATGAGAGTTGTCACAGAGGCCTGGGCTTGAGCTGAGTGGGGGCTCCTATAGCACAGCGATGAGTTATAGACTAGAAGCAAACTATCTGGTCTGACTGAACAGCAAACTCAGCTGTGACAGCTGGGACAAGGGAAGGAGCCCCACAAGGACTGGGGTGGAAGAGGGACACAGTCCTCCAACCGCTGGCCAAAACTGTTGCCACTGGGACTGCCCACATGCTGCCTGTAGCAGGACCTCAGTGCAGCAGTGGTAAAAGCTTACCCAAGCATTTCACCTGAGGCCTGAGTACCTCCCCACTTGCCTCCTCCATCATAGCTGGTGCTTGCACTTGCTACTAGCAGACCTGAGTACAAGCTTGTCCAGTTTGGATCCACCCAGCTTTCCTTCTCCCTAAGACAGAGTGTGGGGTTCCACAACATAATCCACCAACTGGGATACCTGAGCATGTCTCCTGGTAGACAGAGGTCAGGAATTTACATTCTATTGCTATCACTTTGGGTGGCTCATACCTGCAAGGGCCACCTACTGGCCTGGAGGCCAACCCACTGCAACCACTGTCGCTACTGACAACACAAGGGTACAGCACTTGGGAAACAGAAAAGTACATCACCACCCCTGCTACAACCATCAACTATGCCAGCCTGGCTTCCCAGGAGCATGAGAACCTGCTCACCCACTTGGTATACTGCTTCTACAACCAGCATCTTAGAAAGCCACTCAGATGCCCAGGAATTGGCCTGCCTGGAACCATCAACAAAGGTGTCACTATATACTGCCTCAAGTCACAAGAATAGACATACAAAGCCCACTGGCACCACCTTTGAAACCTGCAGAAGGCCCCATCTCTCAATCCAGTCCCCAGCACAATTTCACCACAGTCTCCACCAATAGCCACACCCTAATAAACTGAGGCCAAAGAAATCCTACAGAGACTTTATCACTGCACACACCTAGAAACAAAGCCGAAATTCCATACCCAACAAACGTCATACTCACATCTTCAAAAGAGATGTTACCCTTATGAACAAAAGTAAATTCAAAAATAAAAGAAGCAGCTATGACAACAAATGTGCAGATATCAAAAACACAGGAGAACTGAAAAACAATATGACACCCCAAAAGGAATACAATAAGTCTGCAGCAATAGACTCTAATGAAAAAGAAGCCCTCAAAATCCAAGATAGTGTTGTCTGTAACACAAAGGATAAATGCTTGAGGGGCTGGATACCCGATTTTTTATGATGTGATTATTATACATTGAGTGCCTGTATCAAAACATCTCATGTACTCCATAAATATATACACCGACTATGTACCCACAATAATTAAAATAATTTGTTTTAAATAATCCAGGATAAATAATTTAAAATATTGATTTTAAAAAAACTCAATGAGATGCAGGAAAAATCTATAAAACAGTACAAAGAACTCAGAAAATAATTTAGGATATGAATAAGAAATTTATCAATGAGATACATGTATTAAAAAACAAACATAAATTCTGGAACTGAAAATTTCATTGAAGGAAATACAAAATGCATTTGAGAGCTTCATCAATAGACTAGACCAAGCAGGATAAATGATTTCAGAAATTGAAGATAGTCCTTTTGAAAAAATCCAGTCAGACAAAAATAAAGGAAAACAAATAATAATAAAGCCTTCAAGACATGTGGGATTACATAAAGCAACTGAATATATTAATTATTGATATTACTGAGGGTGAGGATAAAAAAAGAGCTTAGAAATCTTAATAGTAAAATAATAGATAAAAACTCCTCAATGCACCCAGATTTATAAAACATTACTAGAAATAAAGAGATAAATATATAGCAATACAAGAACAATGAGGAACTTCAACATCCCACTTAAAGGATTAGACAGATTATCAAGACAGAAAATCAACACAGAAACACTGGACTTAAATTAGAGAACAAATGGACCTAGCAGACATTTACAGTACATTCTACCCCTATGATGGTTAATAATGAGTGCCAACTTGATTGGGTTGAAGGATACAAAGTATTGTTCCTGGGTATGTCTGTGAGGGTGTTGCCAAAACAGAGTAACATTTGAGTCAGGGGACTGGGAAACACAGACGCACCCTCAATCTGGGTGGGTACAATCTAATCAGCTGTCAGCATGGCCAGAATAAAAGCAGGCAGAAGAACGTGGAAAAACTGACTTCCTAAGTCTTCTGGCCTCCAACTTTCTCCCATGCTGGATGCTTCCTGTCCTCGAACATCAGACTCCAAGTTCTCCAGCTTTTGGACTCTTGGACTTACACCAGTGATTTGACAGGGGCTTTTGGACCTTTGGCCATGAACTGAAGGCTGCTCTTTCAGCTTCCCTATTTTTGAGGTTTTGGGACTCGGACTGGCTTCCTTCCTCCTCAGCTTGCAGATGGCCTATTGTGGGACTTCAACTTGTGATTGTGTGAGTCAATTCTAATAAACTCCCCATCACGTATACATCTATCCCATTAGTTCCGTCCCTCTAGAAAACCTTGACTAATATAACCTCAAATCTGAAGACTATACATTCTTTTTATTATCTCGAGGAACATTTTCCAAGATAAGACAGACATTAGGACATAAAACAAGCATCAACAAATTTTCAAAAATAAACATATCAAGTGTCTTATCAGTCCAGATTTGAATAAAACAAAAAATTAATAACAAGAGAAACTTCGTGGAAGCTAAGCATCACTATTCTGAATGATTACTAGGCCAATGAAGAAATTAAAATTAATTTTGAACATATTTTTGAAAGAAATGAAAATGTAAACACAATATACTAAAACTTAAAGGATGTAGCTAAATCAGAGCTAGCAGGAAAGTTTATAGCATTAAATGCCTACGACAAAAAAGTAGAAAGGTTACAAATGAACAACCAGATTACAAATGAAAAACATAATTATGCACATCAAAAAATTAAAAAAGCATGAACAAACCAAACCCATAATCAGCAAAAGGAAAGAAATAACAAAGATCAGAATAGAACCAGGGTGAAACACAGAAAAGGGAAGCAATACAAATGATGAAAGAAATGAGAAGTTTGTTGCTCAAACGACAAACAAAATGAATAAACTACTAGCTAAACTCAGCAAGAAAGTAGAAGATCCAAATAAACAACATCAGAAAGAAAAATAAGAAAGTACAACTGATATCACAGAAATACAAAAGATCATCAGAGACTAATATGAACAACTATATGCTTCAAATTAGCAAGCCTACAGGAAGGAGATACATTATTGGAAATATACTACCTCCCAAGATTGAATCAGTAGTAAAAATTCTCCCAACAAGAAAAATATCAGGACCAGATGGAATCATAGCCAAATTCTACCAAATGCTAAAAAAAAAAAAAAGAAAAAAAAAAAAAAGATACCACTTTTTCCGAAACTGTTCCAAAAAATTGAAGAGGAGTGCTAACTCGTTCTATGAGGTATAAAAGCAGACAAGGACAAAACAAAACAGAAAAAGAAAATGACAGAACAATACCCCTAATAAACATGAACACAAAAATCCTCAACAAAATACTAGCAAATTGAATCCAAGAGCAAATAAAAAAGAAAAGATTTCTATCAAGTGCATTTTATACCAGGGATGTAAGATGGCTCAACATGCACAAATCAATAAATGTGATTCATTATATAAACAGAATTAAGGACGAAAACCATATGGTCATCTCAACTGATGTAGAAAAAAATCAACATCTCTTTATCATAAAAGCCTTCAAAAAACTAGATATAGAAGGAACATACCTCAAAATAGTAAAGGCCATATATGAGAAAGCAACAGCCCACATCACACAGAAAGTAGAAAAGTTAAAAACATTTTTTTCTAAGAGCTGGAACACGACAGAGGTGCCCACTTTCAACACTTCTATTCAACATAGTATTGAAAGTCCTAGACAGAAAAAATAAGGCAAGAGAAAGAATTAAAAGGTATTCAAATTTGAAAAAAGTCAAACTACTCCTATTCTCTGATGATATGATCTTGTATGTATAAAACCCTAAACACTCTAGCAAAAATCTCTTAAACTTGATAAATGAATTCAATAAACTTGCAGAATGAAAATGAATGTACAAAAATAAGTAGTGCTTCTATATTTCAAAACAACCCAGTTGGAAAGAAAATCAACAAGGTACTCATATATATAATACCGACTAAAAATAAAAGATATAGGAATATATTTAACCAAAGAAGTGAAATATGTCAACAATGAAAAGTACAAAACACTGAAGAAAGAAATTGTAGATAACAAAAGCAAGTGGAAAAACATTCTATGCTCAGAGATTGGAAGAATTAAAATAGTTAAAATGATATTTATTTATAAAGCTTAATCTTGTTATAAAATACAATAGTGCCCAAAACAATCTACAGAGTCAATCAAATCCCTATCAAAATACCAATATCATTTTTCACAGAATTACAGCAAATAAACTTTATATGGAACCAAATAGAAGCCTGAATAGCTGCAACAACCCTAAGCAAAAATAACAAAACTTAAGAAATCACATTATCTAATCTCAGATTATATTACTAGAACATAGTAACCCAGCACTATGGTATTGGTATAAAAATAGACACATAAATCAATGGAACAAAATAGAGAACCCAGAAATAAAGTCACATATTTATAGCCAACTTATCTTTGACAAAGCCAATAAGAACATATACTGGGAAAAGGATACACATTTAAATAAACAGATCTGGGAAAATTGGGTTAAATAAAACTGGACCTCTACTTTCACCATATACAAAAATCAACTCAAGATGGATTAAAGACTTGAGTGTAAGATCAATTAGTACAAAAATACTAGAAGAAAACTTATGGAAAACTATTCTTTGCCTTGGCAAAGAATTCATGACTATACCTTAAAAGCACAGATAATAAAAACAAAAATAGACAACCAGGACTTGATTAAACTAAAGAGCTTCTGCACAGAAAAATAATCAAACATTTTCTGATCAGCAAAATAAATAATCAGCAGTGTGAGTAGATAACCTGCAGAAAGGGTGAAAATATTTGCAATCTGACAGAGGACTAATATTCAAAATATACAAGGAATTCGAAAAATTCAACGACAATAACAAACCAAGTAATTATATTAAAAATTTGATAAAGGACCTAAATAGATATTTTTTCAGAAGAAGACATGGAAATAACTGAAAGACATGTAAGAAAATGCTCAGCATTACTAATCATCGGAGAAACGCAAATTAAAACCACACTGAGATAACATTTTACATCAGTCAGAATGGCTATTATAAGATATTCAAGGTTTATCGAAGATCAGATGGCTGGAGATGTGTGGTATTATTTCTGAGGACTCTGTTCTGTTCCGTGATCTTTGATAAACCTGAGAAAAACAGGAAATGGGGAAAGGATTCCCTATTCAATAAATGGTGCTGGGAAAATTGGCTAGCCGTAACTAGAATGCTGAAACTG
Organism: Macaca nemestrina; assembly: GCF_043159975.1. Taxonomy (NCBI): domain Eukaryota; kingdom Metazoa; phylum Chordata; class Mammalia; order Primates; family Cercopithecidae; genus Macaca; species Macaca nemestrina. The sequence continues at coordinate 33,348,943 of NC_092145.1, forward strand.
GATCCTTTCCTTTCTCCTTATACGAAAATTAATTCAAGATGGATTAGAGACTTAAATGTTAGACCTAATACCATAAAAACCCTAGAAGAAAACCTAGGTAATACCATTCAAGACATAGGCATGGGCAAAGACTTCATGTCTAAAACACCAAAAGCAACGGCAACAAAAGCCAAAATTGACAAATAGGATCTAATTAAACTAAAGAGCTTCTGCACAGCAAAAGAAACTACCATCAGACTGAACAGGCAACCTACAGAATGGGAGAAAATTTTTGCAATCTACTTATCAGATAAAGGGCTAATATCCAGAACCTACAAAGAACTCAAACAAATTTACAAGAAAAAAACAAAGAACCCCATCAAAAAATGGGCAAAGGATATGAAAAGACATTTCTCAAAAGACATTCATACAGCCAACAGACACATGAAAAAATGCTCATCATCACTGGCCATCAGAGAAATGCAAATCAAAACCACAATGAGATACCATCTCACACCAGTTAGAATGGCAATCATTAAAAAGTCAGGAAACAACAGGTGCTGGAGAGGATGTGGAGAAATAGGAACACTTTTACACTGTTGGTGGGATTGTAAACTAGTTCAACCATTATGGAAAACAGTATGGAGATTCCTCAAGGATCTAGAACTAGATGTACCATATGACCCAGCCATCCCATTACTGGGTATATACCCAAAGGATTATAAATCATGCTGCTATAAAGACACATACACACGTATGTTTATTGCAGCACTATTCACAATAGCAAAGACTTGGAATCCACCCAAATGTCCATCAGTGACAGACTGAATTAAGAAAATGTGGCACATATACACCATGGAATACTATGCAGTCATCAAAAAGGATGAGTTTGTGTCCTTTGTAGGGACATGGATGCAGCTGGAAACCATCATTCTCAGCAAACTATCACAAGAACAGAAAACCAAACACCGCATGTTCTCACTCATAGGTGGGAACTGAACAATGAGATCACTTGGACTCGGGAAGGGGAACATCACACACCGGGGCCTATTATGGGGGGGGGGGAGGAATTGCACTGGGAGTTATACCTGATGTAAATGATGAGTTGATGGGTGCAGCACAGCAACATGGCACAAGTATACATATGTAACAAACCTGCATGTTATGCACATGTACCCTAGAACTTAAAGTATAATAATAATAATAATAATAATAAAAGAAAAAAAAAAAGAAATTCAAGGACTGGGCACGGTGGCTCACACCTGTAATCCCAACACTTTAGGAGGCTGAGGCGGGTGGATCACCTGAGGTCAGGACTTTGGGACCAGCCTGACTAACATGGAGAAACCCTGTCTCTACTAAACATACAAAATTAGCCGGGCGTAGTGGTGCATGCCTATAATCCCAACTACTCAGGAGGCTGAGGCAGGAGAATTGCTTGAATCAGGGAGGCAGAGGTTGTGGTGAGCCGAGATCATGCCATTGCACTCCAGCCTGGACAACAAGAGCAAAAAACTCCATCTCAAAAATAAAAAATAAATTCAAAAAACAGATGTTAGCAAGGATGCAGAGAAAAGGGAATGTGTATGTGTCTCTGGAAATGTAGATTAGTACAACCCCTATGGAAAACTGTATAGAGATTTCTCAAAGAACTAAAAGTAGAACTATCATTTGATCCAGAAATTTCACTACTGAGTATCTACCCAAAGAAAAGAAATCTATGTACCAAACAGATAGCTGCACTGGTATGCTTATCGCAGCACTATTTATAATAGCAAAGATATGGAAAAAACTTAAGTGACCATGAACAGATTATTGGATAAAGAAATGTGGTATATATACACAATGGAATACTATTCAGTCATAGTAAAATGAAATCATATCTTTTGCAGCAACATCAACAGAAATGGAGACCATTGTCTTAAGTGAAATAAGTCAGACACGGAAAAAAAATTTACTTGTTCTTACTCATAAGTGGGATTTAAAAAATATGTACACGTAAACATAGAAAGCATAATGAGAAACATGCGAGTGTCAGAAGGATGAGGGGGTAAGAGGGGGATGTATGAAGAGAAATTATTTAATGGGCACAATGTATGTTATTCAGGTAATAAATACTCTACAAGCCCCGACTTGACTACCACACAATCTATTAATGTGAGAAAATTGCATTTGTTCCCCAGAAATTTACACAAATAAAAAAATACAACAGTAACTGATATCATGTGGCTCTGTGTCCCCACTGAAATCTCACCTTAAATTGTAATAATCCCCACATGTCAAAGGTGGGACCAGGTGGAGGTAATTAAACATGGGGGCAGTTTCCCCTATGCTTTTCTGGTGATAATGAGTGAATATCATGAGATCTGATGGTTTTATAAGCATCTGACATTTCTCCTGCTTGCACTCACTCTCTCTTCTGCTGCCTTGTGAAGAAGGTGCCTACTTCCTCTTCAGCCATGATTGTAAGTTTCCTGTGGCCTCTCTAGCCACGTGGAACTGTGAGTCAATTAAACCTCTTTCCTTTATAAATTACCCAGTCTTGGGTAGTATCTTTATAGTTGTGTGAAAAGGGACTAATAGAGCAACCAAACCCTCCAAAATGCAGTTTTGAATTACCTAATAATTCAAAATAATTATTTTGATTATTGAATTTTAAACAAATACAGAAAAAACAAATCAATAATGTCTGACAGACAATAAATGACCAAAATGATAAATTTGATAGTTTGAAATTTAAAACAATGTAACAGATATTCTGGAGTAAGTAGTACAATAAATGAAAAAATGCAATAGACATCAACAGTAACAGAATTGCTCAGTTGGAAGAAAGAATATGTGAACTAAAAATGGTCATTCAAAAATACACGACCACAGAAGAAATAAATAATAAAAGGAAATGAAGAAGCCATCAGGAACATTTGGGGCAGCAGCAAAAGAACAAGTATTTGAATTATAGAAATTCAAGAAGTAGAGTGAAACAAGTGGCCAGACAGATTCTTTAAAGACATAGAAAAAAACAAATTTAGTGAAAGATAAATATCCAGGTATAAAAAGGTCAAAAGTCCTCATTAGAGTCAATCCAAGCTAGTATATCAGTAGATATTATAATTAAACTGTTAAATATATAATACAAACAGAGAATCTTGAAAGCAGCAAGAAAAGAGCAAACCATATATGAGGGAGTTTCAACAAGACTAGCCTCAGACTTCTCAGCTGAAACTTACAGGCTAGGAGAGTGTGAGATGATATAGTCAAACTGCTGAAGAAAAAAATTACAACCAAGAATACTTTAACTGACAAACCTGTCCTTCAGAAAAGAAGGATAAATCAAGTCTTTCCCAGACAAAAAAAAAAAAAAAAAAAAAAAAAAAGGCAGAGGAAGTTCATTGCCAGCTGACCTGTCTTATTAAAAAGTACTAAAGGGAGTTCTGAAAGCTGAAATAAAGACCGCTAATTAGCAACATGAAACCACATTGAAGTAAAAAACTCAATGGTAAAAGTTAATTTGAGAATACTTTAATACCATGATGATGTTGTGTAAATCATTGTATCTTTACTTTGAAGGTTAAAAGATACAACTATCATAAGAATAACATGTACAATAATTTTAAGGAAAACACAATACAGGAAGGTGTAAATTATTTTTAAAAATACAAAATGTGGGTAAGATGAAGCCAAAGTATTTTCCTTTATGTTATCAGAGCTAAGAGCTTATCAGCTTAAAGTAGCCCACTATAACCATAAGATGCTGAATGTAAGCATCATGGTAACCACAAAGCAAAAAAATAAGTAGATACAGAAAATATTAAAAGTAGGAAATGAAAGCATACCATTAGAGTAAACCATCTAATCAAAAAGGAATACATCAAGAGAGGAATGAAAGGAACAGATATCTACAAAACAAGCAGAAAACAATTTAAAAGGGCAGTAATCTTTCCTTGCCTATCAGTAATTACCTTAATGTAAGTGGATCAATATTTCCAATTAAAAGTTACAGAATGTCTCAATGGCCAAAAAAAAAAAAAAAAAAAAAAGAGCAGATTATGTACTGCCTACAGTAAACTGACTTCACTTTTTAAGGACAGAAATAGACTGAAAGTGAAAAGATGAAAAGAGATATGCCCAGCAAATGGGAACTAAAAGAGACAAAAATCCTATACTTATATAAGATAAAATGGGCTCTAAGTCAAAAAATTTAAAAGAAATAGTTATATTTTCTTGATGAATTCACCCCTGTATTACCATATAATTACTGCGTTTTAAACTTTTTAAAAACTTTTTTAAAACAAGATCATTACATGGTAATATAGGGGTGAATTCATCAAGAAAATGTAACTATTGTAAATAAATGTGCATCCAACATTGGAGTGCCTAAATATATAAAGCAAATATTAATAGAACTGAAGGGATTGATAGACTGTCATACGATAATAGTAGGTGACTTCAATATCCCACTTTCAGCAATGGACAGATCATCCAGAGAGAAAGCCAATAAGGAGATATCTGATTTAAACTAAATTTCAGACCAAATGGACCTAACAGACATATACAGGTGATTCCATCCAACAACAACAGAAGAATCATTCTTCGCAAGCACACACAGAAGATTCTACAGAACGGATCATGTTAGACCACAAAGCAAGTCTTAACAAATTGAAGAAGTTTGAAATTATATCAAGTATATTTTCTAACTACAGTAGTGTGGAATTAGAAATCATTTAAAAAGTATTTTAGAAAATTAACAAATACATGGAAATGAAACAGCATAATCCTGAACAACCAATGGATCAAAGAAGAATCAAAGAGAAATTCAGAAATATTTTATACAAATCAAAATGAAAACTTAACCTACCCAAACATATGGAATGTAGCAGAAGTAGTCGTAAAAGAAAAGTTTCTAAAAATAAATGCCTACATCAAAAAAAGAAGAAACTTCTCAAATAATGTAATGTTTTTAACTCAAGAAACTAGAAAATCAAGAATAAACTAAGCCCAATGTTAATAGAAGAAGAAAATAATAAAAAGGCATCATGCTACCTAACTTCAAACTATACTACAGAGCTACAGTAACCAACAGTAACCAAAACAGTATAGTGTGGACATAAGAACAGACACATGGACCAATGGAACAGAATAGAGAACCAAGAAATAAGTTTGCAGACTTACAACTGTCTGATCTTTGACAAACCTGACGGAAACAAGCAATGGGGAAAGGATTCACTATTTAATAAATGGAGCTGGGATAACTGGCTCGCCATGTGCAGAAAATTGAAATTGGACCCCTTCCTTATACCATGTACAAAAATTAACTCTAGATGGATTAAAGACTTAAATGTAAAACACAAAATCATAAAAACCATGGAAGACAACTAGGCAATAGTATTCAGGACATAGGTATGTGTGAAGATTTTATGATGAAGATGCCAAAAGCAATTACGATAAAAGCAAAAGCTGACGAAAGGGATTTAATTAAACTAAAAACCTCATGCACAGCAAAAGAAACTATCAACAGAGTAAACAGCCTACAGAATGGGAGAAAATTTTAGCAAACTATGCATCTGACAAAGGTCTAATATCAAGCAACTATAGGGAACTTAAACAAATTTACAAGAAAAAAAGCCATTAAAAAGTGGGCAAGGACTTGAACAGACACATCTCAAAAGAAGACATGCATTTGGCCAACAAGCATATGAAGAAAAGCTCAACATCACTGATCATTAGAGAAATGCATATCAAAACCACAATGAGATACTGTCTCACACCAGTCAGAATGGTTATTATTAAAAAGTCAAAAAATAACAATTGCTGGTGAGGTTGTGCAGAAAAAGAATGCTTATACACTGTTGTGGGAATATAAATTAGTTCAACCATTGTGGAAGACAGTGTGACAATCTGTCAAAGACCTGAACCCTGAAATACGATTCGACCCAGCAATTCCGTTACTGAGTATGTTACCAAAACACCAGGGGTTCAGTCTCAGTTCTGCAGCTCGCTGCACAGAAAGCCAATCACGGAAAAGCCAAGTATTGCCTAGGAAGAAAGCTTTAATCACATGCTGCAGCCGAGGAGATGTGAACTCAGTCTCAAATCCATCTCTTTGACTAAATAAAACCAGGGGTTTATATAGCAGGTAAGAAATGTAACAATGTGTAAGCAAAACAGAAACTTGGGAGGGGCAAAGAAGCAATCATGGTGAATGAAGGGTTTGGCATCTGGTGCAGTAATCTGGTTTGATTCTTTGATACTTCTCGTGAGAGACCTGAAAGTCATTTCCTGAGGAAGGAACTCAGATAAAACAAATGCAAGTTTCAAGCTTTTAAGACCAGAAGGGTCAATTTCTATGTTTATCAAAAAGAACAGTCTATACGGCAATTAGGTCAGTTCCAATGGCAATTGGGTCGGTTCCAGGTATACACATAAAGGAATATAAATCATTCTATAGTAAAGACATATGCACATGTATGTTCATTGCAGCACTATTCACAATAGTAAAAACATGGAATCAACCTAAATGCCCATCAATGAAAGACTGGATAAAGAAAACGTGGTAATATACACCATGGAATACTATGAAGCCATAAAAAAGAATGAGATCATGTCATCTTCAAGAACATGGATGAAGGTAGAGGCCATTATCCTTAGCAAACTAACACAGGAACAGAAAACCAAATACTGCATTGTCTCACTTTTAAGTGGAAGTTAAATAATGAGAACACATGGGCATATAGAATAGAACAACAGACACTGGGGCCTATTGGAGGGTGGAAGGTGAGAGGAAGGTGAAGATTAGGAAAAGTAACTAATGGATACTTGACTTAATACCTGGGTGATGAAATATTCTGTACAGCAAATCCCCATGGCACATGTTTACCTATGTAACAAATCAGCACATCCTGCACATATACCCCTAAACTTAAAATAAAATTTAAAAAAATTCAGAGCAGAAACAAGTGAAATAGAGAATGGAAAAAGAATAGAAAAAGCAGTGAAACTAAGTGTTCATTTAGTAAAAAGAAAAACAAAAATCCACAAATGTTTAGACTAAGCAGAGAAAAAGAGAAGACTCAAAATCAGAAGTGAAAGAAGAGACATTTTAACTAATACCATAGAAATACAAAGGCTCATAAGACACTACAATCATCAATTATATGCCAACAAATTAGATAACCTAAAATAAGTGAAGAAATTACTAAACACATAGAACCTACCAAGACTGACTTATGAGAAAAAAAAATTGAGGAGACTAGTAATAAGGACATTAAATCAGTAAAAAAACTTCTCTCATCAAAAAAAAAAAAAAAAAAAAAAAAACCGCTGCAAGCCAATATCTGTGATGAATATAGATGTAAAAACCCTTAGCAAAATACTAGAAAATCAAATTCAGTAGTACATTATAGGTATCATTCACCTTGATCAAGTGATGTTTATCCCTAGGATACAGGTTTGATATGGAAATCTACAAAAATGTATAAATATGACACACCAAAATAGCAGAATTGAGGACAAAAACCATGTGACCATCTCAATAAATGGAGAAAAAATATTTGACAAACTTCAGCTTGCTTTCATGATTAAAACAATTTCTCAACAAATTAGGTATAGAAGAAATGTACCTCAACATAATAAAGTCCATGTATGACAAATGCAGAGCTAACATTATACTCAACAGTGAAAGATTGAAAGCCTTTCTCTAAGATGAGAATCAAGACAAGGATGCCCACTCTCACCACTTCTATTCATCTTAGGTCTAGAAATCCTAGCCAGGGCAATTAGGCAAGATAAAGACTAAAAGTATCCACATTGAAAAACAGAAAGTGAAGTTGTTCTTGTATGAAGATATGCTGACACACATAGAAAACTCTAAAGATTCCACTAAAATATTATTAGAAGTATTGAACAAATTCAGTAAAGTGGCAAGATGTAATATCAACATACAAAAATTATATATATGGGTATATGCATATACTCCATGCCCCTGTCAATACTCAATAGTTATCTTTCATCTTTGGTAGTAGTCATTCTGACAGGTGTGAGTTAATATCTCCTTATGGTTTTAATTTGCATTTTCCTAATCATTAGTAATGTTAAATATTTTTTTCATCTATCTGATGGTCATTTGCCTTTTTTTTTTGAGAAATGAATATTTAAGTCTCTTGCTCGCTTTTGAATTAGATTATTTGTCTTCTGGATATTGATTTGTTTGAGTTAGTTAAATATTTTGTGTATTATCCCCTTATCAGATGAATGGCTTGCAAATATTTTCTCCCACTCCATCAGTTGTCTTTTTACTCCATTGATAGTTTCCTTTTTATGCAGGAGCATTTTATTTTAATGTAATCCCATTTTTCTATTTTTGCTTCTGTTGCCTGTGCTTTTGGAGTCAAATAAATGTAAAAAGTCGTTGTCCACAGCAATGTAGTGTAGTTTTTCTCCTATGTGTAGCATTTTTAATAATTACTAAGAAAGTATATTTTAAGTGTTCTCACCACAAAAAAGTAATAAATATGTCAGGTAATACATATGTTAATTAGACATTCAGATGTATCCATATTTCAAAACATTATGTTACATGCAATAAAAAGAAACAATTTTTACTTGACAATCAAACAGAAGAAATAAATATTTTTATAAAGGAACAGAGAGGAAAAATAAGAAAATTCAGTTAAAAGACATGTAGGCTAGAGTGAGAGACCTCAACATATATCAAAACTTGTTCAGAAAAAATAAAATGGAGAGGTTAAGATGGTGGATAGGAGGCAGGACTAACTTGCAGCTCCCCCTTGCATGGACAGAGCAGCATGTGGAGACTCACATCATGAACTTTTGCTCCAAGAACTACTGCAGGAACATACCAGAAAGGCGAAGAGAATCCACAGACCCTTTGAAGGAACTGGATCACCCCTGCAGACTCACTGAGACACCAAAAAGCTGAGTCTGCTTTTTTTCTCAATGGAGAGGCTCATGTTCTGGGGCAAGTTCTCAGCCCTGGCCACTGGCTGACTGGAAGTAGACTCAGTGCTGTTGGTGTGGCATGGTGGGAGTGAGACTGGCCTTTGGGACTATGGGCTGTCTGGGAGTGGGAATGGGGCCTGTAACTGCCACATTTCCCCCACTTCTCTGGCAACCTGTATGACTCAGCAGAGGCAGCCATAATCCCCGGGAATACAACTCCATGTGACTGGGAACCACACCCCCATGCCCCACAGCAGCTGCAGTAAACTCCACCCAAGGAGAGGCTGAGCTCAGACATACCTATCCCTGCCCCCACCTGGTGGTGGTCTTTATCTGGTCTGGTAGCCAAAGACAAAGGTCATAATCTCTTGGGAGCTCTATGGCCTTGCCCAACACCTGAGAAACCTAAATACTTAACCAGGTGTCCCCAGGGCAACATTGCATCCTCCCTGTGGGACCACAGCTGATGCACCCACCTTCTGGATGGAGGTCAACCAACAGAAAACCAGTGCACTAAACAAAAACACAACACAGAATGCTCACAGGGTCCACTTCACTCCCCTGTCACTTCCACTGGAGCAGGTGCTGGTATCCACGACTGCAAGACCCAAAGATGGATCACATCACAGAACTCTTTGCAAACACTCCCCAGTACCAGATTAGAGCATGTTATCTCTACTGGGTGGCCAGACCCAGCAGAACAAAATCAGTCACTACAGTTTCGCTCTGAGGATGCCCCATTCCTAGGGTAAGGGAGAAAACACCACATCAAGGGAGTAACCCTGTGGGACAAAATAAACTGACCAATAGTCCTTGAATCCCAGACCTTCCCTCTGACATAGTCTTACCCAAATTAGAAGAAACCAGAAAAACAATTCTGATAATATGACAAAACAAGGTTCTTTAACACCACCCCAAAATCATACTAGCTCACCAGCAATTGATCCAAACCAGATGAAACCTCTGAATTGCCAGAAAAGAAATTCAAAAGGTCAATTATTAACCTACTCAAGGAGGCACCAGAGAAAGGTGAAGTCCAACTTAAAAAAAAAATTTAAAAAGCATGATACAGTATATGAAAAGAAAATTCTTCAGTGAAGTAGAGAGCATAAGTAAAAAACAGTCACAGCTTCTGGAAATCAAGGACACACTTAGAGATATGTAAAATGCACTGGAAAGTCTCAGCAATAGAATTAAACAAGCAGAAGACAGAATTTCAGAGCTCGAAGACAAGGCTTTCAAATTAACCCAATCCAACAAAAACAAGAAAAAATTTTTTTAAAAAAATGAACAAAGCCTCCAGGGAGATTGGAACTATGTTAAATGTCCAAACATAAGAATGATTGGTGTTCTTGAGGAAGAAGAGAAATCTAAATGTTTGGAAAACATATTTGAAGGAATAATCTAGGAAAACTTCCCTGGCCTTGCTAGAGATCTAGACATCCAAATACAAGAAGCTCAAAGAACATCCTGGAAATTCATTACAAAAAGATCATCACCTAGACCACAGTTATCAGGTTATTGAAAGTCAAGATGAAGGAAAGTATTTTAAGAGCTGTAAGGCAAAAGCATCAGGTAACCTATGAAGAAAAACCTGTCAGATTAACAGCAGATTTCTCACCAGAAATCCTACATGCTAGAAGGGATTGGAATCCTATTTTTAGCCTCCTTAAACAAACAATTATCAGCCAAGAATTTTGTATCCAGGGAAATTAAGCTTCATAAATGAAGGAAAGATTCAGTCTTATTTGGACAATAAATACTGAGAGAATTCACCACTAATGAGCCAGCACTATAAGAACTGCTAAAAGGAGCTCTAAATCTTGAAACAAATTCTCAAAATATACCAAAATAGAAACTTCTTAAAGCACAAATATCACCAGACCTATCTAACAATAACACAATGAAAAAAAATGCAAGGTTTTCAGGCAACAAATGGTATGATGAATAGAATATTACCTCACATCTCAATACTAACATTGAATATAAGTGACCTAAATGTTCCACTTAAAAGATACAGGATGGCAGAATGAATAAGAATTCACCAACCAAGGTTCTACTGCCTTCAGGAGACTCACATAACACATAAGGACTCACATAAACTTAAGGTAAAGTGGTGGAAAAAGATAATCTATGCAAATGGACACCAAAATAGAGTAGAAGTAGTGATTCTTATATCAGACAAAACAAACGTTAATGCAACAAAATTAAAAAAGACAAGGACATTATATAATGATAAAAGCACTAGTCCAACAAGAAAATATCACAATCTAAATATATATGCACCTAACACTAGAGCTCCCAAATTTATAAAAAAAATTACTACTAGGCCTAAGAAATGAGATAGATGGCAACACAATAATATTGGGGGACTTCAATACTCCACTGACAGCACTAGACAGGTCATCAAGATAGAAAGTCAACAAAGAAACAATGGACTTAAACTATACCCTACAATAAATGGACTTAACTGATATTTACAGAACATTCTACCCAACAACTGCAGAATATACATTCTTTTCATCAGCACCTGGAACATTCTCCAAGACAGACTATATGATAGGCCACAAAACAAGTCTCAGTGAATTTAAGAAAATCGAAATTAGATCCAGTACTCTCTCAGACAGCAGTGGAATAAAATTGGAATTCATCTCCAAATAGAACACTCAAGGCTATGAAAATACATGGAAATTAAATAACCTGCTCCTGAAAGATCATTGTGTCAACAATGTAATCAATATGGAAATTAAAAAATTCTTAATAATAGTGACACAACCTATCAAAACCTCTGGGATACAGCAGAAACGGTGCTAAGAGGAAAGTTCATAGCATTAAATGCCTACATCAAAAAGTCTGAAAGAGCACAAATAGACAATCTAATGCCACACCTCACAGAACTGGAGACACAAGAACAATCCAAACTCAAACCCAGAAGAAGAAAATAAATAAAGAAGATCAGTGCAGAGGTAAATAAAATTGAAACAAACAAAAAGCAATGCAAAAGATAAATAAAACGAAAAGATGGTTCTTTGAAAAGATAAATAAACTTGATACGCCATTAGTGAGATCAACTAAGAAAAAAAAGAAGATCCAAATAAGCTCAATTAAAAATGAAATGGGAAATATTATAATTGATACCACAGAAATACAAAAGATTATTCAACACTACTATGAAAAGCTTTACATGCATAAACTAGAAAACCGAGAGGAGATGGATAAATTCCTGGAAATATACAGTCCTCCTAGATTAAACCAGGAAGATATAGAATATCTGAACAGACCAATACCAAGCAGCGAGATTGAAATCATAATTTTAAAAGTGCCAACAAAGAAAGTCCAGGACCAGATGAATTCACAGCTGAATTCTCTCAGATTTTCAAGGAGGAATTTGTACCAATCCTATTGACCCTATTCCAAAAGACAAAGAAAGAAGGAATCCTCTCTGAATCATTCTATGAAGCCAGTATCACTCTAATACCAAAACCAGGAAACGACATAACAACAACAACAAAAATAGAACATAAACCAATATCTCTGATGAATATAGATGCAAAAACCCTCAACAAAATACTAATTAACTGAATCCAACAGCATATCAAAAAGATAATCCACTATGATCAAGTGGGCTTCATACCAGGGATGCGATGATAGTTTAACATACGTAAGTCAATAAATGTGACACACCACACAAACAGAATTAAAAAAACAAAAATAACATGATTATCTCAATAGATGCAGAAAAAGCATTTGACAAAATCCAGTATCCCATTATAATTAAAACCCTCAGCAAAATCGGCATAAAAAGGACATCCTTAAGGTAATAAAGACCATCTATGACAAACTCACAGCCAGCATTATACTAAACAGGGAAAAGTTGAAAACATTCCCCGTGAGAACTGGAACAAGACAAAGATGCCCACTTTTACCACTTCTATTTAACATAGTACTGGAAGTCCTAGCCAGAGCAATCAAACAATGGAAGGAAATAAAGGGCATCTAAATGGGTGAAGAGGAAGTCAAACTGTAGAATTGACCCAATTATCTTGCCTTACTTGGTTGAACATTCCTAATTGTTAACCTCACAAACAGTTGACTTGAGACAATTGAATAACTAAGGAATTGAGCCAAGCAAAGTTTTAAGATGATGGGCCTATTTTTGCACAACTAAAGGCAAATAAGATAACTTACAAATCAACTGAGTATATTTTTTGTATGTTAAAAATATCTAACTCATTTTTTTCATTAAAATATTTATCACTATTCACTATTCACAAAAATATTTATCAAATTTAAAATAAATTCCAAAAAAAGTAAGAACTTATGGAGAATTAATACAAATTTAGGCACATTTAATGGTCTATTCAAAACATGCAAATTTCATGACAAATGATTTTTTGTTATTTTTGTTTAATAATGTTTGCGTTTGCTCAAAGTAAATGATAAAATGCTTGGGTAGACGTAAATGAAACCAGTTCCACAAAATGATGTTATTTAGGTACTATCAGGGTGCTTTGCACTCTCAGTAAATACTTTAATAAATGTCTTCAATTCTTATGTTATATGTCAAGCAAAATGCTGTACAATAAAATCCCTATTCTATGTATTTATACCTAAAGGTTACAGGCCCAGGGTGGTAAAGCAACAATCTAATTACCTCAGGCATCATGCTGTTGTGTGTCCTTTATGCTTTTCTTTCTCAGTCTGGCTTCTGGGAGCTGTTAGGTTCCTATGTCTATTATCTGTAGTTTCCTCTTCCAGTGAAACTGAAGGGCATTACAGGGAACAGTCACCAGGTCCTGGCCAGAGTTAATGCCAAGATCCAACAGAGTCAAGTCATGGAGCAGGAACCAGGCCAGGGTGCAAGATAAGGTAATAAGCAGGTTCCAACAGAATCCCTTTTGGATTTTCTGGCACTTTGGAATTTGCAAGGGTATATCCACATCTCTCATGAGTGAAGTGAAGTCCAGAAAACACCATCAGCTACACAAGCATCTTTCTGATTATTAGGACACTGCTTCAGCAACAGGCCAGGAGCTGATTTCTGGGGGAATGCCAAAAACATCCATGATACTCCAAGAACACGAACAGTCACCAAAGGAAAGAATGCCTGATAACATTGCTGGTGTTATTATTGATGCAAGTATGTTGCTATACAGTGTGTTAGCTTCACAGATGCAGGAAACTCAGCATCTGAGTGTTTGCCAGTCATTACACATAGCCCTCTCCATGGGCCTGTATTTAATCTTATCAAAAATTCCTCTTAAAAGAGATTGTAAAGAAACAAAGGGTAAAAGTCAATGCCAAATGAAGAAAGAACAAGCTTTTACTAATGATCACTGCCATATTTGAAACAAAATTATACTGAAAAATTGAGGGAAAATAATAAAATAGAAAATATGGCAGAATAGTGGTATTTGAAAAGAAAATACTAAAAAGTTCCCCAGAATATTAGAAAAATCAACAATTTAAATGTCCTTCAATTACTAAGCATTATATTAATAATTAAAGATGAATCCGTATCCAGAAATATTGCAGTAAAACAATCAAGTGAAGTCTTAAAAACTAACAAAAAATTAATAAATTACTTACAAAGACTATAATCACTTACTCAGCTAAACTAATATGCAAGTATGAAAAATAAGACATTTTAAAGATATCCCCAAAGCTAGTAGAATTTACCACACATAGATTCTGAAAAAATATATTAAAGGACATATTCTAACAAAAATAATAGGAAATTTAGAAAATAGAGTAGAGATCGAAGAAATAGCAGTAAGTAGAAAAATTGGTAAAATATGTTGACAATTGTAATTATTACACTAAACAAGTATCATTTGGCATATTTAAAAAGGATAATTTAAAAGTTCATGTCATAGTAGGAAGATGGATTGTGGGTTATTAAATGAGTAGTCAAAATGTACTATGGTCTGCTTCATGTTTGAAGCAGAGTAGTAAAGTCATTGATAAGCATATAGGCTAAAATTAATAGGAATATATGTTTTAAATTATAACAACTGAAAGAATAATTATACAATGTATAACTTCTAAGCAAACTTAGAAGTTTATAAACTTGAAGGCAACTAACAACATTGTCATGTTATCTAACTATTATCTATCTATCTATCTATCTATCTATCTCTTTATTACCTTAGATTTGGAAATAGATTCTTAGATATGACATTAAAAGCACAAGCAACAAAACCAGATAAGTTAGACTTACTAAACTTGGTCAAAATTTAACTTTTGTGCATCAAAAAACATTACAAAGAAGGTGGAAAATATAACCTATAGAATGGGAGAAAATATTTGCAAATCATATATCAGATAAGTCTAGCATCCATATATCTAAACTCTTACAATTCAAGAACGAAAAGAAAAGCAACCCCAATTTTTAAATGAGTAAAGGGCTTGAATAGACATTTCTCCAAACTAATACACAAATGGCCAACAAGCACATGAAAAGATGCCTAACTTTATTAGACATTAGAGAAATGAAAATCACAAATATAAATTATCACTTCACATCCACTAGGATAGCTATATTATAACATTTTTTAACAAGAGTTGCTGAAGATGTGAAGAAATTGGAACACTCATACTTTGCTAATAAGAAAGTAAAATTGTTCTGCCACTGTGAAAATCATTTTGGCAGTTCCTCAAATAGATAACATAGAAATAGAATATGACCCAGAAATTCTATTCCTAGATGGATACACAAAATAATTGAAAACAGGTATTCAAACATAAACTTTTACATGAATATTTGTAACTACATTATTCACAATAGGCAAAGTTGGAAACAACACAAATGTTCATATGCAGATGGATGAATATGCTAAAAGTGTTATATACATACAAAGGAATATTACTCAGCCATTAAAACAATTTAAGTACTGATATATGCTATAATGTGAATGAACCTCCAAAACTTCATGATAAAGGAAAGAAGCCAGACACAAAATATCATATATTGTATGATTCCATTTACATGAAACACCTAGAATATGTGAACCCATACATTCAGACAGCAGAGTAGTGTTTGCCAGGGACCTGGGGGAAGAGAGTGACTGCTTAATAGGTACAGGGTTTCCTTTTGAGTGATGAAAATATTTTGGAGCTATATAGTGGTGATTACTGAAAAACATTGTGCATGTACTAAATGCCACTGAATTGTATACTTTAAAGTGATTAATTTTATGTTAAGAATTTTATCTCCTTAAAAAATAAGCAGACTTAATGTTTTAACTTCCAGAAGAAATTGACAAACAATCAAAATAAAAATGTTTAACACACTTTTCCCATAAAACTGATCAATCAAGGGGCCAAAATATGAATAAGGATATAGAATATTTTAATAATAAAGTCAGATTATAACTAATAATATTTATAGAGTCATGCATCCTACAAGAGGATGTGCATTCTCTTTTAGTACACAATGAACATTTATAAAGATTGATGACTTAATGGAATTTCCAACACATTTCCAAAATCAAAATAGAGACCACCTTCTCTAAAAAAAAAAAAAAAGGCTATTAAATTAGAAACTAACTATAAAAAGGCAGTTAAATAGCTCTACATTTGACAAGTTAAAATTGTACTCTTATACAACCCATAGGTTAAAAAGGAAAGCATTTGGAAATAACAGACTATTAAGAAACAACAGGGAAATTACTACCCATCAAAACTTGTAGTCAGCAGCTAAAGAGGCATGTAGAGGTATATTTAGAAACTTCAATGCGTTCATTTAAAAACACAAAGAGGCCGGCTGCGGTGTCTCACACCTGTAATCCAAGCACTTTGGAAAGCCCAGGCAGGTGGGCTTGCCTTGATGTCAGGAGTTCAAGACCAGTGTGGCCCACCTGGCAAAACCCTTTCGCTACAAAAAATACAAAAATTAGATGGGCGTGGTGGTGCACGCCTGTAGTCACAGCTACATGGGAGGCTGAGGCACGAGAATTGCTTGAACCCAGGAGACAGACGTTGCAGTGAGATAAGAGATCGTGCCACTGTACTACAGCCTGGGTGAGAGTGAGACTCTGTCTCAAAATAAATACATAAATACATAAATAAATAAAATAATAAATACAAAAGAATAAAAACACGAAGAAGAAAAATCAATGAGTTTTTAAGTTAAAGCTATTATTTCTTTGTACATCCCAAATATATTTAAAGATTCCTTCAGATTTTCTAATAATTTATTCTAGGATGAATTAGTATTGTTTTATAGGAGGAGGGCTCACCTAATTATGGATATTTAAATTTTGGATTGTATTCCCTCTTTCGTGGTTCTCTCTCTCTCTCCCTCTGTCTCTCTCACTTTCCTCTTCTCTCCATCACTTTCTACCCTCTCCTAACCCTTCTTTGTTTAAAAGTTTTCCATTTTTTCCCTCCCTCCCTCCCTTCCTCCCTCCCTTCCTCCCTTCCTTTTCGGAGTCTTGCTGTGTCGCCCAGGCTGGAGTGCAGTGGCGCCATCTCGGTTCACTGCAAGCTCCACCTCCCGAGTTCTCGCCATTCTCCCGCCACAGTCTCCCGAGTAGCTGGGACTACAGGTTCCAGCCGCCATGCCTGGCTACTTTTTATATATTTTTAGTAGAGATGGGATTTCACTGTGTTAGCCAGGATGGTCTCCATCTCCTGACCTTGTGATCTGCCCGCCTCTGCCTCCCAAAGTGCTGGGATTACAGGTGTGAGCCACCGCGCCTGGTCAAAAGTTTTCCAATTTTCTTACTCTGCTTTCATGGACTCCAGTCTAGAACCAAATCATACATTGG
The DNA here is from genome assembly GCF_043159975.1 of Macaca nemestrina. Lineage (NCBI taxonomy): Eukaryota > Metazoa > Chordata > Mammalia > Primates > Cercopithecidae > Macaca > Macaca nemestrina. The sequence goes on from NC_092145.1 coordinate 33,366,648, forward strand.
TGGTCCATGGCTCCTTCTCTACAATGATATTGGGGAAATCAGAGAGGGTAGTCATAAGGTTATAGTTATGTCCTCCTACTCCTTAGGCATTCAACATTTAATAAATTTTAGTCCTAAGCATCAGTCCAGAAAAGAATTTTTCAACTTATATTTGCAAGTAGGGCAGCCCCGACATGGCCTCTAGTTTCAAGCAGGGAGCCTATCCCCATCTTAATTTATGCTAAGACCCTCGTTCTATGGACTTCACAGGAGTCAAGCAACTAACTGTCCCTTCTGCTTTTTAAACAAAAGTTCAGAAGTCATGTCTGACACTGACTTGCACTTATATTCCATTTATTGCTCACAGAAAGATTTATCTTGTTTTTGAGATCAACAATGTAGTTGAATTTTCTCTTTATATATGTTCTCATTTCCCTGAGTTAGAGAAGGAATGCTCGAAGTGTGGAATTTCTATGGTGATAATGATTTTAATTCAATCATTTTTTTCTTATGCAAGATACATGGTGAATGAGTAACAGCAAAGGATGTAAGTTTTCTCTTTGCAAATGGGGGAACAGACAAGTAAAATAATTTCAAAAATCACTATTGTATCTCCACTCATATACAGCATATATTTATTGAACCCTTATGATGCACCAAGTATTCATTATATGTTTTAGGATGCAGAGGATTTCTTTAATATTCACAAGATGAAACTGTGACCCCAAAAGATTTTGATTTCTCAATAATCTACAGCTAACTAACAGTAGAGTCCAAATTAGAACCCAGGTCACTCTCAGTTCTAGATTATTTGGAGAATGAACCAAAGAGGTACAAATTCAAAGAGAAACAAATTCAAAGAGGAACATATTTAGAAATTATTCTGATGAGTCCTAACCCCTCAACCTCTCAATGTATTTTTTCTGTTGATGAAGTAAGCTTAGGATGGTAAAGTGACTTACCCAAGTACATGCAGCATTAGTAGCAGATGAGAAATAAGAATACAAGCAACCTAACATTCACACCTTGGTCTCTTTTTATTGTACCATGATGCACCATTTCAGAGTTCTAGAATGACTCTCTTGCCAGATACACTGACTACACTTTTAAATCATTTGGCTTATGTCTCAGCATCATTTGCATACATACTAGTCTATTATAGGAAATTTTTCAATCCTCAATGTGATCATGGATAAAATAGACAACTAAGACAATGCTAGTGGGGGTCTACTGAAAAGTCTATAGTGAATGAATAAAATAATTGAAAAAGGATAAGAAGTGGAGGGAGCACTGAAAAAAAAGATAATTATTAGACAAGGTAGCAAAAGTTTGTAATAAAATTATGATTAGAATTGCCTTTATTATTAAGTGCTATTTGTTACCCATGCATTATCTCACCTGTGTATGAATAAACAAGGACTGGTTATTTGCTTTTTGTAATAAAATATTCCTATTATTATGTAAAAATTTACAAAAAGGATTCCATGGAGTGTGTACAGTAGAAGCAAATGATGAGAGTTGTTTGGAAGGATTGAGTGAAATTCAGAGTCTGATGAACATCTGTATAATCAAGACAAGTAATGCTAGCATAGCAGATCCTTTTTGTTTTGAAGGAGGTACATTTAGAACAAAACAGGAAATCTTTCTTTAAAAAAGAATAATCTTATAGAAGATTTTACTTCAAAGGTAAAATATAATTTGGAATAAAATTGAGATCATTCCTAAACTACTGACTTCATAGGATCTTATAAGTGATCATGTGTTTTCAGTAATCTCAGAGTAATAAGGTACTGCCCGTGTGAAAGGTGTGACACATATATATCATTCTCCTTTTCTAGGACAGATATTCCTCCCTGTTGAACTGTGGTCCAATTTCATAATCCTCATTCTGGTATTTCAGATAGTAACTGTCATGTGAGGAAACTTGTTTCATTGTTAATTTATGCTGTGAATTCCTCCATGGCAAGGACTATGTCTTAGTTTTGTATCTTAGTGTAAATGCCTAAAATGTGATTTTCAAATCATCTGCTCAATGAAAATTGTGATAAATATCAGAAAGATTATCTGAATCTCAAAATCAATCTATTCAATCTTTTAATCTTCTCTCCCATTGTTATACAGATGATACTTTTCTTTCTGCATTAAGAAAACTAATGGCAATGAAGTTGAACAAATTTATGCTCCCACTTCTAAAAGTTTATTTATAACTGTACCTACCATCAAATTATTTCCTACAGTCTCAGAAGAAGAGGAAATTCTACTGTTTATTGCCTCTGCCCTTGGTCTTGCTTATATCCTCTCCTATCTTCTCTATAATAGTAACCTTGACCTTCAGTTATTTCTTCTCTCTTGTGCTTTTACAGCCTCTTCCTCTCTATTTGCTGTCACTCAAAAGTTTATAACTATTTTCAAATTCTCCCATAGAAACACATTAAAACCTCATTTATTTCCCATCATTTTTCTCACTTTAATTATTGGTGTTTCATTTCTTCATAAGCAATACCCTCATAAGAATATCCTGAATTAAACCTTATTATAGTAGGCTTGACAAATGTGCTTCAAAAGATACATAGACCCCTTGAAAGGGAGGGAATTATTTTATGTGTATGTGTGCATGTGCATCTTTCAGGCAAGAAGGTCCGTAGCTTTTATCACATTCTTGTTCCCATTTTTCTTCTTCACCCTACCACAATCAGGCTTTTGCTAGCAACCACGTTTCTGCCCCTCTAATGACACTAAAACTCTTGTCAATAAAGTCAGCAGTGACCCTTAATTGACTTACTCCTTTAAATTCTTATACTTGAGCTTTTGGCAGCATTTTGCTCTGTTCAATGCTTTCTTGTTTTTGAAGCACTATTTACTCTCACTTTCAAATGAACTTTTCCCTCCTGTCTCTTCTATCCCAATTCCTTCTCATTTGATTGTTCAGGTTAACTTTTTTTGGTGCTTATTTGCACCAAAGCTGACACTTCTTGTGTTACCTGTATGGCACATTTTGTTTTCCTAATTATTTCCCCTCACTCATAGATCTACCTATACTCCCTTCTGAAAGAATGTCATTGAATAGTTCCAACAAAGTGACTTCGGCTGACTGTGCCAGTGTTAATACATGAGTAAGGCCAATTAAAACCTCTTTCTGACAATAACATTTAAAATTATAACCTCTTTCTGACAATTAATAACATTTAAAATTATAGTTAACATATACAATATAGATAAAAGTACAGTTATTACACGTGTCCACTTGATGACTTTTCACATTCATGTAACAGAACATTAGGAACAACTTAGAAGCTGTTTTTATACACATTTTCAGTCACTAGTTTCTGCCTCTTCTACAAAACTAAATGTCATTTTAACTTAACATTTCACAGATTGATCTTTATCTATTTTGACCTTTCTAAACTAGAATAAATAATATTTACTCTGTGATGTTGATATTTGCCCTATTTCACTGAATGCAATGTTTGTGAGATTCCATAGTGCTCTGTGTAGCTCAACTTTAATGACTGGTGAAGCATGATATCCCACTATAAGATAAATATGCCAAAATATATCTGTTCTTCCAATGACATTTGGGTTGCTTTTAGTTTCCAGCTATCATAAAAATGCATCAATAGACATTCTTCTACATGTATTTGTGCAACATTGTACATGTTTATAAGTGTAACTACTGAGCTACAGGATAAGAGTATATTCATCTTTTGTACACATTGCTGAAGTTCTTTTAAGGTGGATGTATCCATTTGCACTCACACCAGCATCAAAAGATTTTCAGTTTCTCTATAACATTGCTAACACTTTGTATTGTCAGATACTTTAATTTCAGTCATTCCTCTCTAGGCTTAGTAGCATATCATTTTATTTTAAATTGTCTTGATTACAAAATCAATTAAGCCCCTTTTCATATGTTTATCATCTTTTACGCAAGTCTTTTGCTCATTTATCTCTTCAGTTGTTGGTCTTGTTCATGATGCTTTCTGGAAGTTATTTTAGTCATCTTAATATGAGTTGTTAATTGTATTTATTGCAAATATCTTTTGCCATTGTGTGGTCTGACTTTTCCATTTTAATGGTACATTTTAATTAAGTAATGTATCCTATTTTAATATAAGTAATGTATCAAAACATTTGATACATTAGACTACCTTAAAATAAGAAGGTAGTCCTCCTTATTTTACCTTAAAATTTAAGGTAGTCCAATGTATCAAATGTTTTGTTTATTTTAGAGATATATGTGCCTTCTTCATGAAATCTATTTCTACCCACAGGCATGAAAATATTATCCTATGACAACTTCTAGAAACTCAAATATTGTATTTTAAAATATTTGATCTTTAATCATACTGAGATTAGATTTTGTGTATAATATGAGGGGGAGTCATCTCATTTTTTACATATGACTATCCAATTGATCCTGCACCATTTATTGCAAATACCACCATTTTCTCTTTCTATTATGCTACTTAGGTATCAAACAAATAACATTATGTCTGAAGGATTGTTTCTAGATTTTCCTGTTCCATTTGTCTATTTGATATTCTAATGCAAACACTACAGTGTCTAACTTACTATAATAAGCCTTGACATCTGGTCATGTAATTCCACCAACTTTATTCTTCTTTATGATCATCTTGCCTACTTTTGCCTCTTTACATATCTCTAAATAATTTAGAATGAGGATGTCAAATTCCACAATAAACTTGCTCATGTTTTATAAAGAAAGCATTAAAGCTACAGATTAATTTTGGAAGAATTAACATCTTGACTATATTGACTCATCAAATCCATTAATATGAATTATTCTTCCATTTATGGTTGTTTGAAACTTTTTTTTCCAATAATGTTTTAGGGTTTTCTCTGTAGTAGAGTTTCTAAATTTTTATTGGATGCATTACTAGTTATTTTATGCCATCATAAATGGTATTATTTTAAACTTATTACTTTTAAACTACCTATTGTTGTCATATGGAAATACAGTTGAGGAAGGTAGACATCAACAAGATGGTAAAAGAAAAAGCCTTGAATCCTCCTTCCCCCTACAAACACTTAATCAACAATAATAGATGGATAAATTTCCTTTATGAGGAACTTAGATACTAGTTGAGAGGGTCCTGCACCCTGAGTGAGTCAGAAACCATCACATTGAAGCTGGTAGAAAAATTTGACACACTTTTTAAACATAATCTCTACTCCTGGCACAGTGTCATAAAACCAGGATTAAACCCTTCATCTCCAAGGTTCTCCATTCAGAGGGAGAAAAATGAACTAATTGGTCAATGTTGCAGTTTTTTGATGGTATGTCCAAAGAATATCCTTCTCTCTTGCCTTTCTCAGAGTGTTGACAGGACCTGCCATATGCTAGATGGCTGAAGACCAGTGAGAACAAAGATGGCATTTTGATCTGGCACATAACTGATTCCTCCAGCTTAGTACAAAGCAAATAGGTTTAATATCCCAGATTTCAACTTCTTCCTGAGAAAGAAAGTAATTGGACAGATCCTTTGATAATCCAACTTTTCCAGGGGATGCCCAAGGAAGTGGCTTCATTGTCACTTATCTGAAAATGCTGATGAGACTTGCCATGCTCTACATACCTGGGGCCCACTAAGAACAAAGAAAACAGGTTGGCTAAGCATTAAAAATTATGTGAAAGTTCAAAGACAAAGAAAGAATTTTGAAAGCAGCACAAGAAAAATGATTTCTCACATAGAAGAGAGTACTTATAAGACTATTGTTGGATTTCTGGGCAGCGCCTTTGAAGGCCAAGGATGAGTGGGGTAATATTTTCAAAGTACTGAAATTAAAAAAAAAAAAAAAAAACCCAAAAACAAAAACAAGAAACACTGACAACTAAGAACACTATATCTGGCAAACTTTCTTTTAAAAATGAGGGAGATATAAAAACTTTTCCAACAAACAAAAGTTGAGAGAGTTAAGCACTAGTAATCTTCCCTTACGAGAAATAATAAAAGAAGCTCTTCAAGTTGAAATATAAGGATGCTAAGTACTGATACAAAATTACATGAAAGTAGAAAATTCACTGGCAAAGGTAAATATGTAGACAAATACTAAATACTGCAATACTATAACAGTGGTGAATAAATTACTTAATTCAGGAATAGAAGTTAAAAGACAAAATTATTAAAATCTAAATTATACATTTTAACATATGATTGAGGTACACAATATAAAATATGTAAACTGAAATATCAATGATATAAAGTTGGGGGAGAGAAATAAAGGTGTAGTTCTTGTATGTGATTAAGGTTATGTTGTTTTGCACTTAGAGTATTATAACTATAAAGGTTTTATGTAAACACTCTGGCAACTACAAAGGAAATACTTATAGAAGATACTCAGAAAAAGATGGAGCAGTCAAAACATTTCAATAAAAAATCAACAAAACAAATGAAAAAAGCAAGTGAGGAAGAGATGAACAAAAACTGTAAGACAGTCAGAAAACAATTAACAAAATGACATTAGCAAGTCTTTCCCTTACAATACGTTCTTTAAATGTCAATGAGTGAAGTCTCATGTTGTGACATAACAAATTTAAGAAGTTTTAAATTTTACAAAAGATCTTTTCTGATGATAATAGTATGAAATTAGAAATCAATAGCAGAAGGAATTTCAGGTAATTAAACAACATGCTCCCTAACAAAAAAATAGGTCAAAGAAGAAATCAAAAAGAAAATTAAAATATTCTGAGGCAAATAAGAATGAAAACACAACATATCAAAAGTTATGGGATTCTGCTAAATTAGATATAAGAGGAAAATTTATAGTTAATAAATGCCTACATTGGAAAAAAAATCTCAAATAAATAACCTAACTTTACACATCAAAGAACAAGAAAAAGAGGAAAACATAAGGCCAAATTTAGCAGCGGAAGGGCCATAATAAAAATTGGGACAGAAATAAACAAACAATAGAAAAATCAAAAGGTGTGTTGTTATTTTTTAAACAAACAAAATTGATAAATCTTTAGACTTAAAAAACATAAAACTCAAATAAATTAAAATAGAAATGAAGGAATAGATATCAAAACTGATGCTATATAAATACAAAAATGTAGATAATCTAAAATAAATAAATAAATAAACACTTTTTTTAAGGTTAAGACTTGCTTTTATTCTCTAGTGAAGAACTTCATAGAAATCTAGGCAGTATTTTACAAAGATTAATTTAGAATACCTAATCCTAGTTTTTGTTTCAATTTTTACTCCATGATCCATATTAAAATATATAAAGACATTTGTTGATCATGTTCTAGAAAGTATAGTTTTAGTATATGCACCACCAAAGATGGACAAAAATGCCCTCTCCAAAGCAATATTCTGAGACTTTTGTGATAAGGATTGTCTTTGTCTAGGCAAATAATTCTAATGATTTCTCTCTGTTTAGCTGACCCATGTCAAAAAGGAAAGTGCACTACATTTTTGAAACTGTTAGATAAATGGATAAATTGTTAGAAACATTAAACTTACCAAGAATGAATCATGAAGTAATACAAAGTTCAAATACAAATATAACTAGTAAAAATATTGAAACAACAATAACAAATCTCCCAACAAAGGGAAGTCTGGGACCAAATGACTTTACTGATGAATTCTGTTAAATATTTAAAGAATTAAAAACAATATTTCTTAAACTCTTTCAAAAATTGATAAAAACTGAACACTTCCAAACTCATACTATGAGGCCAGTATTACCTTGATACTAAAACTAGACAAAGATACAAGAAAAGAAAGCTACAGGCCAGCATCCCTGGTGAAGATACATGCAAAAATTCTCAATAAAGCATTAGCAAGTTGAAGTGAACAATACGTTGAAAGGATCACACACCATGACTAAGTGGAATTTATCTAAGGGATGCAAAGATGGTTCAACATAAAAATTCAATTAATGCAATACACCACTCTAGTGGAATGTAGGATAAAGACTAGACGATCATCTGCATAGACGTAGAAAAAAAAATTGACAAAATTCAACACCATTTTGTGATAAAAATTGTTAACCAACCAGAAAGAGAAGGAAGTTATTTCAAAAAAATAAAATCCATAGATGAATGGCCAACTAACATCACACTCAATTGTAAAAAACTAAAAATTTTAATCTATGGTCAGAAACAAAGCAAGAATGACCTCTCACAACTTTTGTTCAAAATAGTACTAGAAGTCTGAGCCAGAACAAATAGGCAAGACAAAAAGATTAAGGTGTCCAAATAAAAAATGAAGAATGCAAATTATATGTGTCTGCATGACAGTCTTATCTGTAGAAAAAAGTAAAGAATCTACAAAAATACTGTTAGATTGAATAGATGAATTCAGTAACGTTGCAAGATACAAAATCGACATACATTTTAATATCTATTTATTCTTAGAAAGAAAATGCTGCATATCCAACAACATGGATAAACATGGAAGACATTATGCTAAGTGAAATATTCCAGTCACTGAGAATGAGAAAAAATTGTATGCTGTTGATAGGAATGTAAAATGGTACACTTGCTATAGAAAACAATATGGTACTTCCTCAAAAAAATCAAAAATAGAACCTAGATTTTATCCAGCAATCTCACTTCTGAGTACTTATCCCAAAGCATTGAAATCAGAATTTTGAAGAAATATTTGCATTTCTATTTTTATTGCAATTTTATTCACGATAGCCAAGCTGTGGAAACAATCTAAATTTCCATCAGTAGGTAATTGGGTAAAAATAAATGTTCTATACATACAACTGATTGTTACTCAGCTTAAAAAAGAAGGGAACAATACAGCAGGTGAGACCATGGATTAACCTTGAAGGCTTCATGATTAGTAAACGTACCAAAATCCCTAAGATACAGCAAAAGCAGCACTCAGAACGTTTATTGCATTAAATGCATACATCAAAAATAGAAATATCACAAATTAACCACCAAACATTGTAACTTAAAGAACTAGAAAAAGAACAAACCAAACCCAATGCTTGCAGAAAAGAAGAAATAAAAAAGATCAGAGTAGAAACAAATGAAATAGAGACCTAAGAAGACAAAGAATCAATGTATTGAAAAGTTGGTTCTTTGAAAAGATAAACAAAATTGATCCACTGCTAACTAGACTAACCAAAAAGAAGAGAGGAGATCCAAATAAAATCAGAAATAAAAAAGACATTATAACTGATACCACAGAAATACAAAAGATTAATACTGACTATTATGAACAACCATATGCACACAAACTAGAAAACCTAGAGGGAATAGATAAATTTCTGGAAATATGCAACTTCTTAAGTTTGAACCAGGAAAACTTACAAATCCTGAAATACCAATATAAACTAGGGAGAATGAATCGGAAAAAATAAAAATCTCAAAAAATAAAGACCAAAGCCAGATAGATTCAGAGCCAAATTCTAGGAAATTTACATAGAAATACTAGTACTAATCCTCCTGAAAATGTTCCAAAGAATTCAGGAAGAGGGAAAGTAAGTATCACCCTGATACCAAAGCCAGAAAAGGCCACAACAACAATGACAACAACAAAACGAAACTATACACAAATATCCCAGATTAACACAGATGCAAATATCATCAGCAAATTACTAGCAAACTGAATCCAGGGGCACATCAGAAAAATAACACACCTTGATTAAGTGTATTTTTTTTTTCGGAGATACAAGGATAATTCAACATATGCAATTCAATAAATGTGATTCATCACATAAACAAAATTAAGAACTAAAAACATGGTTATCTTCATAGATGTAGAAAAGGCATCTAATGGAATTCAGCATTCCTTCATGAAAAACCTTCAACAAACTGGGCATAGAAGGAACATACTTCAAAATAATAAGGGCCATGCATGACAAACCTACAGTTAACATCATACTGAATGGGAACATGATGAAAGCATTCTCCCTTCCTAACAATTGGAATAACACAAGGATGCCCAATTTAACCATTTCTATTCCACATAGCACTAGAAATCCTAGCCAGAGCAATCATACAAGAGAAAGAAATAAACAGCATCTACATAGGAAGGGAGGGAATTAAGTAATCCCTGTTTGCTGACAATATAATCTTGTATCTAGGAAACTGTAAAGATTCTATCAGAAACCTTTCAGATTTGTAAATGAATTTAGTGAAATTTCAAGATACAAAATGAACATATAAAACAGTTGCATTTCTATACACCAACAAAGATAAAGCAAAGAATAAAATCAAGAAGCTAATCACATTTACAATAGCTACAAAATATAATTAAACAAGGAAGCAAAAGATCTCTACAAAGAAAAGTGCAAAGCAGTGATGAAAGAAATTGAATAGACAAAATAAATGGAAAAATATCCCATGGTCATGGATTGGGAGAATTGACATTATTAAAATTACCATACTGCCAAAAGCTATATACACATTCAGTGCAATCCTTATTAAAATAACACCATTTTTCACGGAATTAGAAAAACCAGTTCTGATGGAACAATTTGATGGAACAGATCAGCTGTAGAATGGAGGAATATATTTTCAACTTTTTCATCCAACAAGGAAATAACATTCAAAATATATAAAGAAATCAAACAACTGAACAATAAGGAAAAAACTCCAAATAACCCCATTAAAAAGTGAGCAAAGGGCTGGGTATGGTGGCTCACGCCTGTAATCCTAGCACTTTGGGAGGCCAAGGCCGGTGGATCACCTGAGGTCGAGTTCAAGGCCAGACTGGCCAATATGGTGAAACCCCATTTCTACTAAAAATACAAAAATTAGCTGGGCATGGTGGTGCATGCCTGTAGTCCCAGCTACTCAGGAGGCTAAGGCAGGAGAATCACCTGAACCCAAGAGTTGGAGATTGCAGTGAGCAGAGATCATGTCACTGCACTCCAGCCTGTGGAGTAAAACTCCATCTCAAATAATAATAATAATAATAATAATAATGTGAGCAAAGGAAATGAACAGACATTTTTCAAAATAAGACATACAAATGAACAACTGGAATATGAAAAAATGTTCAACATCTCTATTCTTCAGAGAAATTAAATTAAAACCACAATGAGATATCATCTTAGAATTGCTATTAAAAAGACAGAATATAACAGATATTGGCCATGATGTGAAGAGGGAATGCTTATACACTGTTGGTTGGTACATACACTTTTGTTTCCACTTATCTATGAGAACATGTAGTATTTGACTTTCAGCTTCTGAGTTGTTGTACTTAAAATAATGACATCCAGTTCCACTGTTGGTGGGTATGCAGAAAATGAACGTGTACACACAGTGCACATGACGGAAATTGGAGACTCGGAAGTGTGGAGAGCGGAAGAGGGGTGGATTTGAGAAATTACTTTTAATGGGTATGATCTACATTATTCAGGTGATGGATATTGTAAAAGATGAGACTCCACTATACAATGCAACCATGTAACAGAAATGTATATAGATTCCCTTAAACTTATACAAATAAAAAGCACAAATAAACCAGTCATAGAAAGAAAAATACTTTATTATCCAATTCTATGAAATATCTAAAATAGTCAAACTCAGACGCAGAGAGGAGAATGGTTGTTGCCAGGAATTGAGGAGAGGTTTTCCCAGCTTAGGTAGGCTGGGCAGCCTTTGGAAAACCGACATGTGGACCAGCAGCCTGTTGGTTTTAGCAGCGGGCCCCACATCGGGCAGTGGTGCTATCATCACGCACTCATCTGCTCAGCAGTGCCACCTGCTTGTAAAGATGACAGCTTTCAAAAGATCCTTTCACTAGTAGAACAGCTCTGCAGTTTTGTTTGCTGTAGTGACCATTGCCATCTCACCTTCTCTCACCAATTGCTGCCTCATGCCATTTTTTATCTCAATAGTTACTGTCTTATCACCTGTCTCTGATTGCCGTCTCTTACTGTCTTGCTGTCCCACTAATCACTGATTGTCATGGTTTCTGCTGTCTTGCTGCCTCTCTGCCAGTTTTCACTATCTTGCCATCAGTCACCACCATCTCCACAGTCTCACTGCCACATCAGTCACTGTCTCTCAGTTGCTGTCTCTATCACTTAGTGGTCAGCAGATGTGGCAGGACAGGTGAGCCACAAAATTGGGGCTTATCCTGGGAGGTTTCTTGGTGTCTTGGGGGAAAGAATTCAAAGCCAAGCTAGTGGTGTTAGACAGCAATTTTTATTGAACAGTATTGCTCCTTGCAGAGTAGGGCTAACTCAGGCAATGTGCCCAGAGTCAGGAATTTTTTGGGTTCTAGGCAACTATACTCCTACTCACTTAAACACACTTTCAACTACATGCAAATTAATGGGTGAGTCAATGCAAATTGAGGGGCAGATTATTTAGAACTTTCCAGGAAGAGGGAGGAAACCTAAGGGTCACTGCCAAGGAAAGGGATGGTAAGTACTAGGCCATTGCCATGGTATTTGTAAACTGTCATGGTACTGGTAGGAGTATCTTGTATTAATGAGCAATGAGGACAGCTCGGGATAACTTTCATTGTCATCTGCTGTTTCTTTCCATTTTTTATTTTGTCCCACTAGGACCAAGGAATATGCTCTGCCAGTCTCCTACCACAATATAATTAGCTAACAGGGATAATTTGCTGTATTTAAAATGCTTTTTTCTCTATCTACTGAGATAATCATAGGATTTTTGTTTATAATTCTGCTTATGGTATGTATTACATCTATTGATTTGCACATATTGAATCATCCTTGCACTCCTGTTCTAAAACCCACTTGATCATGGTGTATTATCTTTTCAATGTGCTGTTGGATTCCATTTACTATATTTTGTTGGTGGTCTATGTTCTTCAAAAACATTGGTCAGTAGTTTTCTCTTTGGTTGTATTCTTGTCTGGTTTTGCTTTAAGGGTAATATTAGCCTCTTCAAATAACTTAGGAGAAATTTCCTCCTTCCTTTTAAATTTTCTGAATCACTTTCACTAGGACTGATATTAGTTCTTTCTATGTTTGTAAGATTTCAACTGCATATCCATCTGGTCCTGGATATTTCTTGGTAGATTTTTATCACTGATTCAATCTTGCTACTTGTTTTTGGTCTGCTCATTTTTTGTTTCTTCTTGATTCAGCCTTAGGAAACTGTATGTTTCCAGGAATTTATTCAGTTTTTCTCAGCTTTCTAGTTTGCAAATGTATAATTGTTCATCATAATTCCTGATATTCTTTCTTATTTCTGCTGTATCAGTTGTAATGTCTCCTTTTTATTTCTGATTTTGTTTAATTTGGTCTTCTTTCTATTTAGTGATTAGTCTAGTGGTTTATTAACTTTGCCTGCCTTTTAAAAGACCAACTATTCATTTTTTATCCTTTTCTTGGGTCTCTATGCCATTTAATTCTACTCCAGTCTTTATTATTTATTTACTTCCTTCTGCTAATTTTATGTTGGTTTGTTACTCCTTGTCTAATTCTTGTGGTACATCATTCGTTTGTTAATTTGTAGTCTTTCTGCATTTTTATTGTAGACATTTAGTGCTACAAAATTCCTTCTTAGCATTTTGTTTGCTATATCCCACAGGTATTGATATGTTGTGTCCATTTTCACTTGTTTCAAAAAAATTTTCAATTAATATCTTGATTTCTTCATTGACTCAATGATCATTCAGAAGAGTGTTGTTTAATTTCCATGTGTTTATGTAGTTTTAAATCAAAGTTCCTCTTGACATTTATTTTTTGTTATATTCCCCTGTAATATTAGCAGATATTTTATAGAATTTTGATTTTTAAAATTGGTTGAGACTTGTTTTGTAGACTAATATGCAGCCTATCTTGGAGAATGTTTTATGTATGAATAAAAATAATGTATATTCAGTCAGGCACTGTGGGTAACACCTGTAATCCCAGCACTTTGGGAGGCCAAGGTGGGCAGATCACGAGTTCAGGAGATTGAGACCATCCTGGCTAACACGGTGAAACCCTGTCTTTAATAAAAATACAAAAAAAAAAATTAGCCGGGCATGGTGGTAGGCACCTGTAGTCCTAGCTATTTGGGAGGCTGAGGCAAGAGAATGGTGTGAACCTGGGAGACAGAGCTTGCAGTGAGCCGAGATCACACCACTGCACTCCAGCCTGGGTGACAGAGCAAGACTCTGTCTATAATAATAATAATAATAATAATAATAATAATAATATATTCTGCAATTGTTGGGTATTAATAGTATGTTCTCTAGATGTCTGTTAGGTCTATTTGGTCTAATGTCTAATTTAAATCAAATAATTGTTCGTTGATTTTCTGTTTTGAAGATGTGTCCAGTGCTATGAGGATGGTGTTGAAGTCCTTCACTCTTATTGTATTGCAGTCAATCTCACCCTTTAGGTCTAGTAGTTTTTACTTAATGAATCTAGGTGCTATACTATTGGATGTATATATATTTAGAATTGTTCCATCGTCTTGCTTAATTGATCCCTTTATCATTATATAATAAACTTATTTGTCTTTTTTTTTTTTTACTCTTTTTGATTTAAAGTCAGTTTTATCTACTATAAGTATTGCTGCTCCTCCTGGCTTTTGATTTCTGTTGGGTGGAATATCTTACCATTCTTTTATTTTTACTCTACATACATCTTCACAGGTAAGATGAGTTTCTTGTAAGCAACATTTAGATGCATTTAGCCAATCTATATATTTTTTTAAGTGGCACATTGAGTCCATTTACATTCATGGCTAATATTGATATGTAAAGTTTTTGTTTCTGCCATATTGTTAATTGTTTTTTAGTATTTTATAAATGTTTTTCCTTTCCTTCTGAGTGTTTGCCTTTGTGGTTGAGTGGAATTTTGTAGTGGATTCATTTGATTCCTTTCTCTTCCTACTTTGAGTAATTGCTTAGCCAATTAGTTTTATACTTTTGAGTGTTTCCATCATGGTGAATATCACTTTTTTGCTTCTGAGTTTAGAGATCCTTTGAGGATTTCTTGCAGAGCCAGTCTAGTGTTGGAGAATTCCCTCAGTATTTGCTTCTGTAAGAAAGACTTTACTTCTGTTTCATTTATTGAACTTACATTTGCTGGACATAGAATTATTGGTGAGTATTTTTTTTTTTAATTCTTTTGGCCCATTCTGTTATGGCCTGTAAGGTTTGTACTGAGAAGTCCATTGTTATTCTGATGCGGTTTACTTTGTAGATGACTAGAAACTTTTCTATTGCTCATTTTGGAATTTGTCCTTTTACTTTAACTTTTGAAAGCCTGATTATAGGATGTCATGGAAAACTTTATTTTGCATTAAATTTTCCTGGGGATAGTTAAGCTTCCTCTATCTGGATAATTAAATCTCTTGCTAGACTAGGAAAATGTTTACATCTTATTTCATTAAAAAGGTTTTCTAATTCTTAATCTTTCTTCTCCCTTGGAAATGCCAATAATTTATAAGGTTCCTTATTTTAGGTAGTCCCAAACATGTAAAAAACTTTGCTCATTCTTTTTCATTATTTTTTCTTTATTGTTGTCTGATGATTTTTTTTTTCAAAAGATGTCTCCTTATTTTCTGAAATTATTTCTTCTGTTTGGTGTAGTCTATTATTGAAATTATCAAATGTATATTTATTTCAATAAAGCTTTTCGAAATTTCTGGGTTTTTTTAAAGATATATATCTTCTCATTTATATTCTGAATTGTTTTGCTGACCTCTTTGTACCAGTTTTAAGATTTCTCTTGCACCCAATTGAGCTTCTTTGAAATAAATATTTTGAATTTTTTTATCTAGGATTTTTAGGTTTTCTTTTTGTCAAAATATATTGGCAGAGAATTATGTTTCTTCAAGAGTGGTGTAGGAAGAGAATCAGTGTACCATATATACAGTTGTTTCAGGAAAATATATTTTTCTGTTTTATTCATCTACTTGTCTGTCCTTATAACAGTATCACTTTATTTGGATTACTGTATGTTAAAATGAGTTTTGAAATTATACAGTGTAAATTAAACTTTGTTTTCCTTTTAAGGAAGTATTTTAGCTATCTCATGCTCTTTGCTTTTTTTTTGTTGTTGTTGTTGTTTTGAGACGGAGTCTCTCGCTGTTGCCCAGGCTGGAGTGCAGTGGCACTATCTTGGCTCACTGCAAGCTCTGCCTCCTGGGTTCATGCCATTCTCCTGCCTCATCTTCCTGAATAGCTGGGACTACAGGTGCCCAACACCATGCCTGGCTAATTTTTTTGTATTTTTAGTGGAGATGGGGTTTCACCATGTTAGCCAGGATGGTCTCTATCTCCTGACCTTGTGATTGAGCCCGCCTAAGCCTCCCAAAGTGCTGGAATTACAGGTGTGAGCCACCACACCTGGCATTCTTTGCATTTCTATATATATTTTAGAACCAATATCTCAATTTTTATAATTAAGATTGCTGGCATTATGAATGACATTTTATTGAATGATTTGTGGTGGATGACAGCTTAAAATACTTAACCTTCCAATCTATGAGCATGATTAATATCTTGATGCCTGTAGTTCTCTTATAATTTGCTTCGGTACTGCTTTCCTTGCATGTCTTTCATTTTATTTAGTTATAAATATTTCAAGCTTTTGTTGCTATTGCAATTTGCAATTTGGTGCTTTATTTTCTACATGTTTGCAATATTTTATTTTAAATTTTTAAATTTTTTTTAGACAGAGTCTCGCTGTGTCGCCAAGGCTGGAGTGCGGTGGTGCGATCTCCACCTCCACCTCCCAGGTTTACACCATTCTCCTGCCTCAGCCTCCTGAGTAGCTGAGATTACAGGCAGCCATCACCAAGCCCGGTTTACTTTTTGTATTTTTAGTAGAGACAGGGTTTCATTGTGTTAGCCAGGATAGTCTTGATCTCCTGACCTCTTGATCCACCCGCCTTGGCCTCCAAAGTGCTGGGATTACAGGCATGAGCCACCACGCACAGCCTATGTTTGCAATATTTTAAGTATTTGTATTTTATTCTTAGATTATTCGTGCTGCTTTAGGACTATTTGGTAAATAGTAAACTTTATGAGTATTAAAAGATATGAAAATAGTTTTATTTATCACTCATGGTTGATTTATGATTCCATATAATTTTTTTAAATGTTAAAGGCATACTGCAATATCTGCTGAAACTCATTTTTACTTATAGAGAAATCATGTACTAATTTTATTATTATTTCTCAGTAATGAAATGTTTTTCTTCTTAAATTTATGCTTATTTAGTAATATCACAATAATTGTTTTAGATATAGATATTTTGTCATGTATCCTGCATGGCACACAACGGGCCTTTTCAATTTGAAGGCACTTGTCTTTCTCCTTGTCTGGTAACTTTTCTGAGATCATTTCTTTAGAATTTCATCCCTTCTATTTTATCAACTGTCTGTGACATACTGATGAGATGTTTGAGCATATGATTTGATATTAGATATTTCCTATATTCTCATAGTTTCTATCTTTTTTAATACTTTAGTTTCTTTGTGTGAAGTTCCCTACAATCCGTCTTATTCTCCATACCCCATTTTTATATTTGGTACCATATAATTAGTTGCCAAATACTCTCGTTTACTCCTTTATTCTTTTTCAAAGGACCATATTCTTATGTGTACAATTCCTTTTGAAACTTCTACAGTATTTATCATAGTATTGTACGTGTGTGTATTTTAAAAAATAATTTGCATCTTTATTTTTCCTTGGGTCAATATTTCTATCTCTTTAGTTTTTTTGTGTGTTACTCTACCATTTTCAAACACTAGTAGTATTCCTTTGTTACCTATTTTAAATTAGGAATGATGAAATAAATTTTCTTATGTGGGCAGTTGGATTGAATTTCCTTTTTATCTGTAAAGTTATCTTTTCTTCACAGATTTCTCCAGTGGAGGAGCTGTCTCTGAGCTCTGTGTATATCAGCAGATTATGTCAACTGACAGGCTTCACTTTAGTGTGTGTATATGTGTGAATCTAGCAGGAAGAATACACAAAACTCGAACGGTAATGCCAAAAAAAAAAAAAAAAAAAAAGGAAAGGCTGTTTTCTCCGGGTTGTCAACACCCACACTAGGAGCTGTAACTTCTTAAAGTGGAAATTATTTATAGATTAAACCTCCATTTTTAACCTGAGGAATTATGAACACTATACAAAGGAAATTATTGCATAAGATATTTCACACTGATTTTCTATAAATGAAACTTCAGTCACTTACAATATTTATTGCCCCTAGGTCTCCTAATCTTTACAATACTGAATCCAATCTTGAACCAACCAACTCTATGGTTTTGCCTCCAAGTAATAAATGTTCCAACCTCTGTTTTTGCTTTATCCTTTTTCAGTTTTAGGGTTGAATACTCATTCTAATTTACCCAAAAGTAAGACCTAAATTACCTAATTATATTTTTAAGTTTTTGAATTTCATTAAGATCTTCTACACAGTGTTATCCCCACATCTAAAAGCAGCAAGATAGTTATGCATTTTTATTACCTACATATGTGAGTGTGTGTGTGTGTGTGTGTGTATATATAATTTATGAGAAAAGGAAATGTATTTCTTCATTCCTATAGACATACATGTTTTCTCTAATTTCAATGGTTCTTCAGTAGGAAAAGAAAGCAAACATAAATGATGAGTCTACCATGCTGTATCAGAAAATGATACAACTTTTATGTCAATATATGAAAAATTATATAAGTCAAATTAAATAGCAAATAAACTGAGTGACTGGGAAACTATATTCAATAATTTGATAAAGATTTGTTTTGATTTTTAAGAGATCTTTATATCTAAATAATAATAAAAATAATGGAATTTTTTTTGTATTTACTATGTGCCTGGTAGTGCTCTATATTTTACAACCTGTATGACTCATTTAATTATCATTGCAAGCCTATGAAATAGCTACTATTATTATCACAGTTTTGCACATGGATAAATGAAGGCATAAAAGGCACAAATAGCTTGTTCAAGACTCATAGTGTTGGAATTTGAAACCCATGCAGTCTAGCTATAAATTCTAGATTCTATATATTCTTTATTCAGTTACTACAATAATGTATCCTAAATAGAAAAACAATGGATAAAGGATATGAACAAATGACTCATCAAACTATATTAAAATTATATGAAGCATAAGTGTAATAAAAACAGGTTTAATCTTTTAAGTTTTCAAATAGTTTCAAATTAAAACAGCAATAATAAACCTTTTGCCTATCAAATTATCATGAACTAATACATGGTAATATTGTTGAAAAGGCAAAGAGATGCAAATTCTCATATATTGCTTATAAAAGTCAAAATTATTAAAGTCTTTCTTAAAATAAGTTTTTAGCACATTTCTATAGTCTTCAGATATATGCATCTTTTGTGCTGGTATTTATTGTTGTAGGAGTCTCTCTGCTCTTTTAAAAATAGTCAAATATTTATATATAAAATATTAGTGTTAGCATTATTCTAATAATTAAAAAATTATTCAAATGACCAAAGTATCATTTATATATAAATTTATATGCAATTATTTGTTCTCCAGCCACAACATGCCAGACACTGTTTGAGACTCTAGGAATGTAATAATAATGAGATAGATAAAATCACCTGTCTCAAAGAATTTGTATTTTATTATAGGAAGACAGGCAATAAACAAAGAATGAAAAAATCAAGTAGTGAGAAATATTATAATAAAGTAAAACATGTTATTTTGGAGAAAAACTAGGGGCTACTTTATATGGTTGGAAGGTAGCATTTTAAAATTCAGACCTGGGGAGATGTTCCTGGTTGAAGTAAAGCTCTATGACAGAAAAAAAGCTTGGCTTGGCATGTCTGAGAAATAAAAAGAGGGCTGGGCCTAGGTTACCAACCAGAGAGGGAGGAAAATTTACATAGGACCTTGTAGGTCACTGTAAGCAATTTGAATTTTATCCTAAATGTGATGAGATACTATTGAAATATATATATATTTCTCTTTGAGACGAAGTCTTGCTCTGTCACCAAGCTGGAGTGCAGTGGCATGTTATCAATTCACTGCAACCTTCGCCTGCCAAGTTCAAGCAATTCTCCTGCCTCAGCCTCCTGACTAGCTGGGACTACAGGCACGCACCACCACACCCGGCCAACTTCTGTGCTTTTAGTAGTGACGGGATTTCACCATGTTGGCCAGGATGGTCTCAATCTCTTGACCTGGTGATCTACCTGCCTCGGCCTACCAAAGTGCTGGGATTACAGGTGTAAGCCACCATGCCTGGCCTAAAGATATTTTTTTAAAATACTGATTACATTGTAAGCTCACTTTGACTGCCTTTGAAGAGTGGTTAAAAAGAAAAAAAAATTGGCCGGGCGCGGTGGCTCAAGCCTGTAATCCCGGCACTTTGGGAGGCCGAGGTGAGTGGATCACCTGAGGTCAGGAATTTGAGACCAGCCTGTCCAACATGGTGAAACCCCATCTCTATTAAGTCCAAAAAAAAAAAAAAAAAAATTAGCCGGGCACAGTGGTGCGCGCCTGTAAGCCCGGCTACACAGGAGGCTGAGGCAGGAGAATCATTTGAACCCAGCAGGTAGAGGTTGCAGTGAACTGAGGTCGTGCCATTTCATTCCAGCTTGGGTGATAAGAGTGAGACTCCGTCTCAAAAAAAAAAAAAAAAAAAAAAAAAAATTAAAACCCACATCACTGGCTTTAGGGTACCTTGATCCAATAGATAAAATTAATTTTATTTCCTAGTCTATTATGTGCAATGGATCAGGGCTGCTTGGGTATAGTTCAAATTATGACTATTTATGGATGCTAAAAGTACACCATAAACATGTAAAATTTTCAAATCTTTTGTGTCTTTTGGTATATTTTTCTTAAAAAAAATTTTAAAGTTTGTATTGGTTTATATCCTTTATATATTGTTACTATTATGAATATTTTTGCACCCATTATTTAATTGGCAATTATCTGTATATGGAAAGCTGTTGATAATTGCATGCAGCTACCTCAAAAATTCATCTTCTATATTCTACAGATGTTCAGATTATTATTTTGGGTGTGCAGGGTAGATAATCATTTAATCTCAAAAAGTTTAATTTCTTCTTTCACTGTGTGTTTTTATTCATTTTCCTTTTCTTCTTGCATTGTCTCATTCATTCTCTGTACCGGATTCTCCTCTTATATTAGTATCTCATTTCTTGTATTTTTGTCTTATTGATTTTTCTTGTAATTTTATTTCAGCATTCAATAGTGATCATAGCAGACATCCCTCTCTTGCCTCTTTTATTCATTTTACAGTCATGAAATGAACAGTTTTTAAGAGTAAGGGATCTAGAAAGTATTAGAATAACAAAGCAATAAGAAATCTAAAGAAAGAAAAAAAGAAAAAAAAGAAAACAGCATGTCCCTTCTATACATTCTCATGGTAGTGTATCTAGCATGTGTATATGGATAAATAACAAGGAAAGGTCATTTACTTTTATTGAAAAAGAGGATATTAGGAAAAGCTCTTAAATTTTCATTTAATAACATATTTAAAAAGATCAGTTAGGAATGAAATTTCTTTTTAAAACTTTAAAAATTTAGGCAGCCTCTCTCAGGAGAGAAAGGGAAAAAAACTGCATTAACTTTGTGGTTATTGTTTTAATTCTAACCTAATGACAAGCAGGTACAAATGTATATAGATATCCATGGCAGATCCTTCACAAATGTGAGTAATAAGCAGCTCACCTAAGCCTAGAAATAAAATTTTTGGAAGAAGATTTTCATATAGGGAAGTACACTTTAACTCACTAAATTAGTTCAAACAAGTTAGTGTATCTATTTAGGCACCATTTTCTTAATCTTTAAAGTAAGTGGATTCATTTTCTTCTCGTCCCTTTTAACATTATTGAGAAACAACTATGGGGCAAGCAATGTGCTAGAAGCCATTGCACAAATCATCTCATTTATATTCTCTGTAACTCAACAATGTAGGAATTATCATACTCATTTTACAAGAAAAGCAACAGATATTTTGCAGTTGAGTAATTTAACATTTCCATCTTTTAATTTAAAAGCTGTTGGGAAAAACTCTAGAATTTTCTTTAAATAAATAAATTTAAAAGGATGTTAGAATTTAGGTTTAAACCAACCAGTTCTATCACACTATTAGAGGGTTGGTTCTTGCTACTCTACTATGCTTCTCTATAAAGCAGCTGATTTATCAATTTTCCCATTTCCGAAAGTTAAAAATCTTGATAAAAATATCACCCAGATTTCTTATTCAATTATTTTAAACTGAATTCCAATTTATGTTACATTTTCCTAATATGATAACTGTCTTAGTCTGTTGGGGCTGGTATAATAAAATGTTTTACACTGGGTAATTTATATATAAAAGAAATTCATTTTTCACAGATCTGGAGGCTAGAAAGTCCAAGATCAAGGCACGAGAAGACTCAATATCTGGTGAAGACTCACTCTCTGCTTCCAAGATATGCTTCTTCCTGTCTTATCATGTGGTAGAAGGGCAAAAAGGGCAAAAGGGATTAACAGACTTTCTGAAACGTTTTTATATGGGTACTAACTAATCCACTATCTCCTAAACCACCCCCGCCCCACTTCTAATACTGTTGCATTGAGGATTAAGTTTCCACATGAATCTTGAAGGAACAGAAACATTCAAATCATAGCAAAGGCTTTCAGGGCAGATTTCACTGGAGCAAAAGACATAGAGAATGTACCCTTAGTAAAAAGCTTTAGCTATTCACTTCAAAATTTCTAGCGGTTGGAAAATCAGAGAGCTTATGGAGCTTATGGAGTGTGACCATTTGGAAAACTGACATACATTTTTTTTTTTTTTTTGCAAATGATCTGAAATTAACTAAGTCCTGAATAAGAAGGGTAAGTCAGAAGGAACTTGTTTGAAACAATTTCCCTTCCCTAGATAAAGATTATGCATCTTTATTATTTTCCTTAGGAGAGATTTGGCCTTGCACAGTATTTTTTTATATATTGTAGTTTCATTCTGTTTATCACAGAAAATATATAACAGCAAATAATATTTCCTCTATACTAGAGTTTTGTTTATGGATAAACAATTCCAGTTACAAAAACAGTAGATATTTCAGAGAATGTTAAAGACCATATTGCTATAGACTGGAGTTCCTCAACTTTAGCTGCACATTAGAATCATATAAGACATTTTTAAAAAATTCCAATGATCAGAATGCACATCAGACAAATTAGAATCTCTGGAGGAGAGATTCTAGTCATCAATACTTTTTAAAGCTTCCGAACTGCTTTCCAGTATAGAGCCAAGGTGGAGAACAGCTAAAACAGATAGCTATGATTAGCTTGATTTATTTCCCATAGGGCCTACACCTCCAACAATGTAACACATTCTTCACTTAAGGAAGGTGTTTTACTTGCCTGACAGCTATATTGTCTAAGTTTCCAAAGTCAGTTTTAATATTAATAAATAAGCAGGGAGATTTTTAAGTGTCTATAAATTGCTTAGTCATTTTTAGATTCTTTGGGGGATATAACAGAACTAGGAAACATTTCCAGTTTGTGATCTGATTCAGGACACAAGACTTGCACAGATAGTAAAAATGAAGAATAAATGAAGACAGTTTGTGGGGACTCCTAAATTGAGTAGGACTCATCAGAGTTGTAAAGTAACTGGAAAAGAGAGAGATCCTTGTGGCTTGTTCTAGCTGGTGCTGTCACACACAAGGTGAAATTTGAGTTAGGTCTTGCTTGGGGGACAAATGTGGAATATTTGGTAAAGTAATTAGGGTAGCAAAACTTTTCCCAAGTAATTTGTAGATCCAACCTGAGAGGGTTGTTTGGTGCATTTCTGCTGAGAGAAGCATATATACTTAGGGATTTTAGTTTCTAAAATCACTTCAGTAGCAGGAAAATTATTAAGTGCATACTTTGCCCCTTCCAGATGATTATTGATAGTGGTGGCACTAATGGCTAGATTCTATTATTACATTAGTTTTTAAGTGAGCACAGTTTGAGTAACCCTGGTTTAGTTGAGCTGGGTTCTCTTTTGTGGATATATGCCTCTTAAATTGCTAAAAAGCAGTGGTGACTTTGATTTACATAGTTAGGTTTTATTCTCAGAAAAATGAAGATACCCTGCTCCTCAATTTGCTCTGCACATTATAGTAGCTTTTATATACCTCTTTCTTTTCTTCAGTAAATCTAAATAAAGATACCATTTATCAATTGTCTACAAAAATTACTTATATTGGAAAAATATAATGGATATGTAAACTCTGTGGCTTGTAATTATGAGACTCGATATGATATTCTTGGGGCTCACTTTTTCTTAAACTACAAATAAGAGACCAATTCTCAATTCTAATGTAATATATAATGCTCTGAGAAATAAATAAAATAAGTGGCAATCAAGAGATAGGGCATGTATTTATACATGAGGGACCATATAATCAGAAAGATGAGCTTCCCTGCTGTTGTGTGTCCCCATGACTACATTACCTCAGGATTTTGTCTGATTAAAGGAGAGAATTCCAGCAGAAAAGATGCCCACAAATTGTGTTAAGTTATACTCAAGGACCCAGAAGGAATTGCCATATATGATTTATGAGTATGGAATATCAGGAGATTTAGAAAATATCAAGCTCATTTTGTACTTTCTGTTTCCTGAGTTATTCTCTCCTCTATGATGCTGCCCTAAGCTGTGTATGCTCGAAAACCTAAGTGATGACAGAATTGAATCACCAGTATTATTAACACTTATCATCAATCAGCCTAGAGAACAAAGTTATCCCTGGTCCCTTTTGATAGAATCACAGTGATTTTGGAAGAAAATATAAAGGCAGAATTTAGAAAGAAGTTCACAAAATTAACCATGAAAAGAAATGAAATCATTACCAAAAAGAAAAGGAGGACAATCTGTAGGTAGACATACATAAAAGTGGTAGAAATGGAGAAAAAGAATAAATGATACTTTTGAAAAAGATATGCTTATTCTAATTTACCTACTCTTTCCCTCCAAACTTCGGCATTTTAATTAAATTTTAAAATAGCACTAATTAAAGGAGGAATGTAATTATTTAAAAAGATAACTGTCACGATGGATCATTGGAACAGGCTGGAGGTTGTTGTACTAATGTTTTTCACTAATGTCTTATTTTAGAAATAGTCTTAAATATATAGTTGACTTTCTTGGAAATCTTAATCATTTTATGTTAAAAGATCACTAATTAGGCTGAGCGTGGTGGCTTATGCTTGTAATCCTACCACTTTGGGAGGCCGAGGCGGGTAGATCACGAGGTCAGGAGATCGAGACCAGCCTGGTTAACACAGTGAAACCCCATCTCTACTAAAAATACAAAAAAATAAAAAAAATAGCTGGGCATGGTGGCACACACCTGTAGTGCCAGCTGCTCAGGAGATTGAGGCAGGAGAATCGCTTGAACCTGGGAGGCAGAGGTTGCAGTGAGTCAGGATCACGCCACTGCACTCCAGCCTGCCTGGGCAACAGAGCAAGACTCCATCTCAAAAAAAAAAAAAAATCACTAATTAAAAAAACTGTGGATATCCCTGAAAATAGAATAGAAAACTGCAAGTCTGTATCCCTCTCCAAAAGCAACCAATAAGCTAGCAAAAACTATCAAAATCAACTTTTAAAAACCCTATAGTTTAGTCAAAAACTTACAATAACCAGGTAAAGTCTTGGTGGAGAACAAAGTGGTTACTTTGTCGTAAGATAATACTATTGTAGCATTTTAAATTGGCCACCTGTCATCCCCTGTACTCCGAATGAGTAGCAGCCATGAGAACAACAGTCCTTGTGCCAGAAGGAGAAAAATGGAACATATTCTTAAAGAATTCTGGGTGTGGGTTTAATCTGTTTAAAGCCTCTGACAAGAACGAGAGCAAAGGCTTCCCATTGCTTCACCTAACTTGAACAATCGCAGGGCGAGGGCAGTTTTGCAAGTGGCTTTGGCTAACATAATTTAAAAGAACAGGTATCGGTTGAAGTAGCCTGCAAGGGACAATACATATTCTTCCATATGTGGCTTGCCAATTATCTCAGCACCATTTGATGAAGTGGTTGTCTTTTCCCCAGTTTATGTTTTTGTTTGTGTTGTCAAAGATCAGTTGACTGTAAGAATTTGGCTTCATTTCTGGGTTCTCTACTTTTTTCCATTCGTTGACATGCGTATTTTTATACCAGTACAATGTTTTGATAACTATAGCCTTGTAGTATGGTTTGAAGTCAGGTAATGTGATACCACCAGATTTGTTCTTTTGTTTAGTCTTGCTTTGGCTGTGTGGGCTCTTTTTTAATTCCATATGACTTTTAGGATTTTTTTTTAAGTTCTGTGAAAGATGATAATGACATTTTGCTGGGAATTGCATAGAAATTGTGGATTGCTTTTGGCAGTGTAGTAATTTTTACAATTTTGATTCTACCCATCCATGAGCAGGAAATATGTTTCTATTTGTTTGTGTCATTGATGATTTTTTTTTTTTCAGCAATGTTTTATGGCAATTCTATTTTGGTGTATTTTGAAGTTTAGCTTTGAGATTTAGAACTCCTTTTAACATTTCTTGTAGTGCTGACTTGGTAGTGTCAAATTCTCTCAGCATTTGTTTGTCTAAAAAAGACTTTATCTCTCCTTAATTTATGAAACTTAGTTTCCCTAGATACAAAATTCTTGGCTAACAATTATTTTGTTTAAGGAGGCTAAAAATAGGAACCCAAACCCCTCTGGCTTGTAGGATCTCTGCTGGAAAATCTGCTGTTAATTTGATAGATTTTCCGTTATAGGCTACCTGATCCTTTTGTCTCACATCTCTTCAGATCCTTTACTTTGTCTTGACTTTAGATAACCTGAGAGCCATGTGTCTAGGTGATGAGATTTTTATGAATAATTTCTTGGGTATTCTTTGAGATTTTTGTATTTGGATGTCTAGATCTATACCAAGGCCAGGGAAGCTTTCCTCAACTATTCCCCAAAACATGTTTTTTAAACTTTTAGATTTCTCTTCTTCCTCAGAAACATCAATTATTCTTATGTTTGATTGTTTAACAGAATTCCAAATTTTTTGAAGTCTTTATTTTTAATTTTGCTGTGTCTTAGTTGGGTTAGGTTAATTTGAAAGCCTTGTCTTTGAGCTCTGAAGTTCTTCCTTCTACTTCTTCTAGTCTACTGTTGAAACTTTCCAGTGTATTTTGTATTTCTCTAAGCTTATCTTTTATTTCCAGAAGTTTGGATTTTTTTATACTCTATTTTCCTGGAGACTTTTAAAAAATCTATATCATGTTTTTTAAAAATTTATTTAAGCTGATTTTCTCCTTTCTCTGGTACCTCTTCGAGTAACTTAATCAAATTTCTGAATTATTTTGGGAATTCAGAGATTATCGGGAGAACCCACCCCTGATAGTTAACGTGGGTTCTTTTCTATTCCCTAAGCATCTCAGCTGGTTTGAGAAATAAAGAGAAAGAGTACAAAAGAGAGAAATTTTAAAGCTGGGTGTCTGGGGGAGACATCACATGTTGGCAGGTTCCGTGATACTCCCTGAGCTGTAAAACCAGCAAATTTTTGTTAGCGATTTTCAAAAGGGGAGGTAATGCATGAATAGGGTGTGGGTCACAGAGATCACATGCTTCACAAGGTAATAAAATATCACAAAGCAAATGGCGACAGGGTGAGATCATAGGACCACAGGATGGGACAAATTTAAAATTGCTAATGAAGTTTCGGGCACTCATTGTCATTGATAACATCTTATCAGGAGACAGGGTTTGAGAGCAGACAACCTGTCTGACAGAAATTTATTAGGCGGGAATTTCCTCATCCTAATAAGCCTGGGAGCACTACAGGAGACCAGGGCTTATTTCATCCCTTCGACTTCGACCTTAAAAGATGCCACCCTCACAGGGGCCGTTCATAGGCCTACCCTCATGGGCACATTCTCTTTCTCAGGGATGTTCCTTGCTGAGAAAAAGAATTCAGCAATATTTCTCCTATTTGCCTTCGAAGGAAGAGAAATATGGCTCTGTTCCATCCGGCTTACTGGCAATCAGACTCCAAAGTCTTATCTCTCTTGTTCCCTGAACATTGTTGTTATCCTGTTCTGTTTTCAAGGTGCCAGATTTCATATTGTTCAAACACATGCTCTACAAACAATTTGTGCAGTTAACGCAATCATCACAGGGTCCTGAGGCACATACATCCTCCTCAGCTTACGAAGATGATGGGATTGAGATTGAAGACAGGCGTAGGAAATCACAAGGGTATTGATTGGGAAAGTGATAAGTGTCCATGAAATCTTCACAATTTATGTTCAGAAATTGCAGTAAAGACATGCATAAGAAATTATAAAAGTATTAATTTGGGGAACTAATAAATGTCCATGAAATCTTCACAATTTATGTTCTTCTGCTGCGGCTTCTGATGGTCCCTCACTTCGGGGTTGCTGACCTCCCGCAACAAGAGATTTCTTCTTGGTTTGGATCCATTGCTGAATAGGTAATGTGATCTTTTGGTGGTGTTATAGAACCTTGTTTTGTCATATTACCAGAATTAGTTTCCTGGTTCCTTTTCATTTGGGTAGACTGTTTCAGTGGAAAGATCTGGTACTCAAGGGCCGCTGCTCAGATTTTTTGTATCACAAGGTGATCCCTTTATCTGGTGTTCTCCTCTTTCCACTAGGGATGGGGCTTCCTGAGAGCCAGACTGCAGCAATTGTTATTGCCCTTTTGGTCTAGCCATCCAGTGGTCTACCCTGGTGCTGGGCAATGTCTTCAAAGTGTCCCATGATGTGATCTGTCTTCAGTTCTGGCAGTTGTGGATACCAGCACCTGCTGTGATGGGGATGGCAGGGGAGTAAAGTGGACTCTGTGAGTGTCCCTGATTATAGTTTTGTCTAGTGCACTGGTTTTCTCAAATGCTAGTTATGCTAGCAGTGACGTCATCACATAGATAGACTCAGAAACTCTGGTTAGCCAGAATGTTGCAAGCAGTGGAATTAGCTGTTGTCTCCTCTTGCTTTGCAGCAGTGTTGTTCTGTTATGAGTTGTTGCATGGCTTGCATTGGTTGACCTTCAGCCAGAAGGTAGAACTTTCAAGAGAGCAGCAGCTGCAGTAGTAGAAGTACAAGCTTGCCCTATGTTGGCCAGAATAAGTATTGAGGTTTCTCAGGCAATGGGCAGGACCATAGAGCTCCCACAAGATTTTGTCTTTTGCCTTAGCCTACCAGGACGAGTGGAGAAAAACCATGAGGTGGGAGCAGAGTCAGGTGGATCTGAGCTCAGACTCTCCTTGGGAAGGGCTTGCTGCAATCACTGTAGGGGATGAAAGGGTGGTTTATTAGTTAAGATTCTCTAGAGGGACAGAACTAGTAGGATAGATGTACATATAAAGGGGAGCTTTATAAGGAGTATGGACTCACTCGATCACAAATTGAAGTCCAACAATAGGCGGGCTGCAAGCTGAGGAGCAAGGAAGCCAGTCCAAGTCCCAAAACCTCAAAAGTAAGGAATTCACCCATGTAGCCTTCAGTCTGTGGCTGAAGGCCTGACAGCCCCTGGTAAACCACTGGTGTAAATCCAAGTATCCAAAAGCTCAAGAATTTGGAGTCCAATGTTTGAAGGCAGAAAGCATCCAGCACGGGAAAAAAAAAAAAAAAAAAAAAAAAGATGAAGGCTATAAGTAAGACTCAGCAAGTCTAGTCTTTCCACATTCTTCTACCTGCTTCATTCTAGCTGCTCTGGTAGCTGAGTAGATGGTTCTCACCCAGATTGAGGGTGGGTCTGCCTCTTTCTTTCCATTGACTCAAATGGAAAATTTGTTGTAAAAAGAGAATATTTACAACACTCTCACAGACACACCTAGGGAGAATACTTTGCATTCTTCAATCCAATCAAGTTGTCACTCCATATTAACCATCACAGATGGTTCTCAGGTCAATGGAGTTATAGTACAAGGGAGGATTATGTATGCCTCTGCTGTACCATACAGGTCGCCAGGAAAGTGGAAAAAAGTCATCAATGACAGGCCTCACCCAGCCCCCATGCAGCCATCAAGTCCAGTCTCACTCCCACTATACCCAGCTAACAGCACCAAGTTTATATCCAGTCAGCTAACATGCAGGGCTGAGATCTTTCCCCAGGTTACAAGCCTTCCTGCTGAAAAAGCAAGCAGGTTTTTAGGGGTTGCCCCTCTGCCTGCTGGCACCCTTGACTGCAAATTCCGTGCTTGTATCTGCACTTCCCATTTGCACACCCCCATCCCCCTGATTCTACTCAGGAAAATTCATGCTCAGTCAAAATCATTACAAAGTTTTGCTAGAAGCGTTTTTCATCCTGTGACCTTTTTTCTAATTTCACTGACTGCCTTCCACAAGGAATTCTGTGAGATAATGTCAGGATGATTTCCCAGGCCTTGAGCTGGGGACCGAGAGTGCCTACAGACCTCTTCCTACTGCTTCTTCTACTTTCATATTTCAGTTGGCTCCCTAAATTCATTTCAGCTCTAGGTAATGTTAAATTCTTCTCCTGTGATCTGGATTTTCAGGTTCCCCAGTGGGGATATGTGTTTGGAGGCCGACTTTTCCGTCTCTCACACTTTGGTGACTCACAGATTTTCAGCAGACTCACAGAGTTTACAGAGACAAGCTACTTCTTTTAAAGGCTCTGTGAACTCTTTTAGTTTTCCTGGTATGTTCCTGCAGTGGTTCTTGGAGCCAAAGTTCATGATGTGAGTCTCCGCACTCTGTTCTGTTTGTCCAAGTGGGAGCTTCATGTTAGTCCTGTCTCCTATGTGCCATTTTCCTTCTCAATTAATTTTGTAAGTTTTATTTTATAAGGTAGTAGCTATAAATTTTGTTATATAATCTGACATTGATGAAAATCAGTATCTTCTGTTCCATAGTATTTTGATAATATTTACCTATAAGTCAGTTTGGGACTGTTTTACTTTTAGTGGTAAATCTTTGAATAAATTTCAATCACTTGTATGATCTGTAATAATTTTCTGTCTTCCTGAGTGCATATATATATATATATATATATATACACACACATATTCCTTTTGTATATATAATTAGTCATTTTATTTCAATTTCAAATTTATTTGTATGACTTGTACATAAAATTTTATTAGAGTTTTTAATATACTCTATACATATATTTTTCCCTCTAGTTACTAATGTTAATTATATCTTTTGTCTGTTTTTCTTAAATGGAGCTTTATTTATTGGAATTTTAAAAACAGCTTATAATACATAGAATTATCACATAATCCATAATCCATCAATTTCACTGCTTAGTATACAGCCTAAAGGGTTGAAAATAGAAACTCAAACAGATAATTTGTACACTCACATTTATAGCAGGGTTACTGACAATAGCTAAAAGGTAGAAACAACCCAAGTGTCCATTGATTGATGAATGAATAAACAAAATGTGGTGTATACATACACTGGAATATTATCTGGCCTTAATAAGTAAGGAGATTCTGACATATGCTACAATATGGATGAACCTTGATTATGCTAAATTAAATAAGCCAGTCACAAATGTGAAAATATTATATAATTCAATTTATATAAGGTACCTAGATTAATCTGTCTCACGGAGACAGAAGTGGATTGGCAGTTGTCCAGGGCTCGAACAGCAGAAAGTAGGGAGTTGTTTAATGGGTACAGAGTTTCAGTTTGAGAAGGTGATAATTTTCTAGAGACGGATTGTCGTGATTGTTGAACAAAAGTTTGATTGTACCTTTTTAAACATTGACAAATAATTGAAAAATTGACAAATGATCATTGTACATATTTATGGGGTACATGTGATACTATGATAGATGTATACAATTTTGGAAAGATTGAATCAAGATAATTAACATGCACATCAACAAACATAGTTGCTATTTGCTTGTTGTGAGAAGATTTAAAATAAACTTCTTTAGCAATTTAAAAATATACAATACATAGTTATTAACTATGGTTACCATGCTGTGCAATAGATCTCAAAATCTTATTATTCCTAAGTGAACTTTTGTGTTCTTTGACCAACATCTTCCCATTTCACACTCCTCTTCCCCCAGAGTCTTTGCTGACTACTTTTTACTTTCTACTTTTATGAGTTCAAATATTCTTGCATTCAACATATAAGTGAGATAATGTAGCACAATATTAATTTTTCTGTGTCTGACTTACTTCTCTTAGCATAATGTCCTATATGCACATCCATGTGGCATACATGACAGAATTTCCTTTTTTTAAAAGGCTGAATTGTATTTCATTGAAAATACATACGTAACATTTTATTTATCCATTCGTCTGTTAATAGACACCAGGTTGATTCCATATCTTGGCTATTATGAATAATACAGATGAAGGCCAAAAACATGTGATCATCTCAATAGATGGAGAAAAATCAGTCATTTAACAAAATTTAGCATCCATTTATGATTAAAAACTGTTAAATTAGTTACAAAAGTAAAGCACATAAACACAATAAAGGATATATATTATGTCCAAACCTACAACTAACATCATACTCAATGGTGAAAAGTTGACAGCTTTTCCTCTAATACCAGGAACAAGACAAGGATGCCCACTCTCATGACCTCTATTTAACATAGTACTAAAAGTCCTACCCAAGGTAATTAGGCAAGAAAAATTAAAATAAAATAAATAGGAAATAAAGACATGAAATTGTCTGTTTGCCAATGACATGATTTTATATAGACAAAACCTTTAAAACGTCACTAAAAACTGTTAGAATTAATAAACAAATGTAGTAAGATGCAAGGTACCATGTCAATATAAAAAAACATCAATAGCATTTCTATACACTAACAGATAACTATCTAAAAAAGAAATTAAGGAAACCCTTCAATTTGTAATAGCATCAAAAAATACATGGAGGTACATTTCACCAAGGAGGTGAAAGATCTGTATACTAAAAAGTGTAAAACATTGATGGGAGAAATTGAAAAAATCACAAATACATGGAAAAATAAACCATGTTCATGGATTGAAAGAATTGTTGAAATATCCATATTACCCAAAGCAATCTAGGGATTCAGTGCAAACCTTATCAAAATTCCAATGTCATTTTTTACAAAAATAAAAAAAGCAAAAATGATTATGTAAGTGAAATTCCAAAAGACCCTGAATAGCCAAAGCTATCTTGAGCAAAAATAACAAAGCTGGAGACATTATACTACCTGATTTCAAACTATATTACAAAGCTATACTAATTCAACAGGCATGACAAAGGCATAAAAACAAACATGTTGAACAATAGAGCAGGATAGAGAGCCTGGTAATAAACCCACACATTTATGGTTAATTGACTTTCAACAAAGGTACAAAGGACACACAATGGAGAAAATACAGTCACGTCAATAAATGATGTTGAGAAAACTGGATAGCCCTTATCTCATACCATGTATGAAATTCAACTCAAAATGAACTAAAGATGGAAGCATAAAACTTGAAACTGTGAAATTACTAGAAGAAAACAGGGAAATACTCTACAACAATGGTCTGGGCAATGATATTTTGGATATGACCTCAAAATACAGGCAACAAAAGCAAAAAGAAACAAATAGGATCACATAAAGCTAAAAAGTTTCTGCATAGCAGAGGGAACAATTAACAGAGTGTAGAGAAAACACTCATATTGGGAGAAATTAGTTGCAAATCAAAAATTTGATGATGGGCTGTTATTCAAAATATATAAGAAATTAAACAACTCAATAGCAAGTAAACAAATAACCCAATTAAAAATTGGGCAAAAGACCTGAATAGACATTTCTCAAAAGAACAAATACAAATGACCAACAGGTATATAAAACAATACTCAGCATCAATGATCATCAGGCAAATGAAAATTAGAACCACAGTTAAATATAACCTCATGCCAGATGAAATGACTTTTATAAAAAGATGAAAGATAAGTGTTGACAAGGGTGTGGAGAAAAGGGAACATTTCTACAGTGTTACTGGGTGTGTAAATTAATACAGCCATTATAGAAACAGCATAGAGTTTCTTCAGAAAACTAAAACTAAAATTTTCATATCATCTAGCAATCTTACTTTTTGGTATATATCTCCTGGAATTAAATTCAGTATGTCAAAGAGATATAAATACACCCAAGTTTATTGCAGCATTAATCACAATGCAAATGCACTTCATGCCACAAAACAGTATACTTAAAATGGTTATAGTGGTGAATATTATGTCATGTATATTTTATTACAATTTTTAAAATAAAAGTCAAACTATTTTATAATAGCTATGATATCATTGATGATTAATAATATGCATTTTGGTTGTTTTCTATTTCATCTGTTTCCATATTTATTATTTCCTTCCAATTTATAATGGTTTATTTTTTGTTCTGTTTTCTATCTTTGTTAATGAATGCTTTAGTCATTTCCTCATCTATTTGCAGTGTTTCTTGTTTTCTAACAAATAGTAACTGTAGGTTTTCTCAGTAAAGTTTTACTGAAACTCATAGATTTTACTCTCAAGATGAATAAAAACTAAATATGTTATTCTTTGGAAGTTAACATAAAACCAAGTGCTGTGTCAAATAAATCTCAGGATTTGTGTGATATGGCACAATAGATCTCTATTTCTCAATTATTTATCTGTCCAATCTGGGTTAATGTTCATAGTTGTCAGGTGTTCCTCGTCAATGACAGTCCTAAAATTCAATTTAACCTTGAGTTTTTGTGTTGAATTTCTCTTGCCATCAATGTGAGTTGTGTCTCTAGAAGTTTTGCACAATATGGTCCTAATTCAGCATATTCCTTATGAGTGCCTATTATTTGAAGGATACAGTACTGGGCACTATGACTATTTTAAGGTGAGAGACCACAGCTCCTGCCTGTATTTAATGAGAAAGGCATACATGGGTTTGCGACTTTTGAGTTTTGGAACTTAATATCTACATGGTTTTAAGCATGTTCTTTCATTTGTTCATGTAAATCACAATCACTTTATGTGAAAAGTAAGCATAATAATAGTACCTACTATAGGGTCTACAGGAACAATTAACTCATCGCATGCTTCAATATAATGATTAATATTTTAGTTATTATATACATTGTTGACACAAGCATATATGTCCTCAGAAAATTTCATTTTGCAATTTGTAAAGAAAGGTATATAACTAGTGACTATTTTCAGACAATAATTTATGAAATTTCTAAAAATTACTAAACTTTTAGCTCAGAAGTAAACTTATTTTCGTGATTCTAAGGTCACATTGGATTAAATCCCAAGCCTCCTTCATAATGATACATTCATTCTGACAGAAGAAAAAACTAGAAATTTGGCGAGGGAACGTAAAAATGAAGAAATAGGTCCACTTAATTAACACAATAAAAAAGCAATCAATTAGTTGAAGACCATAGTTACAAAGGATGAACTCTTTTCTGCCATCTCTTCTCAATTAAGATGCAGCATGGGAGGGAGAGCCTGATGACAGTACCATCACAGTGAAGAAGCAGCAAGTAAAAGAGCAGGGTAAACAATCTGACAAAAACAAATGCTGCAAAGTTTCTCTCTCCTGAAAACTTTGAAACTCATTTCCTAGCTGGGAAGAACTCTGGTCCTACATTTGAGAAATTGTCTTCCTTTAAGACAGGCAATTTCAGCTTTATTCTTAGGAAAGATGTTTTGGTGAAAGTCCATTAAGTACTGTCATGTACTTGTTTTCACTGTACTGGCATTGTGCATTTGCTCTTTGTTCCCTTAAAAAATTCTCTCAGAGTTCCTATTATTTTACTTATTAACTTCACACTTTCCTTTTAGGTCCCTTTATTTCAAATTTCAGTATATTCTGTCTTTGACCCACATTACTTTTATACTAAGGATATTTATATAATGTGAGTGAAGTGGACAATTAAAGAAAATTCAAGCCCTGAATCATATCCATAGTGGCTAAACTGCAAGGGAAAAATTTGTGTCATAGACAGAACCAGCTACATAATTTGTGGCCCTAGTACAAAATGAAAATGTGGGGTCCCTGTTAAAAAGTTAACAATTTCTATATGGTGACATCAGAGCACTAACTATACATGAAGCCCTTCTAAGATCATTACATCATGTGACTCCTCAGTTTACAAACCTATAAAGCCATCCTTTATCATGAATGTTTATTCAGTAAAATATTTATTTGCTTTCAGCACTACTCTCAATTTTTATTTGAGTCATAATATGTGTACATATTTGTGAAGTGCTTGTGGTATTTTGTTACATGCACAAAATGGGTAATGATCAAGTCAGGTATTTAAGATATCCATCACCACTAGCATTTATCATTTCTACGTACTGGGAGCATTTCAAATACTCTCTTCTAGCAGTTTTGAAATGTACAATACATTGTTCTTAACTATAATCACCCTATTCTTCTATCAAGCATTAGAACTTATTTCTTCTAGTTAACTGTGTTTGCACTCATTACGCCATCTCTTTATTACCTCTTACACAGCTTTTCCAGCCTCTGGTAACTTTTATTCTACTTTTTACCTCTATAAGATGAACAGTTTTTAGCTCCCAAATATCAATGAAAACATGTGATATTTGTCTTTCTGTGCATGGCTTATTTCACATAACATAATGACCTCCAGTTTCATCCTTGTTGCTATAAATGACAGGATTTCATTCCAATGTGTGTGTGTGTGTGTCTGTGTGTGTGTGTATAATATCACATTTTCTTTATTCATTCATTGATGGACACTTAGGTTGATTCTATGTCCTGACTATTGTGAATAGTGCTGTAATAAATATGGGAGTGGAGACATCTCTTTGATACACCGATTTCTTTTCCTTTGGATAAATACTCAGTGGTGAGATTGCTGGGTCATATGGTAGTTTTATTTTTAGTTTTTTGAGAAATTTCCATGCTGTTTTCCATAATGGCTGTATGGCTGTACTAACTCACATCCTTATCAACAGTGTATAAGAGCTGTCTTTTCTGTGCATCCTTGCCAGCACCTGTGAGGTTTTTTTGTTTTTTTGTTTTTTTGTTTTTGTTTTTGTTTTTGTTTTTGGTCTTTTTGATAATAACCATTCTTAACTGGAGTGAGGTAATGTCTCAGTGTAGTTTTTATTTGCTTTCCATGATGATTAGCGATTTTGAACATTTTTTCACATACCTCTTAGCTATTTGTATGTCTTCTTTTGAGAATGTCTAATTTAGGTTTTTGCTTACTTTTTAAAGGATTTTTTTTTCTGTTGAGTTGTATTCTAGAAATTAGTCCCTTTTCATATAAATGATTCACAACTATTTTTCCCATTCAATGGATTGTCTCTTCCCTTTTTATTTATTTATTTTTCTGTGCGGAAGCTTTTTAGTTTAGTATAGTGCCATTTGTCTATTTTTGGTTTTGTTGCTATGCTTTTAAGATCTTAGCCATAAGTTCTTTGCCTAGACCAATGTCCTAGAGTGTTTCTCCTTCATTTTCTCTGAATAGTTGTATAGTTTTTAGTCTTATATTCAGTCTTTAATCCATTTTGAGTTAATTTTTGTATATGGTGAGAGATAAGGGTCTATGTTTTTTTCTTCTGCATGTGCACATCCAGTTTTGCCAGCACCATTTATTGAAGAGGGCTTCCTTTCCCCATTGCATGTTCTTGCCAACTTTGTCAAAGTTCAGTTAGTTGTAAATATGTAGATTTGTTTCTGCATTCTGTATTTTTTTCCATTGGTCTGTGTGTCTGTTTTTATACCAGTACCATGGTTCATATGTTTAAATGTTATCATAAATAGTATGTTTCAAATTTCAATTTTCTATTATTAAAATTTCTGTTATATGGGAACTGGTAAGATAAACTTTGGTTGTTAATTTGGCATATCGCTATATGAATAAAGACTACACATCTCAGCCACCTTTGCTGTCAGACATTGTCATATGATTACTTTCTGGCCAATGTGATACAATACAATTGTTGCATGCTACTTTCAAGAGGTGTTCTTTAAGGGAGGAGTCAGAGCCTTTCTCAGCTCCTTCTGCTTTCCATTGGCTAGAATGTGAATGAAATGTCTAGAGCTGAGAAAACTTTATTGGACATATGTCATAGCATGTTTGCCCATTTTTAAATTGATAAACATGGATTTTTTTCTGATTATTTAACTATTACAAAACATGGTCAAATTAACACTCTTTTACCTATATTTCATGTGTGTTTGTCTTGGGTAGATACTTAAAAGTACAATTCCTAGGTCATAGAATATGTGCATATTTATTGTCAAATTTCTCTTTAAAGTGGCTGTATCAACCTATGTTTCCATTGACAGTTTATTTATTTGGAAAAGTTTTTTATATTTCAGGATCTATTCTAGGCAGTAGGTATGCTGAGGAGACTGAAATGTTTTGTTTATGATAAAACTTATATTCTTAAGAGAAAGATAAGCAATAAGCAAATAAAAGCAACAATTAGTATTATATCAAGTAGCAATATGTGCTATGATACAGTACAAATGTAAGTGGTGGGAATTAACATTATATAAGGTGTGCAGATAAGATCTAGATTTAAAAATGATATTGGGACCCAAGACCAAAAACAAGAAAAAAACAAAAGAAATATTATTCCAGGCAAAGGAACAGAAAATGGAAAGATGAAGCGATATAGACAAGGTTGGCTTTTTCTACAGTGAAATACTTCTGTATTTGAAGTATAGTCTGCAAGGATAAGGTAGTATATGATGAGGCTGAAAGAGTTGGCAAGTTAGAGATCTCACAGAGCCTTGAAACCCATGATAAAAAGTTTGATTTCTCTTTAGTGCAACAGAAAGTCATTCAAAGATTTTAAATTGGAAGAGTAATAATGGCATATATTTAAAATTGTGGACTTTGGCCCTGAGTAGAAAATAACTAAGGAGATCAGAGAAGACACAGGGAATACATGACTTTAGGCTATTCTGTAGCCCAGGCACAGGTAAGATAGGTTGGTAGTTTATCCTGAGGTAGTTGCAATGGAGATGAAGGAAACTGGGCAAATTTGGGCAATCTTACAGATGTATTGTAGACAGGTTTTCCTAGTGGGTCAGATGTTATATTCTGTTTCTGCTGTCTTTGCCAACATTTCATAGTTGGCAAACTATGAAGGAAAAGTAAAAATGGAATTGTTCCTGTATGTTTGCATCAGCTTCTGATGTTTGGCATACCAAACTATATAATTGGTGATGTATGTTTGCATGAGCTTATGAAGTTTGGCATACCAAACTATTTAGTTTTTGTTGTTAACTGGATGGATTACAAATGGCACCTCTTGGTTCAAAAGTTCATTTTCCACATTTAATAAAGATAAGCAGTCTTTTATTTTTGTTAATCACATTTGTTTTGTGTTATTTGCACGCCTCATTAATTTGTAGAAGTTTCTAATCTTTTCTAGGTATGAATTTTTATTTCACTTGTCTAAAATATTCAGCTCTATCAATTGTCTTTAAAGTATCCTTATTGCATTTTTTTGGAGAAATTAAAAGTGCATAAATTTAATGTAGTTAAATTAATCAATCTTCTACTTTTGGCTCTTAATTTTTCATGTTAAGAATATTTTTCTAATTAAAGGACATAAAAGATTATAAATATATATTAATTTATTGTATGGATTTTTACATATTAGAGTCTTTATCTGAAATTTAATCTTTTGAATGCTGTATTCTGGGAAACGTATTTTTTTCCTAAATATATAGCCATTTGTCCCAGTACAATTCTTACAATTTGAAGGCCACCTTCATCACACACTCCACTTCCATATATTCTGATGAGTATGCATCTCTTTCTGACCCCCTTTTCTTTGTTTTACTGATAAATTGGCAATTCCTGTACCAATTCAAAAAGGTTTTAATTACAATAGTTTTATAATGTGCTTTCATACCTGATAATATATGAAACCGGACTGACAGGTTTTTTTTTTTTTTTTTTTTTTTTTTTTTTTTTTTTTTTTGAGACGGAGTCTCGTCGCCCAGGCTGGAGTGCAGTGGCCGGATCTCAGCTCACTGCAAGCTCCGCCTCCCGGGTTCACGCCATTCTCCTGCCTCAGCCTCCCGAGCAGCTGGGACTACAGGCGCCCGCCACCTCGCCCGGCTAGTTTTTTTGTATTTTTTAGTAGAGACGGGGTTTCACCGGGTTAGCAAGGATGGTCTCGATCTCCTGACCTCGTGATCCATCCGTCTCGGCCTCCCAAAGTGCTGGGATTACAGGCTTGAGCCACCGCACCCGGCCCGGACTGACTGTTTTTTAATCTAAATTTTTGACCTTATTAAATGAGTGCATTGGAAAATACCTTAATTTTTCCTGTACTTCAGTTTCTCTAATTGTAAAATGGTAATAAGGCCTAAAAAAGTCAGAAACTGATGCAAACATGTGGGAGCAATTCTGTTTTTATTTCCTTTCATACTCAATATTTAGGGAGAAAACATGGTTATAGAAAGTTTTATAGGTAGAGAATTGTACCAGAAGATCTGAGTTCCAGCTCAAGCACTGTCACTAATTAGTTGTGTGACTTTGAGATCGCTATTTCACTTTCCTGTCATTTAGTTAACCCAATTGGCTAGTGGGCATAATAATGACTTTTTTTTGGTAATAAAATTGTTGTAAGATTATTAGACATAAATGCTTTTCACAAAACAATAAAGCTTTAAACAAATGACTGATATCACTTTAATAGCATTAGTTGTCAAAAATTTTAAATTCTGTTGTGTTGCATAATCAGAGTTCTATGATCATTAAGAGACAATAATGATGGTGTTTCCTGTAGGTCATAGGTTTAATACAGCAGTAATACAAGTGGAATGGAAAACCTGCATCCCTTTTATGGTGGCTTTTCTTTAGTTCAGAGCACCTGAAACCTGGGCAGCATGCAGTCCCTAAATTACAAAGCACTGAACTGAGTAAAACTTCCTCCACTAGTTCAAGAAGAATTCATTGTTGTCTTTGGTCACGTTTCTCATTTACTATCAATAACTCCCATATTTCAGGAAAGCAAATAGACAAATATTTTGAAAAGAGACTCCATCTGACTTTGTAGCGTTGGAATCACTATTCAAGTATACGCTGATCTGGCACATTCTAAGCGGGAAACAATATTCGGAAAATCTAGTCTCTGTTCACAGCTATCATTTAGTTCATACAAATCACACTGAGCAACAAACAACAAAAATTCAGCCTATGTGGTAGCTTTTATTGCATTTTCTATCTTTACAACCAGATACGTTAGTATTATATGGATATAGACGAACTGTTGGCATTGTTCTATAAACATTTTTTTCAGCTATTTTAATGTCATATTAACAGAGAAAATAAGCACAACAAATGACTTTGAAACTTATGTTCAGTTTCAAATGAATTGAACACTTCTTGAGTGCTTCATGTATGCTAGGCACCATGCTAGGAACTTAAGATGTAAAAATTAATAGTTTCTTGCTTTGAGAAAATTTCATTTGGTACATTCATGCCATTTTCAGTGATGAGTGTAATGATAAATGGATATTTTCCTCAATTATAGTACAGGAAACCACCTTCAGTGAATTTCTGTTATTCAATGCAAGCATTATAACAGACTCCAGTTACTTTTCAATCCACGAGTCAATAATCTCTTATGCAACCTGAGTCTAAATCTTGGGTGTCATCCTTGGTAACCTGAATTTTTAGGCACATAGGAGAGTCAAATTCTGTCACTTTCTTCTTTATAAAATTCCACATTTCTCATATCTGCCCCTTCATCTGTTTATATGTTTGTTTTTGCTTTGGGATTTTGGACATCAAATACAGAGGGACAAGTCAATTGCACTTTTCAGCCCATAGCATATTATCATTGCTAGATTCCTCTTTGGTTTGATTTCACTTTTATCTTTTTTTTTTTTTTCCTTTCATCTGGTCATCATTGACTTCCATTTCCATTTTTCTCTTTCTCCCCATAGGAACTCATTTTATGTCACTTGTATCTGTAAACAGTTTATATTGGTATGGTTTCCATTGAAACATATGTAAATGTTATTTTCGATAGGTATCATTGATTAATTTTCTTCAACCAATAGCATATTTTAAAGATCTAATTAGGTTGCTATTTGACCTTAAGTTCATTACTTCAGATTGAAGTATAGTATTCAGTAGTATACGACTACTATATTTTATTTATCTTTCCAAATAATGGACCTCAAAGTTGCCACTAACCCTGTTTCCACAAGGTATGCTGTGATGTATATCTTTGTATGTGACCTTTTGTGAATTTGTACACATATTACTTTTGGGTATTAGTCCAGGCGTAAGATTGGGCATAGACTTTGTGTATAATTTTGTTTACTAATTCTGATGTAGTCAACAGAATGTCTGTACCAGTCTGTATCTCATGAGACAGGTATTAGACTTCAGGTGTTTTTTTTAATCTTTGCTAACATTTGGTTTCCTCATACCTTCTCGTGTATATTCTTATTGGTGTACTCTAAAGCAATGTGCATTTCTGTTTTAATGTAAAATTTTCTGATGACAGAATTAACATCAGCTTTTATATGTCTGTTAACCATTTTGGGTTTTTTTCTATGATATGTCTATTTATATCCTTAGCACATTGCTTTATATTGTAGATATTAATCAACATCACTGATCATCAGAGAGATGCAAATTAAGACCACAAGAAGACACCATCTCACATCAGTCAGATGGCTATTATTAAAATTTCATAAATTAACAGATCTTGGTGAGAATGCAGGGAAAAGGAAATGCCTATACACTGTTGGTGGAAATGTAAATTAGTACAACCTCAATGGAAAATAGTATGGAGACTTCTCAGAGAATGCGAGATAGAAATACCATTCAAACCAGCAATCCCACTACTGGGTATTTACCCACAAGAAAATAAATAATTTTATCAAAAAGACCTGCCCTTCTATGTTTATTGTTAAGACTATTTACAATATCAAAGTCATGAAATCAACTTATGTGTGCATCGGTGGATGACTGCATAAAGAAAATGTGGTATCTATATACCATAGAGTGCTATGTAGCCATAAAAAATAATGACATGATGTCTTTTATAGCAGCATGGATGGAGCTGTAGGCCATTATCCAAAGTGAAATAACTTAGAAGTGGAAAATCAAATACCACTTGTGGGATTCTCACTCATAAGTCAGAGCTAAACAATGGGTACACGTGGACATAAAGATAGAAACAATAGACAATGCAAACTCTCTAAATGAAGTGAAGGTTGGAAAATTACCTTTTGGGTATCATGTTTCCTCTTCAGATAATGGGTACAGTAGAAGCCCAAACCGCACCATTACACAATATATCCATGTAACAAACATGCACATGTACCTCCTGAATATATTAAAATAAAATATAATAGGGGTGGAGCAAGATAGTGGAATAAAAGCCTACACAGTTCATGTTCCTTGATGGAACACCGAATTTTAACAATTATCTGCACAGAAACAAAAACAAAACAGCTAAATAAGAACCAAAATTCAGGTGACGAATCTTAGTACCTGGTTTTAATTTCATATCACTAATAGAAACATTGAGGAGAGCAGGAGAGACAGTCTCAGATCACTGAAGCCACCCATCTCTTGCACCCCAGCAGTGGCAATGAAGCATAGAGAGATAATCTATGTATGTAGGGGAGGGAGAGCACAGTGACTGGAGGATTTTACATTGAACTCAGTGCTGCCCTGTCACAATGGAGAATAAAATCATGTTGGGCTCAACCAGCACGCATGCATGGAGGCAGTATTTGGACCAGCCCTAGCCAGAGGGAAATTGCTCATCACAGTGGTTGGAACTTGAATTTTTCAGCAAGCCTCGCTATGGTAGGATGAAGTGCTCTGGGTCCTAGGTAAACTGGAAATGTAGTCTAAGACACAAAATCTGCATTTCCAGGCAACTTGTAGTTCTAAGCTGGGCTTAGAGGCAGTGAACTAGGGTGGCACATGACCTAGGGCAACACGAGCTGGCACTGCTAAGAAATGGCTTGCACCAGTCCTCCCCCAACCCCAGACAATGTAGCTCATAACAATGAAAGTGCTTTGTTCTCCTTAAGGAGAGAAGAGCGAAGAGTAAAGAGGACTTTGTCTTGCATCTTGGATACCAGATGAGCCACAGTAGGATAAGAAACAGGGCATAGTTGTGAGACCTAATTTTCCAGGATCTAGCTCCCAGATGGCATTTCTAGATACACCCTGGGCCAAAATGGAACCTGCTTCCTTGAAGGTAAGAACCCAGTCCTGGCAGGATTCTTCACCTGCTGACTAAGGACCCCCGGGCCCTGAATAACCACTAGCAATACCCAGGAAGTACACCAGGGGCCTTGGGC
This sequence comes from Macaca nemestrina, assembly GCF_043159975.1. NCBI lineage: Eukaryota > Metazoa > Chordata > Mammalia > Primates > Cercopithecidae > Macaca > Macaca nemestrina. Next base: position 33,410,810 of record NC_092145.1, read on the forward strand.
TATGAGATGTGCTGGCTACAAGGGAAACCAAGCACATTCTCAGTTGTGCTGGCTATAGTGAAAGTCTCCTGTTTGAGAAAAGCAGATGGAAAAGTAAAGGGGACTTTACCTTGCACCCTAGGTTCCAGTTTGGGCATAGTGGGGTAGAGAAACTTGCAGGCACTTCGGGTCCTTGAGTCAAGGCCTAAGCTCTTAGACAGCATTTCTGGACTTTCCATGGGCCAGAGGGAAACCTACTTCCTTGAAGGATGAGTCCCAGGCTTGGCACCATTTACCATACACTGATGGAAGAGACTTTAGCCTTTAAGTGAACATTACAGGGTGCCAAGCACAACCCCCCATGGACTGGTGGTCATAATGACCACAGAGAGAGACTCCTCTGTCTGTGGAAAGGAGAGAAAAGAACAGAAGAACTTTGTGTTGTGGTTTGAGTGCAAGCTCAGCTGAAGAGGAATAGAGCATCAAGGAAATTACTAAGGTTTCAAAGTCCAATCTCTGGTTCCCAGACAGCATTTCTGGACATGCTCGGGTCCTGGAGGAACTCACAGCCCTGAAGGGAAGGACACTGAGAAAGGCCCAATGCTGTGCTGGTTTTAGGTCGTACCCAGTGCAGTCCTAGTGATAGTGGGCACAGTTGTGCTTACATCACCTTAACCCCAGTTCCAGGTGGATAAGGAGAGAAAGGAGAGAGAGAGAGAGAGAGAGAGAGAGAGAGAGAGAGAGAGAGAGAGAGAGACTCTGTTTGGGAGAAAGTAAGAGAAAAGAACAAGTCTTTGCCTGATAAGAAAACTTTAATGAATTATCAAAGACTATGTTGGCAGTACGACTACAAGTCTACAAACACCTCATTGTTATTGGGATTAGGACCCAAGTCCCTTTGAATACATGGAAAAGCTTCCCAAGAAGGACAAGCACAAGACCAGTCTTTGAAGACTACAGTAACTTCCTAACTCTTCAATGCCAGATACCAAATAACATTAACAAGCATCAACACCATCCAGGAAAACATGATCTCACCAAATGAACTAAATAAGACACCAGGGAACAAAACTAGAGAAACTGAGATATGTGACATTTCAGACAGAGAATTCAAAATAGCTGTTTTGAGGAAACTCAATGAAATTTGAGATAACACAGAAAAGAAATTCAGACTTCTGTTGGGTAAATTTAACAAAAAGATTGAAGTAATTAAAAAATATTAAGCAAGCAGGCCAGAGACTGTATCAGAGTCTCTTAATAGTCAAATTGATCAAGCAGAGAAAAGAATTAGTCAGCTTGAAGACAGGCTATTTGAAAATACAAAGTCAGAAAAGACAAAATAAATAAGAATAAAAAACAGTAAAGCATATCTACCAGATCTTGAAAAAGAACAGACAAAGAAGGTCATTATATACTGCTAAAGGGGTCAAATCAGCAAGAGGATTAATGATTGTGACTATATATGCACCCAACACTAGGGTAACAAGATATGTAAAGCAAATATTATTAGAGCTAAAGAGCAAGCTAGACACCAGTACAATGATAGCGGGATACTTCAACATTCTATTTTCAGCATTGGAGAGATCTCTCCAACAGAAAGTACACAAAGTAACTTTTGACTTAATCTGCACTGTAGAACAAATGTAGCAAAGAGAAATTTACAGATTATTTCATCCAATAGCTGTAGAACACACGTTTTCCTCCTAAGCACATCGATCATTCTCAAGGAGAGACCATATGTTAGGTCACAAACATTCAAAAAATTGAAATATTATCAAGCAACTGTTCTGACCACAATGATGTAAAACTAAAAATCAAAACCAAGAAGAATTTTAGAAACTATAGAAGCACATGGAAACTAAACAATCTATTTCTTAATGACCAGTGAGCCAATGAAAATAATCAAGAAGACATTTGCAAATTGTTTGAAAGAAGTTATAATGGAAACACAATATAGCAAAACCTATAAAACAGCAAAAGCGGGACTAAGAAGAAAATTTATAGCTAGTAAATATAACTGCCTACATGTTTTAAAAATGGAAAAACTTCAGATAAATCACTTATCTATGAATTTTTTTAAAACTAGGAAAGCAAGAGCAAACCAAACCCAAAATTGGAAGAATAAATAATAAATATAACAGCAGAAATAAATAAAATTGAAATGAAGAAAATGATACAAAAGATCAATTAAAATTTTCTTGAAATAATAAAAATATTGACAAACCTTTAGCCAGGCTAAGGAAAAAAAGGACCCAAATAAAATCAGGGATGAAAAAGGAAACATAACAACTGATAGCACACAAATTTAGAGGATCATTAGTGGCTACTATGAGCAACTATATGACAATAAATTGGAAAATCTCAAAGAAACAGATAAATAACCAGACAGACACAACCTACCAAATTGAAACACATAGAAATTTTAAATCTGAACTAACCAATAACAAGTAACAAGATCAAAGCCATAATAAAAAGTCTCTCTGTAAAGGAAGGCATGGAACCTGAAGGCCTCACTGTAGAATTCTAAAAAACATTAAGGAAGAACTAATACCAAGCCCACTCAAACTGTTCCAAAAAATTAAAGAGGAGGGAATGCTTCCAAACTCACTCTACGAGGCCAGCATTACCCTGAACTAAAACCTGACAGAGATACATCAAAACAATTTTTTTAAAAAAAGAAAAAAATCTGTATAACGTGCAGGTTTTTTACATATGTATACTTGTGCCATGTTGGTGTGCTGCACCCATCAACTCATCAGCACCCATCAACTCGTCAGCACCCATCAACTCGTCATTTACATCAGGTATAACTCCCAGTGCAATCCCTCCCCCCTCCCCCCTCCCCATGATAGGCCCCGGTGTGTGATGTTCCCCTTCCCGAGTACAAGTGATCTCATTGTTCGGTTCCCACCTATGAGTGAGAACATGTGGTGTTTGGTTTTCTGTTCTTGTGATAGTTTGCTGAGAATGATGGTTTCCAGCTGCATCCATGTCCCTACAAAGGACACAAACTCATCCTTTTTTATGGCTGCATAGTATTCCATGGCGTATATGTGCCACACATGCACATGTACCCTAGAACTTAAAGTATAATAATATTAAATAAATAAATAAATAAATAAAAATAATTTTAAAAAAAAGTGGAAGAAAAAAAAAAGAAAAGAAAAAATCTATAGACCAATATTACTGATAAATTTTAATGAAAAAGTTCTCAACAAAATACTGTAAAATCAAATTCAGAAATGCATTAAAAAGACCATTTATCATGCCCAAGTGGAATTTATCCCTGGGAAGCAAGGATAGTTGGACATACACAAATGAATCAATTTGATACATCATACCAACAGAATGAAGGTAAAAAGCCATATGTTTGTTTCAATGGATGCTAAAAAGCCATTTGATAAATTTCAACATCCCTTCATGATAAAAACCCTAAAAAACAGACTGTAGCAGTCATACATGATAGACACAGTTAATATTGCACTGAATAGGGGAAAACTAACAGCATTTCCTCTTAGATTTGGAATGCGACAAGGATGTCCACTTTTACCACTGTTATTTACCATAGTACTGTAAGTCCTAGCTGGAGCAATCAGACCAGAGAAAGAAATAGAGGACATCTAAATTGGGAAGGAAGAAGTCGAAATATCCTTGTTTGCAGATTATATGATCTTGTATTTGGAAAAACCCAAAGACTCCACATAAAAAAACTCCAAGAGCTAATAAATTCAGTAAAGGTACAGGATATCATATCAACATACAATAATGAGTAGCATTTCTATATGTCAAAAGTGAATGGTCTGAAAAAGAAATTTAAAATGTATATCTATTTACAATAGACAAAACTAAATTTAGTTGCAAAGAAATTAAACCAAAAGCCAAAAACTCTCTACAATGAAAATGATAAAGCACTGACAAAAAAATTAAGGAGAACACACACAAAAAGTGGAAAGATATTCTGTGTTCACAAATTGAAAGAGTTAATATTGCTAAAATGGCCATACTACCAAAAGCAATCTACAGATTCGATGCAATCCCTATCTAAATTCCAACACTTTTTTTTTTTTTTTTTTTTTTTTTTTTTTGAGACGGAGTCTCACTTGGAGTGCAGTGGCGTGATCTCGGCTCGGCTCACTGCAACCTCCACCTCCCATGTTCAAGCGGTTCTCCTGCCTCAGCCTCCCGAGTATCTAGGACTACAGGTGCCACACCCAGCTAATTTTTGTATTTTTAGTACAGATGGGATTTCACCATGTTGTCCAGGACGGTCTCGATCTCTTGACCTTGTGATCTGCCCACCTCTTCCTCCCAAAGTACTGGGATTACAGGCGTGAGCCATTGCACCCAGCTTCCAATGTCACTCTTCACTGAAATAGAAAAAACAATCCTAAAATATATACGGAATCACAAAAGGCCCAGAATATCCCAAGCTATCCTGAGCAAAAAGAGCAGAACTGAAAGAATCACACTACCTGACTTCAAATTACATTATAGAGTTAAAATAACCAAAGCGTCATGGTACTGGCAAAAGAACAGACCTAGACCAATGGAACAGAATAGAGAACCCAGAAATACATTCACAGAACTACAGTGAACTCATTTTCAACAAAAGTACCAAGAACATAGACTGGGTAAAAGAGAGTCTCTTCAATAAATGGTGCTGGTTAAACTGAATATCCTTATGCCAAAGAATGAAACTTGGTCCATAACTCTCACCTTATGCAAAAATCAAATTCAAATGGATTAAATACTTAAATTTAAAACCTTAGTCTATGAAATTGCTACGTGAAAACATTGGAGAAACTCTCTAGGGCATTCTTCTGGGCAAAAAAAAAATTTCTGGGCAAGAAAAAAAAATTTCTTGATCAATACCCCAAAAGCACAGGCAACCACACAAAAATGGACAAATGGGATCACATCAAGTTAAAAGCTTCTACACAGCAATGGAAACTATCAACAAAGTGAAGAGACAAATATTATATTATGGGAGAAATATTTGCAAACAACCCATCTGACAAGGGATAAACAATCAGAATATGTAAAGAGCTCAACTCTATAGGGAAAAAAAATCTAATAATTTGATCAAAAAAAGGTCAAAATATTTGAATAGATAGTTCTCAAAAGAAGGTATACAAATAGCAAACAGGCATATGAAAAGGTGATCATCATTAATCATTAGAGAAATGTAAATCAAGGCCGGGCGCGGTGGCTCAAGCCTGTAGTCCCAGCACTTTGGGAGGCCGAGACGGGCGGATCACGAGGTCAGGAGATCGAGACCATCCTGGCTAACACGGTGAAACCCCGTCTCTACTAAAAAAATACAAAAAACTAGCCGGGCGCGGTGGCAGGTGCCTGTAGTCCCAACTGCTCGGGAGGCTGAGGCAGGAGAATGGCGTAAACCCGGGAGGCGGAGCTTGCAGTGAGCTGAGATCCGGCCACTGCACTCCAGCCTGGGCGACAGAGCGAGACTCCGTCTCAAAAAAAAAAAAAAAAAAAAAAGAGAAATGTAAATCAAAACTACAATGAGATATCATCTCACCTTGGTACAAATGACTTACATCAAAAAACAGGCAATAACAAATGTAGGCAAGAATGTGGAAAAAAAGGGACTGTCATATACTCTTTATAGGAATGTAAATTCATACAACCGCTATGGAGAATAGTTTGAAGGTTTCTCAAAATCTGAGAATTGAGCTACCATATGATCCAGCAATCCCACTGTTGGTTATATACCTGAAGGACAGGAAGACAGTATAATGAAGAAATATCTGCACTCCCATATTTTTTGCAGCACTGTTCACAATAGCCAGGATTTGGAAGCGAACTAAATGTCTGTCAACAGATGAATAAAGAAAATATGGTATATATACACAATGAAGTACCATTAAGCCATAACAAAAAAAAAAATTAGATTGTGTCATTTGCAACGACATGGATGGAACCAAAGGTCATTATGTTAAGTGAAATAAATAGGATACAGAAAGACAAACATCACATGTTCTCACATATTTTTGGGATCTAAAAATCAAAACAATTAAAGTCATGGGCATAGAGAGTAGAAGGATGGTTATCAGGGACTGGGAAGCATAGTTGAGGGTTGAGGGGAAGGTTCAGATTGTTAATGTGTACAAAATAAAAAGAAAGACCGAATAAGACCTAATATTTGATAGCACAAGAGGGAGGCTATAGTCAATAATGATTTAACTGTATATTTTAAAATAGCTAAAACAGCATAATTGGATTGTCTGTAGCAAGAAGGATAAATTGTGAGGTGATGGATACCTAATTTTCCATGATATGATCATTACATATTTCATGTCTGTACATAAATATTTCATGTACTTCATACATATATACACTCAGGAAAATTAAAAATAAGAATTTTTAAAAATTAAATGATTACACTGCAATACAATAAATACATTGTGGGCTTTAACATTATAAAATTATTTTCTCATTTTTCCATCTGATAACTTCACCCAGGGAGTCTTTCATGAAATGAAATTATTGTTTCATGTAGTCAAATACATTAATATTTTATTTTATAGTATGTGTATTTTGTATCTTGTGAAGTCATTCCTAATTTAGAGTCCAAAACATACTTTAAAAATTTTACTGCCTCTTTTTATACTTTTTTATAATTAATATAAAATACACCTGGATTTAACCTATGTGTATGGTTTGTCATATTATCCTGGTACCTTTTCTTTCTCTTATCAATTTAATTGAAGTATAATGGACATAAAATAAACTGTACATATTTAAAGTGTGCGTCCTTTTCTATACTGATATTTGTGTATCTCTGTGTCTGTATTCATATATTTTTCCAACACATCTCACCACAATCATGATGATAATCGTATCCATATAAGCCCTGCATGTTTCTTTGTGTTCCTTAGTAATTCCTGTTTCCCACTTTTCCCCACCTCCTTTTTTTTAGGCAAAAGTTGATCTTCTTTCTGTTTATCGTAGTTTGCATTTTCTAGTTAAATTGAATCACACTTTATATCCCATTTTTGCCTGGCTTCTTTAAATTAATATAATTTTTTATATTTATTGATATTGTTGTATGTCTAATAGCTCACTCTTTTTTATTTTTAAATAGTATTTCTTTATATGGATATGTTTATCCATGCAACTGTATGTCCATTTTATTTATCAACTCATGAATGAATGGATTGTTTTTAGTTTGATTATTACAAATAAACCTGCTATGAACATTTGTGCAAAAGTCTTTATATAGACATATGCTTCATTTTCTTTTGAGTAAATTCCTTGCAGTCAAATGGTTGGATCATATGGTAGGTGTATGTTTACCTTTTTTAAGAAACAGCCTAACAGTGTTCCAAAGTGGTTGTACCCTAACTTTCCAATGTACAGTGTATGAGACTTCTATTTGTTCTACATTCTGTCCAACAGTTGGTATGGTCAGTCTTTTTAAAATTTTAGTCATTGTAATAGGTATGCAGGAGAATCTCATTATAGCTTTAGTTTGCATTACTTTAATGATTAATGATTTTGAACATTTTTTCATGTACTTACGTGTCATCCAGATATCTTCCTGTGAGAAGTGCCTGTTAACATCCTTTTCTCTTTATTTACTGAATTGCGGTTTCCTCATTAAGTTTTGAGAGGTATTAATTAATATATTCTGCATGTGAAAATATGATATGCAAATATTGTCTCCCAGTCTATGGCTTGCTTTTCTTTCTCTCATAGGTGCAGCCAAAGTTTTAAATTTTGATGAATTCTGATTTATCATTTTTTTTCCTTTGGATTGTGCTTTTGGTCACATGCCTGCAAAATATTTACCTAACCCAATATCATAAAGATTTTTTCTATGACTTTTTATAAGTCTTATAATTTAAGTTTTACATTTAGATCTAAAATCTATTTTAGTTAATTTTTGTATATGGTGTGAGTTATGGATATAAGTTTCACATTTAAATATAATTATTGAGTTGTTTCAGAAATATTTGTTAAAAAATATTTCTCCAATGAATTGTCTTTGTATTTTCATAAAAAATTAAGTGAATATATGTATGTGTGGGCCCATTTCTGTCTCTCTATCCTGTTCTGCTGATCTCTTTGTTAATATTTTGTTAAATGGCACACTATATTGAGTATTATAGCTTTATAATAAGTCTTAAATGCGGTAAAGTTAGTCCTTAAACTTTGCTCTTTTCCAAACTTAATTTTAACTATTCAAGTTCCGTTACATTTCTGTGTGCATTTTATAATCAATGTGCCAATTTATGCAAAAAAAAAATCCTTTAGAATTTTCAGTGGAATTATGATAAAGCAATAGATCACTTTGGGCCAGACATGGTGGCTCACGCCTGTAGTCAAAGCACTTTGGGAGGCTAAGGCAGGCAGATCACAAGGTCAGGAGTTTGACACTAGCCTGACCAACATTGTGAAACCCGGTCTCCACTAAAAATACAAAAAAAATTAGCCGGGTATGGTGGCGCATGCCTGTAATCCCAGCTATTCAGGAGGCTGAGGCAGAAGAATAGCTTGAACCCAGGAGGTAGAGGTTGCAGTGAGTCGAGATCGCACCACTGCACTCCAGCCTGGGCAACAGAGTGAGACACCACCTCAAAAAAAGAAAAAAAAAAGTGATTTTGAAGAAAATTAGCATGTTAACAATATTGAGTCTTTCAAACCATAAACAAGGTGTGTCTCTTCACTAACTTTGGCATTATTTAATTTATCTCAGCAATGTTTTCCACTTTTCAGCGTACAAATATTTCACACCTTTTGTCGGATTCATTACTAAATATTTTTTGATGCAAAATTTCAGTAACCAATTTTTCATGCCAATATATAGACAAATGACTTCTGTATTTGACCTTTTATTCTTTAAACTTGTTGAAATCACTTATTAGTTCTTTTTTTCACATTTAAACACAATCATTTAATGTAACTTTTCTAAGATTATGGTGTTTTTTTATTAATTATTCAATTTTCTGTTTCAGGCAATTAAGGTAGGTAGTCAGGGTCAGTCTTGGAAAACAAAGGATAGTCTGAATTCTTCAGACTACAAGGATAAAAATAGAACACATACTAAATTTAAAAAGATAATGTTGGATTTGTTTCTAGACATTACATAAAATATTAATTCCAAAAGGCAGAACTAAGGCATTGGCATTGTTACACAGTTATTTATAGGATCCTGTGAATGAACAAATCATTGTTCCAGGTTGGTAATTTGAACACAATTGATACAACTCAATCTTCTGTATTAGAGTGGAACTTTCTACAACTTGCACCTTTTCTCTTTTCAAGTTTCTATTTTATTCCATACACAGCATCTGGCGAATTGTGTCTAAACTTGGCATTATTCACATATGTTTTCTTTGTCACAAAATTATCTTTGTAATGAATTCTCACAATTCTTTCCTTACCATACTCTGCTTCAGTCAAGTGCACAATTGCTACTTCTCAAACTTACTTTTGCTTTTTCATCTTTCTACCTTTGCACGATTTTTTTTCTCAAACTGTTGAAATATACAGATCTTTAAATGAAAGAAGTAACAAATAATGGAAAAAAAAACGGAGCTGAGGTAATGAAAGAAGTAACAAATAATGAAAAAAAAAAGGAGCTGAGGTATAAAATAGATCTCAGTTCAAAGTCAAGCCACATATCCTAGCATAATTGGGTAAGATAAAAATGTTCTTTAAAATAAAATAAAGGCAGACATTTCTCTGTTTTTTTTTAAGATTGCCAACAAATACTTTATTTTATTTGACATTCGTATTTTCGATATATATTTTACATTAAAAATATTTTGAGGTTTATGTTTTCTTAAAAATATAAGCTCTCCCCTTTCTAACTCCCCCCACTTTTTTTTTCTTTATTATTATTATTATTATACTTTAAGTTCTAGGGTACATGTTCATGATGTGCAGGTTTGTTACATATTTATACTTGTGCCATGTTGGTGTGCTGCACCCATCAATTCGTCAGCACCCATCAACTCGTGATTTACATCAGATATCACTCCCAATGCAATCCCTCCCCCCTTCCCCCTCCCCATGATAGGCCCCGGTGTGTGATGTTCCCCTTCCCGAGTACAAGTGATCTCATTGTTCGGTTCCCACCTATGAGTGAGAACATGCAGTGTTTCGTTTTCTGTTCTTGCGATAGTTTGCTGAGAATGATGGTTTCCAGCTGCATCCATGTCCCTACAAAGGACACAAACTCATCCTTTTTTGTGGCTGCATAGTATTCCATGGTGTATATGTGCCACATTTTCTTAATCCAGTCTGTCACTGATGGACATTTGAGTGGATTCCAAGTCTTTGCTATTGTGAATAGTGCTGCAATAAACATACGTGTGCATGTGTCTTTATAGCAGCATGATTTATAATCCTTTGGGTATATACCCAGTAATGGGATGGCTGGGTCCTATGGTACTTCTAGTTGTAGATCCTTGAGGAATCGCCATACTGTTTTCCATAATGGTTGAACTGGTTTACAATCCCACCAACAGTGTAAAAGTGTTCCTATTTCTCCACATGCTCTCCAGCACCTGTTGTTTCCTGACTTTTTAATGATTGCCATTCTAACTGGTGTGAGATGGTATCTCATTGTGGTTTTGATTTGCATTTCTCTGATGGCCAGTGATGATGAGCATTTTTTCATGTGTCTGTTGGCTATATGAATGTCTTCTTTTGAGAAATGTCTGTTCATATCCTTTGCCCACTTTTTGATGGGGTTGTTTGTTTTTTTCTTGTAAATTTGTTTGAGTTCTTTGTAGGTTCTGGATATTAGCCCTTTGTCAGATGAGTAGATTGCAAAAATGTTCTCCCATTCTGTAGGTTGCCTGTTCACTCTGATGGTAGTTTCTTTTGCTGTGCAGAAGCTCTTTAGTTTAATGAGATCCCATTTGTCAATTTTGGCTTTTGTTTCCGTTGCTTTTGGTGTTTTAGACATGAAGTCCCTGCCCATGCCTATGTCCTGAATGGTATTACCTAGGTTTTCTTCTAGGGTTTTTATGGTATTAGGTCTAACATTTAAGTCTCTAATCCATCTTGAATTAATTTTCTTAAAAGGAGTAAGGAAAGGATCCAGTTTCAGCTTTCTACTTATGGCTAGCCAATTTTCCCAGCACCATTTATTAAATAGGGAATCCTTTCCCCATTTCTTGTTTTTCTCAGGTTTATCAAAGATCAGATGGCTGTAGATGTGTGGTATTATTTCTGAGGACTCTCTTCTGTTCCATTGGTCTATATCTCTGTTTTGGTAATCACTTATTAGTTGTAATAGCTTTTCTGTAAATTCCATTCAATTTTCTGTATAGGTTACCATGCCGTCTGTAAATCAAGAGTTTTACTTTTTTTATTTCCAAGTTGTCTGACTTTTACTTCCTTTTCTTGCTTGGTTACATTGGATAGAACCTCCAGTATAATATTAAATAAAAGTGGTGAAAGTAGATATCCTTATCTGTTCCTAATCTTGGAGGGAAAGCATTCTTTCATCATTAAGTATGATGTCAGATACATTTTTTTTTTATAGAGGGCCTTTATCAGGTTGAGGAATTTATCTTCTTTTCCTACTTTGCTGTAAGTTTTTTTTCTGGAATTCATCCTTTATCTTTTCCTATGCTTTTAATGAATCTATTGAAATAATCATATGGTTTTCTGTAGTTTGTTAATGTGTTGAATTACATTTATTTATTTTTAAATGTTAGGCTAACCCTACATTCATGCAGTAAATATCACTTGGTCAGAGTTTATTATCATACATATTTTCACATACTGCTGTATACATTTTTTGGTTGACAGTTTTATTCCTTCAGACTTTTGAATGTGTTATTTCATTGCCTCTGTCATTCATTGTTTCTAATGAGAATTCAGGGTAAGTCATGAAACCTAGCAACTTTGCTCTCAGAGTATGCTCCTGGTATAACTACTGAACAACCTGAGCTGTTAGAGGTTAACAGGAAGAACCCCAAGCAATAATGCCACATATTCCCTTTGTTCTTAGCCAAAAGTTGGTAGTTTTTCCACAGATAAACACCTCCAAATTCGTTTTATGTTTTTGTTGATTTACAGACTTCTGAAATTGTTTCTTATCATTTTGTTGAATTCCATTGTTGCTTTTTGTGGAGGGAATTTGTCAAGCTTTTCAGTCCACTATATTTGATATACTTCCTCCCTGTGAGCTGTTTTTCTTCCTTGTAAATGCTGACAGGTAAGCTAATTGTGTGCCTAGGGAAATATGGGAGGAGAAAAAAGGGACAGATGTTAAAAAAAAAAAAAAGCAAAACAAATATTAAACCTTCTCATCTACCTTATCTTCAATCCATGATTCCAGTCTCAACTATTATGAACTCTTTCTCTTCTCCCCTCAACCTAGGACACAGTAGACTTCTATAATTTTGCAAAATTCTCATCGGTTGTATTAATTTAATAGATTCATCAAACCCTCTTGGCAGTCTCCTGGAGCTTCTGTTTTTGGTTCATGGTAGGACGCCAGCAACTGATGGTAGTTTACCATCTTGTCAGGAATCAGAACCTGTGATTTTTTGCTTTTCTTCCTAGCAGCCTTATTGCCTCTAGTCTATTACAAGCTTCATTATCTTATTCTTGGATGATTATATCTATATTCTACTCAAATTTCATGCTTTCTATTTTTGCTACTTCAATCTATATTAACTACTGCCAAGAGATTACTCATACTAAAATCCTTCTTTGCAGATGTCATTGTTGAGGAAAGTTCTGAAAGGAGGATGCTCAAATTTATGGTGAATTATTCTGGGCCCCTTATGATGTAGTGATCACTGCAGAAAAACTTACCTAATTATTTCTTCATGTTTTATTCTCTAGATTATTATAGCCACTTTAATATCTTAATTTCCATATCAAGTGACAGAGAAATCAGGAGAAATGTAGTATTCTCTTTTATAAATTGCTAGATAGGATTTATGCATCATGTTTCCCAAATTTTGCAAAAGGAATGGGACATACATGGAATTATTAAGGAGATGATTTGTAAGACCATAGATTATAATATCTACTTTTTCTATGCTTTTGACAAATACTAATATGAGACCTTTGAGGATAAATATGCTCTAGTTAGGAGAAAAAACTTGCTCCTAACACCTTGCCTGAAAATATTTTCTCTCTACTCTCTACTTACTGACTTCTACTTCTTTAATAGAATATGTTTTGTGCTTTCTCTACCTATGACCTTTGCAGATGCTCCCATTGTTTGAAGTGTGCTTCATCCTAGTAACAGTGCAGAAGTTTGGCAATATACACACTTTGATTTGTTTGTTTTTATTGTAATGCAATTAATGTATTAGGAAAAAAATAAAACTGCAAGCTGAAGATAATACTAATAATGCAAACATGAGTGAAACAAAGACAATTATACTTTTCCTATTGTTAGTAGCATCCATTTATCAGTCACATATGTGATAAAAAATCATGAAGATCTGGCCAGATTCAGTGGCTCATGCCTGTAATCCCAGCACTTTGGGAGGCCAAGGCAGGCAGATCACTTGAGATCAGGAGTTTGAGACCAGCCTGCCCAACATGGTGAAACCCTGTCTCTACTAAAAATACAAAAATTAGCCAGGCATGGTGGTGTGTGCCTGTAGCTACTCGGGAGGCTGAGGCAGGAGAATTGTTTGAACCCAGGAGGCAGAGGTTGCAGTGAGCCAAGATTGTGTCACTGCACTCCAGCCTGGGCGACAGAGCAAGACTCCATCTCAAGAAGAAAAATAAAAAAGAAGAAGAGGAAGAAGGAGGAAGAAGGAAGAAGGAAGAGAATCTGATTGTCTTTTATAAATCAGCCAAAATATAAAATATTTGAAATTGTCAAAAAGAGTTTTTAAAATAGGGATATATATCTACTACTGTTAATGATAATCATGTTTTAAATGCATATAATGTAGATGTCCTAAATGTATATTAGCTAATGTTAATAGGAAAATATATTTAGGAAGAAATTCAAAAAATAAGCAAACAGAATACATAATTGTTTTTCAGTTAACTTTGAAGTCATGTGATAGTCTATGTAGTAATTTGTAATATATCTGAATGAAATCAAGTAGGTTCTTTAAAATACTTATAGAAATAGACAAAGGGGAGGGGACCAAGATGGCTGACTAGAGGCAGCTACTGTACATGGTTCTCATAGAGAGGAATGGAAGGGGTGAGTAAATACAGTACCTTTAATGGAAACATCCAGGTACTTGCATTGGGACTAATCAAATCAAGGAAACAACTTGACCCATGGAAAAGAGAGAAAAATGAAGTAGAATGTCAGCCCTTGCAGGAGTGACACAGAGTCAAGGGAATGTCTCCCTTGCTACTAGGGAAGTAGCAAGGGAATATTCAAACTCGGAAACCTACACTTCTCCTATGGATATTTGCAACCCTCAAGTCACAAAGTGTATGAGAGAGATCCCCTCATAAACCCACTTCACCAGGGCCTTCAGTCTGACACACAGAACTATATGATGTCTCAGCAGAGCAGCTGTTCAGACATGTGCAGAGACCCAGGAGCCTTAGATACTTGGGGTTTCTGGGCCTCCCGGAAAAAGTAGCTGCAACTCTGGCAAAACTTCATGTGAGACCCCTATACATACTGCCAGGAAAGATACTGAATCCAGGGTGCTCAGCAGCCCTATTTCCATGGCATCTCACAGGATAAGACCCACTGACTTGAAATTCCAGCCCGCCACTGGTATCCCTGTTACACCTCTCTGAGACAGAGCTCTCCGTGGGAGGAGCAAGCCACTATCTTTGCTGTTTGGACATCTTAGCTATTCCAGCCTTTGGAGAGTCCAAGACGATCTGGAGGCAGAGGCAGTCCCCCAACACAGTGCAATAGCTGCTCTGTGAAAATGTGACCAAACTGCTTTCTAAAGTGGGTCCCCAACATCATTCCTCCTTACTTGGCAGGACCTTCAATATGGGACCTCCAGCCACCCCCACAAATGTCCTCTAGCTGACACAGATTTGAAATCTCCCTGGGATGGGGCTCCCAGCAAAAGGGGCAGGCTGCCATCTTTGCTGTTTGGGCAACTTAGTTCTTCTATCCTTTGGGCTTTAGAGAGTCCAAGGTGACTGGGGGATGGAGACAGTCCCCTAGCACAACATAGCTGCTCTAAAAAAATGTGGCCAGACTGCTTATTAAAGCATGCCCTCAAACCCATTCCTCCTCATTGGGCAGGACCTCCCAACTGGGGCCTCCAGCTACCCATGCTGTCGTTCTCCAGCTGACACAAATTTGAAACCTCCCTTGGATGGAGCTCCCAGAGGGAAGAGCAGGCTGCCATCTATGCTGTTTTGCAACCTTCACTGGCGATATCTCCAGGTACTGGAAAAGCAGGGGCAATTAGGGACTGGAGTGAACCCCCAGCATACCACAGCAGCCCTAGGAAAAGTAGCCAAACATTTAAATGGGTGCCCATTTCCCTATTTCCTTACCAGGCATGCCTTCCAGGCCTGGGCCTCTAGCCACCCTCCACCAGAGCTATTGACCAGTAGCAACTCAGCATTTCCCTGGACCTTAAATGTATGTGGGCTAATTGCCCCAGTTAGAAGAACTTCCAGGGGCAAATGAAAGCCTCTCTGTCACTGCCTCTGCAGTGAAACTATCCTTGCTACCCTGGAACTAACAAAGGAGCAAAGATGTTAAGTACCTTATCCTCACTTCTGACAAGCTGCAGTCGACCCAAGGAGAGGAGGCCAGTCCATCTCCCATGATAGGGTCCCACATACCTGCTACTGCTCATCACCGGACAGGGAATCCCTGGCTAAGGCCCACAGCACAAACCTTCCATCCTGGGCTAATTGCACAGAGTGATTACTGAACCACGTCTCTCTAGAGTGGAGCCAACAGGAAACAAGTAAAGTGGTGGGGTAGCAAGCCAGCTGATGTGGAACCCAGAGGGTTTGGTGCAGGAGTGTTTGTAGTGGAGCATGGCCAGCTATGGCCATCCCCATAAGCTCAACTTGCTCCCATAAGTGAGATACTTTAGCCGTAGCAGAACTGTTGAATCCGATCTCTGCAGTGGTCTTGCACATCAGACGGGGCTGCTCTGACCTAAGCACTCCTTTGTCTGATGGCCTCTTCCAGGGCCCCAGCATGACCATGCCTGCATACAGGTCAATCTCAAGTGTCCTGGAGGCCCACATCATAGCTTCTGCACCAGCAGACGGTGCCTGACTAGTGTAGAGCTCGAGTGAGGCAGCCCTCACCGCCCCACATGAGCCTGCACAGCCAACCCCCAACCCTGCCCCATACTGCAATTTTCCCCAAGCTCATGGCAACTTCTCAGATCAGTTTTCTGGTGAGTGTCTGCAAGTGCGAGTTTTGCTTTACTTGCTCCACCAGCATGCAGGAGTGCAATACGCCCCCACAACCCCACCAACTGCCATTGCAGAGAGAGCCTTGGCAGGTACAGAACCTACAAGCCTCACCCCGGTCATTGCCCTGCCCTTGTGCTAATGCTGCACAGAGAATGGGAGATCCTCCCACACACTGAGTGATCACTCTTGCTTGCAGGGCAGAGAGAAGGCACCAAGACCTGTGCTGTTCCAAGCCAACACCACCTCCAGTGCAACAACCCACAATCTCCAGCAGGGGCCTTCAGCTTCCACCGCTGGCTGCCTTGCCTCTGCCACTGTGGTGAATACCCATAGGAAGGAAGGCATCCCTGTATCTGCTAACACTGCTGCAGCTGCTGCATCTCAGCCCCCAACCAGCACAGTGGACTCCAAACCTTGAAAAGCCAGAGAACAAAGTCGAGGCCCAATACAAGTCACCCAGAGTTGGAACATGCAGTCTAGGAGTTGGGAGCTGAATGTTGGCCCCTAACATCTCCCAGTAATGAAGCTGGTTGACTGAATCCACTTTATGCCACAATCAAACCCTGAAGGTCATTGAATAGGAT
Organism: Macaca nemestrina; assembly: GCF_043159975.1. Lineage (NCBI taxonomy): Eukaryota > Metazoa > Chordata > Mammalia > Primates > Cercopithecidae > Macaca > Macaca nemestrina. The sequence continues at coordinate 33,427,705 of NC_092145.1, forward strand.
TAAAAGTACCATCCAAAGGCCAGCAACCTAAAAAATTAAAGGTGGATAAGACCACAAAGATGAAAAAGAATCATTGCAAAAATGCTGAAAACCCAAAAGCCAGAGTGCCTTCTTTTTGCCAAAGGACTGCATCACCTCTCCAGAAAGGGTTCAGAACTGAGCTGAGGCTCAGATGGCTGAAATGACAGAAGTAGAAATCAGAATATTTATAGGAACCAAGTTCTTTGAGCTACAGGAGAATGTTGTAACACAAGGTAAGGAAGTTAAAAATTGTGATAAATTACAGGTGGAGTTTACAGACAAAATAGCCAGTATTGAGAAGAACATAATCAACCTGATATAGCTGAAAAACATACTACAAGAATTTAATAATGCAATCACAAGTATTAATAGCAGAATAGACCAAGCAGAGGAAATAATCTCAGCACTTGAAGACTGGCTTTCTGAAATAAGACAGGCAGACAAGAATAAAGAAAAAGAATGGAAAGGAATGAACAAAACCTCTGAGAAATATGGGATTTGTAAAGAGATTCAATTTATGACTGATTGAAGTGCCTGAAGAAGACGGAGAGAATGAAACCAACTTGTAAAACATATTGCAGAATATCATCCTTGAGAAATTGCCCAACCCAGCCAAAGAGGCTAACATTCAAATTCCAGAAATGCAGAGAACCCCAGTAAGATACTTCACAAGAAGATCATTCCCAAGTCACATAATCATCAGATTCTCCAAAGTTGAAATGAAAGTAAAAATTTTAGAAAGAAAGGTCAGTTCACCTACAAAGGGAAGCTGATCAGACTAACAGTGAACCTCTCAGCTGAAACCCTATAATCCTAAAGAAATTGGGGGCCAATATTCAACATTCTTAAATAAAAGCAATTCCAACCTAGAATTTTATAGGTGGCCAAATTAGCTTCATAAGCAAAAAATAAATAAGATCATCTTCAAACAAGCAAATGCTGAGGGAATTTGTTACCATCAGACCTGCCTTACAAGAGCTCCCAAAGGAAGCACTAAATATGGAAAGGAACTATTGTTACCAGCTACTACAAAAACACACTGAAGTACATAGACAGGTGACACTATAGAGCAACCATGTTAACAAGTTTGCAAAATAACCAGCTAATATCACAGTGACAGAATCAAATCTACACATATCAATACTAACCTTAAATGTATGTGGGCTAATTGCCCCAGTTAGAAGACACAGAGTGGCAAGCTGGATTGATAACTAAGACTCACAAGTATTCTAACTTCAAGAGACCCATTTCACTTGCAATGACACACATAGGCTCAAAACAAAGGAATGAATAAAAATCTACCAAGCAAATATAAAATGGAAAAAAAGGAGGGGTTGCAAGCCTAGTTTTTGACAAAGCAGAATTTAAACTAACAAAGATTTTAAAAAACACAAAGGGCGTTACATAATGCTAAAGGGTTCAATGAAACAAGAAGATTTAATTATCCTAAATATATATGCACCCAGCACAGGAGCACCCAGATTCATAAAGCCGATTCTTACAGTTATTCAAAGAGACGTAGACTCCCACACAATAAAAGTTGAAGTCTTTAACAATCTACTGACAATGTTACACAGATCATTGAGACAGGATTCAGTACTTGAACTCAGCACTGGATTAAACGGACCTGATAGATGTCTAAGGAACTCACCACCCCAAAAAAGCAGAATATACATTCATCTCATTGCCATGTGGCACATACTCTAAAATTAATTCCATAATCAGAAGTAAAACACTCCTCAGAAAATAGAAAATAACTACAATTATAACAGTCTCTTGGATCACAATGCAACGAAATTAGAAATCAAGACTAAGACATTCACTTAAAACCATACAGTCACATGGAAATTTAATAACCTGCTCCTCAGTAACTTTTGGGTAAATAATGAAATTAAGGTAAAAATCAGGAAGTTCTTTGAAACTAACAAGAACAAAGATACAACATACCAGAGTCTTTGGGACACAGCGAAGGTGGTGTTAACAGGAAAATTTATAGCACTAAATGCCCACAACAAAAAAGTTACAAAGATCTCAAATTAAAAACCTATCTTCACAACTAACATAACTAGAAAACAAAGAGCAAACAAATCACAAATCTAGCAGAAGACCAAAAAAAAAAAAAAAAATCAAAATCAGAGTTGATTTGAAGATTAAGACAAAAAGAAACCATTACAAAGGTTGATGAATCCAAGAGTTGTTTCTTGGGGAAAAAAAAATAAATAAAATAGTCCACTAGCTAGACTAATAAATAAGAGAGAGGATTCAGATAAACACAATCAAAAATGACAAAATAGATATTACCACTGACCCCACAGAAACATAAACAGCCATCAGAGAATATTATGAACACCTTTTGTGCATAAACAACAAAATCTGGGAGAAGAAATGCATACATTCCTGGACACACACACTATGCCAAAACTGAACAAGAAAGAAATTGAATCACTGAACACACCAATTATGAGCTTTAAAATTGAGGCAGTAAAAAACAGCCTACCAACCAAAAAAGCCCAGGAACAGATGAATTTACAGCTAAATTCTACCAGAGGTACAAAGAAGAGCTGGTACCATTCCTCCTGAAACTATTCCAAAAAGTTGATAGGAGGGACCCCTCCCTAATTTATTCTATAAGGCCAAAATCATCCTGACACCAAAACCTGGCAGAGACACAACATAAAAAAAGGAAAACTTCAGGTCAATAGCCTTGATGAACATTGATGCAAAAATTCTCAACAAAATATGGCAACCTGAATCCAGCAGCACATCAAAAAGCTTATCCACCACAATCAAGTAGGCTTTATCCCAAGGATGCAAGTTTGGTTCAACATATGCAAATCAATAAATGTGATTTGTCACATAAGCAGAACTAAAGACAAAAACCACATCAATATCTCAATAGACGCAGAAATGGCCTTTGATAAAATTCTACACCCTGTCATGCTAAAAATCTTTCAATAAGCCAGGTATTGAAGAAACAGATCTCAAAATAGTAAGAGCCATCTATGACAAACCTGTAGCCAATATCATACTGAATGAGCAAATGCTGGAAGCTTTACCCTTGAAAACTGGCAGGAGAAAAGGTTGCCCTCTTTCACCACTCCTATTCAACTTACTATTGGAAGTCCTGACCAGGACAATCAGGCAAAAGAAAGAAATAAACTGCATCCAAATAGGAAGAGAGTAAGTGAAACTATTCCTGTTTACAGATGACATGATCCTATATCTAGAAAACCCCAGAGTCTCCCTCCAAAAGTTCCTAAACTACTGAGCAACTTCAGCTAAGTCTCAAAATACAAAATCAATGTTAAAAATCACTAGCATTCCTATGCACCATCAAAAGTCAAGCCAAGAATCAAATCAGGAACACACTCCTTCACAATTGCCACAAAAAGAATAAAATACCTAGGAATATAGCTAACTGGGGAGGTGAAAGATCTCTAGAAAAAGAACTACAAACCACATTGTCCAGAGAAATCAGAGATGACACAAACAAATGAAAACACATTCCATGCTCATGGATAAGAAAAATCAATATCATTAAAATTGCCATACTGCCCAAAGCAATTATTGATTTAATGCTATTTCTATTAAACTACAATTGACATTCTTCACAGGATAGGAAAAAAAAAAAACTATTGTAAAATTCACATGAACCCAAAGAGAACCAAAACATTCAAATCAATTATAAGCAAAAATAACAAAGCTGGAGGCATTATGCTACCTGACCTAAAACTATACCACAGGGCTACAGTAACCAAACTACCATGATACTGGTGCAAAAAACAGGCACATAGACCAATGGAACAGAGAGAAAACCCAAAAAGAAGACCTACAGTTATCTCATCTTTGACAAACCTGATAAAAACAAGCAATGGAGAAAGAATTTCCTACTCAATAAATGGTACTGTAATAGAATAACTGGCAAGCCATGTGGAGAAGATGGAAACTGGATCATTTCCTTGCCCCATATACAAAAATCAAATCAAGATAGGTTAAAGATTTAAATGTAAAACCCAAAATGAAAAGCCCTAGAAAACAACCGAGGCAATACCATTCAGGACATAGGCACAGGTAAAGATTTTATAATGAAGATGCCAAAAGCAATTTCAAGAAAAGCAAAAACTGACAAGCGGAACCTAATTAAGGTAAAGAGCTTCTGAACAGGAAAAGAAATTCAACAGAGTAAACCACACAACGTACATAGTGGGAAAAACTTTTTGCAAGCTATGTATCTGACAAAGGTCTAATATCCAGCATCTATAAGGATCTTAAATTCAAAAGAAAAAAAAAACAATGCCATAAACAAATGGGAAAAGGTCATAAACAGACATTTTTCAAAAGAAGTCATTCATGTGGCCAACAATCATATGAATAAAAGTTCAACATCACTGATCATTACAGAAATGCAAATCAAAATCACAATAAGATACCATCTCACACCAGTCAGAATGGCTATTATCAAAAAATAATAGATGCTGGTGGGGTTGTGGAGAAAAAGTAATGCTTATACACTGTTGGTGGGAGTGTAGATTAGTTCAACCATTGTGGAAGACAGTGTTTTGATTCCTTAAAGACCTAAGGAGAGAAATACCATTCAACACAGCAGTCCCATTACTGGGTATATGCCCTCCAAAATATAGGTGATTTTATTATAAAGACGAATGCATATGTATGCTCATTCCATCACTATTCATGATAGGAAACACGTGGAATTAACTTAAATGCCCATCAATGATAGACTGGATAAAGAAAATATGGTACACATTACACCATGGAATACTATGTAGCCATAAAAGAACATAATCATGTCCTTTGCAGGGACATGGTTGGAGCTGGAGGTAATTATCCTTAGCAAACTAACACAGGAACAGAAAACCAAACATTGCTTCTTCTCACTTTTAAATGAGAGCTAAATGATAAGAACACATAGACACATAGAGGAGAACAATGCTTACTGGTGACTATTGGAGGTTGGAGGATAGGAGGAAGATGAGATTTGGAAGGGGCCATGGACAGAATGATGTGGTTATGCTTTGTCTCCTCACCCAAATATCATCTTGAATCGTAAACCCCATAATTCCCATAATCCCCACGTGTCAAGGGAGAGACCAGGTGGAGGTAATTGAATAATAGGGTAGTCTTTCCTCATGCTGTTCTCATGATAGTGTGTTCTCACGATATTTGGTGGTTTTATAAAGGGCTCAGTTCCCTTCATTTGGCACTTTTTCTTCCTGCTACCTTGTAAAGAAGGTGCCTTGCTTACTCTTCACCTTCCGCCATGATTGTAAGTTTCCTGAAGCCTCCCCAGTCATGCAGAACTGTTAGTCAATTAAACCTCTTTCCTTTATAAATTACCCAGTCTTGAACAGTTTTCTATAGCAGTATGAAAATGAACTAATACAAAGAAGATTGGAAATAATAACTAATGGGTGCTAGGCTTAATACCTTGGTGATGAAATAAGCTGTACAACAAACCCCATGAAGCATTTTACCTATGTAACAAACCTGCACATGTACTCCTGAACTTATAATAAAAATTAAAAAAAGAAATAGAGAAAACAATGTCAAAAAATTTAAAAAAGAAATAGAGAAAATAATGTCAATATTGTTTAAAATGACTGAGAGACAGTATAATTAAATAACACTAATTATGAAACAATTATTTAAATGCAAATAACCATTAAAAGAATCATGAGAGCTATAATGAACAACTATTAGCCAATATATTTGAAATATATGGCAACTTTTATTAAAGGATATATATTACCAAAATTGATTTTAAAATAAAAGCAACTACAAAGTGTAATTATGAAGAATCTAAAAATGTGAATCTCATGAAGATAGAGAGCGTATTGGTAGTTACCAGAGATCATGAAGGGGAGCAGCAGGTGAAAGAAAACATATAAAAAATGTATTTTAAAGTATCTTATTTTAATTTTTTTAATTTTTAATTTTTGTGGGAACATAGATATATAAATTTGTAGGGTACACGAGATGTTTGATACAAGCATGCAATATAAAATAATTGCATCATGGAAATGGGGGATCCTTTACATAAATCATTTATCCTATGAGGTAAAAACAGTGCAATTATACTTTATAACATTTTGAAATGCACAGTTAACGTATTATTGACTATAGTCACCCTTTTGTGCTATCAAATAGTAGTTCTTATTTATTCTTTCAAACCGTTATTTTGTATCCATTAACAATCTCCATGTCCCCTCCACACTACCCTTCCCAGCCTTTGTAAACATTCTTCCATTCTCTATGTCCATTAATTCATTTTTTATAATAAATATTTATGGATAATTTTATTGGCTTTTAAAAGATACTGTAAAATTGGCATATCTCAAAATGGAGTTAATTTATATTTACGACAAACCAAACACAAACATCAATTATGGAACTACAGGGTCACATTTTAATTCCTGGAATTCAGTTGTTTGTATTGTTAGATCCCACAAGTAAGTGGGAACATGTGATGTTTGTCTTTGTGTGCCTAGCATATTTCACTTTAAATAACGACTCCCAGTTTCATCCATGTTGTTACAAATGACTGAATTTCACTCATTTATGGCAGAATAATACTCCATTGTGTATATGTACCACATTTTCTTTATCTATTCCTCTGTTGGTGAACACCTAGGATGCCTCTAAATCTTAGCTATCGTAAACAATACTGCGACAAACATGGAAGTGCACATATCTGTTTGATATAATAATTTTCTTTTTGGGGGGTGTATGCCCAGGAGTGAGATTGCTAGGTTATACAGTTATAGATTATACAGTTATTTTGAGGAACCTCCAAATTGTTCTCCACATTGGTTACGCTAATTTACATTCCCACCAACAGTGTACTAAGGGATCCCTTTTACCCATGTCAACATTTATTATTGCTTGTTTTTAGATATAAGCCATTTTAACTGGGATGAGATGATCTTATTGTAGTTTTTATTAAAATTTCTCTTATAATCAATTATGTTGAGCACTTATTTATTTGCATATTTGCCATTTTTATGTCTTCTTTTGAGAAATGTCTATTCAAATATATTGCCTGGTTTTTATTGGATTATTAATTTTTTTCTTATACAGTAGTTTGTGCTCCTTATATATTTTGGTCATTAATTTCTTGTCAGATTGGTAGTTTGCAGATATGTTCTCCCATGCTATGGGTTGTCCTTTCACTTTGTTGATTGTTTATTTTGCTGTGCAGAAGATTCTTAGCTTGACATAATCCCATTTGTCCATTTTTGTAGGATTGCCTGGGTTTGTGAGCTATTGCTCAAGAAATTTTTGTCCAGATCAATGTTCTGGAGAGATTCCCAAAGTTTTGTTGTACGAGGTTCATAGTTTAACATCTTACATTAAATCTTCAATTCATTTTGATTTGATTTTTGTATATGGCAACAGATAGGGGTCCAGTTTCATTCTTCTGCATATGGATATTCAGTTTTATCAGCACCATTTATTTAAAAGACTTTTTCCCCAGTGCATGTTCTTGGCACCTTTGTCAAAAATGAGTTCACTGTAGGTGTGTGGATTTATTTTTGGGTTTTCTATTTTGTTCCATCGGTCTATGTGTCTGTTTTATGCCAGTGTCATGCTGTTTTGGTTACACTATGACACTGTCATAAAAATACCAATATTCTCTCGATCTTCAGGAGATTTTGTTATGGCTATGCAATGTAATTTGAAATCAGGTAATGTCATTCCCCCAGTTTTGTTCCTTTTGCTTAGGATAACTGTGACTATTCTGGGTCTTTTGTAATTCCCTATATATTTTCTAAATGCTTTTCTCTATTTCTGTGAAGAATGTCATTGGAACTTAGATAGCAATTGCATTGAATTTGTAGATTACTTTGCATAGCATGGACATTTTATCAATATTAATTCTTCCAACTTATAAACATGGAGTATCTTTCCATCTTTCCATATTCTTGTATGCTTTTCAATTTCTTTCATCACGGTTTTACTGTTTGCAGTATAGAGATCTTTGACTTCCTTGGTTAAATTGATTCCTAGTTAATTTTATTTGTGGCATTATAAATGAGATTACTTTTTTATTTATTTTTCATATTGTTCATTGTTGGCATATAAAATGCTACTCATTTTTGTACATAGATTTTTTTATCCTGCCACTTTACTTAATTTGCTTATTGGTTCTAATATTTTTGTTGTGCATGTGTGGAGTCTTTACTTTTTTTCCAAATATAAGATTATGTCATCAGAAAACAAGGATAATTAGATCTCTTCCTTTCCAATTTGGTTGCCCTTTCTTTCTTTCTCTTATCTGATTGCTCTAGGAAGAACTACCAGTATTATATTGAAAAACCATAAAAGATGGTATCCTTGATGTTTTCCAGATCTTAGAGGAAAGACGTCCAGTTTTTTCACATTCAGTATGATACTAGATGTGGATCTGTCCTATATTGCTTTTATTATGTTGAGGTTTATTCATTATATACCCAGTTTTTAGAGGGTTTTTATCATGAAGGGACATTGAACTTTATCAAATGCTTTTTCACCATCAGTTGAAATAATCATATGGTTTTGATCCTCCATTCTGTGGATATAATATAGCACCTTGATTGATTTGCATATATTGAACTATCCTTGCATCCAAGCAATAAATCCCACTTGGTCATGATGGATGAGCTTTCTAATGTATTTTTAAATTGGGTTTTCCAGTATTTTGTTGAGGATTTTTGCATAAGTATTCATCAGAGATATTGGACTTTAGTTTTTTTCATTTTTGATATGTCTTTGGTTTTGTTATCAGTGTAATACTGGCCTCATAGAATAAGGTTGGAAACATTCTCTCCTACTCTATTTTTTGTAACAGCTTCGTTTTGATTGGTATTAATTCTTCTTTAAATGTTTGGCAGAATTCTGCTGTGAAGCCATTGGGTCCTAGGCTTTTCTTTACTGGGACACTTTTTATTATAACTTTGATTTTCTTACTTGTTATAGATCTGTTCACGTGTTGGCTTTCTTCCTGACTCACTCTTGGAAGGTTGTATGTGCCTAGGAATTTGTCCATTTCTTTTAGATTTTTCAATTTATTTGCATATAGTTGCTCATAGTAGCCACTGATGATCCTTTGAAACTTTGTCTTATCAGTTGTAATGTCTTTGTTCAGTGATGGTAATTTTCTCTTGTGATATAATTTAGGTTTTATTTTTTCTTTGCTTTTTATCATATATATGATAAACATATATATAATAAACATATACATATATCATACATATTTATGTTTTCCAATTGAGGTTACCATGAAGTTTGCAAATTCTCTTATAACTTATTAACCTGAGAAATAACTACTTATTGTGTGCATACACAAACAAGAAAAAAGAAAACTAATAAAAACTCTATGCCTTAATATGTCCTTTTGCTTTTTAATTTTTTGTTGTTTTTGTTTATATCTTATTGTACTGTCTATGCCTTGAAAAGTTATTTTTTATTAGCTCATCATTTAGTTTTTCTACTTAAGAGTAGTTTATATCTCACAGTTACAGTGTTATAATAATCTGTGATTTTGTATGTAGTTACTATTTCCAGTGAGTTTTAAACCTTCAGGTAATTACTTATTGTGCATTCACATCCTTTTCATTCTAATTGAAGTATGAGTTTGGTGCAAAAGTAATTGTAGCTTTTGCCATTAAAAGTAATGCTCTTTTTAACATTGCTTTTAGGATAGGTCTGGTGTTCATAAAATCCCTCAGCTTTTGTTTGTCTGGGAACTCCTATATGTCTCCATGTTTGAAGGACTTTTTCACTGAGTATACTTTTCTAGGGTAAAGTATTTTGTATTTTGCTTTTTGTTTTTCACTTTAAGTATGTCATCTTACTCTTCTGACTGTAAGGTTTCCACGAAAAAGTCTGCTGCCAGATGTATTAAAGCTCCATTGTGTGTTATTTGTTTCTTTTCTCTTGCTGCTTTTAGGATCCTTTCTTTATCCTTGATCTTTTGGGACTTGGATTATTAAGTGCCTTGAGGTAGGCTTCTTTGGGTTAAATTGACTTGGGTTTCTATGATCTTCTTGTATGTGAATATTACCATATTTCTCTAGGTTTGGGAAGTTCTCTGTTATCCCTTTGAATAAACTTTGTACTCCTATATCTATCTCTACCTTCTCTTTAAGGCCAATAACTCTTAATTTGCCCTTTTGGGGCTGCTTTCCAGATTCTGTGAGTGTGCTTTATTGTTTATTATTCTTTTTTATTTTGTCTCTTCTGATGGTATATTGTCAATTAACCTGTCTTCAAGCTCACTAATTCTTTCTTCTGCTTGATCCATTGTGGTATTAAAGGACTCTGATGCATTCTTCAGTACACCAATTGTGTTTTTCACCTCCAGAATTTCTGCTTAATTCTTTTAAATTATTTCAGTCTCTTTATTAAATTTATCTGATAGAATTTTGAATTTCTTCCCTGAGTTATTTTTAATTTCTTTGTATTTTCTCAACACAGCTATTTTGAATTCTCTATCTAAAAGATCACATATCTCTGTTTCTCCAACATTTTACCTAGTGCATTATTTAGTTTATTTGGTGAGGTCATGTTTTCCTAGATGATGTTGATGCTAGTAGATGTTCTTTGGTGTCTGAGTATTGAAGATTTTGGTATTTATTGTAATCTTCATTGTCTGGCCTTGTTTGTACTTATCCTTCTTTGAGAGGCTTTTCAGATATTTGAAATAACTTGGGTATTGTGATCTAAGCTTTTTCTTTTTTAGCAGGCACCTCAAGCCCCATAATGCTGTGGTTCTTGGAGACTCATAGATTGTACTTGTCAGCGTTCTCTAAAGGGACAGAACTAATAGGAGAGATGAATATATGAAGGGGAGTTTATGAGGAGAATTGACTCATGCTATCACAAGGTGAAGTTTCACAATAGGCTGCCTGCAAGTTGAGGAGCCAGGAAGACAGTCCGAGTCCCAAAAACCTCAAAAGTAGGGAAGCTGATAGTGCAGGCTTTAGTTCATGGCCAAAGGCGCAAGAGCCCCTGACAAATCACTGGTGTAAGTCCCAGAGTCCAAAAGCTGAAGCACATGGAGTCTGATGTTCAAAGGCAGGAAACATCCAGCATAGGAGAAAGATGGAGGTCAGAAGACTCAGCCAGTCTAGTCTTTCCATATTCTTCTGCCTGCTTTTATTCTGGCTGTGGTGGCAGCAATTAGACTGTGCCCACCTAGATGGAGGGTGGGTCTGCCTCTCCCAGTTCACTGACTCAAATGTTAATCTCCTTTGGAAACACCCTCACAGACACAGCCAGGAACAATACTTTGCATCTTTCAATCCAATCATGTTGACACTTAATATTCACCATTACATAGAGGTGTTACTTTGATGGTCTTGGACAATATCTGGGAGAATTTTCTGGATTATTAGGAACAGATTCTTTTTATCTTTCCTTTGTTTCTCCCAAACATACAGAGTCTTTTTCTCTCTGTTCTGAGCCCTTTAAAGCTGGGAGTTGATTAATACAAGCACCCCTGTGGCCACCACCACTGTGACTAAATGGGTCAGACCTAAAGCCAACACAGCACCGGGTCTTGTCCAAGTCCTGCTCTAATCACTCCCTACCTACTGTCTACGTTTACTCAAAACCCTTGGGACTCTGCAATTAGCAGATGGCAAAGCCAATCAGGCCTGTGGTGGTGTTTGTTTGTTTGTTTGTTTTTCAGTATAGCAAGTTACCCCAGGCACTGTGTGTCTCTAGAGGTGCTGTTCAGGAATCAGGAATTAGGGCCAAAAATCTTAGAAATCTACCTGGTTTTCTATTTTACTGTGGCTGGGATGACACTGATATCACATGACACAGTACTTCCCACTCCTTCCTCCTCTTTCCAAAGGCAGAGGGGCCTGACTCTGGTAGCCCCCACCACCAGAGATCACAGGGTGTACTGCCAGACTACTACTGATGTTTCCTTAAGGCCCATGGGCTTTTAAGTCAGCTCCTGGTGAATGCTGCCTGGCCTGAGGCGTATCCTTCAGGGTAATGAGATTACCCTCTGGCCCAGGGCAGGTCCAGAGATGCCATTCAAGAGTAAAGTCCTGGAATTGGGGACCCAAGAGTCCACTTAATTCTTTACCACTCTATGATCATGTTGGTACCTAAAGTGCAAGACAAAGTCTCCTTTACTTTTTCCTCTACTTTTCTCAAGCAGAAGGAATTATGCCCCATAGCCACCACAGCTAGTCATGGGCTGAGTCTCACCTGAAGCCAGCAGTTCTCAGAGGCTCACCCTGAACCTTCAATATAGTATCTGGGCATTGCTGCTGTTTATTCAAGGCCTACAAGCTCTTCAATTAGCAGGTGGTAAATGCTGCCAGGACTGAGTCTTTCCCTTTAGGTCAGTGGGTTTCCTTTTGTCTCAATGTGTGTCTATAAATGTTTTCCAAGAGCTAGGGCCTGGAATGTGAGCATCACAACTCTGACCAGTGCCCGATCTTGCTGTGGCTTAGCTTTTATCCAAGATGCAAGACTAACTTCTCCCCACTCTTCCCTCTCCTCTCCTCAAGTGGAAGGAAGGGGTCTCTTTTAGCACTGTAAGCTGTGGACCTTGGGTTAGGCGAGGGGCGATTCAGTACTCCCTTGGCTGTCCCAGCTTGTGGCTCAGTAGGTTGTGTTTCCCAACAGTCCACAGTCTCTGGGCCCAGCTTAGCACTAGGGCTTGCTTATGAGTTGTAGTTGTTATGGCCTAGACTGCTTTTCAAGATTATTTAGAACACAGACCACTATAGCCCTTAGTGGCAGGGTTTGCAGGAGCTCAAGTTCTGACCACTGGGATTGGGAATTCCCCTCTAGCTATGGTTTAAATACTTTTTCTTTTTTTTCAGACAGAGTCTTGCTCTGTCAGCAGGCTGTAGTACAGTCATGCAATCTTGGCCCACTGCAACCTCCGACTCGCTGGTTCAAGTGATTCTCCTGCCTCAGCCTCCTGAGTAGCTGGGATTACAGGCACGTGTGACCACGCCCAGCTAATTGTTGTATTTTTAGTAGAGACGGTGTTTCACCGTGTTGGCCAGGCTGGTCTCAATCTCCTGACCTCGTGATCCGCTTGCATCAGCCTCCCAAAGTGCTAGGATTATAGGCGTGAGCCACCATGTCCGGTCTGGTTTAAATGCTCTTTCCATGGGTGAGTATCAGCTGAGTTTGGTTAGTGTGTTTTTTTTCTGCTTTAACAGGAGAACACTTAGTTCAATACCTCATAGTTACTCTGTGCTTCCTTCCCATCACCCAGAGATGCTCTCTATACCATGTAGCCACTGCTCGGAGGTGGGTGAGGGGTAACATCAGTAATTAAAAACTGTTTTTTCTATCTCTTTACTACCTCTTTCAGCAATATGGAGTAAAAACTGGGTTCTGTGAGAGCTCACCTGATTTTTTATTCTTATGAAGATTTCTGTGTATGTGTGTAGTTAGTTGTTAAATAGGTGTCCTTGTGGGGCGGGGGAGCAACAAATGGAATCTTCTATTTCATCATTTTGCTCTGCCTCCTAAACAAAAGTATTTTTTACCACTCAACTGTATCCACTTAAAATGATAAAGATGGTAAAATACGTATGTATATTTTACCTCAACAAAAATTTTAATTTAATTTTGAAAACAAGATACTTTTTGTAGTAGTATCACAGAATGCAAGGTGTCTGAAAATAATTTAACAAAAGGTATGTAAAATTTCATAAAAAATTATTAAACAGTTATAAAAGTCATTTTAACATCCCAAGTGTTTGGAGTATTAAGTTGAAAAATATTGAACATGTCTCATTCCCTAAAATCAAAGTATATATTCAGTTCAATTAAATAAAAATTCCAAGTTTTTTCCCAACGATTCTATAATTTATAAGTAAGAGTAAAGTGTCAAGAAAACAAGGAGGGACACTTGCCTTACCGGATATTAGAGCTTAATGTGAAACTATTAAAATTAAGAATGTGTGTTATTGTTATCGGTAAAGAACAACAGAATGTTCAATATGATAGAGAACTTGGAAACAGTACTGTATGTATTATACCATTATAGTATGACATAGCTATAAAAGGATAAATCTCACAGGTTTTAATACAGCATGATAGCTTTTCAATAAAATGTAAACTTACTAAAATGAATAATATTATATATGTGTGCATATACTTTTAAGAAATACATACACATACAAAACCCTTTGCAAGGGTCTAATGTGCTTGCATTTTGGTTATCCATGCTTTAAAAAGTACCATCTGCAAATGAAAGTCAAAGTTACCATGGTATTTTAACTATGAGTAATTACATAAAGTATAAACTTTGCCTCTAGCTCTACATCCCATAAACCGTTATGTAAATAAATTATACACATCACTATCAATAACTAATCATGGCATTTCTTTCAGCCTTTTTTTTTTGGATTGGTCACTGCATACCTATTATTCGGTTCATGCACAGATGGCAAAGTGTGTAGTTCTGTCACCTACTGTCTCTCAAAGATAAACCTATGTAACATTTGAAAAAAAAAAATAATAGTCAAAAGAGAGAATTGGCCAACAAAGGTGAAGGTACAGCAAAGACATCAAAAATAAAAAAACTAGAAGTGAAAATGAATGTGATTAGAAGATTTAAAAATTATTACTGCAAGGCAGGAAGAAAGACCGTACAGCAGGATGTAAGAACAACTAATAGATTGCCAGTTAGGAAGAAAACATTCTTTTGTTCCACATAATAGTTATTATAGAGACTTCTCATATATTTCCACTCTTCACAGAAACCAGAAAAATATGAAATACGTGGTATATGTTTAGCTCAGTAAATAGTTAATACAGGAATCCTGGATTAATACATTTTTCTCACTGATTTTGACTACTCAATTTAAACCATCATCTAGAATTTCATTGAACTCTCTACAAATATTTATTAAACTCTTTCTACTCCAGGTACTTTTCTAGGAATTGTGTTAAACTCAAAAATTAAATCAAAAACTTGCCTTCATGGAGCTTATATTCTAGTCAGAGATCACAAAAATGAGCGAGATAAATAATTAAATGATATAGCATACCATAAGGTAATAAGTGTCATGGGAAAAAAAGGAAGGTGAGCAACAGTGCTAAAGAATGGTTGAAATTTTGAATAGGATGTTTAGAAATTATACCATAGTGACCTATGTGACCTATGATTGAATAGGTGAGGGAAAGACTCATACAGATATCTGGGGGAAGAGCATTCCTGATAGAGAAAACAGAAACTGCAAAACCCCTCAGGTGGAAATGTTCCTGGCATAGTCTAGGAACAGCAAGGAGGCCAGTGAATCTGTGGCAGAAAAAATGGGGGGAGAAATGAATAGTTACTGATGAAGTTAGAGAACTGCGAGGTACTCAGATTGTTTAAGACTTTGTAGTTCATTGTAAGGACTTTGACTTGTACTCTGAGTGAGACAGGAAGCCAATGGTTAGATTTGAGCAGAAAAGTAACATGATCTGAATAACATTTTTAGTAGTTACTCTTCATTTATTTATTTTTAAAATTATATATAATTTATTTTTTTATTTTTATAGGTACATAGTAGGTATATATATATACATATTTATATGGTACATGTGATGTTTTGATACAGGCATGCAATGTATAATAGTCACATCAGAGTAATTGTGTATCCATCACCTTAACCATTTACTACTTCTTTGTGTTAGGAAGATTCCAATTTGACTCTATTAGTTATTTTTAAATGTACAATAAATTATTTTTGACTGTAGTCATTCTGTTGTACTATCAAATACATTATCTTAATCATTCTATCTAACATTTTGACAGGACTGCTAGGACTTCTATGTTGAGAACAAACCCATGGGAGGGTAAAAAGAGAAACACAGACAAATTAGTAGGCTACTGCATTAATCCAAGTCATACATGATGGTGACTTGGTAGCAGTAAAGGGGAGTGAGATGTGTTAAGATTGTGGGTATAATTTTACAATATAATTTAGAGGATTTCCTGAAAGAATGTACAGCATAAAAGAAAATGTAATCCCAGTATAACTCCAAGGATTCTAGCATGTGTAGCTGGAAAGATGGAATTAACTGAGATGAAGAAGTATGTGAGGAAGAAATTTGGAGTAGGAGAAGATCAGTGGCCTAGTTTAGAGGCTTTTCTAAAACACAAATCTAACCATGTTACTTCGCAGCTAAAACCTATTTTTGCTTCTAGAATAAAATTCAAATTCTACATTTTTAGGATCATCTAGTCTACATTTTTAGGATCCATCATTCACTATTATATTTCTAAATCATTTGCAATTTTCCTAAGTAACATTATGTTTTGCATGCTATTTGCTGTCATTACAGTGGACTTTCTCCCTTTTTCTCATTAGCAAACTTCCAAACATTCTTTAAGACATAGATCTGCCTCTGGTCTTTGATGATGCCAGAACCTACAAAGAACTCAAACAAATTTACAAGAAAAAAACAAACAACCCCATCAAAAAGTGGGCAAAGGATATGAACAGACATTTCTCAAAAGAAGACATTCATACAGCCAACAGACACATGAAAAAATGCTCATCATCACTGGCCATCAGAGAAATGCAAATCAAAACCACAATGAGATACCATCTCACACCAGTTAGAATGGCAATCATTAAAAAGTCAGGAAACAACAGGTGCTGGAGAGGATGTGGAGAAATAGGAACACTTTTACACTGTTGGTGGGATTGTAAACTAGTTCAACCATTATGGAAAACAGTATGGCTATTCCTCAAGGATCTAGAACTAGATGTACCATATGACCCAGCCATCCCATTACTGGGTATATACCCAAAGGATTATAAATTATGCTGCTATAAAGACACATGCACACGTATGTTTATTGCGGCACTATTCACAATAGCAAAGACTTGGAATCAACCCAAATGTCCATCAGTGACAGATTGGATTAAGAAAATGTGGCACATATACACCATGGAATACTATGCAGCCATAAAAAAGGATGAGTTTGAGTCCTTTGTAGGGACTTGGATGCAGCTGGAATCCATCATTCTTAGCAAACTATCACAAGAACAGAAAACCAAACACCGCATGTTCTCACTCATAGGTGGGAACTGAACAATGAGATCACTCGGACTCAGGAAGGGGAACATCACACACCGGGGCCTATCATGGGGAGGGGGGAGAGGGGAGGGATTGCATTGGGAGTTACACCTGATGTAAATGACGAGTTGATGGGTGCAGCACAGCAACATGGCACAAGTATACATATGTAACAAACCTGCACGTTATGCACATGTACCCTACAACTTAAAGTATAATAATAATAAATTAATTAAAAAAAAAGACATAGATAAAAGATAATACCCTCTGTGAAAGGGATCCCCAACCTCTTGGCCATGTACTGGTACTAGTCCATGTCCTGTTAGAAAGTGGACCATGCAGCAGGAGGTGAGCAAGCATTATTACCTGAACTCTGCCTCCTATCAGATCAGAGCCACCATTAGATTCTCATAGGAGTGTGAACCCTATTGTGAACTGCATATGCAAGGGATCCAAAAGTTTTACAGTCTTTATGAGAATCTAATGCCTGATGATCTGAGGTGAAAAGTCTCATGCCAAAACCATCTCCCCCACCCAAAGCCACATGGAATAACTGTCTTCCACAAAACCAGTGCCTGATGCCAAAAAGATTGAAGACCACTGCTCTATGAGATGTCTCTTACTTATGTCAAGCAAAGCTAATTGATATCTTTTCTTCCTCTGTAACACTCTGATCCTACGTCTATCATAGCACATTTTCATTACTTGTATCCTACATCAAACTTTGAGTTTGGAGGACAGAATTGATACGGGTTGGCTTTGTGTCACTACCGAAATCTCATCTCAAAGTGGAATCCCCATATGTTGAGGAAGGAAGCTCATGGGAGGTGATTAGATCATGAGGGCAGTTTCCCCTATGCTGTTTTCATGATAGTGACTGACTTCTCATGAGATCTGATGGTTTAAAAGCATTTGGCAGTTGGCAGTTCCACCTTTGCTCTCTGTCTCTCCTGCCTCCAAGTGAAAAAGGTCCTTGCTTCCCCTTTATCTTCCACTATAATTATACGATTCCTGAGGTCCCCCAGCCGTGCAGAACTGTGAGCTAATTAAACCTTTTTCATCACAAATTACACAGTCTTGGGTAGTTATTTATAGCAGGGTAAAAATGGCCTAATACAGGAAATTGGTACCAGGTGGTGGGGTACTGCTATAAAAATAACCTGAAAATGTGGAAGTGATTTTAAACAGGGTAATGGGCAGAGGCTAGGACAGTTTGGAAAGTTCAGAAGAAGAGAGAAAGATGTGGGAAAGTTTGGAACTTCCTAAAGACTTGCTGAATGGTTTTGACCATAATGCTGATTGTGATATGGACAATAAAGTCCAGGCTGAGGTGATCTCCAATGGAGATGAGAAACTTACCAGGAACTGGAGCAAAGGTCATACTTGTTATGTTTTAGCAAAGAGATTGGTGGCATTTTGCCCCTTCCCTAGAGATCTTTGGAACTTTTAACTTGAGGGAAAAGATTTATGCTATTTGGCAGAAGAAATTTCTAAGTAGCAAAGCATTCAAGATGCGACCTGGCTTTTTCTGAAAGTGTACAGTCATATGTGTTCACAAGGAGATGATCTGAAATTGGAACTTACGTTTAAAAGGGAAGAAGAGCATAAAAGTTTGAAAAATTTGCAGCCTGACCATGTGGTAGAAAAGAAAACCAATTTTCTGGGGAGAAATTCAAGCTGTCAGCTGCAGAAATTTGCATAAGTAAAGAGAAGCCAAATGTTAATGTTACTGAGGGAAGGTATCTGAGTTACCAGCGGCAAATCCTTATCGGTCTACAGCAACCTCAATTCTTGCCTCCTCAGAAGAAATAATTCGACTGAGGGGCATAAAGCAGAAAAGAGACTGAGACAAGTTTCAGAGAAGGAGTAGAAGTTTATTTAAAAAGACTTTAAGATGGGAAAGAAAAGAAAGTACACTTGGAAGAGATCCAAGTGGGCAATTTGAAGGACAAATGTGGTCTCTAATCTTGATCCTAGGGCTTTATAGACTGGCCCCTTTCCCAATATTCTTCTCTTAGGCTGGACTGCCCACATGTGCAGTTCCCTCCTTAGCCTTGTGAGAGAAGCAAATGCAGTGTGTGTAGGAAGTTGTATGAATGCCCATCTGAGGCTTTCTTCCCTCTTCTGATGGTGTGTCCCTGGAAAGTCGTACTCTGCCGTGTTGTATTTATTTATTTATTTATTTATTTATTTATTTAAGTTCTGGGATGCATATGTAGAATGTGCAGGTTTGCTACATAGGTATACATGTGCCATGGTCGTTTGCTGCACCTATCAACCCGTCATCTAGGTTTTAGGCCCCACATGCATTAGGTATTTGTTCTAATGCTCTCCCACCCATTTTCCCCAACCCCTGAAAGGCTCCAGTATGTGATGTTCCCCTCGCTGTGTCCATGTGTTCTCATTGTTCAACTCCCACTTACGAGTGAGAACATGTGGTATTTAGTCTTCTGTTCCTGTGTTAGTTTGCTGAGAATGATGGTTTGCAGCTTCATCCATGTCCCTTCAAAGGACATGAACTCATTCTTTTTTATGGCTGCATGGTATTCCATGGCCATTTTGTCTCTTAATGCACATACTCAGGAAGTTGCTTCTCCCTGGCATCTGCAGTCAATTAACACTTTAATGCAGTAGGTTTGGATCATAAGAAAATGGCCTCTCCCTGGCACTGACTGCCAATTTATCACTTTTAGAGAAGCAACGTGATAATTGCTGAACCATCACCTGACATTCTTAGTGGATGAGGGAGAGCCCTCTCTTGCCCCTATTCAAGACTGTCTACCTGTAACATTAATAGCTAAGGCAATGGGAAAAATGTCTCCAGAGTATTTTGGAGATCTTCATGGCAGCCCCTCCCATCACATGCCCAGTTGATTAGGAGGGGAAAATGGTTTTGTGGGCAGGGCCCAGGGCCCTGCTGCTCTGTACACTCTTGAGACATGGGGCCTTGCATCCCAGTCACTCTAGCTCTGGCCATGGCTAAATGGGGCCAAGGTACAGCTTGGGATGTTGCTACAGAGGATGCAAGCCCCAAGCATTGATGGCTTCTAAGTAGTTTTGGGTATGTGGGTGCTCAGGAAGCAAGAGCTGGGTTTTGGGAACTTCTGTCTATATTTCAGAGGATGTGTGGAAACACCTAGATGTCCAGGCAGAAGTCTGCTGCAGGGGCAGAACCCTCATAGAGAATCTCTACTAAGGCAGTGCAGAGGGGAAATGTGGGGTTGGAGCCCCACACAGAGTTCCCACTGGGACACTGCCTAGTGGAGCTTTGAAAAAAAGGCCACCATCCTCCAGACCTCAAAATGTTAAATGCACCAACAGCTTGCACTATGCATTTGGAAGAGCTGCAGGCACTAAATGCCAGCCTGTGAAAGTAGTCTTGGGGGCTGTGCCCTGCAGAGCCACAGGGACAGAGCTGCCCAATGTCTGGGGAGCTCACCTCTTGCAACAGATGCTCTGGATAAGAGACATAGAGTCAAAGCAGATTATTTTAGAGCTTTACTATTTAGTGACCACCCTGCTGGTTTTCAGAATTGTGTGGGGCCTGTAGCCCCTTTGTTTTGGACAATTTTTTCCCTTTTGGAATGAGAACATTTACCCAATACCTCTATTGTATCTTGGAAGTAACTAACTGTTTTTAGATTATTGTTTTACAGGCTTATAGGTAGAAGAGACTTGCCTTGCCTCTGATGAAACTTTGGACTTGGACTTTTGAGTAAATGTCAGAATAAGTTAAGACTGTGAGGGACTGTTGGGAAGGCATGATTGTGTTTTGAAATGTGAGAAGGACATGATATTTGTGAGGGAACAGGGGCAGAATTATATAGTTTGGCTTTGTGTCCTCACCCAAATCTCATCTCTAATTAAAATCCTCACATGTTGAGGGAGGGACCTGGAAGGAGGTGACTGAATCATGAGGACAGTTTCCCCCATGCTTTTCTTACGACAGTGAGTGAGTTCTCATGAGATATGATGGTTTACAAGTGTTTGACAATTTTCCCTGTCTCTCCTCCCTCTCTCCTGCTGCCATGTGAAGAAGGTCCTTGCTTCCCCTTTGCATTCTACCATGATTACAAGTTTTATGAGGCCTCCCCAGGCATGTGGAACTGTGCGTAAATTATTTTTTTCTTTATAAATTAGCCAGTCTCTGATAGTTCTTTATAGCAGTGTGAAAATGGACTAATACAGGACCATGATTTATTCACATCTGTACTCTCCAGCTCTTCACACATGAACATATAATAGCTGCCCAACAAATATTTGTTTGATGTTGAATGAAGAAATAAATGAGTGAATGGTAAAGCACTCATGGTGATTATTTGAAATTACAAGCTTGACACAAATTTTGTATACTATGGAGTAAGGCAAGAGACTTAGTAATAGAAGATCCATCCAGAATTGAACAATGTATTTTAAGGCTACGAGAGAAAAAAATCAACAAAATCTCTGATATGGTTCGGCTGTGTCCCCACCCAAATCTCATTTTTAATTGTAGCTCCCATAACCCCAAGTGTCATTGATGAAATGTAATTAAATAATGGGTGTGGGTTTTCTCATGCTGTTCTCATGATACTGAATAAGTCTCATAAGATCTGATGGTTTTATAAACAGCAGTTCCACTGCACATGCTCTCTTGCCTGCCGCCATGTAAGGTGTGCCTTTGCTCCTCCTTCACCTCCTGCCATGATTGTGAGGCCACCCCAGCCATGTGCAACTGTAAGCCCATTAAACCTTTTTTTTTCTTTACAAATTACTCAATCTTTGGTATTTCTCCATAGCAACATGAAAATAGATTAATACAGTACATTGGAACTGGTAGAGTGAGGTACTGCTATTAAGATACTCAAAAATTTGGAAGCCACTTTGGAACTGAGTAACAGGCAGAGGTTGGAACAGTTTGGAGGGCTCAGAATAAGATAGGAAAATGTGGGAAAGTTTTGACCTTCCTAGAGGCTTGTTGAATGGCTTTGACCAAAATGCTGATAGTGATATGAGCAATGAAGCCCAGGCTGAGACGGTCTCGGATGGAGATGAGGAACTTGTTGGGAACTGGAGTCAAGGTCACTCTTGCTCTGCAAAAAGACTGGTGACATTTTGCACCTGTCCTAGAGATCTGTGAAACTTTGAACTTGAGAGAGATAATTTAGAGTATCTGGTGGAAGAAATTTCTAAGCGGAAAACTGTTAAAAAACAAGCAGAGCATAAAAGTTTGAGTAAATTTGCAGCCTGATGATGCAGTAGAAAAGAAAAATCCATTTTCTGGGGAGATACTCAAGCTGGCTGCAGAAATTTGCATAAGTAATCAGGAACCAAATGCTAATCTCCAAGACAATAGAGAAAATGTCTCCAGGGTATGTCGGAGACCTTTGCAGTAGCCCCTCCTATCACAGGCCTGGCCTAGGAGGGAAAAATTGTTTTCTGGATGGGATCGAGGGACCCTCTGCTGTGTGCAGCCTAGGACCTAGGGACTTGGTGTCCTGCATCTCAGCCACACCAGCCATAACTAAAAGGGGCCAAGGTACAGCTTGAGCCGTGGCTTCAGAGGCTGTAAGCCTCAAGCCTCAGCAGCTTCCATGTGTTGTTGGTCGTATGAATGTGTAGAAGACAAGAATTGAGGTTTAGGAACCTCTGCCTAGATTTCAGAAGATGTAGGAAAATGCCTAGATGTCCAGGCAGCAGTTTACTTCAGAGGTATAGTATTCATGGAGAACGTCTGCTAGGGCAGTGTCGAAAAGAAATGTGGGGTCAGAGCCCCCACACAGATTCCAAATAGGGACACTGTCTAGCAGAGCTATGACAAGAGGGCCATCATCCTCCAGACCCCAGAATGATAGATTCACTGGCAGCTTGTACTGTGTGCCTGAAAAAGCTGCAGTCACTCAACACCAGCCTGGGAAAGCAGCTGGGGGGTGGTGCGGGGGGGGGGGGGCACTGAGCCCTGCAAAGTGACAGAGGTGGAGCTACCAAATACCATGGGAACCCACTTCTTGCATCAACGTGCCCTGGATGTGATACATGGAGTCAAAGGAGATTATGTTGGAGCTTTAAGATTTAATGACTGCCCTGTTGGATTTTGGACTTGCATGGGGTCTGTAACCCCTTTGTTTTAGCCAATTTATTCCTTTTGGAATGGGTGTATTTTACCCAAGGCCTGTAACTCCATTGTAGCTAGGAAGTAACTAACTTGTTTTTGATTTTACAGGTTCCTAGGTGGAAGAGATTTGCCTTGTCTCAGATAAGACTTTGGACTGTGGACTTTTGAGTTAATGCTAAAATGAATTAAGACTTTGAGGGACTGTTGTGAAGGCATGATTGGTTTTGAAATGTGAGGACATGAGATTTGGGAGGGGCCACAGGCAGAATGATATGGTTTTGCTTGGTCCCTACCCAAATCTCGTCTTGAATTGTAGCTCCCATAATACCCACATGTCATGGGAGGAACCTAGTGGGAAGTAGTTGAATCATAGGGGTGACTTTTCTCATGATAGTGAATAAGTCTCACTAGATATGCTGGTTTTATAAAGGACAGTTCCCCTGTACATGTTCTCTTGCCTGCTCCCATGTAAGATGTGCCTTGTTTCTCCTTTGCCTTCTGCCATGATTGTGAGGTGCCCCCAGCCATGTGGAACTCTGAGTCTACTAAACCTTTTTTCTTTATAAATTACCCAGCCTCAGGTATTTCTTCAGAGCAGTATGAAAATGGACTGATACAGTCTATCAATAGTACCTCTTGTCTGGCAAATTTCTTATGTTTGAGGGTGCAAATTTTATCTACTATGAATAGCATTGTACAAACTATAACAGGTTTCAGATTGTGCTTCCATAACAGATTGTCCCCACAACCTCAATATTATTAATCAAAATGTTGATCAACTGAAGAATAAGTACAATTTTGCCCTCAGCCATTTAAATGATGTTTATAAATTAGTCCTCATCTTTTTAAGTGAATAAATTGTTCCATGAAATTTAAAGTACTGTGTGTTTGGATTCATGCCAGAGACATTCTGCAAGCTGATGGCTCAGTGTGACAGAGATACTAACATGTGTTGATGCCAGATATATTCCAGCTAAGATGCTTAAATATGCTAAGGCTTAAATCTCTGTGTCACATATAATGGCTCTGTATAAATTCCTACATATTTTTTTACTTAGAGTTTATTTGCAAATTTTGATGGGTTGTATTATATGTTCTTCAAATTCATTTGTTGATGTCCTGATCTTCAGTGCCTCATAATGTAACTGTATTTAAATATATCACCTTTAAAAAGCTAATTAATGTTAAAATAGGTCATTAGGGTAGGCTATCCTGCAATATTACTGGTATTATAAGAGGAGATTAGGACACAGACATGGAACCAATGTCAGACCACGTGGGGAAAAAAAGTACAACCATCTACCCACCAAGAAGAGAGGCCTGAGAAAATCCAACTCTTCTGACATCTTGACCTTGAATTTCTAGCCTCCAGAACTGTGAGAAAATAAATTTCCCTAGTTTAAGCCACCCAGTCTGTGATAATTTGTTATGGCTGTACTAGCAAAAAAAATACAGAAGGTATTCTTTGAATTCCATTCTAAACTGGAGAAAATGTAGATAAATATTTTTATTAAATTTGATGGGGACAGATATTTTGGAGATATGGTATTAACCATTATATCTACTCTTTTGGAGGACTGAACATTAGCAGCTTTTTCTGTTTCAGTTTCCAATTGTACATACTTGCATGTTAGCTAAATGGAACTGAGCATTTGAGACACTGAATAACAAACTTTAGTGTAGATCAGAATAACCTGGAGAGATGTTACAATTATTAATGTTAAGGTACATTTTATGGGACCTAGACTTCTACGTTTTAAAAACTTTGTGGCAAGGTGCTGGTTGTCCAAGTACCCTAATCATGGTTAGAGAAACACTTACCATAGCTTTTACTGAAGTACAAATGATTAGCAAAGTAAAACATATTATAATTCAGTAGGTTATCCCAAAGTAACAGTGAAATATGAAGACTGCTCATATGGAGAGCCAATTGTTACCACATCTTCCCACATGTAAGCAATGTCACACTAGTAGCTTGAAATTAGTCATTGTAATGGTTAATACTGAGTGTCAACTTGATTGGATTGAAGAATACAAAGTTTTGATTCTGAATGTTTCTGTAAGAGTGGCTACCAAAAGAGATTAACATTTGAGTCAATGGACTGGGAAAGGCAGACCCACCCTTAATCTGGGTGGGAACAATCTAATCAGCTGCCATTGTGGCTAGAATATAAGCAGGCAGAAAAATGTACAAAGAGAGACTGGCCTAGCCTCCCAGCCTCCCATCTTTCTCCCGTGCTGTATGCTTCCTGCCTTCAAACATCAGACTCCAAGTTCTTCAGTTTGGGAACTCGGACTGGCTCTCCTTGCTCCTCAGCCTGCAGACAACCTATTGTGGAACCTTATGATACTGTGAGTTAGCACTTAATAAATTCCCGTTTATATATATATATTCCATTAGTTCTGTCCCTCTAGAGAACCCTGACTAATACAGATTTTGGTACCAGGAGTGGTTCTAGAGGAAGAGAATATTAAGTATGGAGTTCTTTAATTGGTTTGGGGTTTCTGGAGTTGGCTGCTTAATTAGACCCAAAATTGCTAAGGACTGTACTTCTAATAGTGTGAAGAACACTGATAGTCCTTGGCATGAACTGTTTAGAAAATTATGCAAAATAAGTGCATTTCATACTCCTGATTCATCGCTCATGAAAGGCAAGGAGTTTAGTGACTCTATACATAATACTTTTGACCATATGTGGAGAATCAAGGAATATAGTGAAGCTGGTTGGTTGCTCCTAAGTTCAGTGGACAAAATGATGAAAGAAAATGATGAACTTAGGGATTCAATCTCCTAGATTCAGAAACATACTGAGCCTCAAATCTGCTAAGATTGCCCAAGTAAGAGTATTATCTCCTGTAGAGAAAGAGCTGAAATTGTGGAAAACCCGACACAAACTCTTATCATGCGAGTGGCTGACCTGCAATGAAAGGTACATGGACAGCCCCACCAGGTGTCTACTGTTAAAGTGAGGGCATTGATTGGAAAATAATTACACCCTGAAACTTGGAATATGGACATGTGTGAGGACCCTGATGAAGCTGGGGACACTGAGTTTGTAAACTCTCATGAACCTTTTTTGCCAGAAGAAAGAGCTTCCCCACCCCAGTAGTGGCAACATCCCCTCCCCGATCTATGCTGCCATCAGCCTTTCTACCTTTATCTGAGGAGATAAACCCTGTGCTGCCTGAGGCAATAGTGATGGCCTCCCCAGAGGCAGTTGCCAGGCAAAATAATGTTAATTTTCCTCAGGAGCCATCCCCAACACCTCTGTTTGCTTCTGGACTTATAACTAGACTAAAGTCCTGGCGGGCCCCTAGAGGTGAGGTTGACAGTGTGTCCCATGAAGAGGTGTGCTACACTCAAAAAGAACTGTTTTTTATTTTATTTTATTTTATTTATTTATTTATTATTATTATACTTAAAGTTCTAGGGTACATGTGGATAACGTGCAGGTCTCTAATTTATATAAACAGAAACCTGGAGAACAGGCATGGGAATGGATATTAAAGCTGTGGGATAATGGTGGAAGGAACATAGAGTTGGATCAGGCTGAATTTATTGCTTTGTGCCCACTAAATAGGGACTCTGCATTTAACGTTGCAGCTTGGGGAGTTAAAAAAAATGTCCTAATAGTTTATTTGCTTGGTTAGCTAAAATATGGATTAAAAGATGGGCCACTGTGAGCAATCTGGAAATGCCTAATAGTCCTTGGTTTAATGTAGAGGAAGGGATCCAAAGGTTTAAAGAGATTGGGATAGTGGAGTGGATTAGTCACTTTAGACCTACTCATCCCAGCTGGGAGGGTCCAGATTATATACCCTTGACCAATGCCTTGTGAAATAGATTTGTGAGGACAGAGTTTCCTCTCCAGATATGGGTTTGCCTGTCTTGCATTCAATACTTCTGCCAAAAATACCATCCATGGACTCAGAATACCTTATCCACCATCACGTTATTCCACATAACATTGCCTCTGACAAAAGCACTCACTTTTTGACTAAAGAAGTGTGACAGTGGTCTCATGCTCATAGAATTCACTGGTCTTAATATGTTCCCCATCATCCTGAAGCAGCTGGATTGATAGATCTTTGGAATAGCCTTTTGAAGTCACAATTACAATGCCAACTAGTTGATAAACTTTGCAGGGCTGGGACAAAGTTCTCCAGAAGGTCATGTATACTCTGAATCAGTGTCCAATATATGATACTGTTTTTCCCACAGCCAGGATTCATGGGTCCAGGAATCAAGGGGCAGATTTCGAAGTGGCACCACTCACCATCTCCCCTAGTGATCCACTAGCAAAATTTTTGCTTCCTTTTCCCGTGACATTTTGCTCTGCGGGTCTAGAGGTCTTAGTTCCGGAGAGAGGAATGCGGCCACCAGGAGACACAACAACAATTCCATTAAACTGGAAATTAAGATTGCCACTTGGCCACTTTGGGCTCCTCCTACATTTAAATCAACAGGCTAAGAAGGGAGTTACAGTGTTGGCTGGGGTTGTTAACCCAGACTATCAAGATGAAATCAGTGTACTACTCCACAATGGAGGTAAGGAAGAGTATGCATGGAATACAGGAGATCCCTTAGGGTGCCTCTTAGTATTACCATGACCTGAGATTAAGGTCAATGGGAAACTACAACAGCCCATTTCAGGCAGGAATACAAATGACCCAGACCCTTCAGGAATAAAGGTTTGTGTTAATCTACCAGGAAAAAAAACAAACAAAATAAAACAAACAAACAGAAAACCCTACTGAGCTGCTTGCTGAAGGCGAAGAGAATACAAAATGGGTAGTAGAAGAAGGTAGTCATCAATGCTAGCTATGACAAGGTGACCAGCTGCAGAAATGAGGACTGTAATTGTCATGAGTATTTCCTCATTCTTTTGTTAAAAACATGTTTGTTCATGTATATACTTGTATTAAGAAAATACCTTCATTTTATTTCCTTTCTCCTTTATCATGCGACGTAAGATTTATTGACTTCACATCGGCAACAGTAACAATACTTAGTATTGTTAACTTTATCTAATAGTATTTGGGTTGGGGATTAGTGCGTTTCTGGTTGTAGGAAGGATAGTTGTATTATGTTAGGCATAATTATGACATTATTGTCTTTATTTGAAGATTATGTATAATCTCAGAAGATGTGTATGGGTTCAAGTTAACAAGGGGTGGACATGTGATAGTTAACACTGAGTGTCAACTTGATTGGATTGAAGGATACAAAGTTTTGATCCTGGGTGTGTCTATGAGGGTGTTGCCATAGGAGATTAACATTTAGTCCCTGAGCTGGGAAAGGCAAACCCACCCTTAGTCTGAGTGAGCACAATTTAATCAGCTGCCAGCATGGCTAGACTATAAGAGGACAGGACAGTATAAAAAGAGAGACTGGCCTAGCCTCCCAGCTTACATCTTTCTCCCTTGCTGGATGCTTTCTGCCCTTGAACATTGGACTCCAAGTTCTTCAGTTTTGGAACTTGTACTGGCTCTTCTTGCTCCTCAGCCTACAGATGGCCAATTGTGGGACCGTGTGATCATGTGAGTTAATACTTAATAAACCCTCCTTTATAAGTGTATATATATATTTCATTAGTTCTGTCCCTCTAGAGAACGCTTACTAATACAGTCATGGAGGATGTATTTGCAAAACAGAAATAGGCAAATGCTACAACTCAGGGCTCTTTCCCCATGCCCCTACATAACTGGTTTACCAGCACAATACTGATGATGGCTGCCTTTGAATCACTTTTCTCTAATTGTGTCCCCAACCTCTATATGCCAACTCTCTTTAATGTTATTTGGCCTCTTCCTTGGATTAATAAATGGGAGATGGAGAACGCAGTTAATCTTTTGCAAGGAAGCACTGCATACATTATTGTATGCATTCTGTGAGGCTTTGGAGAGACTTACTGGGGCTGCTTTATTAGGAATGGAAAGATAAATAGGCTGGGAATAAGTTACTCAATACAAGACAAAAACAAAAATAGCCAAAATTCAAGCCAGTGAAGCTGATACATGAAAACTTTTAAGATAGTAGAAGCCAGTATTAATGCCACAAAATGAAGCACATGAACCTGCTAAAGATTTGTATCATACAGAAAAGAGAATGATCCGAAGAAGTGTAATAGGAGAATAAGTACCTATGTTGCTTATATACTTAGTAATTATGATACCCCATCTTAGGTACTGTCCATAGAAATTTCTAAGGGTCCAGACATTTATTCTCAGTTGAGCAATGATGGGATCACTACAAGCTTGTTTATTTTCCAAGTCACAAGAGATGATGATTTTGATAAAAACAAAACAATACACTACTACCAACAAAAATAAACGAATAAATAAAATAACTAGCCTTTTTCTATTAATTTTAGATTCAGGGGCTACCTTTGCAGGTTTATTGAATGGGTATATTCCATTATTCTGGGGCTTGGGTTTCTATTGAGCCCGTCAACCAAATAGTGAACATAGTATCCAATAGGTAGTTTTTCAAACCTTACCCACCTCCCTCCCTTTCTCCTTCTGTAATCCCCAGGGTCTATTGTTTCCAACTTTATGTCCATGATTTACCCTTTGTTTACCTTCCACTTTTAAATGAGAACACGCTGTATTTGATTTTCTGTTTCTGTCTTAATTCACTTAGGATAATGGCCTCTTGCTGCATCCATGTTTCTGCAAAATACATGATTGTATTCTTTTTTATGGCTGTGTAATAGTCTATGGTGTGTATGTACCTTAGTTTGTTTAATCCACTGTTAATAGGCACAGAGGCTGATTCCATAACTATGCTATTGTGAATTATGCTACAATAGACTACAATGTGAGTGTATGTGTCTCTTGGTAGAATAATTTATTTTCTGGTGGATATATACCCAGTAACGGGATTGCTGGGTCGAATGGTAGTTCTGTTTTAAGTTCTTTCAGAAATCTCCAAACTTCTTTCCACAGTGACTAAAATAATTTAATTCTGACCAACAGTATATACGCATTCCCTTTTCTGCACATCCTCATCAACATGTTATTTTTTTACTGTTTTATAGTAGCCATTCTGATTGATTCTGATTGATGTGAGATGGTATCTCATTGTGGTTTTGAGTTGTATTTCTCTGACAATTAGTGATGTTGTACATTTTTATATGTTTGTTGACCACTTTTATGTCTTTTGAGAATTGTCTGTTCAAGTCCTTTGTCCACTTTTTAATGGAGTTAATTTTTTCTTGTTGATTAAAATTCCTTATAGATTCTGGATGTTAGTACTTTGTCAGGTGCATAGTTCATAAATATTTATTTCCGTTTTGTAGGTTGACTGTTTCATCTGTTTATTGCTTCTTTTTCTGTCTAGAAGTGCTTTAGTTTAATTATGTCCTATTTGTCTTTGTTAATGTTACATTTGCTTTTGAGGTCTTACTCATAAATTATTTGCCGAGACCAATGTCCAGAAAAATTTTCCTAGGTTTTCTTTTAGGATTTTTCTGGTTTCTGGTCTTACATTTACATCTCTTCTCAATCTTTAGTTAATTTTTGTGTATGGTGAGAGGTAGGGGTCCAGTCTCGTTATTCTGCAAATCGTTAGCCAGTTTTCCCAGCAAGATTTGTTGAATAGGGGATAGTTTCTCCATTATTTATTTTTGTAGACTTTGCCAAAGATCAGTTGGTTGTAGGTATGTGGATTTGTTTCTACATTCTCTATTCTGTTTTACCAAACTCTATGTGTATTTTTCTACCAACAGCATGTTGCTTTGGTTACTATAACCTTGTAGTATAGCTTGCAGGTGGGTAATATGATGCCTCAGGCTTTGTT
Source organism: Macaca nemestrina (assembly GCF_043159975.1). Lineage (NCBI taxonomy): Eukaryota > Metazoa > Chordata > Mammalia > Primates > Cercopithecidae > Macaca > Macaca nemestrina. The sequence goes on from NC_092145.1 coordinate 33,458,679, forward strand.
CATTTTGTTTAGGATTGATTTGGCCATTCAGTCTATTCTTGGGTTCCATACAAACCTTATAATTGACTTTTTAAAAGTAATTCTGTGAAAATAACATTGGTATTTCAGAGGAATTTTGTTGAATCTGTAGATTGCTTTGGGAAATATAATCATTTTTAAATTATTTTTATTTTTGCTTCAATAGTGTAAAGGTATAAATGTGATCATTTTTAACAATATGCATTCTTGAAATCAATGAACATACCACTCATGATTTCTTTAATCAGTCCTTTGTATTTCTCCTTGTAGAGATATCTTGTCTCTACAAGATGAGGTAAATGTATTGCAAGGTATTTCATTTTCTCTGCCAAATGTAATTGAGATTGCATTCTTGATTTCTTCTTAGCTTCAATGTTGTTCATGTATAGAAATACCTCTGATTTTTGTACCTTGACATTGTATCCTGAAACTTTACTGAAGTTGCTTATCATGTCTAGGAGTCTTATGGAGGAATCCATAGGGTTTTCTAGTATACAATCATGTCATTGACAAACAGAGGTAATTTGACTTCCTCTTTTTCTATTTGGATAGCTTTTATTTCTCTTGCAAGATAACTCTGGCTAGGATTTCCAGTACTATGTTGAATAGGAGTGGGAAGTGTAGATATCCTTTTCTTTTTATCAGTTATTAGGGAAAATGCTTCCAACTTTTGCCTGTTCAGTATGATGTTTGCTGTGGGTTTGTTGAAAATAACTCTTATCATTTTGAGGTATGATTCTTCAATGCCTAGTTTGTTGAGGGTTTTAATCATGAAGAAATGTTGGACTTTATTGACTTTTTCTTGCATTTATTGAGATGATAGCATGATTTTTAGAAATTATGTTTACATAATGAAATACTTCTATTGATTTGAGTATGTTGAACCATCCCTACCTCCCAGGAATAAAGCCCACTTGATCATGATGAATTAAATTCTTGATGTGCTGATGGATTCAGTTTGCTCATATTTTGTTGAGAATTATTGCATCTGTGTTCATCAGGAATATTGGCCTGTAGTTTTCTTTTTTTGTTGTTGTACCCTTGCCAGGTTATGGCATCAGGATGATACTAGTTTCATAGAGTGAGTTAAGAAGGAATTTCTCCTCCTTAATTTTTTGACTAGTGTTATTAAGACTATTACCATCTCTTCTTTGTATAACTGGTAGAATTTGGCTGTCAATTATTCTGGTCCAGGGCTTTTTGTTTATTGGTATAAATTTCATTACTGATTCAATTTTGTAACTCATTTGGCTGTTCAGGATTTGAATTTCTTCCTGACTCAATCTCGGAAGGTTGTGTTTTTTAAGGAATGTGTCAATCTCCTCTAGGTTTTCTAGTTTGTGCACATACTGGATTAGAGATGTTCATAGCAATCTCTGAGAATCTTTTGTATTTCAGTGGTATAAGTCATAATGTCACCTTTCTCATTTCTGATTGTGCTTATTTGGATATTCTCTCGTTTTTATTTTTCTTGATTAATCTAGCCAGTGGTCTATCGATCTTGTATGTTCTTTCAAAAAAGCAACTTTCCATTTTATTCATTCTCTGTATGGTGTTTTGGTTCTCAATTTTGTGTAATTATGCTCTGATCTTTGCTATTTCTTTTCTTCTGCTAGGTTTGTGTATAGTTTGCTCTCATTTTCTAATAACTTTAGGTGCAATGTTAGGTTGTTAGTTTGACATCTTTCTATCTCCTTGATGTAGGCATTAAGTGCTAAAAACTTTCCTTAACAATGCTTTTGCTATATCCCAAAGTTTGTTTGTATTGCATCTCTATTTTCTTTGTTTCTGTATCAGTCCATTCTCACACTGCTATAAAGAAATACCCAAGACTGGGTAATTTATAAAGGGAAGAGTTACAATTGACTCACAGTTCTGCATGACTGGGGAGGCCTTGGGAAACTTACAACCATGGCAGAAGGGGAAGCAGACACTTTCTTGACAAGGAAGCAGAACAGAGAAAGAGTGCAAGAGAGAGCAGAGAAAACTGCCTTATAAAACCATCAGATCTTGTGAGAACTCATTCACTATTGTGAGAACAGCATGGGGAAAACTGCCCCCATGATCTAATCACCTCCCACGAAATCCCTCCTTTGACGCATGGGGATTATGAGGATTACAATTCGGGATAAGATTTGGGTGGGGGCAAAGAGCCAAACCATATCAGTTTCAAATTTTTTTTATCTTTACCTTAATTTATTTGTTTACCCAAAAGTTATTCAAGAGCAAGTTGTTTGGTTGCCATGTATTGGTATAGTCTTAAGAGTTACTCTTTTTATTAATTTCTAATTTTATTCCATAGTGGTCTGAGAAGATGCTTGGTATTATTTCAAATTTTAAAATTTAATGAGACTTGTTTTATGACTAAGCATGTGGTCAATTTTAGAAAATGTTCTTTGTGCAAAGAAGAATGTATATTCTGTGGTGATTGGGTGGAGTGTTCTGCAGATGTCTATGAGGTCTATTTGGTCAAGAGTCCAATTTAGGTCCAGAGATTTTTGTTAGTTTTCTGACTTAATGGTCTGCCTAATGCAGTCAGTGGGGTGGTGAAGTCTTCCACTATTTATCTTTGGCTGTCTCTCTCCTTTTTTTTTAAGTTTAGCAGCATTTACTCTATAAATCTGGGTGCTCTGGTGTTCAGTGTATATATATTGAGGATGGTTAAATCTTGTTAAATTGAACATTTCTCATAATATAATACTCTTCCTTGTCATTTTATACTATTGTTGGTTTAAAGTATGTTTTATCCGAGAGAAGAATAGCAACCTCTTCTCTTTTTTGTTTTCTATTTGCATGATAGATGTTTATTTACTGTGAGTCTGTGGGTGTCACTACATGAGAGATTATTCTCTTGAAGGCAGCAGAAGATTGGGCCTTTTTTTAAAATTTAATTTGTCACTCTATGTCTTTTAAGTGGAGTATTTAGGCTGTTTAGGTTCAAGGTTAATATTGATATATGAGATTTTGTTATTGTCATAATAGTTGTTAGCTAAGTGTTTTGTAGTCTCAATTGTGTAATTGTTTAGTAGAAGCTGTGAGCTTTGTACTTTTATGTGCTTTTATGACAGCAAGTATTTTTTTTTTCATTTCCATGTTTGAGCATTTCTTTTAGTATTGGTCAGGTGGTAGCAAAAACCCTTAGCATTTGCTTCTCTGTGAAAAACTTTATTTCTCCTTCATTTATGAAACTTATTTTTGTGGCATATGACATTCCTGGAAGATACTATATTTTTCTTTAAGAGGGCTAAAATTGGCCCCCAGTCTTTTCTGGCTTGTAAGGTTTCTGTTAAGAAGTCTGCTGTTAGTCTGATGGGATTTCCTTTATATTTAGGTAATTTGATCCTTTCATCTAGCTACTTTTACAATATTTATCTTTCACATTGACCTTAGATGGTCTGATGACCATATGCCTTGGGGATGGTCATATTGTATAGTATTTCACAGGAGTTCTCTGAATTTCTTCTATCTGTCTATTGACCTCTCTAGCAAGATTAGAAAACTTTTCTTATATTATTTTCTGAAATATGTTTTCCAATTTTCTTATTTTTTATTCTTCTCTCTCAGGAATACCAATAAGTCAGGGTTTTATCCACTTTATAATCCCATATACGCTTGAAAGCTTTGCTCACGTTTAATTTTTTAAAAAAATTTTGTCTGACTGGGTTAATTTGAAAGAACAGTCTTTAAGCTCTGAAATTCTTCTGCTTGGTCTGGTGTATGGCTAAAATTTTCAATTGTATCTTGAATTTCCTGTCATGATTTTTTCAATCCCAAAAGTTCTATTCGTATTATTTCTCCTATAGCTATCTCATCTTTCATATCCTGAATCATTTTTCTATTTTTTTCTTTAGTATTAGAATTTAACTTTCTGTTGAATCTTGTTGATTTTCCTTGCAATCCATATTTTGAAATATTTATCTGTCATTTCAGGCATTTAATCTAGTTAGGATCCATTGCTAAAGAGTTAGTGTGATCCTATGGAGGTGTCAAAACACTCTGGATTTTTGTAATGTCAGAGTTCTTGTGTTGATTCCTTCTCATCTGAAGGAGCTGTCACTTCTCATTTACGCATTTACTATTGTTTGGGTGAGGTTTTACATTTTTTTTTTTTTTTCCCCTTGAGGGTATGACTGTGATGTGTGTTGTGTTATGGTTTTTTGACTTCCTTTCTGGGTGCTTTCAGGGGGTCAAGGCTCTGCATTGGTTCCTTGTTTATGGATAGCTTCTTTGTAGTGGCTTTCTCAGATGCTACTTGTCGTAGCAATCTGTTGGATACAAGAGCTGACACACTATTTCCTGCAGGGCTGTGGGTATGGAGTTCTCAGGAAGTTTATCTTGCAGACTAGCACTAACCCCTTTTGTAGCCAATTTTTTTTTTTTTTTTTGGTGGCTGCATTTCAGTAAATAGCACTTAAGAGCAAGAGCTGGCAGGCAGGCTGGTACAGAGTGAATTCATCTTCCCCTATGGGTTTGGTGGGAAGAAATCATGTTACCCCTGTTGTAGGGATCATGAACTTCAGTTTATAAAGGCTTTACTTTATCCTTTGGTTCCTGGCTTCAGTGTGGTTGTGGGCCACAGATGTGACTCTCTGATGGTTACCACCAATATAGGGCTTGGAGCAGAGCGTTTCCTCCCAATACAGAGCAGGAAACTTTATGGTCTGTCCTCTGTTGCCAAGGTCATGCCACTTTGTGTAAGGGGGGTAGTTGTACCTGATCCTTTATGAAAACCCCAGCTGGCATGGGCTCACTTTCACTGGGAGTGGAGCCACCACAAAAAGCATAAAAAAGGCTTTCAGTGAGTGCTTTCTGGGAAGAACCACTGCTGTATCTGTAACAATGTATGGGAAGGATCAGGAGATGACCCCCTCTTCTTGTCTGTTCCTGGGTGTCAGTACTGCCTCCTTAAGTAATTGGTTGCATGCCTACATTTCCTTTGTCCCAAGGGATGTTTTGGTAGACTGTACTCCTCCGTCCCTTAATGGCACCCCACACTGAGGGTTAGATCTCCAGACATCCCACAGTTCCCAGGGGACCCACCAGTTGCCTGTGCTTGCCAAAGTCAGAGCAGGTAGTGGGGTATGTTTACAGGGGATATGATGTGGTGGTGGCTCAAGGGCAGAGAATCCCCAGGCAGAGCCAAGTGGCACCATGGGTGCACAACCAATATAGTTCCTGTTGTTTCAGTTTGGGTCTGAAGGGAGTAAAGGCACACCTGCACGAGCTGGTCACCTGGTTCTCTGTCCCCTGGAAGTTCTCAGATTGTAACCAATAATGTTGCCCTGGGTCATCAAGAAAAGAGGGGTTCTCCAACAGTTTAGTGGTTGGCAGATTGTCTGAAGGGTGAGAGAAGCAGAGAAGTACTACCTATTCTTTCCATAGGGCTTTGAATTCCTTAGGGGTTGATTTCTCCCAGACTCTTGCTGATTTTTGTTTCTGCATTCCAGCTCCTTTCCATAGGCAATCCAAACTGTCTTTACTCTCTTACCTCAATTTTCTATTCAGATGTTGTCTGTTCACTGGTATCTTTGTTACTCCTCCTGTGAACTGGCATTGGATGCCCCTAGTCAGCCTTGTTGAACAGCAAAAAGTAAAAATAAAAATAAAAATAAAAATGCTTGCCTGTTAAACAAAGAAAATGATACATATCTAAGAAATATATTTGTCTACAGAAAGTCATTAACATATTAGGCTGATGATGAAAACTCTGCACCATGATATAATGAAGGCTTATTTGAGTGGGATTGCCTATTTCCAGGATTGGGTGAAATGATGTGATTGAACATGTAATGCTTTTAATAAAACTTTGAACAAATATTTGAGAAAATATTAATCTACTATTCATATGACTGATAACGGAAAACTAGCTGTATTACATGTAGATTGCCAGCTAAAAAGACTCTTATACTATTTTTTAACTCAAATAAAATTTAAAGTTTTTTCTATTAATTACAAAAGTAATTCATAATCATTTAAAAAAATTAGAAAACACGGAAAAGCTGCCAAGTGCAGTGTTTCACACTTGTAATCTCGGCACCTTTGAGAGGCCGATGTAGGCTGATCTCTTGAGCTCAGGAGACTGAGACCAGCCCCGGCAACAAGGTGAAACCCGATCTCTACAAAAAGTATAAAAACTAGCCAGGTGGCATGCACCTGTAGTTCCAGCTACTCAGAAGGCTAAGGTGGGAGGATGGCTTGAGCCCTGGAGGCAGAGGTTGCAGTGAGTCAAGATTGCACCACTGCACTCCAGCCTGGGCAATAGAGCCAGACCTTGTCTCAAAAAGCAAAATACAGAAAAAGTACACAATTATTTGTAATGACACAATCTAGATATGATTGATGTATGCATTTTGGTATATAGCTTTCTAATCTTTTGATAAAATACTTTTGTTAGAGAAGTTTTAGGTTCACAGCAAAATTATGAGGATGGTATACAGATTTCCCATATAATCCCTGCCCCCACATATGCACAGTTTCCCACACTATCTCATTTCCAACCAGACTGGTATATTTACATTTGAATTGTAAACCTACGTGGAAACCTCATAATTACTCAAAGTTCACAGTTTACCTTAGGCTTTTCTCTTGGTATTGTATGTTCTAAGGGTTTGGACAAATGTATAATGACATGCATCCACTATTATAGTACCATACAGAGTATTCTCTCACCCCTAAAATTCCTCTGGGCTCCACCTATTCATCCTTCCCTCCTTTCTAAATCCTAACAAACACTTACCTTTTTACTGTCTTCATAATTTTTCCTTATTAAGAATGTCATATAGTTTACTCATAAAGCCTTCTCAGATTGGCTTCTTCTCACTTAGTAACATGTATTTAAGGTTTCTCCACACATTTTGATGGCTTAATACCTCATTTATTTAGTACTGAGCAATATTTCATTATGTGAACTACAGTTTATTTATTCATTTACCTACTGAAGGACATCTTGGTTGCTTCCAAGTTTTCAAAATTATGAATACAGTTGCTGCAAATATCCATGGGAAGGTTTCTGTATGAAAAGAAAGTTTTCAACTCCTTTGGATAAATACTACAGAGCACCATTACTCAATTGTATAGTAAGGGTGTGTTTTCATTGTTAGGAAACTTTTAAAAGGTCTTCCAAAGTGGCTGTAACATTTTGCATTTTCACCGTCAATGAAGAGAGTTCCTGTTGCTCCACATCATCACCAGCATTTGCTGAAGCATGAGAAAGCAAGGAGAAGAGTGGGAAAAATGAAAATCAGAGAGATAAAGGAGCCAAATTATGTAAGGCTTTATAAATCTCATAAGGACTTTGACTTTTACTCTGAGTGTATTTGGTTACACAGGTAAGTTCTTAGTGGTGATTACTGAGATTTTGGTGTACCTTTCACCTGAGCAGTGCCCACTTTACCCAATGTGTAGCCTTTTATCCCTCACACCCTTCCACCCTTCCCACTGTGTCCTCAAATTCTTTGTATAATTCTTATGCCTTATCACTGTATGGGTATAGTTCAATTATCTTTTACTTTCTTTTGTTTTCTTTTTTTTTTTTTTTTTTTTTTTTGAGATGGAGCCTCACTCTGTCACCCAGGCTGGAGTGCAGTGGCACAATCTAGGCTCACTGCAGCCTCCGCCTCCTGGGTTCAAGTGATTCTCCCACCTGAGCCTCCCAAGTACCTGGGATTACAAGCGCACACTAACACACTGGGCTAATTTTTGTATTTTTAGTAGAGATGGGGTTTTACCATATTGGTTAGGCTGGACTCTAACTCGTGACCTCAGGTGATTTACCCACCTTGACCTCCCAAAGTGCTGGAATTACAGGTGTGAGCCACTTTGCTGGCCCAACAACAAACAAAAGAACAATTCTGGAAGATTAATATAGATCATGTTACTCTGAAGTCCATACGTCAGTAGGCAGGTATAAAAGTGGCTTATTTATGTGAATAAGTTGTTGTTATTTTCCTTTGAAATTTAAGTTTTCTAGCTTCAGTTCACAGGGCTTTACAAAGCCACAGCTTAGTTTTCAGTGATTTCAATTTTAAAAATATGGGGAAAAAAGAAAGAAAGAAAAAATAGAAACATTATTTTAGAGACTTGTATCCAGGAAAAATTAGAATTTGGCCTAAACTGTGGAAAACAGTAAACATTGAAAAACATTAGGCAAGACTAGAATCTAACAACAGGTTTACTAAGTTTTTGAAACATAATTTTCCTCTCTTCAGTTTCCCATTTTTACTAAATACAAAGCATTGTAGAACTAATTTGCTTTTTTATACTTGGCCAGATTATTTATATAAAGTTCAGCAAGACCAATTATTTTTTACATAGTCTTTTTAAATTGGCTTTGATGAAACTCTGTTCCATAGAAGGAATCCCAGATAAGACTTTTTTAAAGCCAAGCCCAGCCATGGATTTGTACCATCAAATGGCTATGAGTTACGTAAATTCCTTTCCTCTTGAGGTCCCTAGATAACTTGAGGCTCCTGGGTCTGTCAGAAAGTGGCATTCTTTATTTACCACAGGTCAGGAATACTGTACGGGGATTGTGTAGACAAGGTATGAGGACAATTTTTCCAAGGGGCTTTCACTGGCTCTATAAGTCGAGTTTGATTTTTTAAAAGAAAGAATACCATTCCAGTTAAAGTCTTGGTAAAATAACTAGTTTCCTCAATGGTGTCCTGTTGCAAACAAAAACATGCTGTCTGGGAACCAGGGATTGGAGTCAAGTACCTTAGCAACTTATCTGATGTTCTGTTACACTGCAGCTAGGCTGTCACTTAAACCACAACATAAAGTTCTTTCTCCTCTTTCTACCCCCAACCATAGGCAGAGGAGCTTCTCCTTGTGGCCGTTATCACCATCGGTCCATAAGAAGTTCTGCCAGGCCACTACCAATGTTCACTTAAAGCCCAAGTTTCTTGCATCAGCTTGTTGTGAATGCTGCCAGGCCTGGGACTCACCTTTTGAGGAAATGGGCTCCTCTCTGACCCAGGGAAGGTCTAGAAATGCTTCCAAGAGCCTCAGCTTTGACTCAGGGACCCCAAGTACCTGCAAGTTGTTCTACCCTACTGTGGCCGAGTTGGCATCTAGGGTGCAAGGCAAAGTCCCTTTCACTCTTCCCTCTGCTTTTCTCAAGCAGAATGAGTCTTTCACCATAGCCACCACTGCTAAAATGTGCTTCGTCTCTCCTAAAGCCAGCATATCTCAGAGCCCAAGGCCAATGGCGTACTCCCTGGGTATTGTTAGTGATTATTCAGGGCCATGGTCACTTTATGCAGATGGTGATAAATCTTGCCAGGACTGGGTCCTTCCCTTCAAGGCAGCAGGTTTACTTCTGGCCCAGGTTGTATCTAGAAATGTTACCTGGGAGCAAGGCCCTGGAAAGTGGCCCTCACGACTATGCCCTGTGTCATATCCTACTGTGGATCAGCTGGTATCTATGATGCAAGAAAAAGTCCTCTTTACTCTTTGCTCTTCTCTCTTTAAGCAGAATGAAGCAGTTGCTTTTGTTGCTATGAGCTGCACTGCTCGGGGTTGGGAGAAGGATGGAACATGCTATCCCTTAGCTGTGGCAGCTGGTGTCACATGCCACCCTAGTTCCTAGTTCATGGGCTGTAAGACAAACTTAACACTAGTAGTTGCCTAGGAATTACAGTCCTAGTGTCCTAGACTGCTTTTCATGTTTCCCTAGGAACCTAGAGCACCTCAGACCATGGTAGCAAGGTTTGCTGAGAAACTCAACTTCTGACCACTGGGATGGGTGATTCCCCTTTTGCTAGGGCTGGTCCAAATGTTCCCTCCATGTGTGGTAACTCTCTGAAGCCAACATGGCTTTATTATCCACTATGAAAAGGCAGCAATGAGTTCAACGTAATGCCCCCCAGTTGCTGTGCTCTCCTTCCCCAAAATGCATAAATTCTCTCTCAGTGTTGCTTGGTTGCTAATGAAGGATGAGAGCAAGGTGGTGTGGGTAATTCAAGATGGTCTCCCTTGCCTTCATCAATGCCTCTTTTAGTAATAGGAAGTTAAAATCAGCTACTGTCATTGCTCATCTGGTTTTTGTTTCTTGTGAGGTACTTTTTGTGTGCAGATAGCTGCTAAAATTTGGCGTTTCCACAGTGGGGGGACAAATGATGTAGTCTCTTATTCCAACATCTTGTTCTGACACATTCTTTTTTAATGTGGCAAGAATATCTAACATATTTTTAAAGCAAATTTCAGGCACACAATAAAGTATTGTTTACTATAGGCAGAATGCTGTGTAGCAGATCTCTAGATTTTATTGACCTTGCATAACTGAAACTAAGTATCTGTTGAACAGCAGCTCCTCATTTCCTTATCCCACAAATCTCTGGCAACCCAACATTCTACTCATTTCTATGAGTCTGACTATTTTAGACAGCTCATATAAATGGAATCATACAGTATGTGTCCTTTTGTAATCTGGTTTATTTCACTTGTTATAATGTTCTTCAGTTTCATCTACATTGTTGCAAGTGATAGAAACTTCTCTTTTTAAAGATTGCATAGTATTTCATTGTATGTGTATAACACATTTTCTTTATACATTTATCTATCGATGAGCATTTAGTTTGTTTCCATAGCTTGGCTATTGTGAATAATGCTTCAGTGGACATGAGAGTTCAGATATCTCTTTGAGATTTTGATTTCAGTTTAATTTGAAAGATCTCAAATATCAAGAAGGAAAACTATTGAATTACACATTAATTCTATTTTTAATTTTTTGAGGAACCTCCATACTCTTTTACATAGTGGCTGAACCATTTTATATTGCCACTAACAATGTATAAGTATTAAAAATTCTTCATGTCTTCACTAGCACTTGTTATCATTTATTTTCTTTTTTATTTTATTTTATTTATTTATTTTATTATTATTATTTTTTGAGATGGATTCTTACTCTGTTACCCAGGCTGGAGTGCAGTGGCAGGAACTCGGCTCACTGTAAACTCTGCCTCCGAAGTTCAAGCAATTCTCCTCCTTCAGCCTCCCTAGTAGCCGGGATTACAGGGACGCACCACCACGCCTGGCTAGTTTTTGTATTTTTATTAGAGACGGGTTTCACCATGTTGGCAAGGGTACATGTGCACAATGTACAGGTTTGTTACATATGTGTACATGTGCCATGTAGGTGTGCTGCACCCATTAACTTGTCATTTACATTAGGTATATCTCCTAATGCTATCCCTCCCCCCTCCACCTACCCCACAACAGGCCCCAGTGTGTGATGTTCCCCTTCTTGTGTCCAAGTGTTCTCATTGTTCAATTCCCACCTATGAGTGAGAACATGCGGTGTTTGTTTTTTTGTCCTTGCGATAGTTTGCTGAGAATGAGGATTTCCAGCTTCATCCATGTCCCTACAAAGGACATGAACTCATCCTTTTTTATGGCTGCATAGTATTGCATGGTATATATGTGCCACACTTTCTTAATCCAGTCTATTATTGTTGAATATTTGGGTTGGTTCAAACTCTTTGCTATTGTGAATAGTGCTGCAATAAACATACGTGTGCATGTGTCTTTACAGCAGCCTGATTTATAATCCTTTGGCTATATACCCAGTAATGGGCTGGCTGGGTCAAATGGCATTTCTAGTTCTAGATCCCTGAGGAATCGCCACACTGTCTTCCACAATGGTTGAACTGGTTTACAGTCCAACCAACAGTGTAAAAGTGTTCCTATTTCTCCACATCCTCTCCAGCACCTGTTGTTTCCTGACTTTTTAATGATTGCCATTCTAACAGGTGTGAGATGGTATCTCATTGTGGTTTTGATTTGCATCTCTCTGATGGCCAGGATTGATGAGCATTTTTTCATGTGTCTGTTGGCTGCATAAATGCCTTCTTTTGAGAAGTGTCTGTTCATATCCTTTGCCCACTTGTTGATGGGGTTGGCTGTTTTTTTTTTTTTTTTTTTTTTTTTTCTTGTAAATTTGTTTGTGTTCTTTGTAGATTCTGGATATTAGCCCTTTGTCAGATGAGTAGATTGCAAAAGTGTTCTCCCATTCTGTAGGTTGCCTGTTTACTCTGATGGTAGTTTCTTTTGCTGTGCAGAAGCTCTTTAGTTTAATTAGATCCCATTTGTCAATTTTGGCTTTTGTTTCCACTGCTTTTGGTGTTTTAGACATGAAGTCCTTGCCCATGCCTATGTTCTGAACAGTATTGCCTAGGTTTTCTTCTAGGGTTTTTATGGTTTTAGGTCTAACATTTAACCCTTTAATCCATCTTGAATTAATTTTTGTATAAGGTGTAAGGAAGGGATCCAGTTTCAGCTTTCTACATATGGCTAGCCAGTTTCCCCAGCACCATTTTTTAAATAGGGAATCCTTCCTGCATTTATTATTTTTGTCAGGTTTGTCAAAGATCAGGTAGGTGTAGATGTGTGGTATTATTTCTGAGGGCTCTGTTCTGTTCCATTGGTCTATATCTCTGTTTTGGTACCAGTACCATGCTGTTTCGGTTACTGTAGCCTTGTAGTATAGTTTGAAGTCAGGTAGCATGATGCCTCCAGCTTTGTTCTTTTGGCTTAGGATTGACTTGGCAATGTGGAAAATGTTAAGCGTAGCCAGAGAGAAAAGCCTGGTTACCCACAAAGGGAAGCCCTTCTGACTAACAGCTGATCTCTCAGCAGAAACTCTACAAGCCAGAAGAGAGAGGGGGGCAATAGTCAACATTCTTAAAGAAAAGTATTTTCAACCCAGAATTTCATATCCAGCCAAACTAAGCTTCATAAGCGAAGGAGAAATAAAATCCTTTACAGACAAGCAATGCTGAGAGATTTTGTCACCACCAGGCCTGCCCTTCAAGAGCTCCTGAAGGAAGCACTAAATATAGAAAGGAAAAACCGGTACCAGCCACTGCAAAAACATGCCAAATTGTAAAGACCATCGATGCTAGGAAGAAACTGCATCAACTAACGAGCAAAATAACCAGTTAATATCATAATGTCAGGATCAAATTCACACATAACAATATTATCCTTAAATGAAAATGGGCTAAATGCTCCAATTAAAAGATATTTTCTTGATTATAGGATTCCTAACAAGGGCTAGCTAATATCTCATTGCTTTGATTTGCATTTTCCTGATCATTAGTGGTGTTGAATATCCTTTTATATACCTATTTGCCATTTATATATTGTCTTTAGAGAAATATCTATTCAAGTCCTTTGAACATTTCTATCGAATTATTATTATCATTATTACCATTGCATTGCAGGACTTTCTTATTTACCCTGTATATTGAGTCCTTATCAGCTATGTGATTTGCAATTATTTGCTCGCATTTAATCAGTGTTTATCAGTTGCCTTTTTACTTTGTTAATTGTTTGCTTTGCAGAGGCCTTTTAGTTTGATATAACCTCACTTTCCCATTTTTGTTTTTGTCATTTATGATTTTGGTGTCATATCCAAGAAATAATTGCCAAAATCAGTAACATGAGGATTTTGTTTATGTTTTCTTCAAGGAATTATATAGTTTCAGGTCTTGCATTTAAGTCTTAATTCTACTTTGAGTTGCTTTTTGTGTATATTGCATGATAAAATTTTAATTTCATTATTTTCAATGTGATTATTTAATTTCATTATTTTCAATTTTCCCAGTTATCTCAACACCATTTGATGAAGTTGTACTATTGTTAAAATGTCTATACTACTCAAATCAGTCTACAAATTCAATTGCAGTCTCCATCAAAATCTGAATGGCATTTTTTATGAAAAGAAATAGAAAAAAATCCTAAAATGTATGTTGAACTACAAAAGACCCAAAGAGCCAAAACAATCTTGAGAAAAAATAAGAAAGCTGGAGGCATCACATTTCTTGGTTTCAAAAATATATGACAAAGGTACAGTAATTAAAACAATGTAGTACTGGCATAAAAATACATACATAGATCAATAGAACACAATATAGAGCCCAGAAATAAGCCCATGCTTATTATTAACTGATTTTTGACAAGTGTGGCAAGAATATACAATGGTGAAAGAACAGTCTCTTCAAAACAATTGATTTTTTAAATATTGTTTTAAATCAAGCAGTGTTTCTAAACCCTCTTATTAACTCTGGTATTTTATCTCTAGATTCTTTTCTGCTTTGTATGTATATAGTCATATCAACTGCAAACAATGACAGTTCTACTTATTCTTTTTATCAAACCTTGCCATTTTATTTTATTTTATTTTGTATTGTCTTATTTTACTATCTAGGACTACCATTACAATGCAGAATATTGTAGGGAATTATTTGGAGTTTATATAAATACATTTAAAATAGAAAAAAGTGTGTATGTATGGGGAAATAAGGTATCATCTATACATACAGAATATATATATATAGCATGAATAATGCTGCATGTTCATTGATGCATTATTCACTATATATCATACATATATAATATATATCATCTATATATAGAATATGTATGTATATTATGTATAATATATGTATATTTTATATACTGAATGTATAGATTATATATTATGTATAGATTATATATATAATGAATAATGTTTCAGTGAACATGAGAGTTCAGGCATCTCTTTGAGATTTTTTTTCAACTTATTTTGAAAGATCTCAAATATCAAGAAGTAAAATTACTGAATTATATGTTAATTCTATTTTTAATTTTTTTGAGGCACCTCCATACTCTTTTACATAGTGGCTGCATCATTTTACATTGCCACTAACGATGTATAAGTATTCCAGTTTCTCCATGTCTTAACCAGCACTTGTTATCATTTGTTTTCTTGATTATAGGATTCCTAACAAGAACAAACTAATATGTCACTGTTGTTTTGGTTTGTATTTTCCTGATCATTAGGGATGTTGAATATACATTATTGTTTAGCAAACCTAGCTTCGTGTGGCAGCTGCTACTGTCTGACCAGTGATAATAAAATCTATTATATATCCATTTTCCTGCCACCTTTTTTTAGTTCTTTTGTGGTTATCACAGGGAAGGAAAAAACATATGTTGCAGAAGAACATACATTCACTAAATTGTGGCCAATCAATTTGAATAATCTCTAATATGAATATTCACCATAGGCAGACAAGTTTGCCACCCCTAAGCAAGCTCTGTCTCTTGTTGGAAAAACGTAGATGACTCAGAGATCACAGAAGGCTGGTGGACATTTCTAAATTTTAAACATCACAAAATTAATTTTTTATGTGAGCAATACTGCAAATAAGTAAAACTACATTTTATAAAGAGTTTTTTTTTCATCTAGGTTTAAAATGTATATATTTAGCACACTTGAAAACTAATGAATTGATAAAAATATAAAATGCAGTCATTTACTACAATTTTTTTTCGGAATAACAAAGCATAGTTTTGTTTTTCCTAATTAGTTTAAGTTTCAGAAAGATAAAAAAAAAAAACTGTAAATCTACTCAGGTGAGGTATTTAGGGCGAAACATTTTTAAGTTTTGAGGGAGTTACAGGGAATAAAGTTGTACACTTTTAAGTTGTCTATATTCTTAATTCTTTTTGCCCTTCCCTGTCGACTATTTCTTTGTTTACTCGAATGATTCTCGTTCAACCAGGGACTATTAGAAGTAGGAATGTGTTTTCTATTGCCGGAGTGACTGATTACTTATACAGGTGGTTGCTATCCCTTCCTGCACCATGTCAGATAGAATTTTGTCATGATAGCCTTTCCTGATGAACCCTCACATAGCTAAAGATTATTTTTCAGCATGACACTCCACATGATCAATCAGTTGAAGCTGGCATTCAAAATGGAACCTGTGTATTGTTGAATAAAACAGAACATAACCCTCACAAGTGCCTTTTTGGCCATAAAGGACTTGGTATAACTTTCTTTATGTTGTTTTTGTTGCTTTTTCCCACATGTTCTAAAGCTGTTTCATTCATACATGTCTGGCATCCTGCCTCCAGACCATCATGCCTAAAAATTATAGCCTATTTATTTTAAACCACTAGAATCTTAAGATAAATAAATTCAAGTTGTATTAGCAAACACATAAACTAAATTGCATTAGTATACCTGCTTTGAAAAAGGTGAAATGTGTAAGATTTCTAAATTTTGAAGGTGAAGAAGCTAATGTGATTACGTTACTTAGTAATTTTTATTACACCATTCTTCTAGGTTGTTGAACAAGTTTCAGTGAAAGATTTTTAGGGGATGTTAGAATAATAATTCAACAGAATTTTCTACATTTTCATTTTTCATGGAGTTGGAAGCTGGTGTCTCACTGTCTGATTCAATGTTAAGTGGGGCAGGAGGGTGAATTGAAAAAAACTTCTTTGGGGGCCTCAAATAAATTTCTATTGGCTGCAATGAGTATTATAGTAAGCCATAATTATTTCTGAATACTTTGTCTTTAAGATGATATTTGGGCAAATAACTGGCTTTTAATGGCCTTGATAATTTCTGATATCTGTTACCACAAATATGCTGATTTTACTTTTAGAAATAGCAAAAAAAATTTTTTGAAATGTTGCATAATTGAATGCAGATATATTACAACTACTGACTTGGAAGGAGACATGGTATATCTATCCCTGGATTTTAAAATGCTGTGATTTGGCATAATCAGAAAAAGGAATCAAACCATAATATATGGAGATTAACAATTGTCTATAAAATGTCTCAACTTTTTCTAATTGTATTTTGTATATAAGAGAGAAACCATAGCATGATGTTTTATGGATGATTGTAGGAAAAAATACCATCAAATCTGAAGAGTTCCTTGTTGTAAGGACTTAATTATTTAATAATTAAAGACATGCCATTCATTTACAAGAAGAAGACATAAAACCTTTGACTTTTTTTACGTATTAAGAGTATTAACAGATAAAATTTGAATGCATTACAAGCAGCAAAGTCATGTTTATTCATCTTTGAACAGTGAGGAAGAAGTCAAGAAATAGCAAATCTAAATAAAGCATCATAGATCTCTGCCTTAAGAACCCAGATCCACACACACTTTGTCCAGAGCGTCTTTTCAAATTAACTATACCTCAGTGAGTAAAGCTTAAGAGTAAAACATACGTAGAAAGCATCATGAAATTTAGCAGCATATTACCTAGAGTTCTGAAAATAAGCTTTTCAAAAAATTAGTCACTGTGCATTTTAATTGTGAACAAATTTATTGCACACAACACTGGTTTAATACTAACAATTTATTTTATAATGTACCATCTGGTGCATGTATCTTGGAATAACTATCATTTATTGAGGATGTTGTAAGAAAACCTTCATAAATCATAGATTTTTCATATTTTTAGTTTATAACATATATTCATCAAAAAACATAAAATGCAGTACCGCTTAGATAGACATGCAATTTACATTAGATAATGCTTTCAAGGCACTCTTTTTGCCCCTCTAAGATTGCACATGTGCTGATAAATTAGGCTTGTTCTAAATAAAACAGAGAATAGATTTCCCTAAAACACATAACTTATAATAATTGTTCACTGAAAATGCATTTCAAATACAGAAAGGCTATCTTATGAATATTTGGAATGCTAAATGAGTTCCATCAATCAGATACATTAGGTCTTCTGTAAAGCTTCCAGTAAATGGCATTATTGGAATTGTATAATTGTATATATAAAAAATACAGTGCATTTCATATATATATATATACACACACACGTGTGTGTGTGTGTGTTTATATATATACATTTAAGTTTACCACTGGATATGGTTAGGCTTTGTATCTCCACCCAAATCTTATCTTGAATTCTCATCTCCAGGTTTTGAGGGAAAGAGTTGGTGGGAAGTCATTAGATTATGGGGGCAGTTTCCCTCATGCTATTCTTGTGATAGTGAGTGAATTCTCATGAGATCTGATGGTTTTATAAATGGTAATTTTTCCTACACTCTCACATTCTCTCTCTTGCCTGCTGCCATGTAAGATGTTCCTGTTTCCCCTTCTGCCATGATTGTAAGTCTCCTGAGGCCTCCCCAGCCATGTGGAACTGTGAGTCAATTAAACCTCTTGTTGATAAATTATCCAGCCTTGGGCAGTATCTTTGTAGCAGCATAAGAACCAACAAATACATCATTGTTAGTTAAATTAATTTAGAAACACTTCTAAGACAATATATTTGTTATTTAAGATTGCTTTTGTTTCCAGACTCATATAGGTGCTCTTACCCATTGTTTAGTGACATTTGCCATTATAGAGATACTAAAGCATGATCAAAGGATCCATTTTATAGGTTGTTTTGCTGTTCCTTCACAGGTATCTAATACCAGGTAAACTGTGGAGGCTTACATTATAAATTGCTAGTCAGATACTTAAGGTCTTTTTTTTTTTTTTTTTTTTTACATTTGTATTTTATTTATATAGGGCTTTATATTTGTATTATTTAATTCAATTCTCACAGCCCCCAGTATAAATTTTATTACCCCCATTACGTAGCTGAATAAAATTAAAATGATTGCATAGATCATGACATTGTCTAAATCCTAATTTCTAAAACATATTCATAGAATTTGCTGAATATGTTGATATAGGGCAAAAATTTCTAGCATTTTGTGCATTTTTTTTTTTTTTGGTTTTTGGAGAGACACTTATTTTATTTTATTTTTTATTTTTATTTTTTTAAAATTTATTTATTATTATTATACTTTAAGTTCTAGGGTACATGTGCATAACGTACAGGTTTGTTACATATGTATACTTGTGCCATGTTGGTGTGCTGCACCCATCAACTCGTCAGCACCCATCAACTCGTCATTTACATCAGGTATAACTCCCAATGCAATCCCTCCCCCCCCCCATGATAGGCCCCGGTGTGTGATGTCCCCCTTCCCGAGTCCAAGTGATCTCGTTGTTCAGTTCCCACCTATGAGTGAGAACATGCGGTGTTTGGTTTTCTGTTCTTGTGATAGTTTGCTAAGAACGATGGTTTCCAGCTGCATCCATGTCCCTACAAAGGACACAAACTCATCCTTTTTGATGGCTGCATAGTATTCCATGGTGTATATGTGCCACATTTTCTTAATCCAATCTGTCACTGATGGACATTTGGGTTGATTCCAAGTCTTTGCTATTGTGAATAGTGCCGCAATAAACATACGTGTGCATGTGTCTTTATAGCAGCATGATTTATAATCCTTTGGGTATATCCCCAGTAATGGGATGGCTGGGTCATATGGTACTTCTAGTTCTAGATCCTTGAGGAATCGCCATACTGTTTTCCATAATGGTTGAACTAGTTTACAATCCCACCAACAGTGTGAAAGTGTTCCTATTTCTCCACATCCTCTCCAGCACCTGTTGTTTCCTGAATTTTTAATGATCGCCATTCTAACTGGTGTGAGATGGTATCTCATTGTAGTTTTGATTTGCATTTCTCTGATGGCCAGTGATGATGAGCATTTTTTCATGTGTCTGTTGGCTGTATGAATGTCTTCTTTTGAGAAATGTCTGTTCATATCCTTTGCCCACTTTTTGATCGGGTTGTTTGTTTTTTTCTTGTAAACTTGTTTGAGTTCTTTGTAGGTTCTGGATATTAGCCCTTTGTCAGATGAGTAGATTGCAAAAATGTTCTCCCATTCTGTAGGTTGCCTGTTCACTCTGATGGTAGTTTCTTTTGCTGTGCAGAAGCTCTTTAGTTTAATGAGATCCCATTTGTCAATTTTGGCTTTTGCTGCCGTTGCTTTTGGTGTTTTAGACATGAAGTATTTGCCCATGCCTGTGTCCTGAATGGTACTACCTAGGTTTTCCTATAGGATTTTTATGGTATTAGGTCTAACATTTAAGTCTCTAATCCATCTTGAATTAATTTTCGTATAAGGAGTAAGGAAAGGATCCAGTTTCAGCTTTCTACTTATGGCTAGCCAATTTTCCCAGCACCATGTATTAAATAGGGAATCCTTTCCCCATTTCTTGTTTTTCTGAGGTTTGTCAAAGATCAGATGGCTGTAGATGTGTGGTATTATTTCTGAGGACTCAGTTCTGTTCCATTGGTCTATATCTCTGTTTTGGTAACAGTACCATGCTGTTTTGGTTACTGTAGCCTTGTAGTATAGTTTGAAGTCAGGTAGTGTGATGCCTCCAGCTTTGTTCTTTTGACTTAGGATTGTCTTGGGGATGCGGGCTCTTTTTTGGTTCCATATGAACTTTAAAGCAGTTTTTTCCAATTCTGTGAAGAAAGTCATTGGTAGCTTGATGGGGATGGCATTGAATCTATAAATTACCTTGGGCAGTATGGCCATTTTCACTATATTGATTCTTCCTATCCATGAGCATGGTATGTTCTTCCATTTGTTTGTGTCCTCTTTGATTTCACTGAGCAGTGGTTTGTAGTTCTCCTTGAAGAGGTCCTTGACATCCCTTGCAAGTTGGATTCCTAGGTATTTGATTCTCTATGAAGCAATTGTGAATGGAAGTTCATTCCTGATTTGGCTCTGTGTTTGTCTGTTACTGGTGTATAAGAATGCTTGTGATTTTTGCACATTAATTTTGTATCCTGAGACTTTGCTGAAGTTGCTTATCAGCTTAAGGAGATTTTGGGCTGAGACAATGGGGTTTTCTAAATATACAATCATGTCATCTGCAAACAGGGACAATTTGACTTCTTCTTTTCCTAACTGAATACCCTTGATTTCTTTCTCTTGCCTGATTGCCCTAGCCAGAATTTCCAACACTATGTTGAATAGGAGTGGTGAGAGAGGGCATCCCTGTCTTGTGCCAGTATTCAAAGGGAATTTTTCCAGTTTTTGCCCATTCAGTATGATATTGGCTGTGGGTTGTCATAAATAGCTCTTATTATTTTGAGGTACGTTCCATCAATACCGAATTTATTGAGCGTTTTTAGCATGAAGGGCTGTTGAATTTTGTCAAAAGCCTTTTCTGCATCTATTGAGATAATCATGTGGTTCTTGTCTTTGGTTCTGTGTATATGCTGGATTATGTTTATTGATTTGTGAATGTTGAACCAGCCTTGCATCCCAGGGATGAAACCTACTTGATCATGGTGGATAAGCTTTTTGATGTGTTGCTGAATCTGGATTGCCAGTATTTTATTGAGGATTTTTGCATCGATGTTCATCAGAGATATTGGTCTAAAATTCTCTTTTTTTGTTGTGTCTCTGCCAGGCTTTGGTATCAGGATGATGTTGGCCTCATAAAATGAGTTAGGGAGGATTCCCTCTTTTGCTATTGATTGGAATAGTTTCAGAAGGAATGGTACCAGCTCCTCCTTGTACCTCTGGTCGAATTCAGCTGTGAATCCATCTGGTCCTGGACTTTTTTTCGTGGTATGCTATTAATTATTGCCTCAATTTCAGAGCCTGCTATAGGTCTATTCAGGTATTCAGCTTCTTCCTGGTTTAGTCTTGGAAGAGTGTACGTGTCCAGGAAATTATCCATTTCTTCTAGATTCTCTAGTTTATTTGCATAGAGGTGTTTATAGTATTCTCTGATGGTAGTTTGTATTTCTGTGGGGTCGGTGGTGATGTCCCCTTTATCATTTTTTGTTGCGTCTATTTGATTCTTCTCTCTTTTCTTCTTTATTAGTCTTGCTAGCAGTCTATCAATTTTGTTGATCTTTTCAAAAAACCAACTCCTGGATCCATTGATTTTTTGGAGGGTTTTTTGTGTCTCTATCTCCTTCAGTTCTGCTCTGATCTTAGTTATTTCTTGCCTTCTGCTAGCTTTTGAATGCGTTTGCTCTTGCTTCTCTAGTTCCTTTAATTGTGATGTTAGAGTGTCAATTTTAGATCTTTCCAGCTTTCTCTTGTGGGCATTTAGTGCTATAAATTTCCCTCTACACACTGCTTTAAATGTGTCCCAGAGATTCTGGTATGTTGTATCTTTGTTCTCATTGGTTTCAAAGAACATCTTTATTTCTGCCTTCATTTCGTTATGTACCCAGTAGTCATTCAGGAGCAGGTTGTTCAGTTTCCATGTAGTTGAGCGGTTTTGATTGAGTTTCTTAGTCCTGAGTTGTAGTTTGATTGCACTGTGGTCTGAGAGACAGTTTGTTATAATTTCTGTTCTTGTACATTTGCTGAGGAGTGCTTTACTTCCAATTATGTGGTCAATTTTGGAGTAAGTACGATGTGGTGCTGAGAAGAATGTATATTCTGTTGATTTGGGGTGGAGAGTTCTGTAGATGTCTATTAGGTCTGCTTGCTGCAGAGATGAGTTCAATTCATGGATATCCTTGTTAACTGTCTGTCTCGTTGATCTGTCTAATGTTGACAGTGGAGTGTTGAAGTCTCCCATTATTATTGTATGGGAGTCTAAGTCTCTTTGTAAGTCTCTAAGGACTTGCTTTATGAATCTGGGTGCTCCTGTATTGGGTGCATATATATTTAGGATAGTTAGTTCTTCCTGTTGAATTGATCCCTTTACCATTATGTAATGGCCTTCTTTGTCTCTTTTGATCTTTGATGGTTTAAAGTCTGTTTTATCAGAGACTAGTATTGCAACCCCTGCTTTTTTTTTGTTCTCCATTTGCTTGGTAGATCTTCCTCCATCCCTTTATTTTGAGCCTATGTATGTCTCTGCGTGTGAGATGGGTCTCCTGAATACAGCAGACTGATGGGTCTTGACTCTTTATCCACTTTGCCAGTCTGTGTCTTTTAATTGGAGCATTTAATCCATTTACATTTAAGGTTAAGATTGTTATGTGTGAACTTGATCCTGCCATTATGATATTAACTGGTTATTTTGCTCGTTAGTTGATGCAGTTTCTTCCTAGCCTCGATGGTCTTTACATTTTGGCATGTTTTTGCAATGGCTGGTACCGGTTGTTCCTTTCCATGTTTAGTGCTTCCTTCAGGGTCTCTTGTAAGGCAGGCCTGGTGGTGACAAAATCTCTAAGCATTTGCTTATCTGTAAAGGATTTTATTTCTCCTTCACTTATGAAACTTAATTTGGCTGGATATGAAATTCTGGGTTTAAAATTCTTTTCTTTAAGAATGTTGAATATTGGCCCCCACTCTCTTCTGGCTTGGAGAGTTTCCTGCGAGAGATCTGCTGTTAGTCTGATGGGCTTCCCTTTGTGGGTAACCCGACCTTTCTCTCTGGCTGCCCTTAAGATTTTTTCCTTCATTTCAACTTTGGTGAATCTGGCAATTATGTGTCTTGGAGTTGCTCTTCTCGAGGAGTATCTTTGTGGCGTTCTCTGTATTTCCTGGATTTGAATGTTGGCCTGCCCTACTAGGTTGGGGAAGTTCTCCTGGATGATATCCTGAAGAGTGTTTTCCAACTTGGTTCCATTTTCCCCCTCACTTTCAGGCACCCCAATCAGACGTAGATTTGGTCTTTTTACATAATCCCATACTTCTTGCAGGCTTTGTTCATTTCTTTTTCTTCTTTTTTCTTTTGGTTTCTCTTCTCGCTTCATTTCATTCATTTGATCCTCAATCGCAGATACTCTTTCTTCCAGTTGATCGAGTCGGTTACTGAAGCTTGTGCATTTGTCACGTATTTCTCGTGTCATGGTTTTCATCTCTTTCATTTCATTTACGACCTTCTCTGCATTAATTACTCTAGCCATCAATTCTTCCACTTTTTTTTGAAGATTTTTAGTTTCTTTGCGCTGGGTACGTAATTCCTCCTTTAGCTCTGAGAAGTTTGATGGACTGAAGCCTTCTTCTCTCATCTCGTCAAAGTCATTCTCCGTGCAGCTTTGATCTGTTGCTGGCGATGAGCTGCGCTCCTTTGCCGTGGGAGATGCACTCTTATTATTTGAATTTCCAGCTTTTCTGCCCTGCTTTTTCCCCATCTTTGTGGTTTTATCTGCCTCTGGTCTTTGATGATGGTGACATACTGATGGGGTTTTGGTGTAGGTGTCCTTCCTGTTTGATAGTTTTCCTTCTAACAGTCAGGACCCTCAGCTGTAGGTCTGTTGGAGATTGCTTGAGGTCTACTCCAGACCCTGTTTGCCTGGGTATCAGCAGCAGAGGCTGCAGAAGATAGAATATTTCTGAACAGCGAGTGTACCTGTCTGATTCTTGCTTTGGAAGCTTCCTCTCAGGGGTGTACTCCTCCCTGTGAGGTGTGGGGTGTCAGACTGCCCCTAGTGGGGATGTCTCCCAGTTAGGCTACTCAGGGGTCAGGGACCCACTTGAGCAGGCAGACTGTCCCTTCTCAGATCTCAACCTCCGTGTTGGGAGATCCACTGCTCTCTTCAAAGCTGTCAGACAGAGTTTTTTGCATCTGCAGAGGTTTCTCCTGCTTTTGTTATTGTTTACTGTGCCCTTTCCCCAGAGGTGGAGTCTACAGAGACCGGCAGGTTTCCTTGAGCTGCTGTGAGCTCCACCCAGTTCGATCTTCCCAGCAGCTTTGTTTACCTACTTAAGCCTCAGCAATGGCGGGCGCCCCTCCCCCAGCCTCGCTGCTGCCTTGCCGGTAGATCACAGACTGCTGTGCTAGCAATGAGGGAGGCTCCGTGGGCGTGGGACCCTCCCGGCCAGGTGTGGGATATAATCTCCTGGTGTGCCTGTTTGCTTAAAGCGCAGTATTGGGGTGGGAGTTACCTGATTTTCCAGGTGTTGTGTGTCTCAGTTCCCCTGGCTAGGAAAAGGGATTCCCTTCCCCCTTGCGCTTCCCAGGTGAGGTGATGCCTCACCCTGCTTCAGCTCTCGCTGGTCGAGCTGCAGCAGCTGACCAGCACCGATCGTCCAGCACTCCCCAGTGAGATGAACCCAGTACCTCAGTTGAAAATGCAGAAATCACCGGTCTTCTGTGTCGTTCGCGCTGGGAGTTGGAGACTGGAGCTGTTCCTATTCGGCCATCTTGCTCCACCCCCCAATTAAGGTCTTTTTTCCAGAGAGTGTATATTAGTCCATTTTCATGCTGCTGATAAAGACATACTTGAGACTGGCAAGAAAAATAGGTTTAATTGGACTTACAGTTCCAAATGGCTGGGGAGGCCTCAGAGTAATGGCGGGAGGTGAAAGGTAAAAGGCACTTCTTATATGGTGGCAGCAAGAGAGAAATGAGAGAGAGCAAAAGCAGAAACCCCTGATAAACCCGTCAGATCTTGTGAGACTTATTTACTACCAAAAGAACAATATGTGAGAAATTACCCCCATAATTCAATTATCTCCTACTGGGCCCTTCCCACAACATGGGGGAATTATGGGAGCTACAGTTCAAGATGAGATTTATGTGGGGACACAGCCAAACCACATTATTCCACACCTGGCCCCTCCCATATCTCATGTCCTCACATTTCAAACCTAATCATGCCTTCCCAACAGTTCCCCAAATTCTTAACTCATTTAGCATTAACTCAAGTCCACAGTCCAAAGTCTCATCTGAGACCAGAAAAGTTCCTTCTGACTGAGCCTGTAGAATCAAAAGCAAGTTAGTTACTGCCTAGATACAATGGGTTTACAGGCATTCGGTAAATACAGCCATTCCAAATGGGAGAAATTGTCCAAAATAAAGGAGTTAAAAGCCCCATGCAAGTCCTGAATCCAGAAAGGCAGTCAAATTTTAAAGTTCCAAGATGACCTTCTTTGACCCCAAGTCTAACATCTGGGTCATGCTGATGTAAGGGTTGGGTTCCTATGGTCTTGGGAAGTTCTGTCCCTTTGGCTTTGTGGGGTACAGCCTTCTACCTGGCTGCTTTCATGGGCTGGCATTGAGTATCTGTGGTTTTTCCAGGTGCATTGTGTAAGCTGTTGATGGATCTACCATTCTGGGATCTGGAGGATGGTGGCCCTCTTCTCATAGCTCCACTAGGCACTGCACCAGTGTGGACTCTGTTTCGGGGCACCCACCCCACATTTCCCTTATGCACTGCCCTAGCAGAGTTTCTCCATGAGTGCCCTGCTTCTGCAGCAAACTTCTGCCTGGACATCCAGTCATTTCCACACATCCTCTGAAATATAGGCAGAGGTTCCCAAACGTCAATTCGTCACATCTGTGTTGGCAGGCTCAACACCAAATCTTCTGGATTTTTTTAATACAGAGATTTCCAGACTGATTTGCCTATGGAACACTGTGTGTGTGTGTGTGTGTGCGTGTGTGTGTGTGTGTGTGTGTGTGTGTGGTATGTATGTTTAAAAATCTATCTCAAAGTTTTTCATATGCACTTCATCTATTGCTATTTTCATTAAACTTTACAGACTTCTGGAAGGGTGGCAATGTGAGGAGCCCAGAAAAATTTTTACCCAGAAAGACAGCTATTAGGCTGACCAAACTTAGCAAACACAAATTTTCAAAACCTTCAGGACTTGGATCAAAGGACTTACAACCAACTGAGGAGCATTTATTGAAAATATATGGAAACTAAACAAAAACAGTGAGATTCTATGACATTTAAGCTAGGGACTGCACCCATGCACACAAAGCTCTGCATTTTAGAAAAAAACTGATTCTGCAGGTTTGTCAGCTATGTGACAGTTCCCTTTTCCCGTGGATGCCTGGCATAGAAGAGCTATTCTAAGTTATTTCAGAAGCTGTTGAACATCATAGGATCCCATTTTTTTTACAACTCTGTGTTGTAGAAGGCCTATATTTAGTGGGTGGCACCAGCCAAGCAGCTTCATTACCCCACCTCTACCTCCTGATACATGGGAAGTACCTGGACAAGGCAGTTGGTGAAGAGTGAAGTCCCATTTTCCCATACAGCAGAGTGTTGTGGAAGACCTGCTCTGGTGGGCTTGGCGATGAAATGGAATCTGGCTACATCTGCCAGGTTTCACGGATGTAAGAGTTATTCTGGGGTGATTTATGAGCTAGGGAATATCCTACCTTTCCAGAGGTCATCTCTAGAAGATCCATATGGGTGGTGGCCATAGCTCAGTGGTAGCACCAGTTTCAATTTCCACCTACCAGTTTTCCTGCTCTATAACATAGATGTTCTGCTGGGGGAGAGTGAGAGAAGTTTTCAAAAAGTGAAATACCTGATCCCTGCCAAGAAGCTAACTTTAAATGGATCAAACTATAGACTAATACATGCCCCTAAGGAGTTGTTGGACACAACGTAGCAAACAACTAGCAATTAGTGAGAGCCATTGCTCTGGATGTGATGCCAGTAATTCCAGTCTAACCAAAAGCTTAACAGGGATATCAGGAAAAGAAAGTCAAAGAGAGCCTGGCTAAGACCAAGTCATCAGTGGTCGTCAGAAAGACTTGTGTACATGCCTAGGGCTGTAAACACCAGAAGTTATATATTATGGGGAAATAGATTTTACTGCTTTGTTATATTCAATTTATTTAAAAATATAAGCAAAAGAGCAAGCAGTGACATAAAGTCCCAGGAACAAGTAGTTAGGATCCAAAATCACCACAATATATCATTAATATTTAAATGTTCCATTTCCTATTTTTAAAAATCAGTTTAAATAAACCAGAAAGTTTGACACATAGAGTGTTAAAATGCTGGCAAAAAGCTGACTTTCATGGTCCACAGATGTAAGATACAGCAAACAATTATTTCAAAACAGCTATTATAAATATCTTGAAATATCTGAAAGAATCCATGTTAAAATAATTAAAGAAAAATATTATTTTATGTCTCATCAAATAAAGATTTTAAATAAAAATGTAAGAATTATTTTAAAAGCTTGAAAATTCTGAAGTTTATAAGTACAATAATCAATTTCTTTAAAAATCATCACTAGGAGCTTCCAGTTTCTGGTCTACAAATTAGAAGCTAAGAATTTACTAATTTGTACTAACAACAAGTAGAAAACTAAAAAAAAAACTCTTCTTAGGTTCATGAAAGAAGTAAGGTCACAGGAAATACCACTGTCCCAAAATTATAGAGACAATGAAGTAAATACACAGAGTCACAACTTGCCAGAGCAAAATACTCAATGGGGAAAAGTGCTGTGTTAGAAAACCCTAAAATGTAATTGACAAATTGTTGGTGGCTCAGTATGAACAACTCTGAGTCTCAAAACTCTAAGGGGATCCAGTCATGGAAGAACTCTATACTTTTGTGAGGTTTACCTCAAGGAGCTCAACCTGTTGGTCAGAGTGAACATCAGAGAAAAATTACACTCATGCTTCTGACAGAGGGAGGGGAAGGGAACCATTTTGAGATACACTAGAGCATTCTGTTCTTCCTAACAAGGCCCGCCCTCAGAAAAAGTATTAACCAAAACCTATACTTATAGAGTTTATTCAGAACATAACTGACTTAGAGAAAGGGAAATATACAACTCCAATCTGCTCTAGCCTTCCATGTGAAGGAAGGGGAATGCCAATTTCAGCCCCCTCTAGCCCTTCACATGGGAGAAAGAAAACACAATACTCCAGTCTGCTTTGGCTGCCCTGTCCCACTAATGGTGGGAAGGAATGAGAAGTATGGGTGAAGTTTATAGTCCAGAGTAATAGGCTTACTATAAGACTAAGACCTAACTATAGGGCAATAAAATGCTTCCCCTCCCCCAACACCTTATTACTGTGTTACTAAAGGCCCATTTAGAACAGGTCCTTTGACCTAATATATCATGCCTGGTTATTAAGAAAACATTACAAGACATACAAAGAGGCAAAAACACAGTTTAAAAAGAACAAATGGTAGTCTCAGACTCAGATATGGCAGGGATGTTGAAATTGTCAGATCAAGAATCTAAAACTACTATGATTAATATGCTAAGGGACCTAAAGGATGATGTAGACATAGACAGTGGAAAGAACAAATGAACAATGTAAGCAGAAATATAGAAATTCTAAGACAGTACCAAAAATAAATAACAGAAATTTTTAAAAAGTAATAGAAATGAAGAGTGCCTTGGATCCTTTGATGAGCTTCTTATTAGACTAGATACAACTGAAAAAAACAATCTCTGAGATTAGGCAGATTTCACTAGAAACCTCCAAAATTGAAAAGCAAACAGAAAAAAAGAGAATAAAACAGAAAAGCGTATTCATGAACTGTGGAACAATTACAAGAGTTGTAACCAATATGTAATGAAAATACACCAGAAGAAAAAAGAGAGGGAGAAAAAGAAGAAATGTTTAAAACAATAATGGGTAAAAATTTTTCCAAATTAATGTCAGACACCAAACCACAGATCCAAGAATCTAAGAGATTACCAAACAAGATAACTACCTGAGGAAACAAAAAATATACATAGGCATAAAATTTTTAAGATACAGAAAATCAAAGAAAAAATATTGAAAACAGTAAGAGAGGAAAAAAGACACTTACCTACAGAGAAGTAAATATAAAAATTAGATCTTTAAAACCATTACAAGAAAGGAGAGAGTGGAGTGAAATATTTAAAGTGTTAAGAGAAAAAAAAACAACAACACCAAGCTAGAAAATTCGGTGCCCTGCAAAATTATTCTTCATAAGTAAAGCAGAAATCAAAGGTTGAATAAAAAGAAAAAAATAAGAGGATTTTTTTTTCTTTTTTCATCCGTAGACCTGCCTTGCAAGCAATGTTACAGAAAGATTTTCAGAGAGAAAGAAAATGATATAGGTCAAAAACTCAGATCTACATGAAGAAATAAAGAATATAATAGATTAATAAATGAAGGTTAAATTAAAATAAACTATTATTATTTTTATTAAATGACCTAACAAATAAGAATTGGCTCAAAATAATAAGGGCAACAACAATATATAGGGATACATATTTATTGAAAGTAAATGGATAGAGAAATAAATACTAACACTAATCAAAATAAAGGGAAAATTGCTATATTAATTTGCAACAGAGCAAACTTCAAAACAAAGACAATTATCAAGGATAGAGATATGCATAGTAATGATTAAAGGGAATAATTGTCAAAGAAGACATAAAAATTACTAATGAGTATATAAGTGACAAGATAATGTTAAAATACGTAGAGCAAAAAATGATAAAACACCAAGGAGAAAATAGTTGACTTCACTATTACAGTAGGAGACTTCTACACCCCTTCCTCAGAAATGGACAGATACAGCAGGCAGAATATTATTAAAGACATAGTAGAACTCAAAAACACCATCAATCAGCTGGATATTCTGAGCACCTATAGACTACTTCATCCAATAACAGCAAAATACACATTTTCTCAATATAACATGGAAAATTCACCAAGATAGACCACAATCTGATTCATAAAACATGAATTTAAAAGAAAAAGTCATACAGTCTGTTGTCATATTACATGGAATTAGACTTGAAATCAATAATAGAGAGAAAGTAAAAAAATTCCAAAATACTCGATGATTAGACAACACATATCTAAATGGCATATGGGTCAAAGAAGAAACATAAGAAAAAAATTAAAATATGTTGAACTACAAGTAGATAAAAGCACAAATTATCAAAATATGTGGGATACAGTGCTTTGTGGAAACTTATAGCAGGGAATGCAGATATTAGAATATAGAAAAGGTCTAAAATCAATAATCTAAAAATCTACATTAGAAAATTGGTTTTAAAAAGGAAAAATTAATTTTTAAGAAAGCAGAAGAAAATATTAGAGTATAATTCAATGAAATTGAAAATAGTAAATTAATACAGAAAATCAATGAAACCAAAAGCTGGTTCTTTGAAAGGATCAATAAAATTGGCAAGCCTCTAGCTAAGGTAACTATTAAAAAAGAGAAAGGACAGAAATTGCCAGTATGAGAAATGAAATGGGGGCATCATTACCGAGCTCATGTACTTTAGAGGACAATCAAGAAATACTGCAAATAACTCTATGACAAAATATTTGATAACCTAGATGATATAGACCTATTGTTTGAAAGACACAATCTACCAAACTCACACAGAAAGAAACAGACAATCTGAATAAGCCTATACCTACTAATAAAATTGAATAAATATTTATCCTATCAAAACAGAAATAAGCCGAGTCCTACATAGGTTCACTGGTGAATTATATCAAATATTCAAATAATAATTTATTTAAAAAAAATCAAAAAGTGGGCAAAGAATATGAACAGACACTTCTCAAAAGAAGACATTTATGCAGCCAACAGACACATGAAAAAATGTTCATCATCACTAGCCATCAGAGAAATGCAAATCAAAACCACAATGAGATACCATCTCATACCAGTTAGAATGGTGATCATTAAAAAGTCAGGAAACAACAGGTGCTGAAGAGGATGTGGAGAAATAGGAACACTTTTACACTGTTGGTGGGACTGTAAACTAGTTCAACCATTGTGGAAGACAGTGTGGCGATTCCTCAAGGATCTAGAACTAGAAATACCATTTGACCTAGCCATCCCATTACTGGGTATATACCCAAAGGATTATAAATCATGCTGCTATAAAGACACATGCACATGTATGTTTATTGCAGCACTATTCACAATAGCAAAGACTTGGAACCAACCCAAATGTCCATCAGTGACAGACTGGATTAAGAAAATGTGGCACATATACACCATGGAATACTATGCAGCCGTAAAAAAGAATGAGTTCATGTCCTTTGTAGGGACATGGATGCAGCTGGAAACCATCATTCTCAGCAAACTACTGCAAGAACAGAAAACCAAACACCGCATGTTCTCACTCATAGGTGGGAATTGAACAATGAGATCACTTGGACACAGGAAGGGGAACATCACATACCTTTTGGGGGGTGGGGTAAGGGGGGAGGGATAGCTTTAGGAGATATACCCAATGTAAATGACGAGTTAATGGGTGCAGCACACCAATATGGCACATGTATACATATGTAACAAACCTGCATGTTGTGCACGTGTACCCTAGAACTTAAAGTATAATAAAAAAGAAAATAAAATAAAAAATAAAAATAAAAAATAATAATTTATACCAATTCTTTACAATCTCTTTCAGAAAATTGAAATATGGACATTATGTTCTAAGTCATTCTATGAGGCCAGCATAGAATACCAAAACCTGACAAAGACATTGTAAAAAAATCACAGATGAATATCTCTCATAAACCTAGATGCAAAGATCCTTAACAAATAGCAAATTGAGTACAACAGTGTATAAAAATATATGCAGTATGGTCAGGTGGAATTTATCCCAGGTATGCAAAGCTATCTCAAAATTTATAACCAATCAATGTAATATATCACATCATCAGAAAAAGAATCACATGATCATATCAATAAATGCAGGAAAAAAATTGACAAATCTAACACCCATTTACGATTTTTAAAATCAATACACTGGGAATAGGGGGAATCTTCTTTAATTTTACAAAGAAAATCTACAAAAAAAAAAATCTACAGCTAACATTAGCCTTAATGGTGAGACTCTAACTTTCCCAATAAGATCAGGAACAGGACAAGAATTTTCTCTCTCATCACCGCTCTTTGACATTGTTTTAATAATCCAAGCTAACGCAATAAGATAAGCAAAAAATTAAAATGTATATAGATTGGGAGAGGAAAAAGTAAACAGTCTTTGTTAGCAGATGACATGGTTATCTGTGTAGAATATTATAAAGAATCAACAAAATCACTGGAGTAACAAATAAGTGATTATAGCAAGGTTGCAGGATATAAGGTTAATATATGCAAGTCATTCACTTTTTTATATAACATCAATGAACAAGTGAAATTTGAAATTTAAATTGCAATACCATTTTCATTAGCAACCCCCACAACTAAGTGCCTTGTTATAAATCTAAGAAAATGTGTTCAAAATATATCTGAAGGAACCTACAAAACTGAAGAAATAAATCAAAGAAAAATAAACAAATAAGTAGATACATATTCCATGTTCATGCACAGGAATACACAATACTGTCAAGATATAAGTTCTTTATATTTTGATCTATAGGTTCAATGCAATTCCAATCAAAATTCTGGCAAATTATATAGTAGCTATTGACAAACTGTTTTGAAGTGTACTTGGAGAGGCAAAAGACCAGAAAAGCCAGCACAATATTGAAGAAGAACAAAGTTGGAGCACTGATACTATTCAAGTCTAAGACTTACTATAAAACTTCAGTTATCAAGGCAGTATGATATTTGGAAAAAAAAATGCACATAGATCAATGGAGCAGAATGGAAAGCCCAAAAATAAACCCATATAAATATTATGAGTGGATTTTTGACAAAGTAGCAAGGGAAGACAATGAAAAAATAACTTTTTCAACAAATGGTGCTGTGGTGCTGTGCCAGAACGACTATCTGTATGAAAGCATAACATAACTATAATAGAAGAGAAAACCTAGATGACCTTGTGTTGGCAATGACTTTCTTTTTCAGCAAGACAGGGTCTCTTCTCTCTCTCTGTCACTCAGGCTGGAGTGCAGTGGCATGATCATAGCTCACTGTAGCCTCCATTTTTTGGCTCAAGTGATCCTCCTGCCTCAGTCACCCAAATAACTGGGACTAAAAGTGTGTTGCACCTTGCCTGGCAATTTTGTTTAGTTTTAAAGAGACAGGGTCTCATTACACTGCCCAGGCTGGTCTCTAACTCGTGGCCTCAAATGTTCCATTCCTCTTGCCTCAGCCTCCTGAGTTGTGGGGATTACAGGCATAAACTACTGCACCCACTGTCAATGATGTTTCAGATACAACATCAAATTCAGAATCCATAAAATATTTTTTGAGACAGAATTTCACTCTGTCATTCATGCTGGAGTGCAGTGGTGCAATCTTGGCTCACTGCAACCTCTGCCTCCTGGGTTCAAGCAATTCTCCCACTTCGGCCTCTCAAGTAGCTAGAATTATAAGCATGCACCACCACACCTGGCTAATTTTTGTATTTTTAGTAGAAACTGGGTTTCACCATGTTGGCCAGGGTGGTCTTGAAATTATAACCTCAAGTGGTCCAGCTGCCTCAGCCTCCCAAAGTGCTGGGATAACAGGCATGAGACATTGCATCTTGCCTTATGAAATAATTGATAAATTGAATTTCAGTAAAATTAAAATTACTGGTTTTGAAAGACACTGTCAGGAGAATGAAAAGAGAAGCCACAGACTAGAATAAAATATGTACAAAAGACATATCTAAACAACTGCTATTCGAAGTGTACAAAGAACTCTTAAAACTCAATAATAAGAAAACTAAAAACCTAATTTTAAAAATGGGCCAAAGACCTTAACAGATTCCCCAACAGAGAATATATACAAATGTCAAATAAGTATATATGATTATATCATATATAATTATGAACAGGCAGATTAAAACAATCATGAGACACCAATACACACCTATTAGGATGGCTAATGTTAAGACAATATCAAAAATGATGGTGAAGATGTGTAGCAACAAGAAATCTCACTCATTGCTGATAGAAATGCAAAATTATATGGCACTTTGGAGAACAGTTTGGTGGTTTCTTACAAAACTAAATATACTCCTACCATATGATCCAGCAATCATGCTTCTTGGTATTTATCCAAAGGAGCTGAAAACTATGTCCACACAAAAACCTACACACAGATGTTCATAGCAACTTTTTTCATAATTGCCAAAATGTAGAATTAATGAAGATATATTTCAGTAAGTGAATAGATAAATTGTGGTACATCTAGACAATAAAATATTATCTATTACTAATAATAAATTCTCAATCCAAGAAAATACATTGAGGAAACTCAAAAATACATTACTAAGTGAAGTAAGTAAATCTGAAAAGCCTACATATTGTATGACTTCAACTATATGACATTGTGGAAATGGCAAAACTATGGAGATAGAAAAAAGTTCAGTGATTATCAGGGGTTAGCAGTAAGTGAGGGATAAATAGGTTGGGCACACAGGAACCTTAAGACCATTAATTTCTTATGTATAATACCATAATGGTGGATACATGTCTTTACAAATTGGCCCAAACCCATAGAATGTACAGCACAATGAATGACCTCTAATATAAACTATGAACTCTGTGTGATAATGCTGTCAATGTAAATTTATCAATAGTAACAAATGTATTACCCTCGTAAAGGATATTGGTAATGTGGGAGGCTATGCATGTGTGGAGGCAAGTGGTATATAGAAAATCTATGGTCTTTCTACTCAATTTTTCTGTGAAACTTAAACATATCTAAAAATAAAATGTGTTTACAAATTACTATTGAAGGTCAACAGTATATTAGAACTTATTGAGTGAGAATCAGTAAACTTGGAGATACGTTGGTAGAGAAAAATAAGTACATAAAAATAAACACACCCTTAGAGAAATGTGGGACAACATTGGGCGTATTAATATACATGTAATGTGAGTACAAGAAAGAGAGGAGAAAAAGGAGCAGAATAAATATTTTAAGAAATGCCTCCTGAAACTTTCAAATTTAATTAAAAATGATGTAGATGTTCAAAAAGTTTAACAAATTCCATATAGGTTAAACACTGAGTAGTCCACTGTAAGACATGTTATAATAAAACAATCGATAGACAAAATTATATATCTATCTTGGAAGGAGAAAGAGAAAAATGGCATTTTACATGCAAGAGAAGCTCAATAAGATTACAGCTGATATATCATCATAAATTATTGCTATAATTTGAATGTTTGTTTTCTCTCCAAATTCATACATTGAAGTCCTAAAGCCCAGGTTGATTGTATTAGGAAGTAGGTGATGAGTAATGAAAATGGATTTCTCATGATTGAGATTAGTGTCCTTATAAGAAAAGACCCCAGAGGCATCCGCAATTACTGAGGTTTGAGTAGGCAGTTTTCCTCTCACAGTGTGAACAAAGCCACCAGGAATTTCAAACTCGGTGGAGCTCACCACAGCTCGGCAAAGCCACTGTAGCCAGATTGCCACTCTACATTCCTCCTCTCTGCGCAGAGCTTCTCTAAAAGAAAAAAAGCAGCCCCATTCAGGGGCTTATAGATAAAACTCCCATCTCCCTGGGACAGAACACCTGGGGGAAGGGGTGGCTGTGGGCACAGCTTCAGTAGACTTAAACATTCTTGCCTGCAAGCTCTGAAGGATCTCACAGCACAGTGCTGCAGCTCTGCTAAGAGACAGACTACCTCCTCAAGTGGGTCCCTCACCCCATGTCCCCTGACTGGGAGATACTTCTCAGCAGGTGTCTACAGACACCTCATACAGGAGAGCTCCAGATGGCATTTGGAGTGTGCCCCTCTGGGACAAAGCTTCCAGAGGAAGGAACAGGCAGCAATGTCTGCTGATCTGCAGATTCCACTGATGATACCCAGGCAAACAGGGTCTGGCATGGAACTCCAACAAACTCCAGCAGACCTGCAGCAGAGGGAACTGACTGTTAGAGGGAAAACTAACAAACAGAAAGAAATAGCATCAACATCAGCAAAAAGGGCATCCACACAGAAAGCTGATCCGAAGGTCACCAACATCAAAGACAAAAGCTAGATAAATCAACGAAGATGAAAAAAAAAAAAAGCAGAAACAGGCTGAAAATTCCAAAACCCAAAATGCCTCTTCTCCTCCAAAGGATCACAACTCCTGGCCAGCAAGAGAACAAAACTGGACAGAGAATGAGTTTGACAAATTGACAGAAGTAGGCTTCAGAATGTGGGTAATAACAAACTCCTCTGAACTAAAGGAGCATGTTCTAACCCAATGCAAGGAAGCTAAGTACTTGAAAAGATGTGAGAGGAATTGCTAACTAGAATAATTAGTTTACAGAAGAACGTAAATGACCTGATGGAGCTGAAAAATATAGCACGAGAACTTCGCAAAGCATACACAAGTATCAATAACCAAATTGATCAAGCAGAAGAAAGGATATCAGAGATTGAAGATCAACTTAATGAAATAAAAGGTGATGACAAGATTAGAGAAAAATGAATGTAAAGGAATGAACAAAGCCTCCAAGAAATATGACACTATGTGGAAAAACCAAACCTATTTTTGTTTGGTGTACATGAAAGTGACGGGGAGAATGGAACCAAGTTGGAAAACACTCTTCAGGATATTATCCAGGGGAATGTCCCCAGCCTAGCAAGACAGGTCAACATTCAAATTCAGGAAATACAGAGAACACCACAAAGATACTCCTCAAGAAGAGCAACCCAAAGACACATAATCATCAGATTCACCAAGGTTGAAATGAAGAAAAAAATGTTAAGGGCAGCCAGAGAGAAAGGGTCGGGTTACCCACAGAGGGAAGCCCATCAGACTAGCAGCAGATCTCTCTGCAGAAATCCTACAAGCCAGAAGAGAATGGGGACAAATATTCAATATTTTTAAAGAAAAGAATTTTCAACCCAGAATTTCATATCCAGCCAAACTAAGCTTCATAAGCAAAGGAGCAATAAAATCCTTTACAAACAAGAAAATGCTGAGCGATTATGTCACCACCAGGCCTGCCTTGCAAGAGTTCCTGAAGGAAGCACTAAAAACAGAAAGGAAAAACCAGTACCAGCCACTGCAAAAACATACCAAATTGTAAAGATCCTCAACAATATGAAGAAACTGCATCAACTAATAGGCAAAACAACCAGCTAGCATCATAATGACAGGATCAAATTCAAACATAACAATATTAACCTTAAATGTAAAAGGGCTAAACACCCCAATTAAAATACACAGACTGGAAAATTGGATACAAAGTCAAGAGTCATCAATGTGCTGTATTCAGGAGACCCATCTCACGTGCCAAGACACACATAAGCTCAAAATAAGGGATGGAGGAAGATTTACCAAGAAAATGGAAACCAAAAAAAAAAAAAAAAAAAAGCAGGAGTTGCAATCCTAGTCTCTGATAAAACAGACTTTAAACCAACAAGCATCAAAAAAAAAAAAAAAAAAAAAAAAAAAAAAAAAAAAGGAGGGCATTACATAATGGTAAAGGAATCAATGCAACAAGAAGAGCTAACTATCCTAAATGTATATGTACCCAATACAGGAGCACCCAGATTCATAAAGGAAGTTCTTAGAGACCTACAAAGAGATTTAGACTCCCACACGATAATAGTGAGAAACTTTAACACCCCACTGTCAATATTAGACAGATCAACAAGACAGAAAATTAATAAGGATATTCAGGACTTGAGCTCGGCTCTGGACCAAGTGGACCTAATAGACATCTACAGAACTCTCCACCCCAAATCAACAGAATATACATTCTTCTCAGCACCACATCACACTTATTCTAAAATGGACCACATAATTGGAAGTAAAACACTCTTCAGCATGGAAATCATTACAAACAGTCTCTTAGACCACAGTGCAATCAAATTAGAACTTCGGGATTAAGAAACATTCAAAACCGCATGACTTCATGGAAACTGAACAACCTGCTTCTGAAGGACTACTGGGTAAACAATGAAATTCATGCAGAAATAAATAAGTTCTTTCAAACCAATGAGAACAAAGACACAATGTACCAGAATCTCTTGGACACAGCTAAAGCAGTGTTTAGAGGGAAATTTATAGCACTAAATACCCACTTCAGAAAGATGGAAAGATCTAAAATTGACACCCTAACATCACAATTAAAAGAACTAGAGAAGCAAGTACAAACAAACTCAAAAGCTAGCAGAAGACAAGAAATAACTAAGAGCAGAACTGGAGGACATAGAGACATGAAAAACCCTTCAAAAAATCAATGAATCCAGGAGCTGGTTTTTTGAAAAGATTAACAAAATAGATAGATCACTAGCCAGACTAAAAAAGAAGAAAAGATAGAAGAATCAAATAGACACAATAAAAAATGATAAAGGGGATATCACCACTGATCTCACAGAAATACAAACTACCATCAGAGAATACTATCAATACCTCTATGCAAATAAACTAGAAAATCTAGAAAAAATGGATAAATTTCTTGACACATACACCCTCACAAGACTAAACCAGAAAGAAGTTGGATCCCTGAATAGATTAATAACTAGTTCTGAAATTGAGGCAGTAATTAATAGCCTACCAGCCAAAAAAAAGCCCAGAAACAGACAAATTCACAGCCAAATTCTACCAGAGGTACAAAGAGAGTCTGGTACCATTCCTTCTGAAACTATTCCAAACAATATAAAAAGAGGGACTCCTCCCTAATTCATTTTATGGGGCTAGCATCATCCTGATACCGAAACCTGGCAGAGACACAAACACACAAAACGAAAATTTCAGGCCGATATCCCTCATGAACATTGATGTGAAAATCCTCAATAAAATACTGGCAAACCGAATCCAGAAGCACGTCAAAAAGCGTATCTATTATGAACAAGTTGGCTTCATCCCTGGAATGCAAGGCTGATTAAACATACACAAATCAATAAACGTAATCCATCACATGAACAGAACCAATGACAAAAACCAAACGATTTTCTAAATAGATGCAAAAAAGACCTTTGATAAAATTCACACCCCTTCATGCTAAAAACTCTCAGTAAACTAGGTACTGATGGGACGTATCTTAAAATAATAATAATATGTCTATTTATGACAAACCCACAGCCAATATCATACTGAATGAGCAAAAGCTGGAAGCATTTCCTTTGAAAACCAGAGCAAGACAAGGATGCCCTCTCTTACCACTCCTATTCAACATAGTATTGGATGTTCTGGCCAGGGCAATCAGGCAAGAGAAAGAAATGAAGGGTATTCAAACAGGAAGAGAGGAAGTCAAATTGTCTCTGTTTGCAGATAACATGATTGTATATTTAGAAAACCCAATTGTCTCAGTTGAAAATCTCC
Source organism: Macaca nemestrina (assembly GCF_043159975.1). Classification (NCBI taxonomy): domain Eukaryota; kingdom Metazoa; phylum Chordata; class Mammalia; order Primates; family Cercopithecidae; genus Macaca; species Macaca nemestrina. The sequence goes on from NC_092145.1 coordinate 33,498,165, forward strand.
TTAAGCTGATAAGCAACTTTAGCAGAGTCTCAGGACACAAAATCAATGTGCAAAAATCACAAGCATTCCTATACAACAATAATGGACAAGCAGAGAGCCAAATCATGAGTGAACTCCCATTCACAATTGCTACAAAGAGAATAAAATACCTAGGAATAAAACTTATAAGGGATGTGAAGGATATCTTCAAGGAGAACTACAAACCACCACTCAAGGAAATAATAGTGGACACAAACAAATGGAAAAACATTCCATGCTCATGGACAGGAAGAATCAATATTGTGAAAACGGCCATACTGCCCAAAGTAATTTATAGATTCTAATGCTACTCCCATCAAGCTACTATGGACTTTCTACACAGAAGTAGAACAAACTACTTTAAATTTCATATGGAACCAAAAAAGAACTCTTATAGCCAAGACAATTCTAAGCAAAAAGAACAAAGCTGGAGGCATCATGCTACCTGACCTCATACTATACTACAATTCTACAGTAAAAAAACCAGCATGATACTGGTACCAAAACAGATATACAGACCAATGGAACAGAACAGAAGCCTCAAAAATAATGTTACACATCTACAACCATCTGATCCTTGACAAACCTGACAAAAACAAGCAATGGGGAAAGGATTCCCTATTTAATAAATGGTGTTGGGAAAACTGGCTAGCTATATGTAGGAAGCTGAAACTGGACCCCTTCCTTATACCCTATTCAAAAATTAACTCAAGATGGATTAAAGACTTAAACATAAGACCTAAAACCATAAAAACCCTGGAAGAAAACCTAGACAATGCCATTAAGGACATAGGCATGGGCAAAGACTTTATGACTAAAACACCAAAAGCAATGGCAACAAAAGCCAAAATTGACAAATGAGATCTAATTAACAAGCTTCTGCACAGCAAAAGAAACTATCATCAGAGTGGACAGGCAACCTAGAGAATGGGAGAAAATTTTTGCAATCTATCCATCTGACCAAGGGCTAATATCCAGAATCTACAAAGAACATAAATTTACCAGCAAAAAACTGACAACCTCATCCAAAAGTGGAAAAGGATATAAACAGACACTTCTCAAAAGAAGACATTATGTGGCTCATCATCACTGGTCCTCAGATAAATGCAAATCAAAACCATAATGAGATACCATCTCATGTCAGTTAGAATGGCAATCAAAAAGTCAGGAAACAACAGATGCTGGAGAGGAAGTGGAGAAATAGAAACGATTACACTGTTTGTGGGAGTGTAAATTAGTTCAACCTTGTGGAAGACACTGTGGCGATTCCTCAAGGATCTGGAACCAGAAATATCATTTGACCTAGCAATTCCATTACTGGGTGTATATCCAAAGCATTATAAATCATTCTACTATAAAGAAACATGCACATGTATGTTTATTGCAGCACTCTTCACAATAGCAAAGACTTGGAACCAACCCAAATACCCATCAATTATAGACTGGATAAAGAAAATGTGGCACATATACACCATGGAGTACTATGCAGCCATAAAAAAGGATGAGTTCATGTCCTTTGCAGGGACATGGATGAAGCTGGAAGCAACCATTCTCAGCAAAGTAACACAGGGAAAGAAAACCAAACACTACATGTTCTCACTCACAAGTGGCAGTTGAACAATGAGAACACATGGACATAGGGAGGGGAACATCAAACACCGGGGCCTGTTAGTGGGTGGGAGCTAGGGGAGGGATAACATTAGAGGAAATACCCTAATGTAGATGACAGGTTGATGGGTGCACCAAACCACCATGGCACGTGTGTGTATACCTGTGTAACAAACCTGCATGTTCTGTACATGTATCCCAGAAGTTAAACAAACACACAAACAAACCCTGAGGGATAGCTTGTCCTATCATGTGAGTAGGCAGTGAAATGGTACCATCTACGGAGAAGCAGGCCCTAACTAGACACTGAGTCTGATGATGTTTTAATCTTATATTTCCTAGTATTCAGAGCTGTGAGAAATAAATTTTTGTCATGTATAAGCCGCTTAGTTTATGGCATTTTGTTTTAGCAACCAAAACATCTAAGATAACAACGGAGTTCAGAAAGAAGTGGGATTAGCTAGTCAATGTGATAGAAAAAAAAAAGAAACTATATCAACTTAGAAACTTAAAATCCAGCAAAACTGGCTTTTAAAAGTGAAGGTAAGATAAACAAAAATTGAGAGAGTATATTGCTGGCCAGCCCATACTAGCAAGCAAATCATAACAATGAAATTTTCAGGCTGAAAGGAAGTGATACGACTCAACTACTTAAATCTACACGGAAAAAAAACCAGTATCATTATAGAGAATTATGTAGAAAATACAAAAGACAGTAAAATTGCATATTTATTTTATTCTCTTAAAGTAATTTAAAGACAATTGTATAGAACAATCTTAATCTAATTGTATTGTTGATGCTATAACATATAACAATGCTACATAAAGAAGTATTTTGACAATAACAGCATTAAGGAGGCAGGTAAGACCAAAACTATATTGGAGTAAGAAAATAACACTTGATGGTAATGTGAATCCAGAAATGGTAAATAAAAACATTAATGTAAGAAATCTATAAGTATATATTTGCTTTATTTTTATAACATTAAAATATGTAAAATTATATTAAGAAATAATTATAACAATATGTTATATATTGTACATTATTATATTATATATACTATGATATAAGGGTGATCTGTGTCATTGTTTTTTTTTTGTTTGTTTGTTTGTGTTTTTTTTGAGATGGAGTCTCGCTGTGTCTCCCAGGCTGGAGTGCAGTGGCGTGATCTCGGCTCACTGCAAGCTCCGCCTCCCAGGTTCATGCCATTCTCCCGCCTCAGCCTCCCAAGTAGCTGGGACTACAGGCGCCCGCCACCACGCCCGGCTAATTTTTTGTATTTTTAGTAGAGACGGGCTTTCACCGTGTTAGCCAGGATGGTCTCGATCTCCTGACCTCGTGATCCGCCTGCCTCGGCCTCCCAAAGTGCTGGGATTACAGGCTTGAGCCACCACGCCTGGCCTGTGTCATTGTTATATTATTGTAATATAAAAACAATAATTTGTGTTATTATATTATAATTAAATTAGAGATAATGTATTATATAAAATAAATATAATATATAATATACATCATGTATATTACATGTATGTATTTATGATATACATAATACGTATATTATATATTTTTGTATAAATAGTATATTACATATACTATTAGTATATACTATATAATATATGTTATATATTATGTAGAATAATATATTAATAGAATATGTTACTATATTAAATATTTCATATTCATATATATCTCAACATTAAAAGTGGAAGAAGGAAGTATGGTTATATAAGAATTATGTTCTAATATCTTACAGAAATTAAGTAAATACAAATCTGAAAGTGATTCTGAAAAATTGAGATGAACACTGTAAGCCTTAGAACCACTGTGACTCAAAAATATACTATAAAAATTACTAAAGTCATAACAATGCTATCCTAAAGACTATTAACTTACTACAAAAGTGAAGTAATATAAGAGGTAAATGAGAAACAGGCAGAAAAAAAGATTAGATATTTAGAATACAAAGAGTAAAATGGCATAAATAAGTCCATCTATATCGATAACATTGAATATAATGGATTAAACAATCTAATCAAAAAATAGATTATCAGTCTGGATAAGATAGCAAAATCCAACTATATGCAATCTACAGAAGACACTATGTAGATTTAAAGACACGAGCATATTGAAAGTAACAAACAAAAAAAATGGAAGTGTTAAACCATGCAAACAGTAACCATAACAGAGCTGGAATGGCTATGTTCACATGAAAAAGTATATACTTAAAAAACAAAATATATTACTAGAGATAAAGAGGACATGTTAAAATAATAAAAGGTCATTCCATCAGGAAGATATAACAGTAAATAAACATTTGCGAATCTAAAAACAGAGCCCCAAAATGCAAGTAACAAAAACGGACAAAATTGAAAGGAGAAATGGACAGTTACAATAATATATAATACTTCAATACCCCACTTTAAATAATGGATAGAAAATCTACACGGAAGACCAATGAGAAAATAGAGGGCTTGAATAATGCTATAGACATAATAGCATTATTATGTCTATATATAGACATAATAGCATTGATAGTCATCTATAGAACAATCCATCTAACAAAAGCAGAATAGACATTCTTCTCAAGTGCACATGGAACAGTCTTCAAATAGACCACATTCTTGGTTATAAAACAAGTTTAGAGGGGCGGAGCAAGATGGCCGAATAGGAACAGCTCCAGTCTCCAGCTCCCAGTGACAGTGACACAGAAGACAGGTGATTTCTGCATTATCAACTGAGGTACTAGGTTCATCTCACTGGGGAGTGCCGGACAATGGGTGTTGATCAGCTGTTGCAGCCCGACCAGCCAGAGCTGAAGCAGGGCGAGGCATCGCCTCACCTGGGAAGCGCAAGGGGGAAGGGAATCCCTTTTCCTAGCCAGGGGAACTGAGACAGACACCACCTGGAAAATCGGGTAACTTCCATCCCAATACTGCGCTTCAAGCAAACAGGCACACCAGGAGATTATGTCCCACACCTGGCCGGGAGGGTCCAATGCCCACGGAGCCTTCCTCATTGTTAGCACAGCAGACTGCGACCTAGGCAAGGCAGCAGCTAGGCTGGGGGAGGGGCGCCAGCCATTGCTGAGGCTTAAGTAGGTAAACAAAGCCTTGGGAAGATCCAACTGGGTGGAGCTCACAGCAGCTCAAGGAGGCCTGCCAATCTCTGTAGACTCTACCTCTGGGGACAGGGCACAGCTAAACAACAACAACAACAACAACAAAGAAAAAAAGAAAAACAAAGCAGCAGAAACCTCTGCAGACACAAGCGACTCTGTCTGACAGCTTTGAAGAGAGCAGTGGATCTCCCAACACAGAGGTTGAGATCTGAGAACGGACAGACTGCCTGCTCAAGTGGGTCCCTGACCCCTGAGTAGCCTAACTGGGGACATCCTCCACTAGGGGCAGACCAACACCCGACACCTCACAGGGTGGAGTACACCCTTGAGAGGAAGCTTCCAAAGCAAGAATCAGACAGGTACACTCGCTGTTCAGCAGTATTCTATCTTCTGCAGGCTCTGCTGCTGATACCCAGGCAAACAGCGTCTGGAGTGGACCTCAAGCAATCTCCAACAGACCTAGAGCTGAGGGTCCTGACTGTTAGAAGGAAAACTATCAAACAGGAAGGACACCTACACCAAAACCCCATCAGTACATCACCATCATCAAAGACCAGAGGCAGATAAAACAACAAAGATGGGGAAAAAGCAGGGCAGAAAAGCTGGAAATTCAAAAAATAAGAGTGCATCTCCCCCTCCAAAGGAACGCAGCCCATTGCCAGCAACGGATCAAAGCTTGACAGAGAATGACTTTGACGAGATGAGAGAAGAAGGCTTCAGTCCATCAAACTTCTCAGAGCTAAAGGAGGAATTACGTACCCAGCGCAAAGAAACCAAAAATCTTGAAAAAAGAGTGGAAGAATTGATAACCAGAATAATTAATGCAGAGAAGGTCCTAAACGAAATGAAAGAGATGAAAACCATGACATGAGAAATACGTGACAAAGGCACTGCACAAGCTTCAGTAACCGACTCGATCAACTGGAAGAAAGAGTATCAGCGATAGAGGATCAAATGAATGAAATGAAGCGAGAAGAAAAATCTAAAGAAAAAAGAAGAAAAACAAATGAACAAAGCCTGCAAGAAGTATGGGATTATGTAAAAAGACCAAATCTACGTCTGATTGGGGTGCCTGAAAGTGAGGGGGAAAATGGAACCAAGTTGGAAAACACTCTTCAGGATATCATCCAGGAGAACTTCCCCAACCTAGTAGGGCAGGCCAACATTCAAATTCAGGAAATACAGAGAACGCCACAAAGATACTCCTCGAGAAGAACAACTCCAAGACACATAATTGCCAGATTCACCAAAGGTGAAATGAAGGAAAAAATCTTAAGGGCAGCCAGAGAGAAAGGCCGGGTTACCCACAAAGGGAAGCCCATCAGACTAACAGCAGATCTCTCGGCAGAAACTCTACAAGCCAGAAGAGAGTGGGGGCCAATATTCAACATTCTTGAAGAAAAGAATTTTAAACCCAGAATTTCATATCCAGCCAAACTAAGTTTCATAAGTGAAGGAGAAATAAAATCCTTTACAGATAAACAAATGCTTAGAGATTTTGTCACCACTAGGCCTGCCTTACAAGAGACCCTGAAGGAAGCACTCAACATGGAAAGGAACAACCGGTACCAGCCATTGCAAAAACATGCCAAAATGTAAAGACCATTTAGGCTAGGAAGAAACTGCATCAACTAACGAGCAAAATAACCAGTTAATATCATAATGGCAGGATCAAGTTCACACATAACAATCTTAACCTTAAATGTAAATGGACTAAATGCTCCAATTAAAAGACACAGACTGGCAAACTGGATAAAGAGTCAAGACCCATCAGTCTGCTGTATTCAGGAGACCCATCTCACATGCAGAGATATAGGCTCAAAATAAAGGGATGGAGGAAGATCTACCGAGCAAATGGAGAACAAAAAGAAGCAGGAGTTGCAATACTAGTCTCTGATAAAACAGACTTTAAACCATCAAAGATCAAAAGAAACAAAGAAGGCCATTACATAATGGTAAAGGGATCAATTCAACAGGAAGAGCTAACTATCCTAAATATATATGCACCCAATACAGGAGCACCCAGATTCATAAAGCAAGTCCTTAGAGACTTACAAAGAGACTTAGACTCCCATACAATAATAATGGGAGACTTCAACACACCACTGTCAACATTAGACAGATCAACAAGACAGAGAGTTAACAAGGATATCCAGGAATTGAACTCATCTCTGCAGCAGGCAGACCTAATAGACATCTACAGAACTCTCCACCCCAAGTCAACAGAATATGCATTCTTCTCAGCACCACATCGCACTTATTCCAAAATTGACCACATAATTGGAAGTAAAGCACTCCTCAGCAAATGTACAAGAAGAGAAATTATAACAAACTGTCTCTCAGACCACAGTGCAATCAAACTAGAACTCAGGACTAAGAAACTCAATCAAAACTGCTCAACTACATGGAAACTGAATAACCTGCTCCTGAGTGACTACTGGGTACACAAGGAAATGAAGGCAGAAATAAAGATGTTCTTTGAAACCAATGAGAACAAAGGTACAACATACCAGAATCTCTGGGACACATTTAAAGCAGTGTGTAGAGGGAAATTTCTAGCACTAAATGCCCACAAGAGAAAGCTGGAAAGATCTAAAATTGACACTCTAACATCACAATTAAAAGAACTAGAGAAGCAAGAGCAAACACATTCAAAAGCTAGCAGAAGGCAAGAAATAACTAAGATCAGAGCAGAACTGAAGGAGATAGAGACACAAAAAACCCTCCAAAAAATCAATGAATCCAGGAGTTGGTTTTTTGAAAAGATCAACAAAATTGATAGACTGCTAGCAAGACTAATAAAGAAGAAAAGAGAGAAGAATCAAATAGACGCAACAAAAAATGATAAAGGGGATATCACCACCGACCCCACAGAAATACTAACTACCATCAGAGAATACTATAAACACCTCTATGCAAATAAACTAGAGAATCTAGAAGAAATGGATAATTTCCTGGACACGTACACTCTTCCAAGACTAAACCAGGAAGAAGCTGATTCCCTGAATAGACCTATAGCAGGCTCTGAAATTGAGGCAATAATTAATAGCATACCACGAAAAAAAGTCCAGGACCAGATGGATTCACAGCTGAATTCGACCAGTGGTACAAGGAGGAGCTGGTACCATTCCTTCTGAAACTATTCCAATCAATAGAAAAAGAGGGAATCCTCCCTAACTCATTTTATGAGGCCAACAACATCCTGATATCAAAGCCTGGCAGACACAACAAAAAAAGAGAATTTTAGACCAATATCCCTGATGAACATCGATGCAAAAATCCTCAATAAAATACTGGCAAACCGGATCCAGCAGCACATCAAAAAGCTTATCCACCATGATCAAGTTGGCTTCATCCCTGGGATGCCAGGCTGGTTCAACATATGCAAATCAATAAACGTAATCCAACATACAAACAGAACCAAAGACAAAAACCACATGATTATCTCAATAGATGCAGAAAAGGCTTTTGACAAAATTCAACAGTCCTTCATGCTAAAAACGCTGAATAAATTTGGTATTGATGGAACATATCTCAAAATAATAAGAGCTATTTATGACAAACCCACAGCCAATATCATACTGAATGGGCAAAAACTGGAAAAATTCTCTTCGAAAACTGGCACAAGACATGGATGCCCTCTCTCACCACTCCTATTCAACATAGTGTTGGAAGTTCTGGCTACGGCAATCAGGCAAGAGAAAGAAATCAAGGGTATTCAGTTAGGAAAAGAAGAAGTCAAATTGTCCCTGTTTGCAGATGACATGATTGTATATTTAGAAAACCCCATTGTCTCAGCCCAAAATCTCCTTAAGCTGATAAGCAACTTCAGCAAAGTCTCAGGATACAAAATTAATGTGCAAAAATCACAAGCATTCTTATACACCAGTAACAGACAAACAGAGAGCCAAATCAGGAATGAACTTCCATTCACAATTGCTTCAAAGAGAATAAAATACCTAGGAATCCAACTTACAAGGGATGTAAAGGACCTCTTCAAGGAGAACTACAAACCACTGCTCAGTGAAATAAAAGAGGACACAAACAAATGGAAGAACATACCATGCTCATGGATAGGAAGAAGCAATATCTTGAAAATGGCCATACTGCCCAAGGTAATTTATAGGTTCAATGCCATCCTCATGAAGCTGCCAATGAGTTTCTTCAAAGAATTGGAAAAAACTGCTTTAAAGTTCATATGGAACCAAAAAAGAGCCCGCATCCCCAAGACAATCCTAAGTCAAAAGAACAAAGCTGGAGGCATCACACTACCTAACTTCAAACTATACTACAAGGCTACAGTAACCAAAAGAGCGTGGTACTGGTACCAAAACAGAGATATAGACCAATGTAACACAACAGAGCCCTCAGAAATAATACCACACATCTACAGCCATCTGATCTTTGATAAACCTGAGAAAAACAAGAAATGGGGAAAGGATTCCCTATTTAATAAATGGTGCTGGGAAAATTGGCTAGCCATAAGTAGAAAGCTGAAACTGGATCCTTTCCTTACTCCTTTTAAGAAAATTAATTCAAGATGGATTAGAGACATAAATGTTAGACCTAATACCATAAAAACCCTAGAAGAAAACCTAGGTAATATCATTCAGGACATAGGCATGGGCAAAGACTTCATGTCTAAAACACCAAAAGCAAAGGCAACAAAAGCCAAAATTGACAAATGGGATCTAATTAAACTAAAGAGCTTCTGCACAGCAAAAGAAACTACCATCAGAGTGAACAGGCAACCTACAGAATGGGAGAACATTTTTGCAATCTACTCATCTGACAAAGGGCTAATATCCAGAACCTACAAAGAACTCAAACAAATTTACAAGAAAAAAACAAACAACCTCATCAAAAAGTGGGCAAAGGATATGAACAGACATTTCTCAAAAGAAGACATTCATACAGCCAACAGACACATGAAAAAATGCTCATCATCACTGGCCATCAGAGAAATGCAAATCAAAACCACAATGAGATACCATCTCACACCAGTTAGAATGGCAATCATTAAAAAGTCAGGAAACAACAGGTGCTGGAGAGGATGTGGAGAAATAGGAACACTTTTACACTGTTGGTGGGATTGTAAACTAGTTCAACCATTATGGAAAACAGTATGGCGATTCCTCAAGGATCTAGAACTGGAAGTACCATATGACCCAGCCATCCCATTACTGGGTATATACCCAAAGGATTATAAATCATACTGCTATAAAGACACATGCACACGTATGTTTATTGTGGCACTATTCACAATAGCAAAGACTTGGAATCAACCCAAATGTCCATCAGTGACAGACTGGATTAAGAAAATGTGGCACATATACACCATGGAGTACTATGCAGCCATAAAAAGGATGAGTTTATGTCCTTTGTAGTGACATGGATGCAGCTGGAAACCTTCATTCTCAGCAAACTATCTCAAGAACAGAAAACCAAACACCGCATGTTCTCACTCATAGGTGGGAATTGAACAATGAGATCACTTGGACTCTGGAAGGGGAACATCACACACCGGGGCCTATCATGGGGAGGGTGTATGGGGGAGGGATTGCATTGGGAGTTATACCTGATGTAAATGACGAGTTGATGGGTGCTGACGAGTTGATGGGTGCAGCACACCAACATGGCACAAGTATACATATGTAACAAACCTGCACGTTATGCACATGTACCCTAGAACTTAAATCATAAAAAAAAGTAAAAAAAAAAAGAAAAAAAAGTTTAAATAAATTAAAAAGAATTGATGTATTTTAATGTATATTCTCCAATTACAATGAAATGAAAATTCATAATATAAAAATATTTGGCAAATACTTGGAAATTAAACAAGAAACTTCCAATTAACTCAAAAGAGAAATCACAAGGGAAATTTAATAATACTTTTAGATGAATGAAAAAATAACACACCAACACTTATGGGTTGCAGCTAAATAAATAATTATAATTTTTTACTGACAATGTCTCTATTCAAAAAGAAGGAATTGGCTTGCATCAATACTCTAATCTTTCACTTTCAGAAACTAAAAATAAAAGTGGATTTTCACCAACACATGTAAAAGGAAAGGAAGAGCGAAGAATAGAACTGCCATTAATTAAATATAGAATTAGGAAAAAGCGATAGAGGAAAATTAACAACCACAAAGTTGGTCCTTTCAAAAAAATTAACAAAATTTTCAAATTTTAGCAAGACTAATAACAAAAGAAAACTCGATAGAATTCAGAAGTAGAAGCCTGTCCTATACTTCGGACCAACTGTCTGCAAATTGGGGTTTCCACGAACCCCCACCTTGGGTACAATTTGCTGAAGTGACTCGCAGAGCTCAAGGAAGTACTTTACTTATATTTGCCCATTTATTATAAAGGATATTACAAAGGATACAGAGGAATAACCAGATGGAAGAGATGCATAGGGCCTCTTCAATGTACGGTAAAATGGGTGTGGCACCCTCTAGAAACCTCCAAGTGTTTAGTAATCCAGAAGCTCATCTGAACCCTGTCCTTGTAGATTTTTATGGAGCCTTCATTACATAGGCATGTTTGTTTACATCACTGTTGATTAACTCAATGTTCAGGCCCTCTCACCTCTCTAGCTTGGGGAGGGGCTAAAAGTCCCAGACCTCGAAATATACCCTAGCCTTTCTGGCTGCCAGCCCCAAGTTCTGAGACCATCTAAAGGCCACTAGTCATAGGTCATCTCATTAGCATACAAAGGAAACTCATCACTCCTGAGATCCCAAGAGTTTTAGGAACTATATATCAGGAAACTTGAATAAATACTAAATATATATTTCACAATATTATAGTCTGCCCCCAGTCCTCAAACATAAATCTCTTACAGCAAAGGAATCATATAGGTCAAAAGATATCACCATCTTACTAGAATTTTATTTATTCATTGATGATTAGTCCAGTGCATCTTCATATTGTATGAAAATGTCTCCCAGGTGAGACCACTCAAGTTTACAGGTTTCCGTTTGATTTTGCCAAGTTTCAAAGACAGGAGTGGTCTTGGCGAACATATTACTTCACCCTTTCAGGCATCTGGTATTATTGAGCTAAGAGGTAATATTATTCTCTTGCTCTGAGCCTCATTACATAATCAATTTATTCATTCCTTTACTCTCAGCTACTATTCCTACTACCCATTAATACCCAAACTTTTTCACAATTGGAAGGGACGTTAAGATCTGCCACTATCCTGATTTAGATCGCAGACAGCAATACCAGTCTAGCAAGTAACTTCCTATCAGTCCACTTTCATTTACATAGGGTACAGTTACATGGGTGCAGAACTAGTGAGCCATTTTTTTTTTTTACCAGACAATATAGCTGTGTTTACCCTTAGCCCCAGATGAGATGAAGGTACAGCCCACCCCCTGAGTGATAAGCTGTCCCTGGTTGCTGGGAAGGCTCAATTCTGGATAGTCCTATCCCACATTGGGAAGAAAGGGGAGACATTTCAGTGAGGAACTTTAGCTGCACCCAAAAGCCAAATTGGGAATGCATCATAGAGTGTCAAAAGTGAGACCTCAGTCAAATTATTGATTTACAGAGCTGCTGTTGCTTGTTGAATTATGTCTAGTCTTTGAAATATGATTTTAAGTTATTTGAAAGAAGTAAGATGATGAGAGATGCATAGCATAATCATTTGAATAGTAGAAATACAATGCACATAAGTATTATAAAAAGAAAACTTGTATGCCAGAACAAAAACAAAAAGACCTTTTTTCATTTTCAGTATGGAGCCAACTTAAAACATCAAGAAGAAAATTAAATCCAGATTCTTCTTTAAAGGCTTGTTGTAACCAAGGGGCCGCTATTCTCATTTTTTTCTAGATGAGTTTCTACTTCATGAGAACTATTTATATATGCAACAAAAGATGTGTGCCACCATATATATAGTATTTTGCTCAGCTAATATATAACCTAAAGCAATGGGGTTTTTTAGTATAACCTTAGCCAAAAATCAATAGCTTTTTGTTAAACTGGGGTAGAAGCGGTTTTATTGGCAATATTTCCTAAAGTTATAGAAAGATTTCTAATCATGTTTTCATGGAATATGACATCTTGCTATGGCAAAAGCATTTTCTCAATGAAATGCATTAACCTATCTTCTTGATGTCCAGGCATGTAATTGTAAATGTCCTCAAAATAGAATTTCTGTTTAAACTAGATCACTGGTTACACCTGGAGAAAAGTTTGAGGAAACTATTCCAGTGTTAGTTTTCTTCAGAGCTTTATACAAATAGAGGATGATCAAATGTTCTAAGAAATATTGCCCTTCAGTTTGGCAGAACAGGGATTGGTCAACAATATCTGATATGGTTCTTTCTAATGGGTTTGGAGGAAATCTTATATTCAATGACATTTCCAACAAACAAAATATTCAGGTTGGAGGCCATAATCTTTGACGTCTTTGTCTCCCAGGAGCTCATTGTTAAAAGAATCTTTAATTTAGATTTTTAGTGAAGTTTTATAAGGCCTTGGGAATAATGATGAATGTTGCCTTTAAGGAGAACTGATTTGTAGGCTCCCTCATCTTGGCACATGGACCTTTCTGCTTATTATTTTAAAAGAAGAAAGTTGATGTTTTCCAAGTGAGGTAGAGCAGAAGTTAAGCAATACTAGTGGAAGAGCCTTAGGCTAGAGAAGGTTAAACATTTCTGTAAGTTTTTCCAATTGATTATTTTATTTTATTTTTCCATAAATTATTGGGATACAGGTGGTATTTGGTTACATGAGTAAGTTCTTTAGTGGAGATTTGTGAGATCCTGGTACACCCATCACCCAAGCAGTATACACTGCACCATATGTGTTGTCTTTTATCCCTTTCCCCCATCCTACTCTTCCCCCCACAAGTCCCCAAACTGTCTTTTATCCCTTACTCCCTTCCCACTCTTCCCACCAAGCCCCCAAAGTCCACTGTATCATTCTTATGCCTTTGCATCGTCATAGCTTAGCTCTCACATATCAGTGAGAACATATGATGTTTAGTATTCCATTCCTGAGTTACTTCACTTAGAATAATAGTCTCTAATCTCATCCAGGTCATTGGAAATGCTGTTAGTTCATTCCTTTTTATGGCTGAGTAGTATTCTATCACATACACACACACACACACACACACACACACACACACACACACACACCACTTTCTTTATCCACTCGTTGATCGATAGGCATTTGGGTTGGTTCCACGATTTTGCTATTGTGAATTGTGCTACTATAAACATGCGTGTGCAAGTATCTTTTGTGAATAATGACTTCTTTTTCTCTGGGTAAATACCCAGTAGTGGGATGCTGGATCAAATGGTAGTTCTACTTTTAGTTCTTTATGGAATCTCCACGCTATTTCCCATAGCAGCTATACTAGTTTACATTCCCACCAGCAGTGTAGAAGTGCTCACTGACTGCTGCATCCATGCCAACATCCACTGTGTTTTGATTCTTTGATTATGCCCATTCTTGCAGGAGTAAGGTGGTATCGCATTGTGGTTTCCATTTGCATTTCCCTGATCATTAGTGTTGTTCGGTATTTGTTCATATGTTTGTTGTCCATTTGTATATCTTCTTTTGAGAATTGTCTATTCATGTCCTTAGCTCACTTTTTAATGGGATTGATTTTTTTCTTACTGATTTGTATGAGTTACTTGTAGATTCTGGATATTAGTCCTTTGTCAGTTGTATATATCGTGAAGATTTTCTCCTACTCTGTGGGTTGTCTGTTTACTCTGCTGACTGCTCCTTTTGCCATGCAAAGGTTCTTTAGTTTAATTAGGTCCCAGCTATTTGTCTTTGTTTTTATTGCATTTGCTTTTGAGTTCTTTTTTTTTTTTTTTTTTTTTTTGAGACAGAGTCTCGCCCTGTTGCCCAGGCTGGAGTACAGTGGCACAATCTCGGCTCACTGCAAGCTCCGCCTCCCGGGTTCCTGCCATACTCCGGCCTCAGCCTCCCGAGTAGCTGGGACTACAGGAGCCCGCCACCACACCCAGCTAATTTTTTGTATTTTTAGTAGAGACTGGGTTTCACTGTGTTAGCCAGGATGGTCTCGATCTCCTGACCTCATGATCTGCCTGCCTCAGCCTCCCAAAGTGCTGGGATTACAGGCATGAGCCACCGCACCCGGCCTACTTTTGAGTTCTTGGTCATGAAATCCTTGCTTAAGCCAATGTCTAGAAGGGTTTTCCCACTGCTTTCTTCTAGAATTTTTACATTTTCAGGTCTTAAGTTTAAGTCCTTAATCCATTTTGAGTTAATTATTATATAAGGAGATAGATGAGGACCCAGTTTCATTCTCCTACATGTTGCTAGCCAATTATTCCAGCACCATTTGTTGAAAAGGGTGTCTTTTCCTCACTATATGTTTTTGTTTTCTTTGTAGAAGATCAGTTGGCTGTAAATATTTGGGTTTATTTCTGGGTTCTCTATTCTGTTCCATTGGCCTATGTGCCTATGTTTATACAAATCCCATGCTGTTTTCATGACTGTGGCTTTATAGTATAGTTTGAAATCAGGTAATGTGATGCCTCCAGAAGTGACATACCTTAATGTAAAACAAGTCATCTATGACAAACCCACAGCCAACATAATACTGAATGGGGAAAAGTTGAAAGCATTCCCCCTGAGAATGAGAACAAGACAAGGAAGTTCACTCTCACCACTCCTCTTCAACATAGTACTGGAAGTCTTAGCCAGAGCAATCAGACAAGAGAAAGAGATAAAGGGCATCAAAATCCATATAGAGGAAGTCAAACTGTTCCTGTTTACAGACGATATGATCGTTTAACATGAAAACCCTAGGGACTCCTCCAGAAGGCTCCTAGAACTGAGAAAATAATTCAGCAAAGTTTATGGATACAAGATTCATGTACACAAATCAGTAGCTCTTTTATACACCAACGGTGACAACAGGTAGAGAATCAAATCAAGAACCAATTAATTTTTTAATCCCATTTGTATGTTCTTTCAATACAGAAGACTGAGGGTGGTATGCACAATGAAAATGTTGAAAATATTGGTTGTATGTTTTAAGTGGACTGAATTATCTGACATGTGAAATGGGTTGCTTGGTTGCTGTGAAGCTCAGAAGAAACTCCACAAGGAATAGGACAAGAGTTAAAATGGCCGTGGTTAAAGATGCAATTGATAAATTCTAATTTGAAGCTAACAGGTATTTATCAGAAATAAAAAGACAAGTCCGAATTACAATCAGCGGAAAGCAGCTGCAATTTTAAAAGCATGCTATTTAATTTCACGTCAAAAGAAGTGAAACCATCAGTGCTAGACTGCCAATACCTGGACCTCCTGCTGTGAGACAGGTGGAGAAGGCAGAAATTATCTGTAGAGTTATTTGCCTGACCATGACCCAAACATTCTGTCCTGAAGCAGAGGCATAGAAGGCAGTTTTCTTTTTTTTTCCTGAAACTTGAATCTCCTCCTTGTAGACAGAGATGGAAATCTCCATTCTAGAAAGGGAGGGTTGAAAAGGACAGTTCAAGCAAAGTATAGACATAACCAAAGAGGAGGAAGGTCCAAATTCAAAAGAAATCACCCTTTACACTCAGTGTCATCAGAGCTGAAAGAACTAAAGGGGTTCTGGTCAACCAGGCATTGAGTCTGGGAGGAGTATCAAATGGCTGAAAGGGGATTCACTCTAAAACCTGTTCACAGTCCCAGAAAGATTGACCTAAAGGAAGAAACTGAGGCACAAAATATTTTAAACTGTTTACTTGTGTCAAGATAAGGACAGCTGTCCAGAAGACTAAGACCCAAGTACCCTTGGATATAAGCTCTGATCAGCCTTTATTTATCAGCAGATTTTAAAGGCAAAAAGGGGGACCAGGAGTGCGATGATACAAAGATATCTGTCAGAAATTCCCATTGATTTACATAAATAACATTGGTTACTAATTGACTATACATTGTTGAACTATGGGGTGCAAGTTACAGTGGCCAGCATGCAGCATTATTGGGTTAATTTTTAGCTACTGGTGGCAGCAATTAATCTAGAGTTCACATAGCAAACAGATTCAATAGATGATTACTTAAGGTGGGAAAGTGGGATGTGACTGCTATTTCATTTTCATTCACCTCTGGGTCTGATAATTTAGAGGAGATGCACATTTCTTGCCTGAAATTGTTTATTTTCTTTTTCACCGTTCCACATCTTTATCGAACTTATTCTGGAGAGAATATCTCTCTTCCATTGTTGGTGTTTCTTGGTCTGAGGAAATGTGACTTGTCCATTCAAAGTGGTGCAATATCTTCTGGTCCTTCTGTAGCACTTTGAGCAGTTGCATTTTCCACCAAATAAATAAAGCCTTGTCCAGGGTTGGTGTCTATCCCTGTCAAGACCCATTTGTAACCTCCCAGGATTACCAGCATAAGTCTCACTCAATAGCTATGTTTAGGGTCTTTGCTCCAGGGAATCTATGCCACATCCATCTGCAGGCTTTCTCTTCTTTGCTGTGAGAAAAAAACAGTTGCCCAGGCTGGAGTGCAATGATGCAATCTCAGCTCACTGCAATCTCTGCTTCCCTGGCTCAAGTAATTCTCCTACCTCAGTCTCACGAATAGCTGGATTTATAGGCATGAGCCACCATCCCCAGCTAATTTTTTTTTTTTTTTTTTTTTTTTTTGGGATAGATACTGAGTTTCACCATCTTGGCCAGGCTGGTCTCGAACCCCTGACCTCAGGTGACCTACCCACCTCAGCCTCCCAAAGTGTTGCGATTACAGGTGTGAGCCACCATGCCTGGCCATGAAACAGTTCTTATTGGCATTATGTGCCTGAGAAGGTGCAAAAGGAATATATCTAGATTCAGGCCATCTCGACATTGCTGCAGCTCTTCCATATCCACTCACCATATAAACTACCATGGCCACCTTAGGTGAACACACATGGGTATCTGCTTGTTGATTGCAATCACCTTCAGAACCTGAAGTTCTTCTGATGGGCATCAGCCTGTTCTATTCTAATGCACCTCCCAAACTTCCATAGAGCCATGGCCCATTAGGAAATCCCCTTTAATGTGGTAGGTTTCCATTGTTCTCCAGCCTGACCATGTAGCCTGGTCATTGATCTCTGCCCATGAATCAGTAAAAACCCAAACATAGGTGCTTTTACCACTCTTCAATACTTCCATCATTGCTAGGAAGACATCATACAGTCTAGCACACTGAATTTATTTGTTTGTACTTTCTTCAATCAGTGACATCCTTCCAAAAGGATGATGTTTCTTTTCACCTTGGAACCATGATCTACAAACCAAGAATCTCATTGTCAGTCAGTTGATAGCCGTTTATATGGCACTGTCCAAGTGTTGATAGAATCCAAGAGCTCCTCGCATAGTTCCAGATTCAGCACTTGTGGAAAAGAGGCTTCCTGGTTGTATCTTCTCCTTGAACTTCCCAGGTAGCGTGATTTTGTATAAACCTTTTGCATTTTCTAGTCCAAAGTTCCAGTGGCCATTGGGAGGAGCTTGCAAGTTTTTGCCATAAGCCCCATTCTACCCTCAACATTACAATACTAAATATATATATATATATTTAGTGTGTATATATATAGTAAATATATAGCAAATATATATACATTTATATAGTTTTATATAAATTTTATAATGTTTTTTCTAATTTTGTTAGGAAAGTCATTGGTATTTAAATAGGTATTGAATTAAATTTATAGATTGCTTTGAGTCCCATGCACATTTTAACAATATCAACTCTTCCAAATCATGAATATGAAATACTTTTTCATTTTTTGGTGTCCTCTTGAATTTCTTTTATCACTGCTTTACAATTTTCATTGTAGAGATATTTTACTTTTTTGGTTAACTTAATATTCTTAGGTATTACATTTTATTTGTGGCTAAGGTAAACGCGATTATTTTATTTTTTTTTTCAGATTGTTTGCTGTTGGCACATAAGAATGGTATTGATTTTTTATGTTAATTTTGAATCCTGCAACTTTACTGAATTTCCTTATCAATTGTAGTAATTTTCTTGTGGAGTCTTCAGGTTTTTCCAAATAAGAGATCATATCATCTGCAAACAAGGATAGTTTAACTTCTTCCATTCCAATTTGGATGCCATCCATTTCTTTCTCTTATCTGATTGCTGTAGCTAGGACTTCCAGTAATAGCTATATGCATGGTGCAAAGGGGCATCCTTGTTATATTTCAACTTTTGGGGGAAATGCTTTCAGTTTTTTCCCATCCAATATGATACTAGCTCTGGGTGTGTCATTTATGTGTATATTATGATGAGGTATGTTCTCTCTATCACATTTTTTGAGTGTTTTTATGAGCAATGCTTTTATGCTCTTTGTATACCATTTTTGAGGGATTTTAGGAAGGGATGTTGAATTGTATCATGTTCTTTTTCAGCATCAATTGGAATAATCATGTGGTTTTTGTTCTTCATTCTGATAATTTAATTTTTCACATTGATTTATTTATGTGTGTTGAACTATCCTTGCATACTAGTGATAAATCCTGATTGGTCATGATTGTCTTTGAACTGTATTGTTGAATTTGATTTTCCAGTATTTTGGTGATAATTTTTTATTAATATTCCTCAAATATATTGGCCTGTAGTTTTTTTTCTTGATTTTTTTGTTAATATTTTGATATCAGGGTAATACTGACTTCATAGAATGAGTTTAAAATTAGAGAAGCAATATTTAGTACTCCTCTATTTTTTCAGAATAGTTTAATTAGGATTGCTATTAGTTCTTCTCTAAATGTATGGTAGAATTCAACAGTGAAGCCATCAGGTCCCCAGCTTTTCTTTACTGGAATAATTTTTACTACAGCTTTGATATTATCATTTGTTATTGGTCTTTTCAGCTTTTGAATTTATTTCTAGTTCAATCTTGGTAGGTTTTATGCATCTTGGAATTTACCCATTTCTTGTAGATGTTTAAATTTATTGGCAAATAGATGCTCACAGTAACCAATAATTATTATTTTTTAAATTTCTGTAGTATAAGTTGTAATGTCTCCTTTTTCAGCTCTGATTTATTTTTTTCTTGTCTTCTATTTTTTAGTTAGGCCAAAGATTTGTCAAATTTATTATCACTTTTCTTCTACTAATTTTGGGTTAGTTTTCCTCTTGCTTTTCTAGTTATTTAACATGAAATATTAAAGTGTTTATTTGAAGTTTATCCCTTTTTTGATGTAGGCACTTATAGCTATAATCTTCCCTCTGAGTACTGCTTTTGCTGTATCCCATAGGTTTTGGTATATTGTGTTTCCATTATTATTTGTTTCAAAAATATTTAAATTTCCTTCCTAATTTCTTTATTGACCCACTGGTCATTCAGAAACATATTTTTAATTTCCATGTATTTGCACAGTTTCCAAAATTTCTCTTATTATTAATTTCTAGTTTTATTTTATTGTGGTCTGAGGAGATGGTTGATACTATTTCAACTTTTTGAATAATTTAACACTTGCTTTGTGACCTAACTTATGGTCTATCTTTGAGAATAATCCATGTACTGAGCTAAAGAATGTGTATTCTGCGGCTCTTTGATCAAATATTTTGTAAATATATGTTATATCCCTTTGTTCTATAGTGTAGATTAAGTGTAATTTTAAAAATTAATTTTCTGTCTGAAAGACATGTCCAGTGCAGAAAGTGGACAGTAGAAGTCCCTAGCTATTATTGTATTGGAATCTATGTCTCTCTTTACCACTAACAATACTTGCTTTATGTATCTGGGTGCTCCAGTGTTGGGTGCAAATGTATTTAAAATTGTTATATTGTCTTGATAAATTGACACCTTTATCATTATATAGTGAGCATCTTTGTCTCTTCTTATGGCTTTTCTCTCAAAATTGATTTTGTCTGAAATAAGTATAGCTACTTCAGCTTTTATTTTTCTTTCCATTAGCATAAAATATATTTTCCATCCCTTTATTTTCAGTCTATCTGTGTCTTTACAGGTGAAGTGTCTTTCTTGTAGGCAATACATTAGTGGATCTTGTTTTTTTTATCCATTCAACCACTCTAATTGAAGACTTTAGTCCATTTTCATTTAATTTTATTATTGGTAAGTAAGGACTTACTCTTGTTATTTTGTTATTTGTTTTCTGGTTGTTTTGTGTTCATAGCTCATCATAATAAAGCCGTATATGACAGACCTAGAGCTAGTATCACACTGAATGGGAAAAAAACTGAAAGCATTTCCCCTAAAATTTGAAACATAACAAGGATGCCCCCTTACACCATGCATATACCTAGTACTGGAAGTTCTAGCTACAGCAATCAAACAAGAGAAAGAAATGTAGGGCATCCAAATTGGAATGGAAGAAGTTAAATTTTTGCACATGATATGATCTCTTATTTGGAAAAACCTGAAGACTCCACAAGAAAACTATTACAACTAATAAAGAAATTCAGTAAAGTTGCAGGATTCAAAGTCAACATAAAAAAGTACCATTCCTATGTGCCAACAATGAACAATCTGAAAAAAAAAAATTAAAAAGTAATCTCATTTACCTTAGCCACAAAAATAGTAATACCTAAGAATATTAAGTTAACCAAAAAAGTAAAATATCTCTACCATGAAAACCGTAAAGCAGTGATAAAAGAAATTCAAGAGGACATCAATAAATGAAAAAAAAAATTTCATATTCATGATTTGGAAGAGTCGATATTGTTAAAATGTGCATGGTACCCACAGCAATCTATAAATTTAATTCAATACCTATTAAAATACCAATGACTTTCTTAACAGTAGTAGAAAAAAAATTCTAAAATTTGTATGAAACTACAAAGACCCAAAATAATTGTAGCTCACAATCAGCAGCTTGGGGTTGGGGGAAGGGTGATGACAGCACTCTCCTAGCCACCCCAGTTGTCTTGGTAGGTCACATGCCCCAGTCAGCACCAATAGTCATGTAAATAGTGCTGTTCCTGTGGCCTAGACTGCCACCAAAGCCTACCTAGAACCTCAGAGCACTTTAGCCTACAGTGGCTTGGGCTGCAGAACCTCAAGCTCCAACCATTAGAATCATAAAATCTCCTCTGACTAGGGCTGGTTTGAATGCTTGCTCCATGGGTGGGTGTCATCTGAGTTAGGTCAGTTTTTCCTTTCTTCTATAATGGGACAGCACTGAGTTCAATGTCACACAATTGCTGAGTGCTCCCTTCGCCCCATCTCACAGTAATGCTTTCTGCAACATGTTGCTGCTACAGGGAAGCAGGGCAGGGGTGGCCTCAGCAGTTCAAGACTGTGAATGCTCACCCAATTTTTGCTTCTTATGAAGGCGCTTTTCTTGTGTAGATAGTTGTTAAATTGGTGTCCTTGTGTGAGGTACAATAGGTGAAGCTTTCTATTCGACCATCCTGCTCTGCCTCCCTCCCCTACCTTTACATTTTTGTTCTAGTTTCAGGAACTTCTCTTCTCCACCCCTTTGAGCATTTTATCCAGTCTAGTGCAGAAGGCATTGGGTCTCCAGCAGGGAATTACACCGATGTGTTCTAGCTATTTTGTCTATCTTTATTTTTCTTAATCTGCCTCATTATTGCCCTAGGCAATTACAGGTCAGATTTTTCATTATAATCTTTGCCTTCTGATTCTTAAAATTTCTCCAAAGTGAGGAAAATAGAGCTAACTTGTTTAATCCCTTTAATGTTGCAGGACAACCAGGAGCTCCCTTTGGTTCACCCAAGCTTTGATAGTATTGTATTAAAACCTTTGTTTTAAGCCCATCAATTTCCATTTTATTCATCTAATTTATTAACAATCCTTTTAAGATTTCTACCTTTCATTTTCCTGTTGTTGCCGTGCTCTGATTAATGTTTGTTTTATTCATCTTATTTTAAAATAACCCTTTGAAATTTCTACCTTCCTGGAATGAGTCTGAATCTCACTTCTGCCTTTCACAATTTCCTTGTTAATTAACCTATCATTTTTGCACCTGTAAGAATCATGCGAAGAAGCTGAGAAAGAAAATCTGGTAAGGCTTCCTGAACTGCTTTTCCATTTCACAGCAGCAAAGTTATAGGGGAAATCCACATTAAAAGGCCCTCCTTGTGCACAATATTTACCATGACCTTGGTAATGGGCAGATTTCCTGGGTGAATATTTCTGTCATCATAAACCTGTTCTAAATGGCCTGCATGAGAAGTATATCAAATGCTTCCTTTGGGGTGCTCCGCTTGGTATTTATTGAGGCAGGAGGCTGGTTTGGCATCCTTCCTCTCAGGATCAACACTCTACAGTGGCTTTTATTCAGTCCAGTAGGCTGGCAGTTCCCTCAAAAATAACCTCCTCTGAGTTTGAATCACATACAGCCATACATGATTGTTCCATAGTGAGCTGTGGGTCCTGCATCAAGCCAAATGTGCTCCTAATAGCATTTAAGACCAAAGATGCTGCTCCTAAATTATTCTCACAATCTATTTTAATTTAAAAATTCTCAGGAATCTGATAATACTGGTCTTCAAAATGAAACAATTCCTTCACCATAACCTCTGGTTTCAATACTTTCTTGGTTTTGCCCTTCTCCTATGTTGACTACCTTCTTGGTAACCAGAAGCCTTGCAGCTACTTTCTGTTGTCCTGCATATTTTTTCCCTTGGGGCTCAGCTGTGAAGCTAGTGGCCCAAGTTCAGACTCACTGAATTCTGAGCTTGATCTAGCACCAAGACACAACCTGGCACATCCTTTGAATTTTGTTTTAGCCATAAAAAGTAACTACAACCAAGAATTTGAATGTTTTGCTTTATCGTTAGTAGCTTGCATTTTCTTACGTGTTCAGTGAATTAAACCCTGGGAGTTGGATCAATTCTGAATTCCACTGGTAACTTTTACTTTTAGCAATTGATTGCAGCACAGCTGCTGCTCTATACCATGGGTCACCATGTGGCCACCCCAAAATCAAAAGTTTCTCATTCCCCAATTTTTTAGTTTTTTTTCTTCCTAAACTACATGCGTCCATGAGACAGAACCACTCTATAAAATCCCACCACTGCCACCAACTCAAAATATGTATAGGAAGAGACAAAGGTGATTTTTTTCCTACTCTAACTACCAAAACTGACTCAAGAAAAAAATGCAAATCATATTGGGTATATAAAAAAATCAGAAAGAAATTAAATTACTAATGATATAATTTCATTTATAAAGCCCAAGTCTAGATAACTTTACTGGTCAATTCAACAAAACATAAAATAATTAGTACCAATTATCCACAAACTCTTCCAGAAAATAAAAGAGGATGAAAAAAATTTCAACTCATTCTAATAAGTTATGATTACCCCCAAAAGTAAAATCAGGTAGTGACTTCAAAAGAAAAAAAAATACAAATCAATATTCTTAATTAATGAAAATGCTAAAATTCTCAATAAAACAACCAGAAAACCAAATGCAACAACATATAAAAAGCATTGTGCATCATGACTGAGTGGGATTTATCCCAGAAATGAAATGTGAGTAACATCAACTAATGTACACCATATCGATCACATTAACAGAGCAAAAGGCAAAAAACACATGATCATCTTAATAGACACAGAAAAAGCATTTGACAAAATCCAAAATCATTTTTTGATAAAACGAAAAGCACTTATTCAATTAGAAATAAAAAAAAGAACTTAATAAAGTCCATCTACAAAACCTTCTCAATTAGCTTCCTACTTAATACTTATCCCTATGATCAGAAAGAAGCCACATATATCTGCTTTCACCAATTATATTCAATGTTTTTCTAGAGATTATAGCCAAAGCAATTTGACAATGAAAATAAATAAGAGGTACTATGGGGGCAGAGCAAGATGGCCGAATAGGAGCAGCTCCAGTCTCCAACTCCCAGCGCGAACAACACAGAAGACCGGTGATTTCTGCATTTTCAACTGAGGTACTGGGTTCATCTCACTGGGGAGTGCCGGACGATCGGTGCTGGTCAGCTGCTGCAGCCCGACCAGCGAGAGCTGAAGCAGGGCGAGGCATTGCCTCACCTGGGAAGCGCAAGGGGGAAGGGAGTCCCTTTTCCTAGCCAGGGGAACTGAGACACACAACACCTGGAAAATCGGGTAACTCCCACCCCAATACTGCGCTTTAAGCAAACAGGCACACCAGGAGATCATATCCCACACCTGGCCGGGAGGGTCCCACACCCACGGAGCCTCCCTCATTGCTAGCGCAGCAGTCTGTGATCTACCGGCAAGGCAGCAGCGAGGCTGGGGGAGGGGCGCCCGCCATTGCTGAGGCTTAAGTAGGTAAACAAAGCTGCTGGGAAGCTCGAACTGGGTGGAGCTCACAGCAGCTCAAGGAAACCTGCCTGTCTCTGTAGACTCCACCTCTGGGGACAGGGCACAGTAAACTAAACAAACACAGCAGACACCTCTGCAGACGCAAACGACTCTGTCTGACAGCTTTGAAGAGAGCAGTGGATCTCCCAACACGGAGGTTGAGATCTGAGAAGGGACAGACTCCCTGCTCAAGTGGGTCCCTGACCCCTGAGTAGCCTAACTGGGAGACATCCCCCACTAGGGAGGGTCTGACACCCCACACCTCACAGGGAGGAGTACACCCCTGAGACGAAGCTTCCAAAGCAAGAATCAGACAGGTACACTCGCTGTTCAGAAATATTCTATCTTCTGCAGCCTCTGCTGCTGATACCCAGGCAAACAGGGTCTGGAGTGGACCTCAAGCAATCTCCAACAGACCTAGAGCTGAGGGTCCTGACTGTTAGAAGGAAAACTATCAAACAGGAAGGACACCTACACCAAAACCCCATCAGTACATCACCATCATCAAAGACCAGAGGCAGATAAAACCACAAAGATGGGGAAAAAGCAGGGCAGAAAAGCTGGAAATTCAAAAAATAAGAGCGCATCTCCCCCGGCAAAGGAGCGCAGCTCATCGCCAGCAACGGATCAAAGCTGGACGGAGAATGACTTTGACGAGATGAGAGAAGAAGGCTTCAGTCCATCAAATTTCTCAGAGCTAAAGGAGGAATTACGTACCCAGCGCAAAGAAACTAAAAATCTTGAAAAAAAAGTGGAAGAATTGATGGCTAGAGTAATTAATGCAGAGAAGGTCCTAAACGAAATGAAAGAGATGAAAACCATGACACGAGAAATATGTGACAAATTCACAAGCTTCAGTAACCGACTCGATCAACTGGAAGAAAGAGTATCAGCAATTGAGGATCAAATGAATGAAATGAAGCGAGAAGAGAAACCAAAAGAAAAAAGAAGAAAAAGAAATGAACAAAGCCTGCAAGAAGTATGGGATTATGTAAAAAGACCAAATCTACGTCTGATTGGGGTGCCTGAAAGTGAGGGGGAAAATGGAACCAAGTTGGAAAACACTCTTCAGGATATCATCCAGGAGAACTTCCCCAACCTAGTAGGGCAGGCCAACATTCAAATCCAGGAAATACAGAGAACGCCACAAAGATACTCCTCGAGAAGAGCAACTCCAAGACACATAATTGCCAGATTCACCAAAGTTGAAATGAAGGAAAAAATCTTAAGGGCAGCCAGAAAGAAAGGTCGGGTTACCCACAAAGGGAAGCCCATCAGACTAACAGCAGATCTCTCAGCAGAAACTCTCCAAGCCAGAAGAGAGTGGGGGCCAATATTCAACATTCTTAAAGAAAAGAATTTTAAACCCAGAATTTCATATCCAGCCAAACTAAGTTTCATAAGTGAAGGAGAAATAAAATCCTTAACAGATAAGCAAATGCTTAGAGGTTTTGTCACCACTAGGCCTGCCTTACAAGAGACCCTGAAGGAAGCACTCAACATGGAAAGGAACAACCGGTACCAGCCATTGCAAAAACATGCCAAAATGTAAAGACCATTGAGGCTAGGAAGAAACTGCATCAACTAACGAGCAAAATAACCAGTTAATATCATAATGGCAGGATCAAGTTCACACATAACAATCTTAACCTTAAATGTAAATGGACTAAATGCTCCAATTAAAAGACACAGACTGGCAAACTGGATAAAGAGTCAAGACCCATCAGTCTGCTGTATTCAGGAGACCCATCTCACACGCAGAGACATACATAGGCTCAAAATAAAGGGATGGAGGAAGATCTACCAAGCAAATGGAGAACAAAAAAAAGCAGGGGTTGCAATACTAGTCTCTGATAAAACAGACTTTAAACCATCAAAGATCAAAAGAGACAAAGAAGGCCATTACATAATGGTAAAGGGATCAATTCAACAGGAAGAGCTAACTATCCTAAATATATATGCACCCAATACAGGAGCACCCAGATTCATAAAGCAAGTCCTTAGAGACTTACAAAGAGACTTAGACTCCCATACAATAATAATGGGAGACTTCAACACTCCACTGTCAACATTAGACAGATCAACGAGACAGAAAGTTAACAAGGATATCCAGGAATTGAACTCATCTCTGCAGCAAGCAGACCTAATAGACATCTATAGAACTCTCCACCCCAAATCAACAGAATATACATTCTTCTCAGCACCACATCGTACTTACTCCAAAATTGACCACGTAATTGGAAGTAAAGCACTCCTCAGGAAATGTACAAGAACAGAAATTATAACAAACTGTCTCTCAGACCACAGTGCAATCAAACTAGAACTCAGGACTAAGAAACTCAATCAAAACCGCTCAACTACATGGAAACTGAACAACCTGCTCCTGAATGACTACTGGGTACATAACGAAATGAAGGCAGAAATAAAGAGGTTCTTTGAAACCAATGAGAACAAAGGTACAACGTACCAGAATCTCTGGGACACATTTAAAGCAGTGTGTAGAGGGAAATTTCTAGCACTAAATGCCCACAAGAGAAAGCTGGAAAGATCTAAAATTGACACTCTAACATCACAATTAAAAGAACTAGAGAAGCAAGAGCAAACGCATTCAAAAGCTAGCAGAAGGCAAGAAATAACTAAGATCAGAGCAGAACTGAAGGAGATAGAGACACAAAAAACCCTCCAAAAAATCAATAAATCCAGGAGTTGGTTTTTTGAAAAGATCAACAAAATTGACAGACCACTAGCAAGACTAATAAAGAAGAAAAGAGAGAAGAATCAAATCGACGCAATTAAAAATGATAAAGGGGATATCACCACCGACCCCACAGAAATACAAACTACCATCAGAGAATACTATAAACACCTCTACGCAAATAAACTGGAAAATCTAGAAGAAATGGATAATTTCCTGGACACTTACACTCTTCCAAGACTAAACCAGGAAGAAGTTGAATCCCTGAATAGACCAATAGCAGGCTCTGAAATTGAGGCAACAATTAATAGCCTACCAACCAAAAAAAGTCCAGGACCAGATGGATTCACAGCTGAATTCGACCAGAGGTACAAGGAGGAGTTGGTACCATTGCTTCTGAAACTATTCCAATCAATAGAAAAAGAGGGAATCCTCCCTAACTCATTTTATGAGGCCAACATCATCCTGATACCAAAGCCTGGCAGAGACACAACAAAAAAAGAGTATTTTAGACCAATATCCCTGATGAACATCGATGCAAAAATCCTCAATAAAATACTGGCAAACCGGATTCAGCAACACATCAAAAAGCTTATCCACCATGATCAAGTGGGCTTCATCCCTGGGATGCAAGGCTGGTTCAACATTCACAAATCAATAAACATAATCCAGCATATAAACAGAACCAAAGACAAGAACCACATGATTATCTAAATTGATGCAGAAAAGGCTTTTGACAAAATTCAACAGTCCTTCATGCTAAAAACGCTCAATGAATTCGGTATTGATGGAACGTACCTCAAAATAATAAGAGCTATTTATGACAAACCCACAGCCAATATCATACTGAATGGGCAAAAACTGGAAAAATTCCCTTTGAAAACTGGCACAAGACAGGGATGCCCTCTCTCACCACTCCTATTCAACATAGTGTTGGAAGTTCTGGCTACGGCAATCAGGCAAGAGAAAGAAATCAAGGGTATTCAGTTAGGAAAAGAAGAAGTCAAATTGTCCCTGTTTGCAGATGACATGATTGTATATTTAGAAAACCCCATTGTCTCAGCCCAAAATCTCCTTAAGCTGATAAGCAACTTCAGCAAAGTCTCAGGATACAAAATTAATGTGCAAAAATCACAAGCATTCTTATACACCAGTAACAGACAAACAGAGAGCCAAATCAGGAATGAACTTCCATTCACAATAGCTTCAAAGAGAATCAAATACCTAGGAATCCAACTTACAAGGGATGTAAAGGACCTCTTCAAGGAGAACTACAAACCACTGCTCAGTGAAATAAAAGAGGACACAAACAAATGGAAGAACATACCATGCTCATGGATAGGAAGAATCAATATCGTGAAAATGGCCATACTGCCCAAGGTAATTTATAGATTCAATGCCATCCCCATCAAGCTACCAATGACTTTCTTCACAGAATTGGAAAAAACTGCTTTAAAGTTCATATGGAACCAAAAAAGAGCCCGCATCTCCAAGACAATCCTAAGTCAAAAGAACAAAGCTGGAGGCATCACGCTACCTGACTTCAAACTATACTACAAGGCTACAGTAACCAAAACAGCATGGTACTGGTACCAAAACAGAGATATAGACCAATGGAAGAGAACAGAGTCCTCAGAAATAATACCACACATCTACAGCCATCTGATCTTTGACAAACCTGAGAGAAACAAGAAATGGGGAAAGGATTCCCTATTTAATAAATGGTGCTGGGAAAATTGGCTAGCCATAAGTAGAAAGCTGAAACTGGATCCTTTCCTTACTCCTTATACGAAAATTAATTCAAGATGGATTAGAGACTTAAATGTTAGACCTAATACCATAAAAATCCTAGAGGAAAACCTAGGTAGTACCATTCAGGACATAGGCATGGGCAAAGATTTCATGTCTAAAACACCAAAAGCAATGGCAGCAAAAGCCAAAATTGACAAATGGGATCTCATTAAACTAAAGAGCTTCTGCACAGCAAAAGAAACTACCATCAGAGTGAACAGGCAACCTACAGAATGGGAGAACATTTTTGCAATCTACTCATCTGACACAGGGCTAATATCCAGAACCTACAAAGAACTCAAACACATTTACAAGAAAAAAACAAACAACCCCATCAAAAAGTGGGCAAAGGATATGAACAGACATTTCTCAAAAGAAGACATTCATACAGCCAACAGACACATGAAAAAATGCTCATCATCACTGGCCATCAGAGAAATGCAAATCAAAACCACAATGAGATACCATCTCACACCAGTTAGAATGGCGATCATTAAAAAGTCAGGAAACAACAGGTGCTGGAGAGGATGTGGAGAAATAGGAACACTTTTACACTGTTGGTGGGATTGTAAACTAGTTCAACCATTATGGAAAACAGTATGGCGATTCCTCAAGGATCTAGAACTAGATGTACCATATGACCCAGCCATCCCATTACTGGGTATATACCCAAAGGATTATAAATTATGCTGCTATAAAGACACATGCACACGTATGTTTATTGCGGCACTATTCACAATAGCAACGACTTGGAATCAACCCAAATGTCCATCAGTGACAGATTGGATTAAGAAAATGTGGCACATATACACCATGGAATACTATGCAGCCATAAAAAAGGATGAGTTTGAGTCCTTTGTAGGGACTTGGATGCAGCTGGAATCCATCATTCTTAGCAAACTATCACAAGAACAGAAAACCAAACACCGCATGTTCTCACTCATAGGTGGGAACTGAACAATGAGATCACTCAGACTCAGGAAGGGGAACATCACACACCAGGGCCTATCATGGGGAGGGGGGAGCGGGGAGAGATTGCATTGGGAGTTATACCTGATGTAAATGACGAGTTGATGGGTGCAGCACAGCAACATGGCACAAGTATACATATGTAACAAACCTGCACGTCATGCACATGTACCCTACAACTTAAAGTATAATAATAATAAATAAATTAAAAAAAAAAAAAGAGGTACTATGTTTGGAAAGAAAGAAGTAAAATGACGTCTACTTAAAAATGATATAATCTTGTATATTGAAAATCCTAAAGAAATGAATAAAATACTTTTAGAAGTAATATGAGTTCAATAAGTTTGCATGATACATGATTAATATTCAAAAATAAATTGTATTTCTGAGTATTTGCAATTAATAATCTGAATATAAAATTAAGAAAACAATTATAATTTTAATAGCATGAAAAATAAAATACCTAGAAATGACTTTAATAAAATAAAAGTTATACACTGAAATCTATAAAACTTTCAGGAAAGAAACAAAAGACACAAATAAATTAAAAAGTCCATCATGTTCAAGGATTGAAAGACTTAATAATTCTAAATTGGCAGTACTCCCCTCTTTGATCTACAGATTTAACACAATTCGTGTCAAAATACCAAATACATTTTGTGCAATAATTGACAAATTAAATTTAAATGTATTTAAAAATGCAAAGGTTCCAAGTTAGCCAAAATAACTTCAAAAACAAAAAGAAAAAATAATGAAACTGTGGAGGACTCATATTTTCCAATTTTAAAACTAGTTTCAATGATGCAATAATGAAGACAGAGAGGTACTGACATAAGGAAAGACAGGTAGATCAATGGAATAGAATTGAGAGTCCAGAAATAAACCCTAGAATACAAGGTCAGTTTTTTCAACAAACGTATAATGACTTTAAAAAGGAGAAATAATATTCTTTTTATTACTGGGATAACTGGATATTTACATGCAAAAGAATGAAGCTGGAGGCCTACCTTAAACAATTTACAAATTAGCTCACAATGGATCATAGACCTAGATGTAAGTGATAAAACTGTGAAACTTATAGAAGAAAATTAACTTTTCATGACATTTGTGTAGACAATTTTTTCTTGAATATGAAACAAAAAGTGCAAGCCACAAAAATAAATAAATTGAACTACATCATATGAAAAACTTCTGTGATGTAAATACCATCTAGAAAATAAAAATATGTCAGAGAATGAGAAAAAATATTATCAAATCATATATGTAATAAAGGACTTATATCCTGCATATAAACAGAATGCTTACAACTCAGTAATGAAAAGATAGATGATAGCCTGAATTTAAAAAAGGGTAAATTACCTGATAGACATTTCTCCAAAGGAAAGATTAAAAATGGCCAGTAAGAGATACAAATGGCCAATATGCTCAACTTCATTGGTGATTATATAAATAAGAATCAAAGCCATAAACAGTTTCTAATTAACATTCACTAAGTTGGCTATAATAGAAAATACAGACACTAACCAGTGTTGGCTGGGACATGGATCAACTAGAACTTTCATAAATTGTTAATGGGACTGTAAAATGTTGCAGCTACATTCAAAAACAGTCTGGCTGTTCTGTAAAATGTTTAACATGAAATTAACATATTACCAGAAATTTAAGTCCTTGGTATGCACTGAAGTAAATGAAAATATATGTACATAGAAAAACTTGTATGTAAATATTTATAGCATCATTATTCATTAGCCAAAAAGTGAACAAAACATCTAAATTGTGGTATATCTATACAATTGAATAGTATTTGGCAATAAAATGTATTGAAGTTCTGATACATTCTACAACATGGATACAACTTGAAAATATTTTGCCATATGAAAGACTTGTTTCTTTCACAAATGAAAGACAAATATTGTATGATTTGATTTATATGAAAGAGAATGAATAGGTAATTGTATTGAGATATAAAGTAGATTATTGTTTACCTCAGGAGAGACAAATGGGGAGGTATAATGAAGAATTGCTTTAATGGCTTTCAGATTTCTTTTTGGAGTGATGAGTATGTTCTAAAGTTAGATTGCAGTTGTAGTTGTACTACAAATCTGTGTATACTGTAAAAAGTACTAAATTTTACAATTTAAATTAATGAATTGTATGGTTTGTAAATTACATAGCAATAATGCTGGTTTTAAAAAATAGCCATTATCTAATCTATATTTGAAATAATAGTAGTCCCCAATTGATCAAATAGTGCATTAATTTGGGGCATAGCATCATATAATTTAATTATCTGTGATACACATAGGATTTACTATTCCTTCTACTTAGAAACAAGATTGAGGGAGAAAATTAGAAATTCTGAGAAGTTTGATTAATTTCTTATTTTACTATCTTACCATTTTTCTGACTTCATCTCAAACCTCTCCATTCATTTTAGAAATCTGTGCCCTAATTTAATTATCATCCTTTCCATATAGACAATCAAATTTGTTCTACATGTTTTTTAGTGAAGTGCATCTACAATTTCTCTTAGCACAAATATATTTCTTCTGTACATGCCATAAAAAAGTAGATAAATCAGACTACATTAAAATGAACAACTTTTTTATGTAAACAATGGCACTAGAAAGTGTTCTCAGATTATCTTCAGTATATCTGGAGCTATTCTTCTAGGAAATGATGAAGAATGCTATAATTATTATTTTTTTTTAATTTGGGGTTTTCCCAATCATCAGCTCTCATAGTGACCACTAGAACTAAACTTTCTGAGATTTGCTGTGTGTCTGAAATTTTTTAGTTGGAATCCTTCCATTATGCTCATCAAGAGTTTTGTTTAATAGTATAACATGAACTCTATAATGGACCCACTTAATAGGTATCTATAGTGGTAGAGCTCAATAATTTTATTTTTAACAAACCCTTAAGGAATTCCAATGTGTATTAGCATTTAAGAAGAGTCAGGTTAGCTTAATTTGTATATATTACTTGAGGTTTCTCTGGTGACTTTTTCAACAGAAATTCCATAAGACTCTTTATCTAGTTAGATCAGAATCATAAGTTGGCCTCTCTTGTAATCTTCACTTTTCTCTTCAGTAATCTTCAATAACTTTAATGTTCCAGGCACAAGAATAACATTCTTTCCTCTTTCAAAAATTCTGATATTTGTTGTTATATGAATTTATTACTTCTAGGTTGTTAGTGAATTTTTGATATTTTTGTTTTTTATAAACATTTTTATAAACCTATAATGATTAACATACGCATATTATTGACATATAATATTCTTAAAGTTCCTAGTCCTTCCAGTAAATTATAGCCTTTTTGCATTTTTCTAATCTGTAACTTTCTTCATCAGTTATTTTAAGCATACAAGAATATCTTCCAATTATTTTTTAACCTTTGGCTTGTTACATTTGGCCAATAGTGAGAAGTCTTCATAAATTTTACTATCTGGAAACAAGTTGGCATTTGGTATTAAATTTTAATATAATAGTATAGCATAACATATGTGAAGTATACATGTGTAAATATAGTTACACATCCAATTGTGCTTTTTATTATAGATAAACATGTGTCACTTTTAGTTGATAAGTGCAAAATTTTAAAATTTGTAAATCATATATAAATCAAAGGCTAGTTTAAATAATACAACATTTAAAAAGTGAGCCATGTATGATGTTTCTAGAGAATCATATAAATATGGTAAACTATTAGCACGTTGATATTTAAATGATTTACCTTAAAAATGGTGAATGACGACATGTATATTAGACTCTACAATTTAGTATAATGTATTTGCATGGAAAATCTAGTTATTGAGGCAAAAGTACTTTCTTATTTTCTTCCACGTAAAATTATGAATTATAAAAACTGAAATAATTCCTGTGAGACCTCTCTATATGTAAATGTCAGAAGTGATAAAACATCTAAATTATTAGCAAGATGATCCACATACTTTTTAATTATTCCCTTCAGGGTTGCATTAAATCTTTTCTGTAGTTCACTCTGGGAATTAAGCTGTAGTCTTGAGTTGGTTAACCACAACTGCATTTCTATCACATTTGGAATAAATCTGTGTACTTGCTAAGATTAATGGTAAAGTGCCCAATGAAAAATAACACCCAGCAAAGCATTGCCTAATACCACATTGTCAATAGAGGCATAGAAAAGCAACCTAATATATCCAAGTCAGTCAATGGATGCTGTTTATCTATAAGTGAAGAATTAACAAGAGCTCTTTTTTTGGTATCTGCTCTTTTTTATTTTATAGAATGTCTAGAAACACAAAAGTCATCATTTGCTGTCATTTCTATACTAGGTAAAATTTGTCAGTTCTTTCTCTGATCATGTTGATTCACAGAAGAATTGCACTATCTCAATAACCATTTTTTCCCTTGGTGAATGACTCAAGGAGTCTAGGTCTGGTGACTTCTGGGTAGTATCACTATGACTCATATGCTTGTCTCAGAAAAGACCTTATAGACAAAATCACAGTAGCTTCCTCTTTGTGCATGATTCCTGGCATTCCTGATGGGGTGTGTGTGTGTGTGTGTGTGTGTGTGTGTGTTTATTCTTTTGCATCAGTAGTTTGATGTTTTGATAGGTCTTTGTTTCCTTCGAGGTCTATGTAATTGTAACTTTTTTTCTAAGGCATTCTAGGTTGTTCTACTCCCTTAGATGAACAGGTAGCCCTTGTGAAAGATATCAGCTTATAGTTCTTGCCATAAAAATCTTTCCTTTAGAGTACTGTAAGCAAGCATGATTGTGTAACACTGCGGTGTCATGCCCTTAGCTTCTTTACTCCAAGACCTTGAAGAAAATGTGAACCTTTTGGCACACCGTTTCCACGTCATTTCTCAAGATGATATCTTGCTTCTCTATCAATTAGTTCCTGAGGTAGATCAGATAAGAGCTGTCTCCCAGAATTTCAAGTCTAGATAGCTTGGCAAGGAATCCAATTCCTTCTCTATATACATTTTCTATAGTATATATTAACACAAAAGAAAAATTTTAGTCCTGGGAAAAAATCTTAATCTCACAAAATAATTAAATTTAACACCTCTATTCAATAGAGTTAGCAATGATGCTGCTGATTAAATAGTTATGGGTCTCTCATTCTCTCTCAAAGAATTTTTAATAAGTGCTAAGAATATTTTTGTCTTTCAAATTTAGGTTATAGAAATCCCTAACCACTTAAACCTCAATTATGTTGTATCAAGTCAACCAGAATATTAATTTATCTGTGAATTGTATTTGTATATTTACAAGGGAAAGAAAAATGTTCTTGTTAAAAAATTGTTTTATTATTAAGCTGAGTGGAAAAACCAGCTAAACAAGCAGATAAGCAACAACAAAAACAACTTTCCTATTATACTATGAGGTCAGTACGTCCTTTGGGAATTTACATCTTTTCCAAATCCAATTCTAGAAAATCACTCTTAATAACAATATGATTCCCTCAGTTATCAAGGTAGCATAGAATGATATTAATTAAAATGTACTCATTAAGCAGAAAATGTGTTTAAACAGCTTACAAGCAGGTTAAAGTGTAAAGGATTGTGGTTAAACACACAAATTCTGTTAACTAGAACAATCCAGTCTGTTAACATTTGCACTTCTTCAAATATGATTCTGTATCACAAAGCAAGCCTCACTTCATTCATTTTATTAGATGGAAGCATTAAACTTTCATTTCAATTTTGTTGAGGTATCCTACTTTATACAAATAAACAGAGAGAGGTATGCTGCAAGTGGGAGGAGGTATGACAGAAGAAAGACACAGACAAAAATAGTTTGAGCAATGCACCTCTCTTTGTTTAAAGGTTGGGACATCTACCTAGGTAAGTTGAGTAATTTTTGAAATAAAGTAGAAACATTTAATGATTTCATCTTTGTTTTACAGACAGTACATTTTCTATATATTTAGGTTCCCATGGAAAACAAAAGTGAATACATTTTAGTAGAATAGACAGTTGGAATGCTCTATTTCTTTGACCTTTAAAATATTTTCAACTGTGAACAGCTGGCCACTCTGCCCCTTTCCCAGAGGCTGCTTAGACTGTAAACAGAAGGCAAAGTAGAATTGAAGCCAATCTAATTATGGAATATTGAAAAGGTCAAACCATTGCCCTGGGCTACAAAATAGTAAGATCTTCATTTAGAAGAATGCCAAATGTCCTAGCTAATAAATGGAACAGCAAAAACTTATATTTTTTATAGAATTACTATTTGGAAGCGATTCCTTATACCTAAATTTCTGGTCCAGCAAAATAATTACAATGCTATTCATAATTGTCTTGAAAAGCAGGAGGAGCATCTACCACAAACCATATTTAAAAATTCTCCAAGTTAGGGACAATGTAATTTATGTGTAACATGTTTCAGTTAGAGTTCAATCAGAGATGCAGAATCACTGAGTGTTAAAGAATAAGAGGCATATATAGGGTTTAGATATTAGGAAATTGAAGAAATTGAACATTTCCAGGGAAGGCTGTTGCCCCTGTATCTGGTGATATGTCTGATGTTGCTTATTCAGCAGAGCCAAGGGTTGAGAAAAATCTGGAAGTCAAACAGGGGAGTGTGAATGAAATGAATCCCATGAGAAAAAAAAAAATTGGAACTCACAAGAACAAATAGAACATACGAGGACTAACTGATATCCATATTTGTCTCTCATCACCTTTATCCTCAACAACACGATTAGCCTGCAGAATGAGTTGTTGTGCTTGCCACACAGCTACACACATGCTTGGCTCAGTACTTGGAGAAGTTGAAAGTAGAAATCTGGTAGATGTTGGAGAATTGTGGGACCAGCTGCAACCCCATGTCAACTAGGTGAACCAGCAGATAAGCAGCACCATGCACAATCAGCTGCGGGACCTAGGACCCTACACCAACATTCAGATATAATGTTTTTTATTTTATTTACACCTTCCAAAGTTCGTGCATATTGCTCTTGTGGCAAACTCAAACCCAAAACTATACATCTTTTAAGTTTGGCTAGATTGACACATTGTGAAACCACTATGATCACTCAGGAGAAGCATTTGCTAAGGGGACTGAAAGCATAAGAAAACTATGCACTATGTTATGTAATATGAGGGATTTTGAAGTTCATATGAATTCCTCTGACATTATTTCAACTCTATTCTCTCATTAGTAAGACATTCAAGAGTTAGGTGCATTCTATTTGGAAGGCAATTGAAGAAATTTCTATCGGGAAATTAAGCAGTTGGGCTGAACTAAAAGGATATCTCTCAATGCTGAAGACAGTTGAAAAAGAAAAAAAAAAAAAACAAATTGCAGAGTCGGGTTAAATTTACTTATACTGCCGGCTACATCCTGTAGGAATCCCCATGGTGAATTTCATGTTAATAGATAACTAGTGGGTTTGCATGTGATGAGAAACACGTAGCAGAGGAAACAGACATATTTGGGGCAGATTCCCTGAGGGGAAAATTTTAGTTATCTGATAGTAAATATCCAGCGACCAATCAGCTTGTCATTTGGTTGAATTTCTGAAAGGTTCTTCTTCTTCTTTTTTTTTTCAATTGGACCTGAACTGGTCTTTCTAATTTTTTAAAAAATAATGTCATAATTTCAGCAAATGGTTCACAGTCCAAATCCAACTGAGGAGATTACTTTTTATGACTGCTTCAGCTGTCTTGTTATATAAATTATATTTATACCCATATTTAGTAATTACCATGTACTATATGTACATTCACACACACACACGCACACACACACACACACACACAGAGAGAGAGAGTATCATAGATGTCACAAAAAGCCCACATGAACTTTACCATTTAGGTAACTCTAGCAATAAAATGTTCTCTTTGTGGTAAGTATCATGGGAAGAGGGTATAAATGACTGATCTGGCTTCTTCCCTCCAGTTATTTTCACATGAATTTGAACTTGCCAGTCATGTTCATTAAGAGAATAGATCGTAGCCCATGGCAACCCACTATAGAACTCAATTAATTAAAATTAATTACATTGGACTGACTTAGAATGGCTTGAGGAAAGGAGGCTGTGGTTGCTCTGATTTCAAGGCCCACAAAACTTCTCTGACAACTATCAGAGTAACTACAGTATAGACTTCTCCATTAATCACCAGACAGCCCTGCCCTGTTGCATTGGTTCTTCAGTTCTAGACTATATGTACATTCACACACACACACACGTGCGTGCACACACACACACACACACACACAGAGATACTGACTTAGGTTTTATGTTGCTATCCTTTCCTTTATATCATTTTATCAATTAGCCAGCTTTGAGAATTTCCTTGAGAACACTGAAAATTATTAAGTTTTTAGAGAAAAAAGAGTGTTTTTCTCTGGAAACCTGCATTTAATCACTAGCAAATATTATCTATGTAATCTATTTCAACATCTCAGTCATTGAAATTATGAGGTCATAATTAGGGAAGACTTTGTTCAATTTATCCAACAGACATAATGTCACATACTTAAAATTTTTTGGATTTTAGCTTGCCACACTCAAATTGTGTATGCATGCATATGAACTTCAAAATCCCTCATATTACATGACATAGTGCATAGTTTTCTTTTGCTTTCAGTCCCCTTAGCAAATGCTTCTCCTGAGTGATCATGGTGGTTTCACAATGTGTCAATCTAGCTAAACTTAAAAGATGTATCATTTTGGGTTTGAGTTTACCACAAGAGCAATATGCACGAACTTTGGAAGGTGTAAATAAAATAAAAAACATTGTATCTGAATGTTGGTGTAGGTTCCTAGGTCCCGCAGCTGATTGTGCACGTTGCTACTAATCCACTGGAAGAAGGAATGTCTTTTTCATTGAAGGAGTCAATGAAGAGGCAGACTGCAATGACTGAAAAAGAAGACTGTTTTTTCAAATGCCAAATTTTTAACAACAAAAACAACAAATTCCAAGGCATACAAAGAAACAGGAAATCATAGCCCATTCACAGGAAGAAAATAAATTGGCAAAAACCATTCCTGAGGAAGCAAAGACATCAGAATTACTACAGGAAGACTTTAAAACAACTGTTCTAATATGCTCAAAAAGCTAAAGAAAAAAAAAAAGAAAAAGTAAAAGAAATCAGGAAAATTATATATGAACAAAATAGTGGTATCAATAAAGTGATAGAGATTACATAAAGGAACAAAATACAAAATCTGGTCCTGAAAACAATACAATCATTAAATTCAAACATTCAGCAGAGGGATTCAGCAGCAGATTTGAGCAAACAGAACTTAGAATCAATGAACTTGAATTCAAGACAATTGAAATTATCACATCTGCAGTGAAGAATGATAGAGTGAAGAAAAGTGACAGACCCTAAGAGACACGGGGGATAACATCAAATGAACCAATACATACATCAAAAAAGTCTAAGAAGAAAAAGAGAGAAAAAAAGGGCAGAGATTATTTGAAGAAATAACAGCCAAAAACTTCCCAAATTATAGAAGACATGAATCTACAGATCTAAGAAGCCACACCAACTTTGAATAGAATAAACACAAAAGACACACATGGAGACACATTATAATAAAACTGTCAAAAGGCAAAGACAGAATATCTTGAAACTAGTAAGAGGTAAATGACTTGTCACATACAAGAGATTCTCTATCACAATATCACTTAATCAGCAGTAACTTTGAGGTCTAGAAGGCAATAGGGGGATATATTGAAAACACTGAAAAAATAAAAGCTTGTCAACAGAGAATTACATGGCTAGGAAAACTGTCTTTCAAAAATGAGGGAGAAATGAAGAAATTTTCAGATCTACAAAAGCTGAAGGAGTTTGTTACCACTGGAGGTGCCCTACAAGAAAGTTTAATGGATTTTTGCAAATTGAAATAAATGGAAACTAGACAGTAACTTGAAGTCATAAGAAGATATAAAAATCCCTGATAAAAGTAAATACATAGAGAAATATTTAAGAAAATATTATATAGTTTTATTTTAACTCCACTTTTGATTTTTTACAGGATTTCAGAGATAAAAACATAAAAATAAGTATGAATTTACAATAATGAGCACACATTTTATAAACATGCAATTTGTTACATTAGTAACATAAAGCCAAAGATTGCAGAACCGAAGGCTCCATTGATTGTCTCCCCACGGGGACACTAAGACACCAACAACTATCTACGCAGAAAAGACACCTTCATAAGAAGGAAAAATCACCTTCATAAGAAGGAAAAATCATAGTACCTGGTTTTTACTTCATAATGCTGAAAGAGGCACTGAAGAGATAAAACAACAGTCTGAATTGCCAATGCCACCACTCCTCCAACCCCAGCAGAAGCAGCATGGTGCAGAGAGTTTCTCTGGGCACTGGGGGAGGGGGAACACAGCAATCGTGAGTCCAGACGTGACTGGACTCAGTACTATCCTGTTAGAGCAGAAAGAAAAACTGGACCAAACTTAGCTGATGCCTGCCCATGGAGGGAACATAATAAACAAGCACTAGCCAGAGGGGAATCACCAGCCGAAGTGGTTGAAACTTGAGTTCTCTCAAACTTTACCACCATGCACTGTAGGACTCTGTTTCTCTAAGTAAACTTGAAAGGCAGTCTACACCATAAGGACTGAAACTCTTAGGCAAGTCCTAGTGCTAAATTAGACCCAGAAACAGTGGACTGTTGGAAGAGGCACACAACATACAGAGACACTAGCTGGGAGAACCAATGGAGTGCTGGCATTCACACCTCCCCTAAGCCCAGACTGCACAGCTCAAAGCTCCAAAAGAGACCCCTTTCTTCTGCTTGAGGAGAGGAGAGGGAAGAGTGATGTGGACTTCGTCTTGCATCTAGGATACCAGCTCAGCAACAGCAAGATAGGGCACTGGTCAGAGTCCTGAGGTCCTTATTGCAGGCCCTGGCTCCCAGACAAATAGAGACACACCATGGGCTAGAAGGGAATATGCCGCCCTGAAGGAAAGGACCAGTCCAGGCAGCATTCATCACTGGCTAACTAAAGAGACTTTGGCCCTTGAATAACCAGCAGCAAAACCAAGGTACTACATCAAACGCATTGGGTGAACCTCTGAGATGTGCCGGTTTCCGGTAAGACTGCACATAACCAGCTGTGGTGGCGTTAGGACAAAACTCCTGCATAAGAAAAGCAGAGGGAAAAGTAAAGGGAACTTTATATTGCACCTTAGGTACCAGCATGGCCACATTGGGACAGAACTGTAAGTGGACTTTTAGAGTTCATGAGTCCAGGAATTGACTATTGGACAGCATTTCTGGATCTGCCCTGGGCCAAAGGTGAGCCCACTGTCCTGAAGGGTGAGTCTTAGACCAGACAGCATTCATGACAAACTGACTTAAAAGATTTCAAGCCTTAAGGGAAACTCAGTGGTAGTCTGGCTATTGCCAGACACCTCATGGCTTGGGGTGGTAGTGACTACAAAGTGAGGCTTCTGTGCCTTTGGAAAAAAGAAGGAAGAGTGAGAAAAACTGTGTCTTGTTGTTTGAGTGCAACCTCAACCACAACACTATAGAACACAAAGTAAACTTCTAAGGTTTTTCACTCTAGTTCCTGAAACCCAGATGACACTTCTAGACCCACCCAGGGAATAGGAGACATTGCTACCATGATGGGAAAGACATTGGCCTGGCTGGCTTTTCCACCTGCTGATAGTAGAGCTCCATGGTCATAAGCAATCATAGGCAGTAGCCAGGGAGTGATTAAAGCAGGCCTTCAGCAAGACCAGTGCTGTATTGGCTTCAGGTCTGACCCAGTGCAGTCATAGTGGTGGTGGCCACAGGTTTGCTTGTGGTACTTGAACCCAAGCTTTAGGTGGCTCAGAATGAAGAGAGAAACCCTGTATATTTTGGAGGAAGTATAGGAAGGGAACAAGACTTTCTGTCTAGTGATGAAGATAATTCTTTCTGAACTGTTTTCAGACCATCAAGAAGATGGAACCTCTATTATTCTGGAAGAACCACAGTATTACTGGGCTTGAAGTGTCCCCTAAAGCAGATACAGCTAAGAGTACAACACTCAAGTCCTTTCAAAATAACTGAAAACCCTTCCCAAGGACAGTTACAAATAAACCCAGACAGTGAAGACTATAATAAATACCTAATCCTTCCATGCCCAGACACCAAAGAACATCTATTAGTATTATCACCATCCAGTAAAACAGAACCTATCCAAATAAACTAAATAAGGCACCAGGAAACAATGCCAAAGAAACAGAGATATGTGATCATTCAGACAGAGAATTCAAAATAGCTGTGTTAAGGAAACGCAAAGAAATTTAAGATAACACAGAGAAGGAATTCAGAATTCTATTAGATAAATTTAACAAAGAGATGGAAATAAAAGAATCAAGCACAGTTGAAAATGCAACTGACATACTGAAGAATGCATCAGAGTTCTTTAATAGCAGAATGGATGTAGCAGAAGAAAGAATTGGTGAGGTTGAATACAGGATAATTGAAAATACACAGAAGAGACAAAAGAAAAGAGAATGAAACACAATGAAGCATGTCTACCAGAATCTAGAAAAATAGCTTCAAAAGGACAAATTTCAAAGTTATTGTCCTTAAAGAGGAGGTAGAGAAAGAGATAAGAGTAGAAAGTTTATTCAAAGGAATAATAACAGAGAAATTTCAAAACTTAGAGAAAGGTGTCAATATGCACATCCAAGAAGGTTATAGAACACCAAGTAGATTTAACCTAAAGAAGACTACCTCAAGGCATTCAGTAAACAAACCCCCAAAAGTCAAGGAAAAAGAAATAATTTTTAAAGTAGCAAGAGAAAAGAAACAAGTAACATACAATGAAGCTCTAATACATCTGGCTGTAGACTTTTCAGTGGAAACCATACAGACAGGAGAGAGTGCTAAGACATATTTAAAATGCTCAAGAAAAAACTAGAAAAATGTTTACCCTAGGATAGTATACTCAGTGAAAATATCCTTTAAACATGAAGGAGAAATAAAGTTTCCCAGACAAAAGATGAGGGATTTCATTCTTATCAGGCCTGTCCTACAAGTAATGGTAAACAGAGTACTTCAGTCAGATAAAAAACGATATTAATGAGGAATAAATAAACACCTGAAAGTAAAAAAAAAAAAAACCCTCACTGGTAATAGTAAATACAGAGAAAGAAAGCAGAGACTTAAACACTGTAACTGTGGTGTGTAAGCTACTCTTATCCTAAGTATAAATACTAAATGATGAACCAATCAAAAGTAGTAAGTACAACAACTTTTCAAGACATTATCACCACAATATGATATAATTATAAACAATAAAAAGTTAAAAAGTGAGGGAATGAATATAAGGAATAGAGTTTTATTTATTTTATTT
Source organism: Macaca nemestrina (assembly GCF_043159975.1). Taxonomy (NCBI): domain Eukaryota; kingdom Metazoa; phylum Chordata; class Mammalia; order Primates; family Cercopithecidae; genus Macaca; species Macaca nemestrina. The sequence goes on from NC_092145.1 coordinate 33,541,970, forward strand.
TTGCTTGTTTATGAAAAAGTGTTAAGTTGTTATCTGGTTAAAATAATAAGTTATCAAGTAGTATTTGCTAGCCTCATGGTAACCTCAAACCAAAAAAAAAAAAAAAAAAAAAATACTACAGTGGATACACAACAATGAAAACAAGAAAATAATTCCAATCGCCAGAGAAAATAATCTTCACTGGAGGAAGACAGGGAGGAAAGAAAGAAGGAAGAGAAGACAACAAAACAACCATAAAGCAAATAATAAAATGGCAAGAGCAAGCCCTTACTCATCAATAATAACATTAAATGCAAATAGACTAAACTGTCCATTCAAAAGACATAGAATGGCTTAATGGATGCAAAAACAAAACCTATTGATCTGCTGCCTGCAAGAAATACACTTTACTTATAAAGACAAATGACAACTGAAAATAAAGAGATGGAAAAAGATATTCTGTGTCAATGGAAACCAAAAAAGAGCAGGAATTCCCACACTTATATCAGCAAAAATAGATTTCAAGATGAAATCTACAAGAAGAGACAAAGAAGGTCACTATATAATGATAAACTTGTAAATTCAGCAAAAGAATTTAACAATTTTAAATATATATATACCCAACACTGGATTACTCAGATATATAGAGAAAATATTATTAGAGCTAAACAGAGAGAGAGTCCCTGATACAATAATAGCTGAATCATTCAGCACCCCACTTTCTTCACTGGCCAGATCTTTCAGACAGAAAATCAACAAAGAAAGATCAGACTTAACCTGCACTGTAAATCAAATGTATCTAATAGATATTTACAGAGCATTTCATCCAAGAGCTGCAGAATACACATTCTTTTCCTCAGCACATGAATCATTCTCAAGGATAGACCATATGTTAGGTAACAAAACCAATCTTAAAACATTCTAAAAACTTAAGTAATATCAAGCATCTTCTTTCACTACAATGGAGAAAAACTAGAAATTAGTAACAAAAGGAATTTTGGAAACTATACAAATGCGTGGAAATTAAACGATATGCTCCTGATGACCAGTGAGTCACTGAGGAAATTAAGAAGACAATTTAAACATTTCTTTAAACAAATAATAATAAAAACACAACATACCAAAACCCATGGAATACTGAAAAAGCAGTACTCAGAGGGAAGTTTATAGCTGTAAGTGACTACATCGAAAAAGAAGATAAACGTCAAATAAACACTTTAATAATACATATAACTGGAAAAGCAAGAGCAAAACTAACCTGAAATTAGTAGATGAAAAGAAATGATAAAGATAAGAGAAAAAATAAATAAAATTGAAATAAACAAATACAAAAGATCAATGAAACAAAAAGTTGGTTTTTTGAAAAGTTAAACAAAGTTGACAAAACTTTATCAGACTAACAAAGAAAAAAAAGGAGAAGATCCAAATAAATAAAACCGGAAATAAGAAAGGAGACATTGCAGCTGATACTGCACAAAATCAAAGGATAAATAGTGGCTACTGTGAGCAATTATATGCCAATAAATTGAAAAATCTAGAAGAAATCAAGAAATTCCTAGACATATACAAACTACCAAGATTGAAATAGAAGGAAATCCATAACCTGAACAGACCAATAACAAGCAACAAGGTAGAAACCATAATAAAAAAAACCCCAGTAAAGAAAGCCCTGGGACCCAATGATTTCACTGCTGAATTCTAACAAACATTTTAAAAAGAACTGATGCATATTGATGCAAAAATCCTCAACAAAATACTGGAAAGCCAAATAAAACAATGCATTAGAAAGATTATTCATTTTGACCAAGTGACATTTATCCCAGGGAGGCAAGTATGGTTCAGCATATGTAAATTAATCAATGTGATACATCATATCAATGGAATGAATAATAAAAACCATATAATCATTTCAACTGATTCTGAAAAAGCATTTGATAGAATTCAACATCTGTTCATGATATAAACCCTCATAAAACTAGGGATAGAAGGAGCATACTTCAACATAATAAACGTCATATACAACAGACACACTAGTGTCATACTCAATGGGGAAAAACTGAAAGCCTTTCCTCCAAGATCTGCAAAATGGCAAGGATGCCCATTGTCATCTCACCGCTATTCAACGTAGTACTGGAATTCCTAGCTAGAGCAAGCAGATAAGACAGAAATATAAAGGTAATTTAAATTAGAAAGGAAAAAGTCAAATTATCCTTGTTTGCTGATGATATGTTCTTATATTTGGAAAAAATGACTCCACAAGAAACCTATTAGAACTGATCAATAAATTCAGTAAACTTGCAGGATACAAAATCAATATACAAAATCAGTAGCATTTCTATATGCCACCAGTGAACAATGTGAAAAAGGAATAAAAAAGCAATCCCATTTACAATAGCCACACATAAAATTAAATGCCTAGGAATGAACCAAAAAAGTGAAACATATTTATAATAAAAACTATCAAACACTGATAAACGAAATTGAAGAGGACACCAAAAGATGACAAAATATTCTATGTTCATGGGTTGAAAGAATTAATATTGTTAAAATGTTCATACTACCCAAGGCATCCTATGGAATCAATGCAATCCTTATCAAAATACCAATGACATTCTTCACTTAAATAGAAAAAAATCTTAAAATTTATATGAAACCACAGAAGACACAGAATATCCAAAGCTATCATAAGCAAAACAAAACAAAACAAAGCAACTGGAACAATCACATTATCTGACTTTAAATTTGAAGCTATAGAGCTATAGTAAACAAAACAGCATGATACTGGTATAAAAACAGAAACATAGACCAATAGAACAGAATTGAGAACCCAGAAGCAAATCCACACACCTACAGTGATCTTATTTTTGTTAACGGTGCCAAGAACATACACTGGAGGATAGACAGTCTCTTCAGTAAATGGTGCTGGACAAACTGGACATCCATATGCAAAAGAATAAATCTAGACCCCTATCTCTCACCATATACAAAAATCAAATCAAAATAGATTAAATACATAAATCTAAGACCTCAAACTCTGCAGCTACTACAAAAAAAAAAAAATTCAGAAAATCTCCAGGACACTGGACTGGGCAAAAATGTCTGGAGTAATACCCTATAAGCACAGCAACCAAAGCAACATGTACAATTGAGATCACAGCAAGTTAAAAAGCTTTTGCACGATAAAGAATACAATCAACAAGGGGAAGAGACAACCCACAGAATGGGAGGAAATATTTGCAAACTACCCATCTAACAAGGAATTGATAACCAGATTATATAAAGAGCTCAAACAAATGTATAGGAAAAAAATATAATAATCGCATCAAAAAATGGGCCAAAAATTTGAATAGACATTTCTCAAAAGAAGATATACAAATAACAAACAGGCATATTAAAAAATGCTCAAAATCATTGATCATCAGATAAATGCAAATCAAAGCTACAATGAGATATCATCTCACCCCAATTAAAATGGTTTATATTCAAAATACAGGCAATAACAAATGCTGGTGAGGATGTGAAGAAAAGCAAACTCTCATGCACTGTTCACAGGAATGTAGGTTAGTACAACCACTATGGAGAACAGTTTGGCATTTCCTCAGAGAACAATAAATGGAACTACCATATGTTCCAGCAATTTCACTGCTTGGTATATACCCCAAATAAAAGAAATCAGTATATCAAAGAGATATCTGAACTTCTATGTTTGTTGCAGCAGTGTTTACAATAACTAAAATTTGGAAGCAACCTAAGTTACCATCAGCAGATGAATAGATAAAGAAAATGTGATACATATACACAATTAAGTATTATTCAGCCATAAAAAAAGAATAAGATCCATTCATTTGCAACAACATCTATGGAACTGGAGACCTGTATGTTAGGTGAAATAAGCCAGGCACGGAAAGGCAAACATCATATGTTCTCACTTATTTGTGGGATCTAAAAATCAAATCAATGGAACTCATGTATATAGAGTAGAAGGATAGTTAACAGAGACTGGGAAGGGTAGCAGGGGGTTGGGGGGGAGGTGGGGATGGTTAATTGGTTCAAAAAATTAGAAAGAATGAATAAGACCTACTATTTGGTATCACAGTAGGGTGACTATAGTTAATACTAACTTTATTGTATATTTAAAAACAACTTAAAGAATGTAATTGGATTGTCTGTAACTCAAAGGATACATGCTTGAGGGGATAAGTGTTTTATTCTCCATAATGTGCTTATTTCACATTGCAAGCCTATATGGAAACATTGCATGTACTTCATAAACACATAAACCTACTAGTTGCCCACAATAATTTTAAAAATTATAAGAAAAATAAAAAAATAACATATAGCCAGGGATCTGCACATAAGTAGAGTTTTGGTATGTGACCAAAATTAAATTAATATCAATTCAAATTAGACTGTTATAATTTTAAGGTGTTGTATATAATTTCCATAGGAACCCCAAAGAAAATGAGAATGAATCTAAAGGTGTCACTACAAAAAATTAAACACATAAAATAGGAAATGAGGAATAAAAATCAGTAATACATACGGAAAACAATTTTAAAATGATAAAATTAAGTCCTTCTTTTTGACTAAATACTTTAAATTGAAGTGGAATAATTCTCCAATCAAAAGTCATATATTAGCACAATGGATAAAAGAAAAAAAAAGATCCAATTATATGTGGTCCATAGGAGAGTCAATTTAAGTGTAAAGACACAAATAATTTGAAAGTTAAAAAATTAAGAAATACATTACATGCAAATAGTAACCAAAAGAGAACACAGGTGGCTTAATTCATTTTAAATAAAACAGATTGCAAGGCTAAAACTGTTTCAAGAGACAAAGAAGGACCTAATATATTGATGAAAGGGTTAATTTATGAAGCAGATATAACAATTATAATTACATACACATCAAATTTCAAAGCTCCAAAATATATAATATACATATTTGCAGAATTAAAGGGAATAAAGTTCAACAATAGTAGTTGCAGACTTTAGTACACCACTTTCAATACCGGAAAGAACATCCAGACAGAAAATAAGTTGGGAAATAGAGGATGTGAAAAACTTTATAAATCAATTGGACCTAACAGTCATGTGTAGAACATTCCAACAAAGAACAGCAGAATATACATTTTACTAAAATGCACATAAGACATTCTCCAGGACAGACCATAGGCTAATCACAAAACAAATCTTAATAATTTTTAAAATATTCAAATCATACAAAGTATTTTTTCCAATATGATGGAACAAAACCAGAAATCTGTAACAGAGAAAAAAAATTGGAAAATTCACAAACATGTGCAAAGTAAATGCATTCTTAATGACCCATGAGGCAAAGGCTGATTAAAAATTATGACGTTGATTTAAAAATATCATAAGACAAATGAAAACAAAACAGAACATATCAAAACATATGCAACACAGCACGAGTATTGCTAAGAGATAAATTTATAGCTATAAATGCTTACATTAAAAAAGAAGAGGCCGGGCACGGTGGATCATGCCTGTAATCCCAGCACTTTGGGGGGCCGAGGTGGGTGAATCACAAGGTTGGGAGTTTGAGACCAGCCTGGCCAACATGGTGAAACCCCATCTCTATGAAAAATACAAAAAATTAGCTGAGCATGGTGGTGGGTGCCTATAATCCCAGTTACTGGGTAGGCTGAGGCAGAAGAATCATTTGAACTCAGGAGGCGGAAGTTGCAGTGAGCCGAGATCGTGCCACTGCACTCCAGCCTGGGTGACAGTGTGAGACTCTGTCTCAAAAAAAAAAAAAAATTTTTTTTTTAATAAATAACCTAACTTTACACCTTAAGGAGCTAGAAAAGAATAAAATAAACCCAAAGCTAGAAGAAATAAGGCAATAATAATGATGTAAGTGAACATAATAAAATAGAAAATATAAAATAGAGAAAAATCAATTTAACCAAGTGTTATATTTTGTAAAGATCAATAAATCAACAATGGTTGAGCTAGATTAACTAAGAGAAAAGATTAAAGCTACTAAACAAAGAGAGGAAATTGGGAACATTATGACTGATTTTACATAAATAAAAGGATAATAAGAGTACACCAACACTTTGAATAAACTAGATAAAATGCGAAAATTCCTAGACATGCACAACCTACCAGGAGAGAATCATAAAGAACTAGAAATTCTGAAGAGACCTATAGTTAATAAGGAATTGAGAAAATAATCAAAATTCCCCCAACAAAAACAAGTCCTGGACTATGTAGTTTCATGGGTGAATTCTATCACATATTCACATATTTAAATAAGAGTATATATATATATAAAATTTTAGCTGTGGGATTACCATATTTGGCCTTTGTATGTTGTAGTACATTTCTTCTGTACCTAGTTTGTTGTCCAATTTTATCATAAAAGAGTTTGGAATTTTGCCAGATGCTTTTTCTGCATTTATTGAGGTGATCATGTGATTTTTATCCTTCATTTTCTTAATGTAATTTATTCACATTTACTGAATTTTGTATGTGGTCAATTATACTTGTATCTCCAGGATAAATTCCCCTTGATCATGGTGGATAATCCTTCTTGTGTGATTTTGAAGACAATCTGCCAGAAATTTGTTGAGGATTTTTATATGAATGTTCATCAGGGATATTGGGGTACAACTCATGTTAAGTGTACTTACCACAAAATGAAAACAAGACACCAGAAAACTTTGGAAAATGACATACATTTTATTATTTTGATTCTGGTGATGGTATTATAGGTGTTTGCATATGTCCAAGCTCATCAAATTGTTCACATTAAATATGTGCAACTATTTATATATCAATTATGCCTAAATAAAGCTGTTAAAATTTAGAAAACCCAAATATATTTTAACTATGAGTATGATAAATGTAAATGCTACAATTTGAAGACTACTTTTTGTAAAAATGAAACCTTTTTTTACAAAGGCAATATAATACTGATTCTTTTCAATCCATTTCAAACTCTCCCAAAAATTTCAGGAGGAAGGGATACTTCCAAACTTATTCATGAGACCAGCATTAATTTCATATCAAAGCCAAACAAACATTCTATAAGAAAACTATAAACCAATATTCCTATTAATTTTGATGTGAAAATTCTCAACAAAATACTAATAAATGAAATTCAAAAGCATATTTAAAGGAGTATGCACTATACCATAGTATGATTTATTCCTATGCAAATGAATATTTTGAAACTCACTAAAAGCTGAAAATAACCACATGAAGAGTTTCTTGGGTTAATTATGAATGCTATAAGTCCTCATTCAGAAAAATTGTCTCACTATTCAGTGAATAGACAGTTATGAATAATAAAAATCATGTCACCTCTAAATAAAAGAATATCTAATGCCTCTCTACAATACAGAAATCAGTTCTCTAAAATAATTATCAACTTAGCACTCCAGAACATGCATTTGTGATAACTTCCAGATGGGATATCAGTGTATAGATTGTTATTAATGATCATTTTAGCATTTATATTAAGAACTCAGCCTTGGCTATATAATTAAAGGACAGACCCATTAACTTTTACATTAATGATTTTAAATTCCCATACTGTATTTCAACTTATCCTTCATAAATAAAAATGTCTTATCTACAATAGCCCTTTTTCCAATGAGCACCCTGAACTACAAAGGAACTTTCTGTTGTTTCACTTTCCTCATTCATAAACATATAGTTCAAACATTCACCACATAGTGAAGTAAAATTATTTTTTTACTAATATTTAGCTAGGCAACTTAGGAAATAGAGGATGTAACTGACTCTAATATTAACCTCACAGTAATCAGAGAGAAAATAAGTGGGCAGAAAATGAATTGAGATATAATGACCATTGGCATTTTATGCTTCTACATTCTCTGGTTGAGAAAATTTGTTATATAAATGATGTCTTTTAATAATACTAACTTAAAGAGGTTTTCCTTTGGATCAATTCATATTGAAAACATCTTTTTAACCCACAATACACAGGCATGAAATTAATGATTACTTAAATGTCATAATGCATATGCCCTATTTTACTTTAGCAGACCTTTATGATCAAATGCTTCATTATTTTTCCAAAGATAAAATATTCCCAAATGTTTGCTACCTTTCTGATCTGTCCTGAGGTGAAAAATACCTTTTATATAACTTTGTTGACATTCAGTCTCATTCGTTGCTTTGTCATCAACTGGATCTCTTATTTCCACAAAGACCATGTTACCTATTTAAAGCAGTGATTAGAATATCTGGGGATATTTGTTGGAAGTTTATTCTTTGATATATTTTATTTGGAAATTGACAACATATTCTACAAATATTACCATTGCATGAGAAGGTAAGAAAAGTTATCTTGTCTGTCATAATTTATTTGTACTTACTTGGGCTACTTTCATCCTTCACAAAGATATATTTGTTGAGCTCCTGCAACAGAAGACATCTTAAAGGTAACAAGTGTTAACAAAACATAAAGAAGATAACCTTGTCTTTCCTGGTTTTTCCAATGCTATGATACAGTTTCTGTGAATACCACACCTGTAATTCCAATGATAGGGATATACAAAAATAAATCAGCAGTTTCAATGCAATTAGGTCACTTTTTTATCATTCCATAGTAAAAATGCCAAATAAATTGTTTGCAGAATTATGTGTTGACTGGACAATTGAATTCATCCAAATGGTTGTTCCAGGAAGCCTATATGCATAGAATCATACATAAAAGTACACATACAGCGTTAATAGAAGAAAGTATAGTGATGTGATGATTAATATTGAGTGTCAACTTGATGGGATTGAAGGATGCATAGTATTGTTCCTGGGTGTGTGTGTCTGTGAGGGTGTTGCCAAAGGAGGTTAACATTTGAGTCCGTGGACTGGGAGAGGCAGACCCACCCTCCATCTGGGTGGCCACCATCTAATCGGCTTTCAGTGTGGCTAAAATAAAGGAGGCAGAAGAAGTTGGAAAGAACAGACTTGCTGAGTCTTCCAGCCTTCATTTTTCTCCTGTGCTGGATGCTTCCTGCCCTCAAACATCAGATTCCAAGTTCTTCAGCTTTTGGAATCTTGGACTTGCACCTGTGATTTGCCAGGGGCTCTCAGGCCTTCAGCCACAGACTGAAAGCTGCACTGTCAGCTTTCCTACTTTTGAGGGTTTGGGACTTGGACTGGCTTCCTCCTTCCTCGGCTTGCAGATGGCCTATTGTGAGACTTCATCTTGTGATTGTATGAGTCAATTCTCCTAATAAAATGTCCTTCATATGTACATATATCCTGTTAGTTCTGTCCCTTTACAGAACCCTGACTAATACAAGTGACCAGAAATGAGAAGACACAAATCCCTTGGCTAACCACTTATTTTCTGTAATTCTATTTCCTCCTCTGTAAAATGAAGATAATGTTTTCTACCTTTTGTATCACTCAAAGATTGTTAGCTTTATGAGACAAAATAAATGCAAAAAAATTCTGTACATCTGTTTTAAAGGACTTTATAAAAGTACTTGGTTTAACTTTTAATTTTTTTTTTTTTTTTTGCTTTATACATCAAACAGATGTAAGTGCACCAGCAATTTAAAATGATTTTCTTCCTGGAATTATTATGTACTAGGCATTGGCATCATGAAGGTGGTAATAATTCAGTCATGTTCTCTTTAGGCATTAATTAAGTAAAAGGCATAATATTAGTGCATTTATTGATAAATATTTTTTGAGCACCTCCTAAATGCCATTGTTCTAGGTGCAGGGGATGCATAAATAAATACAAACAACAAATGCCTGCCTCTGTGGTCCTTAGATTCTATTGGAAGAACACAGATACTAAGAAAACAAACAGGTAAATTGTGTAGGATATTGGTGAAGAAAAAAGTTCTATGAATAAAATTATGTTCTATGAATAAAAAATTAATCATGTGCAAATATAATGGAGGGATACTGGAGAACACTCATGATTTTAAGTAGGATAGTCAGGGAAAGCTTAATTGAATGTATTTGATATTGGAAGAAATACCTTAAAGAGATGATGTAACAAGTCATGCAGATAACTGGGGGAATAATATTCTAGGCGGAAGAAATAGTGTGTGTGTGCAAAGGCCCTTAAGCATGAAAATTTTTGTAAGAACAGCACCAATATTGGGCAATTGCAGTGAGAAAGCAAGGGAGAAAATAGTGACAAGATTGGAAAGCCATATAGTTTACTAATTTATAAGCCAGTGTACAGCTTTAGCATTTACTGTGAGATAGGGAGCCACACTGCAGTGCTTTTGTTTTAAAAGTATCACTTTCTTTATTATGTTGTAAATACCATAGAGTTGAGGGGCAGGGGTGAAAAAAGACTGAAAAAGTAGGGCGATATAATCATACAGGGCAGAGATGATGGTGACTTAGAGCAGAGTTGCAGCAATACAGGTGATGAGAATAAATGGTCATAATTCAGATTTTTTTGAGAGTAGAGCTAATGGCATAATTCGTTGAGAGACTGTGTTATATGCACTGAATGAAAAAAAAAATAGTTGAGAGTGTTTTCAAGATTTCTTTCCCCAATAACTGGTAAAATACAGTCAATAACAGACAGGAAAAAATGGCAATATAAAATAAATTATTATTTTTAGATGGGGAGGTATTAGGAGTTGAGTTTTAGACATCTATTGGAGATTCATATTAGATATATAAGCAGAGATATCAAGTTGAAAGTTGTATATATGAGGCTGGAGTTTAGGAAAGTATTCCTAGCTGGATGTATGGATTTGGGAATCATCAGGATGTAGGTATTGTTTAAAGCCAAGAGACAAGGTGATACCACCAACAGTTATTGTGTATAGGGACAAATGTCTAAGTTTTTAGCTCTGGCACACTCCAAAGTTAAAAGGTCATGGGAATTAGGAGTAATGAGAAAGGGAGACTGAGAAGGATCTGCTTAAGAGATAAGAGCAAATGCAAGAATTTTTAAAATCCACAAGACAAGTGAAGGCATTTAGGGAGCATAGGTGTTAAACTGTGTCAAGTGTAATATATATTTTTACCACATACATTATGTATATTTTATGAACTGTATCATAAATTATCAGAAATGATAACTGAATTACAATGATATTTTATTGAGTATTTTTAATATAATGGCAAAATAATTTGTGCTTTATATGTGTAATCTAATTTAATACTTACACAACCACAATGGGTGAATTATTACTTCAATTTTTTAAGTAGTTGAAATTATCTCTACAAAAAACATCTATTATCAAACCTTACTGCAATTTTTATTCTAAGTTTCAACCATCTTTCAGGTTGACTGACCTTATTTTTAATAACAAATATGTCATGACACCCCTTTTACTATGTTGAAATCGACTTGATAGTTAATATAACCTCTATGCGCACAAAATTAAAAACACAATATAATGCCTCCTATACAGCTTAAAGGAGAATTTTAAAATAATATCATAATAAAATAAGTATTCTTATATGTAGATACTTGAACTCAACTATAATAGATGACACAATTAAGTATGCTTGTATTTTTCTAAAATTTCATAAGTTATTTTCTAAGCACAAACAGCAAGAGAAGCTTGTAGGTAACTGGTGCTCACAATATTTTTATTGGTTCATATACTAGAACTAAGCAAATTGATCTTACTTTAGAATTTCTGAATTGGAAACGGGGGGAAAAGCTCTAAACTTAGAGGCTGAATATTAGAGATAAAGTTCGAATGTCACGAAGATTTACTGAGTTTAATGGCCATGCTAAATTAAAATGTTTTAAGTTTGTTTTATTCCTAGTTGGTTTTTTTTTTTTTAATCAGTAGTGATATGGGCAGTTCTAAAAAGTGCCTATCTGAAAGATTGATTGTGCCAAGATTCATGACTATCTGGAGGAAAGAGGTATTCCCGAATGAAGACTTTCTTTTTAAGCAGCCATGATCTCTTTCTTTGATACTATCTTGGATCAACAAACTCAAATGTTTACCTTATATAACTGTCAGGATGTGTGGTTTACAAGTTGAGAACTATTTCTAAGAGGTACCAATATCAGTGTCCCAAATACTGGCATCATCAATGGTAAACTCAGATGATATTTGATCTAGCCAATATAGCTGATTTTTTGTTTTGTGGCTCAATCTAGAAACTACATGGCCATCGTTTCTACCCTATCATTATATCCTGACCTTATTCTCCAGAATTTTGGAGAAGTGCTAGGTCACTGTCGGTCTTTCAGGATAACCCTGGATGACTGAAAAGATGAAAATATCAATAATAGAAACATAGTATCAATAAAGCCGACTTGTTTCAGGAAAAGAACATGCATTTTCATTTAGATCCAATGAATGGCATTAATATATTCAAGTGATGATATCCAGTACACAGGTGTAGATACAAAACTAGCACTTATGAAGATCAAAGCTACAAATCCAAAGCACAGAGATTATAATTGAGGCCACAGGCATAAGAAGTATGCTGAAAGAGATTGAAATGGTGACAAGAATAATTTGTGCAATTTAGGCTCATCATATTTTTAAGGCGACATAAATTTTCCAGAAAGATTTTTGAGACTAGTCAAAGCTAATATTAAAATGGTAGAGTTAAATTCTCTGTGTGAAAATTTAATATGGAATTTGGAGTTGTTTTGTTCTGGAGTTGGGCAACAATCCATTTCAATTTGGTTGAATAGCTATTATAAGAAAGATGCTAGTCAATTTTTGTATGTGGTTCATGTTGGAAGAAACCTGAAAAGGTTCATGTGGGCTAAAACTGAAATTGTTCAGACACACAAAAACATATTAAATAGCACTATAATAAAATAAGAGAAACAATGAACAACAGAGAACAGAGACCATTACATCAATTTATTGGAGGGCTTCCAGAAGAAAACATAATGATCTGTACTGTGTAGTTGGAATTGGATCCTCATAACCACTTATGCTCTCATCTATCTCTAAGGTTCTAGCATTCTTCTTCCTTCTTCCCTCTGTCTAATTACTCCTCTCTTTTCAACTGTTTTTGACGATGAAGTTGCGTGATGCATGGGAAAAACATAGATGTGTCTTCAGTTTTCATGTATTATACATAGTATACTTCTAGAGAATTTTGGTATAGAATTCAAAATCTGCCTGACTCATTAGAATAGATGAAAAACCGAAAGGTGAGTTATCAAGAAACTAATGACTGCTTTTTTTCTACTAAGCTGTACAAACATTCAGTTAAGAAAGAGTAAATTTTATAAATTAATGTGTTCAAATGTACAAAAGTTCACTTTATGAGGTGTCAATAGTGTTTCCAGGATAGCTTCTCATGGTCTGATGTTTGAATTTAACATTCTGTTTAAATTACATAGTTTATTATCACACATGAAATAAATATCAATAGAATAAAAATGTGTGCTAGAGACTTAGCAAGAATTGAACAATTGGGTAAGCCATTTCCATAGAGTTGTTATATTTTAACTTAAAACATAGCAAGGCTGCAGGTATTGGCCTAGTTCCACTTGGCCAGACTGTAACTTTTAAGTAACCTTCAAGTTACCTCTAAGACAATACTAGCCCTAATTTCTCTATACATATTTAATGACAGATAATGTTGCAAATTTTTGTTGTTATTTTCAAATATGTAACAGGAATTTTTCTTGTACCTTCTGTGATGCATTCATAACAAAGTAATACTAATTTGTTGCCTTTTGTCTCTGCAATAAGGAAGACTACTTTCATGGTTACCTTGTTTGTTTTCTTACATTATCAATTCCCAGGAATTGAAATTAATTAGAAAACTATTCTTGAGTTTACTAAAATATGTTCTAATTCAAAGAGATAATTAAATTCCAAGCAAGCAAAAATCCTTATTGAAAAGTTAACTTCAAACATAAAATATACTTCTTCTCAAAGTGTCTTAAAACTGTCTTTGTGAAACATGCTAAGAATGCATTTGAAAGCCCTCTTGGATCTGATTTTTCTTTTTGTCTCTAAGATGAATCAACATAAAGTCAACTTGAATGAAAAAGTCACCTTTATCCTCAGAATCATCTTTACCATACAGATATCCCAAGCCACATCTTATGGCATATTAAGTGTATTCTTTTCCTTCAGAGAAAGAAATCTGGTGTCTCAATGCCCAACCAAGAGCCATTAGGAGAGGCTTTGTGAAATTATGCCCATAAGCAAAATGAATCCCAAAATGTTTAACAGTGTATACTTTGAGGTTATAATTAATGGCAACATCCAGAGTACCTTGAAGAAGAAAAATCCCTACTGAGAATGCCATTTGCTAAATGGAGACCTGCCTACAACCTGAAAAGAAATTACTGAGATTTATGAAAGATGACATTTTTATGAAGGAGGGACATTTGGGAAAATATCTATGGTAACAAATCTAGGACTAGTCCTACTGAATTTATATATTTTAGTTAAATCAATGACATTGAATCTACTTAAAAAGGCTTTTGAGATTACTCCCGCCAAACACTAATACCAAATTCAATACAACTGACATCATTTAATCCCTGTCAAAGACATACAATTCGAGGATTGGCAGTCCCATTTGATTGAAACTGCATTTTTTTTCAGTGAGTTCCATATGTGTTGTAAAAAAATTATCTGTAGGCCCAGCGCAGTGGCTCATGCCTGTAATCCCAGCACTTTGGGAAGCTGAGGCAGGCGGATCACCTGAGGTCAGGAGTTTGAGACCAGCCTGGCCAATATGGTGAAACCCATCTCTACTAGAAATACAAAAATTAGCCAGGTGTGGTGGTGTGCGCCTGTAATCCCAGCTACCCAGGAGGCTGAGGCAGGAGAATTGCTGGAACCCAGGAGGCAAAGCCTGCAGTGAGCTGAGATCATGCCACTGCACTCCAGCCTGGGCAACAGAGCAAGACTCCATCTCAAAAGAAAAAAATAATAATCTCTGCTAAAATGGTAGTGGTAGCACTGATGTTCTGGTCCATATATCCAGTGATGCATTGTCAAATAAATTTATTGCTTGGCATTGTTCCTTTCTGAATATGGGCTGACTCAGTAGTTGGCTATGAAGATCTTAAAATTTTCCTCAACATAGGGCAGTCTATGTCATTATATGCAAGATATCTGGTGAGTAAAATAGGAATTTTGGTGTATAATTTCTGCCTTATCATATATTAGAAACATTATGTATAAAAATTTATATTAGTACTAACACCTATTAAAATTTTGGAAGGAAAAAATAAACTTTTACTTCTGCAAATGCTAGAGTGTGAAACATTTGAAGAGGAAGATAAGAGAAAAACATATAGTTTTAATCTGCCCAAATAATGTATAATGCCTAACTTAGTGGGACTGTAGATATGGCAGAGTTTCTTAATGAGGAGTTCCTTGATCTCTAGGGAGAACATGAATGTTCAATGTGTTTTTCTCAAAACTTTTTCCTGTGTAGTATATGCACATGCATACATAGTTATATTTACATGTTAAAGGTATTTTTAATGAAATTGGATTATACTATACACAATGATATGCAAACTGAGCTTTTCACATAATGTTTTAGGCATCATTTTGTGTTTATTTATATAAACAGACATCATAGATTTTAGTGGATCTATAGCATTCAATTAGATGGATAGACCATGATTTATTAAATTAACTCCCTAATGATGATCATATAGGTTGTTTCTGTTTTTTTCTTTCACAATTTTAGATAATATTACATTGAATATCTATGTTTATACCTACATTTATATTTCCAGTAGGACACTTTCTTAGATGTGGATTGTCTGTATTAAGGAATATACAAAATTTTTAAAACTTTTCAGTTATTATATAATTAACTTTCATAAATATTGTACCAATGTATAACCTCATCACTAGTCTATTACATATCTTAAATCTCCACACTCCCCTCTCCATCTCCAGGCATTATCATTCTTTTTCATATTTTTCTGATCTGATATGTAAAATAAATGTTTTAATTTGGATTCCATTGATTAATAACGAGTTGGAATTCACTAGTGAATTTGAACTCTGGAAATTCAGGCCATACTCAACCCAGCCTTATCTCTCTGCTACTTTGCAAACTACCTTTGACAATTTGTTGTCGCTTTTTCTGGCAAAAGGAAGATCAATTGCTGAAGATTTTTTGATCCTTTAGATTGACCCACTTTTAATGTGTTTACCCTCTTCACAGAAGATGCAAAGACTCTGTCTTAAGTATAAGTCCTACCACATTTTCAGTGATAAGCCAGCTCTTGGCCTCAACATTTTGGTTCCCAACAACATTTGAGTATAATATTGGTATTCATCATACATTGTGCTGACATGAAGCCTGGTACATAAGTATAATTTGCCCCCAAAGTCTTAATTTTGTTGGAAAAGTATATAGACTATCAGAATCTGGATGAGACTGAGGATAATTGTAATTTCCTTGTGGAAAGGAAATTCCTAGGGTGATAGACTTTAGGGGCTGAACTACTCACAGAAAATACCCAATGTGATATTAATGGAGAATTTGCATCATGTAGTTTATGGAATGTAGTGGAAAGAACTCCAAGCAGGAAGCAATGTATACATTCTCATCCCAGATTCTTCAAAGTCACAATGTTAATACATTCCTCTTTCTTAGCGCTTCATGAAATCATGAGCTGGCTAGTGGCAACAAAACCTGTTTCACAATATGTTAGCAAGGTACTGTGGTCGAGATTTTTCATATAGCCCATTGCTTTAGAATGTGATCATACATAGCACATATTGTACTATTCTCAGACTGTAAGGCCACTGCAGAAACACTGAGATTGAAAGTATTCCATTTTAAAATGTTATACTGGGTTGGGAAAAAAATGTGTTTTCAACATGGTCAAGAAAATATGAGCATTGTGATACAGTTACCAGTAAGTTTCCTTGGTTTCAAAATCTCATTTAACCTCTATTGTAGAAGGGGATAAGGACACAAATAATACACAGTCTCTGTTCTGGATAAGTTTGCAATTTACTTGGACAAACAGGCCAAGCATGGAGAATACAATTGGATGGTTATTCTATAGGAGTTGGCTCATGGTTAATTCTGACAGCTGGAATCCTGCTAAAACTTCCATTGCTGGGACTTGTTTTTGGCTTTCTCCTGTCACTTGGGGCAGTCATACATGGCGGCATGTTCTAGATGAGGCCAAATAAGCTTCAGAAATCTTTGATAGCTGTGCTAATTAGAATAAAAAGAACATCATTTTTTTAGAAAGCATCAAGTGTGAGATCTGATTCCCAGTCACTTTGGTAGAAATCCTGTAATTTCTCATGAAAAATCACCTTCAAATACCTGAAAAATGCATATTTTTTCCTAAAGGTCACCTAACAATTATGTTACCAATTTTCCATGTAGACTCTACCTACAATCAATCAAAAGAGAATGACTTCCCAAATTGTACAAGCATGGTACCTTTGGAGTCACCCTTGTGTAGTAGAAAATGGCAGTTTCTGGAATCAGACAGACTTGTTTTCCTGCCCCATTTCTGCCTCTTACTAGTTAGGCAAGTTTGCATAGTGGTTTTGAGGACAAATACTAGAGATAAGCTGCCTGATTTCAAACTTCTGGTTTGCCACTATATTTTGACATTGAACAAGTTACTAAACTTTTCTGTTCCTCAGTTACTTTACTTATAAATTTTATCAATGAAAAAGCTAAACTTTGTAAAATATTTTAAGAGCTTTATTTTAAGCCAATGTGAGTGACCATGGCCTGAGGATCTGTTTCATAAAGGTCCTGAGAAGTTAGTTCACAGTTTGCTTTTCTACATTTCAGGGAGACAGAAGTTACTGGCAAAGACATAAATCAATACATGCAAGGTATACATTGGTTCAGCTCTGAAAGGTGGGATATCTCAAAGCAGAGGGACTTACAGGTTATAGGTGGTTTCAAAGATTTTTTGATTGGCGATTGGTTGAGAGTTAAGGTAAAGACTTGAAGTCAGAGAAAGAAGTGCTTGAATTAACATAAGAGGGGTGACAAGCCAAGGTTCTTGTTATATAGATGAGGCCAGAATAGATGGTAAATGTGTTTTTGGAGATCTTAAAAAGTGTGAGATTCTTAGTTAATCTCTCCCAGAGCTGGGAAAGGCCTATCTGCATTAATGGAGACTCTCTACAGATGTAAAATTTCTCTCACAAAGATGGCTTTTCATGGCCATTTCGAAATATGTTAAAGAAATGTATTTTGGGGTAAACTATTTTGATTTTCTTCAGGGTCAGCTATGTATCATGTGATGGTGTACCAGAGTCAGGCTGGAATTTGGTTTCTTATTGTCAAGGAGTCTGTTTTGTCAGGATTACGATGTCTATTTTAATGTTAATGCTGGTTAGTTGTCCCTTAACTCCAAAAAGGTTTTAATGAGATGTGTCCAATCTCCCTTCTCCACATGGCCAGGAATTCAGTTTTTCTGGCTTTCCTTGGCCCAGAGCTTGTTAGTTTAGTTGGTTCCAAGGGGGTTGGGAGCCCTTAGGATTTTTTTGTTTATTTGTTTACAATGTGGTGACTAACAATTGCTCCTAATTTATAAGGCAGTTATGAGAAGGATATGAGTTCATATATGGAAAACACTTAGAAGAGTGGCTAGCACAAAGTAGCACTGTGTATGTCCTAGGAATGGTGGTGATGATAATGACAACTATTAAGATGATGGTCCCAGATATTATATGTGTGTGTGTGTGTGTGTGTGTGTGTGTGTGTGTGTGTGTGTGTATAAAATCAGAGCTACAGATTCCTCATCTGCTAAAGTACAGGTAGTGTTGTCTATTTCTAAGGATTACTGCAAGGGTAAACAGATAAGTATATAAATGATTTCAAATATAATACTAACTAAATAAATGTCGTGTTTCCCACCATCCTATCTCAACCATTCTTTCTTTTGTCTATAGAAGAATGGAAATAGCAATGAATGAACTAAGGATTTGGCTTTTTTCTTTTTTTAATGTCATTAATCCCACAAGCTTATACATGGTCTTTCAGCACCTGCACTTGGCTAACTTGATTTTTTACATACCCAGCAGTTTTTATGCTGCTTCAGTCTCAAAATCTTTTTGATAATGTCATATTTACTATATATTCTTCAAAACAATTATAATGGTTAATCCTTGAAGCAGTAATTTGGGGTATATTATAAGCAATCCTTTCTCTTGTCCTGGAAAGGGAGTGCTCCTTAGAGAAGCCATCTGCTTAGCTATCAAATAGGCCCATCCAATCAGACCAACAGACAAAAGCGTTTCCTGATTCATTCTGCTGCTAGTTAGCACCATGGCAAGGTTTTATAGCATTTAACAAACATTTACTGAACCTCTTCTATACAACTATCACTTTGATAAACATGGCAATGTGTCATCTAGATCCACCTTCAAAGAAGTATTTGTTGCCCTAGCTGTTGGGAGTGCAATCAGCCCTTTCGGGAACTGCCCAAGGTCATACCATGCTAGGGAAAGCCAATATTCAATTTGAACTGCCTTTTAAAAAATTATAACTGAGAAACCTATGACAATGAATGACATCTGACAAAACTGACTCCATCTTGCTTCTAAACTTCAAGCTGCCCTTGTTCATTTCTGGGGATAGGCTGAAATAACTTTGGGAGGAACTTAGTTTATAGTTTAACTTGGAAACAAAGATAATAATAGCCCTTTCCCAAAACAAACCCCCTTCTTGCCTGGTAACCAGACTGCCTTTGTAGAACTAACAAATTAGCCACAAGATTAGAAACTATGGTTTAGTAGTCATCAGCAAGAGGCCACATTCTTCTAAACATCTCCCATTGCTTCTGAGAATAGCATCATTATTATAAAACCTGAGATTGGTGCTCAAGATATTTTCCAGACGCTGCACTTGATGGATCAGCTGGTGCCACCCAGATAAACTGGCTCATGTACTCTTGTGGTCCCCACCCAGGAACTGACTCAGTGCAAGAGGACAGCCTTGATTCCCTATGATTTCATCTCTTACCTGGCCAATTAGAACTCCCCACTCCATGGCCTCTTACCCACCAAATTGTCCTTAAAAAAACCCAGTCTCCATCTTTTGTGGAGAATGAATTGAGTAATAATAAAACTCTGGTCTCCCATTCAGCTGTTTCTGTGTTAATTAAACACTTTCTCTATTGCAATTCCTTTGTCTTGGTAAATTGGCTCTATCTAGACAGTGGATAAAAAGAACCCATTGGGCAGTTACACAGTGACTTGAGGTGAGGTTATAAAAGTTTGGCAGTTTTGGCTCAGTGAGAGCCATTTTAGCTCTACAGCTCCCTGTGAGGTTGATTGAGGCTTTTGTAACTACATTGTAGCTCAATGTCTCCCTCTGCTCAGTTCTACTTTCTTCTCCTCCCCTCTACAGTTGTTGACTCATGGCCACTCCCTAATAAGCATCCATCTCACTGAACTCCAATTGAGAATCTGCTTCTCAGACAATTCACACTGGAACACACTGCCAGTTACTTTCTAGGGGGTCTGTGTGATTTTTGCATTTGGGAAAAGAAAAACAACAACAACAACAACAACTACAGCCCCTGTCCTCCAAGAACTTTTCTGTCTTACATAGATACAAGACCAATCCACACAAAATAACACCTACCAACTTAACATTTAATGTGTCACAGCATAAAAGAAAAAAGGTTGGTCATCATAAGTCAATTAAGTCAGAGATGGCTTGTAGAATAAGCTAGGGCTTGAACAGTATTTTACAAATAAATTAAATTTAGATAGTAAAAGGAAACAGAGAATGCATTCTCCATGAGAGGAACAGCATAAATAAATGCATGACTGTGGGAAAGACCATGGTATACTCAGCAAACCATAAGAGATCTGGCTGACTGGTTTAGGCTTCTATTGGAGAGTTGTAAGAGATACTTTTGGATAGATAGAGGGATATCAGATTTTGGAGGGTTTTGAAAGTTGGCTAATGTGTCATGGACTGGAAAAAGTATACATACCTATAGCCTTTCACAATTTGCAAGATACATGTCTATTTTCCCCAGTTTAAATTAGTCTTCTCTGAACTATCAACCATTTATTTGTTCCTCCGCCTACTGCTGGGAGAGGTTCAAGAATATCCTTTCTAACTTTTTAAGAAAGAAAAGCTAAACAGTTCAATCCAAGCTTAAAATCATTGGTTTAAATAACAGCAAAATACTAAAAGTATCACCAAGTCATGTTAGTCTTCTTATCCATCCATCTAAGCTGCATACATTGACAATGGAATAGAAAATTGATATTCAGAGCTCAGAATTTGAGAATCTTTGTTTTGTGTATTACCCAGCCTGAGTCTAAAAAACTTTGCTTGGCAGATCAGTCATTCTGGACCAGAGGTTGACATTCCCCACCCCCATGCTACTACAGGACCATTTAATATATTCTGAAGGCATGTTTGGTTATCACAACTAGGAAGGAGTCCAATTGACATCTACTGGATAAAGGCCAGGGATGCTGCTAAATATTCTATAATGATCAAGACAGCCCCACCACACCAAATAATTTTTCAACCAAAAATGTCAATAGTACTGAAGTTGATAAACTCTGTTTTAGTCTACTTCTATATCAGCCTTATAAGAACTCTCATATCTTGAGGCCTAAAAATATACCTTTATTCTTTTCCAAATGGTAGCAACAGTTCAGCATTTCCATGGCCTTATCTGGAACAGTCTTCAAAAAAATGTCCAGGCTTTGTTATCTAATACAGTAGACACTAGTTGTATGTGGCTAATAAACACTTGAAATATGGTTGATCCAAATTGATACAAACTATAAATGTAAAAAATACTCACCAGATTTAAAAATCTTGGCATAAAAAAGAGTGTAAAATATATACTTAATATTTTTAAAATACTTATTGACTGTTGAAATTATACTATATGGACATATTTGGTTAAAATAAATATATTATTGAATTTATTTTACTTGCTTATTTTACTTTTTAAGTTGTGCCTACACAAAAATGTAAAATAACATATATGGCTTGCATTATAATTGCATTGGGCAGTGCTGAACTATATGACTTTTCATCTTTATCACTTTCCACAGAGGCTCCTAAGATATCTTGATACTTATACTAATTAATTAGCACATCCAGGATCCACTGAGAACCCTGGTCTATTCAATTTCCTAGACCTACTGTTTAAAAAACTCAGCCCAGAAAAATATGACACAGAGTTATGCAACTTTGTTTTTTATTCAGAATTGTTCACACTCTATTCTAATGGTCAGAACAGACTACTTCCGTATCAGTGAAAAACTGCTATTTCTAGAATAGCATTCTTCCAAACACCGTAAAAATTGCCTATAAAATTTTTTCTGTGAAGAAAGCTGTGGTTCTACCATGGTAGGAGAACCATAAACTCAGGATGTCTTTGGCAGTGACAGAGGTCATGATTTAAGAGACATAAGGAAATGTGAATATTAATAAGAAAAGAGTAATGAACTAAGGTCTTTCTAAAGAAAGAATTTCAAGGTGATGACCCTCTCACCTTTCTCTGGGAGAAAAGATGCTTGGATTGTTGAAATGGAAACAGCACTGGACTGAGAGTTAGATGCCTTAATTCTAGTGGTGTATCTGACATGCGAAAAATGTATAACCTTGGGTGAACCACTTAATTTCACTGAACATCAATTAACTTAACTATAAAATAAGAAAAAGAAATTCAAAGGCTGTTGTTAGGAATATATGAGAAATTCTACATAAAATACTTTTGCAATGTAATGTTATGCTTATATAAACATATAGGGGGTTATTAGTATACCATCTCTTCTAAGTGCATTAATAATGCAGAATGCATTTGAAAAAAAAAGTGTGTCAAAGTTAATGAAATGTAAGTCATTCCCACAATTAACAATGCCTGCCATTACTCAAAGGTTATATCTACATAAATGGATTGACTTAAAATCAGTTATCTATTTCAGTGAAACAAGGGCAATAAGTTGTTTGTTTCCAAAATAAATGACCATTTTATTTTGATGATATTTTGAAGTAATGGAAAACACTATTTATGCCTAAGTATTTGGCCCCCAACTAGGATCAGTTCTCACCATATTGACAGTGTTTCAAGACTAGCCTTTTATTAGGAACAACTAGGCTCCATGGTTGTGGTTAAGACACAAAGAGAAGGTCATGCTTTTACACTGATAATTTTTTGAGACAAATTCTTTTTCAACATTTGATCATATTTATTTGTGAAAATGATACAGGCAGAAATAACCAAATGCCTAGGCAAATAGGGAAGGGTCCCTGGAGAATCTCCCACCCACCCAGGTCATTGTGTATAAGGGATTTGTCTAAACATGCCCACGGTAAATAAATTCCATCCCTTAATGCATGTGCAGTAAAGGAAATAAATCAATTTGGAGTGACTCAGACTAAGGGCCCGCATATTCACTGGAAGAATGGGGTGGAGTCACCAAGAATTTGCGCCTCATACAGGGAAGAAGCCTGGCCTCTTCAACTCATATATGGTGGCCTGGTACCCAATTTGTGAAGTGAAAACCTGTGTGCAGGACCCCTCTTTTTGTTGACGGTTTTCCTTTTGCTGAGTAAATCCCACAGTCCTCACTTTACTGTGTGCTGCATGCCTAACTTTTCCTGGCCATGAGACAAGAACCCATATTTAACTGAACTAAGGATCAAAAAACCTGCTCCAGAACCATTTACTATCTTTAGTTAGTTACAATATGAAACAAAAGTGTTTTGAGAAAGCTGATTCCAGGTAGCATAACACAAGAGTCACAACTCTTGTATCAGTATAAAACTAGGTTTGAATTCAAGCTCAGCCACTATACAGTGTGTATTATCGGGACTTTGAACAAGCTATGTAATCTTTTTGGTCTCAGTTTTCTTATCCGTGAAATAGTGATCATAACAGTATCCACTGCATTGGGTTATCACAAGAATTAAAGGAGAAAATCAATGTCAGGTACTTAACTAACATTGTATAGTTACCATGTACTCAATGAAATTACTTAATATCAAAATTTTTGATAATAATTATTACAAAGAGAAAGGATTAGTGAGACAATTTTAAGCAAAGGAATTGAATAAAAATGCATGGAAATAGAGCTATATAAAGAATACATACTATATTGAGGGTAAGTGAAAAGAAGCTTCTACTTTGCAGAGTTTATGAGGGAGACTAATGGGAAAGCAGGAGACTATGGATTTACGTATTGAGGATAAGAATTTAGAACTCTATACTGTAAGCAATAAGGAGTCACTGAAGTAACTGTTTTTAAACAGCACCAAGCTTTCTATATATATTCTACTACAATTTCACAATGGCCAGGAAATTTTTAGTTTTTAACAATCATTGAGAAATAAGTCTGTTGGAAAATCATGTGCTTAGTTTAAAAGTGTTTTTAAGATGATATCCTATTACAGCATTGATTTGCAGCTACAAGTTCTTTAACAATAAGCAGTTTGTCTCAAAGTATCAAATACTTTTGCTCTCTGAGTGATAAGTGTTAAGAACAATTTAACACAATGTAATCAGTAAACACTTAACAGACAAATAATGATAAAACATTTTTTTAAAAAAATACTGCTTTCAAAGTAAAAGTTGTTCTCAAGTATTCTGACTCTAACATGCAAGTACACCAGGTAATCATAATATCTATTTTATATTGCTAAGACGCAGAAATGGAAAAAGTAGAATCCAAAACAAAAGGAACTCAAAAAATGTAAATCAAAACCACAAAGAGATACCAATTCACAGCAATCAGAATGGCTTTAAAAGAAAAGAAAAAGAAAAAAAATAAGGTGTTGGTGGGGCTGGGAAGAAAAGGGAATGCTTACAACGCTGTTGGTAGAAATGTAAATTAGTTCAGTCACTGTGGAAAGTTTGGAGATTTCTCAAAGAACTTAAAACAGAACTACCATTTGAGCCAACAATCCCATTGCTTGGTATATACTCAAAGGAAAATAAATCATTCTATCAAAAAGACACATACACCCATATGTTCTTCACAGCACTGTTCACAATAGCAAAAACATGGAATTAACCCAGGTGCCCATCAATTGTGGATGGGAAAAAGAAAATGTGGTACATATACATCATCAAATACTATGCAGCCATAAAAATATAATAAAATAATGTCCTTTGCAGCAACATGGATGCATCTAGAAGCCATTATCTTATGTGAATGGATGCAGAAACAGAAAATAAAACATTGCACGTTCTCACTTATAAGTGGGAGCTAAACAAAGGGTACATGTTGACATAAAGATGGGAACAATAGACACTGGGGAATATAAGAGGGTAGAGTGGGGAAATAATTTAAAAACTACCTTTTGGGTACTATGGGACATGGGATAATTCAAACCCCAAACCTCAGAATCTCACAATATACCTTTGTAAAAATCCTTCACATGTATCCCCAGAATCTAAAACAAATGTTGAAAAAGAAAAAAAAGGAAAATAAACTCAAAACAAGTATAAGACTTCTTTAGAAGTAAAGCAAAGGGGAAGAAATGATAATTGGCTGGAGGGTTAGCTCAGGCCTGTAATCCCAGCACTTTGGGAGGCTAAGGCGGGTGGCTCACTTGAAGTCAGGAGTTCAAGACCAGCCTGACCAACTCTACTAAAAATACAAAATTAGCAGGGCATGGTGGCACCTGCCTGTAATCCCAGCTACTTGGGAGGCTGAGGCAGGAGTATCACTTGAACCCGGAGGCAGAGGCTGCCATGAGCTGAGATCATGCCATTGCACTCCAGCCTAGGAAATAGAGTGAGACTCCATCTCAAAAAAAAAAAAAAAATGATAATAAAGCAGTCATGGATTATTTCATTCATTCACTGATTGATTGAACAAGTTTATTGCTTACTTATGCCTTCTACTTGCTAAAGTCTACTTTTACCTTCAAAGGAAACTGAAGGCAATCCTGAATGAGTCAAAAAGGTTAACAGCAGAAAGGTCAGAGATAAGGGTTTGTCCTTTCAATCAGGGAAGTAGACAGCCAAGCAAACAAAAGAACCCTGTGGTACTAAGAGAGTTAAATTACTAGCAAAATGTAAAAGAACTTCTAATCACCATAATGACTAACTATTGGGATTCCTTCATGTATAGGTAGAGATGCTTGTGTTTAAATATCGAAAAAAGCTAATGTTTCTTCCTGAGAAAATATTAAATAGATGTATCTTTATTCTCAAAGGTTTAAGAAAATATTCAAATCTGCGTATGTCTTTAAAGTGTGCTCCAGTTTATTTCCTATTTAATTATGGTATTTTTGATGCAAGATTTTTTGCTCCTTAGTTCAGCTAAACCTGTTTCACAACCAGGAAAAATTAGGCATGTAGACACACTAGAAGGTAAGGAGGGCAGAATTTATTAAGAAAAAAAAAAAAAAAAAAAAAAAAAAGCTGTCAACAAAATGAGGAGTCCTGGATGCAGGTTTCCACCTCACGAATTGAATACTAGGCCACTACACATGAGTTGAAGATGTAAGGCTCCTCCCCTGCATAAGGCACAGATTTTTGGTGGCTCCACCCCATTCTTCTAGTGAGCATGCTGGCACTTAGTCTGAGCCACTCCATTTTGATTTATTTCCCATACTGCACATGTGCTAAGGGACAGAATTTTTTACTGTGGGCATATTTAGGCAAGACCCCTGTACACAATGACCTAGATGGGTTGGAGGTCCTCTGGGTACCCTTCCCTAATTGCCTAGACATTTGGCTGTCTCCTGCCTCTATCATTATGCCCTCCAAAGAAGTACATCTAACTGCCATTAGGACAAGGACAAGGATAAGGATAAGGACGATTACTGATCTTAAATGCTTTCTGTTGACTGGTGGTGCTGTATTGTGAAAACAGCAGTCAGATCTCTCTCAGAGGCCTATCTAAGGATCCCTGGTAAAAGGGGGCCATTGTCTGAGGCTCCAGTTGCTTGACCATTTGGAGTTTAGTGGCTGAAGGTGAGAAGAGACAAACCAAATGATTAGAAGACATATATCAAAATGAAACAAAAGTGGGGGCAAGGACCGCTTAAAAATTTCGAGGCTGCCAGCATGCCCAAATAACTGGTGGCTATAGTTATGCTTGCTAAGATTTTGGTACATGGGGTTTCGCTTTGGTTAGCTCCCTTGATCTTATTTAAAAAAAAAACAAAAAACAAAAAAACAAAAAAAACAACCAAAACTCTGGGTTACAGGCGCCCTATTTATTCCTATCACCTGGCAGGATTTTCAGGGTAACTGCCCAGAACTAGAATATTGATCCTGATTTTTACATTACACGTTTCTTTTGTTTCTTCTGAGCTGTAGCCAGAGATTTCTGGTTGGTTCATGGGAATGAGTAGGATTAGTCTAAATTGCAGGCACAAAACAACTAATGATTGTAGAATTTAATGACAAATGTAGGATAATTTTTGAAACATAATTTCTCTCTCCAGTCCTCATTTCTGTTAAAAGCAAATCATGGGAGATCATGGCAGATGGGAGTCAGGACTAGATTGCAGCTCCGTACAGAGCAGTGAGCAGCGGCTCACATTGTGAATTTTAAATCCAGATGTACAGCAAAAATCAACCAGCAATCCCCAAAGGACCCACAGACCCTCTGAAGGAAGTGGACTGCTCCTGCAGGACCCAGAAGAGCCCCCCAGAACTGTGATTGACTGAACTGCAGAAGTGGAAAAGGGAGACCCTCCTCTCCTGAACACATACCCGCACGGGAGAAGCCAAAGGTCTGTTTGTGGGAGAAGTTTCTGACTTTATCTTGAGCTGAGTCAATTTGGAGAGCCAAGTGAAATACAGGTGTAGAGGAAACAGCAGAAAGGCCCCTGGCAGCTAGCTGGGTCCTCTAGCAGGCCATTCCTTCCTGGCACCACAGGGAACCAACAGGAGAAAAGCAGGAGCTAAAGCTGCACAGAAAGAAACAAATCTCTAGCTGACCTTTAACAATTTGAAAGGGGTGAGAAGCTTTCTGACCAGAACTCTGGAGAGGGCGCAAATTCGGTGTGCAGACTCCACAGATAGGGGAAGAAGCAAGCCCCTTTCTTTCACAGCTGGGAGGCAGATAGCCTGGGGCAGATTTTCAAGCCCATATCTCTCTCCACCTGGAAACGATCTGGGGACTGTTGCGGGGGACACGGTGGGAGCAAGACCAGCCCTTCGGTTTGCATGGGAGCTGGGTGAGGCCTGTGACTGCCGGCTTTCCCCCTCTTCCCTGACAACCTGCATGACTCAGTAGAGGCAGCCATAATCCTCCTAGGTACACAATTCCAGTGACCTGGGAATCTCACCCTCATCCCCCACAGCACAGAAGTGGCAGCAAGACCTGCCCGAGAAGAGTCTGAGCTCAGACATGCCTAGCCCTACCCCAACTTGGTGGTCCTCCCCTACCTATCCTGGTAGGAAAGACAAAGGGCATATAATCTTGGTAGTTCTAAGGCCCTGCCCACTGCCAGTTCCTCCCCATAATTCCACAGCTGATGCTCTCTGGAAAGCACCACCTCCTGGCAGGGGGTCAACCAGCACAAAAATAGAACATTAAATCACCAAAGCTAAGTCCCCTCAGAGAGTCCATTGCACATCCTGTCACCTCCACCAGAACAGGCACTGGTTTCCACGGCTGAGAGACCCATAGATGGTTCACATCACAGGACTCTGTGCAGACAACCCCTAGTCCCAGCCCAGAGCTGGGTAGACTTGCTGGGTGGCTAGACTCAGAAGAGAGACAACAATCCCTGCAGTTTGGCTCACAGTAAGCCACATCCATAGGAAAAGGGGGAGAATACTAAATCAAGGGAACACCCCATGGGACAAAAGAGTCTGAACAACAGCCTTCAGCTCTAGACCTTCCCTCTGACACGGCCTACCCAAATGAGAAAGAACCAGAAAACCAACCCTAGTAATATGACACAACAAGGCTCCTCATCACCCCCCAAAAATACACTAGCTCACCAGCAAGGGATCAAAAGCAAGAAATTTCTAATTTACCTGAAAAAGAATTCAGGAGATTAGTTATTAAGCTAATCAGGGAGGCACCAGAGAAAGGCAAAGCCCAATGCAAGAAAATCCAAAATATGATACAAGAAGTGAAGGGAGAAATAGTCAAGGAAATAGATAACTTAAAGAAAAAAAAATCAAAAATTCAGGAAACTGTGGACATACTTTTAGAAATGTGAAATGCTCTGGAAAGTCTCAGCAATAGAATTGAACAAGTAGAAGAAAGAAATTTAGAGCTCGAAGACAAGGTGTTAGAATTAACTTAATCCAACAAAGACAAAGAAAATATGAACAAAGCCTCCAAGAAGTCTGGAATTATGTTAAATGACCAAACCTAAGAATAATCAGTATTCCTGAGGAGGAAGAGGATTCTAAAAGTTTGGAAAACATAATTGCAGGAATAATCAAGGAAAACTTCCCTGGCCTTGCTAGAGACCTAGACATCCAAATACAGGAAGCACAAAGAACACTCGGGAAATTTATCTCAAAAAGATCTTTGCCTAGGCACATTGTCATCAGGTTATCCAAAGTTAAGATGAAGGAAAGAATCTTAACAGCTGTGAGACAAAAGCACCAGGTAACCTATAAAGGAAAACCTATCAGATTAACAGCAGATTTCTCAGCAGAAACCCTACAAGCTAGAAGGGATTGGGGCTCTATCTTCAGCCTCCTGAAGCAAAACAATTGTCACCTAATAATTTTGTATCCAGTGAAACTAAGCATCATGTATAAAGGAAGGATACAGTCTTTTTCAGACAAATGCTGAGAAAATTTGCCATTACCAAGCCACCACTACAAGATCTGATAAAAGGAGCTCTAAATCTTGAAACAAATCCTGGAAGCACATCAAACAGAACCTCTTTAAAGCATAAACCACACAAGACCTATAAAACAAAAATAGAAGTTAAAAAACAAGAACTAAAATCAAAAAACCAAAATATACAGGCAACAAAGAGCATGATGAATGCAATGGTACCTCACATTTCAATACTAACACTGAAAGTAAATGGCCTAAATGTTCCACTTAAAAGATACAGAAGAGCAGAATGGATAAGAACTCACCAACCAACTATCTGCTGCCTTCAGGAAACTCACCTAGTAGATAAGGACTCAAATAAACTTAAAGTAAATGGGGGGAAAATGTATTACATGCAAATGGAAACCAAAAGCAAGCAGGGGTAGCTATTCTTACATAGCATAGTTTCTTTATCCACTCATTGATAGATGGGCATTTGGGTTGGGTCCACGATTTTGCAATTGTGAATTTTGCTGCTATAAACATGAGTGTGCAAATATGTTTTGAATAATGAATTCTTTTCCTCTGGGTAGATATCCAGTACTTGGATTGCTGGATCCAATGGTAGTTTTACTTTTAGTTCTTTAAGGAATCTCCACAGTGTTTTCCATAGCAGCTGTACTAGTTTACATTCCCACCAGCAGTGTAGAAGTGTTCCCTGTTCACTGCATCCATGCCAGCATCTACTGTTCTTTGATTTTTTTATTATGGCCATTCTTGCAGGAGTAAGGTGGTACCGCATTGTGGTTTTAATTTACATTTCCCTGATCATTAGTGATGTTGAGCTTTTTTTTTCACATGTTTGTTGGCCATTTGTATATCTTCTTTTGAGTATTGTTTATTCGTGTCCTTAGGTTACTTTATGATGGTATTATGTGTTTTTTTCTTACTGATTTCCTTGAGTTTGTTGTAGATTCTGAATATTAGTGCTTTGTCAGATGTATAGATTGTGAAGATTTCCTCCCACTTTGTAGGTTGTCTGTTTAGTCTGCTGACTGTTCCTTTTCCCATGCAAAAGTTCTTTCATTTAATTAGTTTCCAGCTATTTGTCTTTGTTTTTATTGCATGTGTTTTTGGCTTCTTGGTCATGAAATCCTTGCCTAAGCCCATATCCAGAAGGATTTTTCCAATGTTATCTATTAGAATTTTTATGGTTCCAGATCTTAGGTTTAAGTCCTTAATCCATCGTGAGTTAGTTTTTGTATGAGAAATGAGGATCCAGTTTCATTCTCCTACATGTTGCTAGCCAATTATCCCAGCACCATTTGTTAAAAAGGGTGTCCCTTCCCTACATTTTTTGTTGGCTTTGTCAAAGATCAGTTGGTTGTAAGTACTTTGGTTTATTTCTGGGTTCTCTATGCTCTTCCATTGGTCTGTGTGACAATTTTTGTAACAGTACTTTGCTGTTTTGGTGACTATGGTCTTACAGTATAGTTTCAAATCAGGTAGTGTGAGGCCTCTATATTTGTTCTTTTCGTTTAGTCTTGCTTTGGCTATACAGGCTCTTTTTTGGTTCCATATTAATTTTAGATTTTTAAAAATAATTTTGTGAAGAATTCTTATATCAGACAAAACAAACTTTAAAGCAACAGCAGTTAAAAGAGACAAAAGGGACATTATATAATGGTAAAAGGCCTTATTCAACAGGAAAATATCACGATTCTAAACATATATGCACCTAACACTGAAGCTCCCAAATTTATAAACAGTTACTAGTGGACCTAAGAAATGCAATAGACAGCAACACAATAGTGGGGGACTTCAATACTCCACTGACAGCACTAGACAGGTCATCAAGACAGAAAGTCAGCAAAGAAACAATGGATTTAAACTAGACCTTGAAACAAATTGACTTAACAGATATATACAGACCATTTCATCCAAAGACCACAGAATACACATTCTATTCAACAGCTCATGGAAATTTTTCCAAGAAAGACCATACGATAGGCCATAAAATGAGCCTCAATAAATTTGAGAAAATTGAAATTATATCAAGCACTCTCTCAGAACTCAGTGGAATAAAACTGGAAATCAACTCCAAAAGGTACCTTCAAAACCATACAAATGCATGTAAATCAAGATAAAAATTAAAATATTATTTGAACTGAATGACAATAATGACACAACCTATCAAAACCTCTGAGATACAACAAAGGTGGTGCTAAGAGGAAAGTTATTGGCCCTATAAATGCCTACATCAAAAAGACTGAAAGAGCACAAATTGACACTCTAAGGCCACACCTCAAGGAACTGGAGAAACCAGAGCAAGTCAAGCCCAAACCCAGCAGAAGAAAGGAAATAACCTTTAAAAACCTATGTAAAAATAATTATTCTTGCTGCACTTTATGCAAATATTCAGGCTAACTATTAAGACTAAAGTTTATTTTGCAAACAACTCAGTCCTATCATGATTTTTAAATTAATTAATTTATTACTTATTTATTTTTCCATACATAATTGTGGTACAGGTGGTATTTGGTTACATGAGTAAGTTATTTGGTGGTGATTTGGGAGATTTTGGTGCACCCATCACCCGAGCAGTATACACTGCACCATATTTGTAGTCTTCTATCCCTCTTCCCCCGTCCATTCTTCCCTCCAAGTCCTTAGAGTCTATTGCATCATTTTTATGCATTTGTGTCCTCATAGCTTAGCTCCCACATATTGGTGAGAATATACGATGTTTGGTTTTCCATTCCTGAGTTATTTAGAATAATAGTCTCCAGTCTCATCCAGGTCGTTGCAAATGCTCTTAATTCATTCATTTATATGACTGCATAGTATTCCATCATACATATATTCATTTACCAATCTCTCAGTTGGATTACTAGTCTCAAGTGGGGCCCTTTAAAAGCAAGGCTAGGAAAACAAGCAGTTTCTAGGGAATAATAAACAGGTATAGGTAGAAGACAAAACTAGATTTTGAGAGGGATCTGTCTGCCTGTAATTCCTAGGGTTCCATAAGGAAAACAGAGGTTGCTCCCAAAATGGAATCTGTGGCACCTTTTTTGTTTTTCCCAAGGAGTCCCAGGCAATCAGAAATGATCTTAGGGACTCTCATTATGTGCATTAAGAGTGGCAAGACAAGATGGAGAAAAGTAATTCAGTCAACTAAATCAAACCTCTTTCCAGCAAAACAAGATCTAAGAAGAAAAAAACATAAAGGCCTTTAAAATATGCCTATAACTTGAGTATCCATTTTTTAATTAAGCTGATCATTCTTTAAGAAAGTCCTTATAAATCCCTTATTACCCGACTTTAGCCATGCCAAGCAGCCAATATTTCTGGATGTTGAACTTTATCAAAAGTAACCTCACAGTTGAAACCAACAAGCCTCAATTAAGGTTATGACTTAACTGTGAGTGTACAAGGTATTTTCAAGACATAGTAAGCAGTTTTTACAAAATCTAGAACCTTTAAATATGACTCAGAGAAAGGATGATTTAAGAAAGGAAGCTAGTAGTTGTTCATGAGGGGGGAAGAGAATTAGCAAATGGCAAAAGTCACACAGATATCAACCTGAAAGCACTCATTACCCAAGCCAGGATTGAACCTGGGTCACTATTGTAAAATGGCGGAGACTAAAACAAAATACTGTCATATGGTTGCAGGTCATGTTCCTAAAGACGTAAAATAAGATGGAGGCCTGCAGCAAAGTTCGTTACCGACCAGATTGCAGGGCTGACTTAAACAGTGGGTTTATGGGGTCCTTGGCCCACATGATATCCTAAGGTACCCCTTTTTTCTGAGAGAACCATACTGAAAGACACACAAAGCACACCAGATTGGTTACAGCTTAAGAACAACCTCATAAATCCTTTTTCATTAACCAAAACTTTCCAGAGAATATAAACAGTGATCCTTGTCATCCTTTTTACCAGTTTGCAGAGTGAGAGAGAGGCCAAAAGTCTGACTGGTAAAAAAAAAAAAAAAAAAAAAAAAAAAACTCTTACCCTTTTGTTGGCATGTCGGGCTTCTGGGTTCCCTTACCCCAAGCTCAATTCTAAACCAACTAGTTTAAGGTATGGGAAATTAACTTTTCTCAGTTTGGAGGATGCATCTGAGGATTAACTTTTCTCAATTTGGAGGATGCATCTGAGGGGAGTGTCCTGTAGTATAGGGACAAAATTACCCATCTGTGTAGAGAGGACAGAGGAGGCAAAAGGAGAAAATAAGGTGGTGGTTTTTTTTTTTTTTTTTTTTCCGGAGGAACTCCAGGGATTCAAGACACATTGAAAAGGCGGACAGACTAAATATGAATGGCTACTCATCTAGAAAGTGGAGAGTCAGGTGTTCCTGGTTCCTTTCTCTTCCTAGTAAATACCTGAGGTACATAAGGGAGAGAAAGAAAATGGATCCTCTTTCCTTTTACTATCATTATATCCCTCAGTCCTGGAAACCTCAACAGGGTGCTGCCCATGGGTGCCAATGTGACTTTCATCCATGATAACAGGAAGCATAGGGGATGGCATTATCTGCTCTTACCCACACGCTGACTTTCACCCTGCTGTCAGTAGCTTTTAGTTCCCTACACCTCGTTTATTCCATGGATACTAACACAACCTCTATCTATGAAATGGGAGGCTTGACTTAATCCGCAGGAATTAATCATGCCCACCTGCACTGTGCCTATTAACTTCCATTGGTGTCTGCCTCTAGATCCCTCAGATCCAATTTTCTTTCCTAGGGCTTTGACCTGAAGCTTAGAATTGAGTTTTTGACAAAAGAACTGCCTCAAGGGAATGCATAGATTCATCAAGCCCCAGGTGTCCCTCACCAGACTGGCTGCTCCCTCCTTATCATAAGCTGAATGCTAAGGTGAAACTGTGCAATTGGGTCCTTCTCAAACAAGGGAGGGAAAAAGGGTATCCTGTGAATTGGGATCCTGTTCCAATAAGATACCTTTCAAGAACAAAACCTCTTACGTAAAAGTTAACTCCTGACAGGGTGGAGAAAGGAAAAAAACAACAACAACAACAACTTAAGTGTGGGGCTGTGAAGATGCCTGGAGGAATAACCTCTTATTCTTATGCAGATGGATTCTCTATCAGGGAGAGAAACGTTTAATTGTTGTGGGACCCAGCTGGACTCCAAGGCTGGGGGAGGGGAAGGCTCCGTGGATGTGTGGCAGGAAACACTAGCCAGCTGGCCATGCTGGTCCTGAGACCCTGAGGCAGCCTTGGGGCCCAGGCAGCAGCTGTGGCTCATTCCAATCGGGCATGGCCGTTGGACATTGCACGCACATGCAGCAGACACATGCATGTGCCCCAGCCAGGAGGGAAGGGGGGCAGGGAGCCGCCACTCGCCCGAGCATCCTGCGTGTGTGCCCATGGCCATTGGGGTGGAGGTAGAACACCCCCAATATTGTATAAGAAATGATAGGTGCCATTACAGTCCTGAAGAAAAGAAAGAAAATGCCATAGAAAAAGACTGGGTTGGACTGAGGCTGACATTCCTGACCCCTGAGTGCAATGGCAGAGGGGCAGTTTCTCTTGCACTCAGAAAAAAATCTGAGGACGAGAGCACCCAGAAATGAAGGTGAAAAAGATTTTTTGGGTCCACATTTTGCTCACCCTTCCTCATGTCCCCATATGGGCCACAAAAATGATGCATGATTTTTTGCTCCTTAGTTTAGGTAAATCTGGGTTCCTGTCTCACAACCAGGAAAAATTAGGCATGCAAACATATTGAAGGGTGAGGAGGGTGGAATTTATTAAGTGAAAGAAAAGCTCTCAACAAAAAGAGGGATCCTTCACAACAGGTTTCCACCTAAAAAAATTGAATAGTAGGCCACCACACGTGAGTTGAAGAGACTAGGCTTCTCCCCTGCATAAGGCGCAAATTCTTGGTGGTTCCACCCCATTCTTCCAGTGAACATGTGGGCCCTTAGTCTGAGCCACTCCACATTGATTTATTTCCCTTACTGTGCATGTGTTAAAGGATGGAATTTTTCACCATGGGCATGTTTAGGCTAACCACCTGTGCACAATAACCTGGGCATGCCAGTGGTCCTCCAGGGACCATTCTCTATTTGCCTAGGCATTTCACTGTCTCCTACCTCTATCAGTTCCAGACAATAAATTCCACTCATGGTGATTCATTGGCTTTATCATATCTTAAGAAGTGGAAAACATTAGTTATTAACTCCATGGACAAAATATATATAAATGCAAACATTCACCACAAACAATAATTTATCCAACAAAGCTTTCATGATTAAAGAGGCTTCTTTTTAATAGGCTTTTATTTGAAGTTGGTGAGAACAGCTTCTCAAACCTTCATGAAAGCTTCAAAGTAGGAAACACTGGATGATTTGTATATATATATATATATTTTTTTTCATGGTTAATTTGGTATCATTTATTTTTAGGTATTGGTAACTCAATGGAAGTGAAATATTTGCATTAGCACTGATTGCGTGAGAGTCACATATCTCTTGTTATCAATCAAGATATTGTATATACATCAGGAACCCAAGTGCAGAGCGGGCATAGTGTGCATAGAACTATTTCAAGCATGATGTCATTTAAAGCCATATTACAACACCAAATAAAATATTTTGCATCACAACAGAATGCCCATTTCTAAACAGAAAGCCTTGTTGAGGTGTTGCAGTTTGAAATCAATGCTTAAAACTGTTTATTTCAATTGTTTGAAATCAATGGTTAAGTATTTCCTATCTCAGGATGGATTTTGGAGAAGTAGATAGATGTTCATAGGCAAAGAGAGAAAGAGGCACAATAGATATGCCAAAGCTTTAGAAAAGTTCATGTTGCTGAGTAACAAAAATTTTGAAAGTTCAGGTCAAGTCATGTTAGGGATGATGGAAAAATATTATTATTTTTAAAGTTCTACTAGATCCCATGGACTATAAGAGACTCTACATTCATTTGTATCACTTAACTTTTACTGTATAACAATCCACTTCAAAACTTCGTGGCTTAAAACAAAAAGCATTTTTTTACTTCAAGATTTTGCAGTTTGGGAATTTAGACTCTGCTCACCTGGATAGTTCTTCTGATTATCTTGGCTGAATTAATTTATACATCTGCACATAGCTTCTGGGAATTAGCTTGTTATCAACTATAGCAATGGGGGTGAATGTGTCATGTATTTCTCATCACCCAGAAGACTATCCTACACTTCTTTTACTTGGTGGCTAGGGTCTAAAAGAGGAAGGACAGGGCCAGACTCAATGTGCAAGCACTTTCAAAACCTCTGTTTACATTGTTTGCTAGTGTTCGGTTGGCCAAAGTTTATCAACTGGCTAATTTCAGATTAAAAAGTAGAGAAATACACTCCACTTTTTGATGGAAAGAGGTACAAAGTTATGTTGAAAAGTGTCATGCAGACGAGAATGGAAGGAATTGTTGGGGCACTTTTAAAACAGTCTAAAACAACATTATCTTTAATATTAGAAATAACTATTGAGGTACATATTCATATTCTCATTTCTTTAGAGAAGCAGAATTTAATGTTCAGAAAGTTTGAATGACTTGCAAACATTTCACATCAGCAGAGCATGGATTAGAATCCAGCTTTGTCTAACTCCAAGTCCTGTTATTTGCAATACATGAGGAATCTTCCTGGAAAATCATTCGTGCCAGTTGTTGAGATCCACTGAAGATCCTTGATTCTGATGGAAAGATGGTGAAAAAGTTTTATGAAGATGACTTCATGTGTTAAAGATAATAGAATGAGCTGAGATTAAAGAGAATTTTCCCTGTGTTGTAGGAACTGGGACTATGCATTGGATTCTAGGCATGGACACAAGTATCTTCTAGCACCCAGGGAAAATAGCCAATTATTCAGGACCCAGCAAGCAGCTATTTTGTATCTTTACAGCAGTAAAATATATTCTATTTTCACAGGTAAATAATTTTTTTCTTATAGCTGCTTAATGGGTGCACTTTCAGAAACTCTATTTCTTATAGTCCTCAAGAACCTTAGTTGTCATACAATGAAAACCACTGTAAACAAAAACTAACACTTTATTTAAAAGACTTTTTATTTTCAAGCATTCCATCTATTCCAAAACATGCTGAATAAAAAATATTTACTACACTACCTATTTGAAGTTTAACAAAAGCTCAGTTTCTTCCATTGAACAAATGTGCCCTATCACAAAATACACTTATATAGGAAGAATTAAGTTTAAAACCCGATTGTTCACTGAACACCCCTTTTCATAAATGAGCACACATTGCTTATTGAATTTTAGTACCTGGTTTTGAATGAACAATAAAATGTAAATATCTCATAATTCCATAAAATGAATGGCTACTTCCTCAGTGGATGGTTTTCAAAAGGATTTGTAGGAAATAGTCATCCACCTTGATTTTCTTCTGTTTCCCCTGGATAGTTAACATTTTCTACTTCTGGGAATATTTTTGTGCCTAAGTATAGACTCTTTTGTTGTCAGTTTCTTTCCCAGCCTAGTTCTTTGAGGTAATGGCTCAGGTTCTATTACTGCCTACCACACATACTTTAATTCTGAAGCACATACATAACTCATGCCGGTTTTCATTCATTTTATTTTCAGAGGCGCTAATAATCTTAGTATCCATCCAATATATCTCTGAAAGTTATTCAAAGTCAAGACTAAAGAGTGCAAAGCCCTATAGAAGTAGGATTTAAAGTTTAGCCCCTATTCCACAGTTTATTGAATGTGTGCCCTCAAGAAACATATCACTTTTAAAATTGTAGGTTTTTATTTGTAAAAGTGGAATAATAACAATAACAGCTACTAACTGAAAGGGTTAAAGTGACTATCTCAGAGACAAAGAGAGAGCATTAATTCCATTAAGACCATTAATAAGAAACCAAAGCAGTTTCTCAACAAATAGTGTTGTCAGTAGTATTAAATTCGGCTTTAGTAGGCAGTGCTTCCTCAGTAATGGAGGCTCATGATTTCAGAGATGAATAGCATGTTACCAGAAAATGCAAGATATATTCTTTCCTGGGTCAGGACAGCCTGGGACTTTTAAGAAAACACATTTTAAAGAATGGTATTTGACTTTTGATACTTGATCTCATATTCTGCTAGTTGCAGAAGCAATCAACGATGTTAGAAAGATGCTTATGCCTGGGATTCCTAGGACCTAGCTTCCAAACCTAGCTCTCAACTTTCTACCTCGTATTCTGGGGTGAATTCCTTTTTTCTCTGAGCCTCAATTTTATCATCTGTAAAACTAAAAGTCAAAATTATATTTTATGAGTGTGATTTACTAAGCAGGATATTGCTTGTCACTGAAAAATGATTGATAGCCTAATTATACCTTTTCAAGCTAAATGACTTCCAGGCTTTCTAATTCTAGGGTATTACATGGTCAATATGGTGGTGAGATATTATAGTAAATATCTCACCAGTAAAACTGAGAAGTGAGTGATTTCTAAGTATTGTCATTTATGATTTCTAAGTATTGTCATTTCTAAGGATTGTCAAACACACACCTGACCTTCTTCACCCAGGTGCCATCCCAAATAACCCAATATCCATAGTCTGTCCATTCTGACCAGGGGTTATATAGATAATTTTCCCCATCCCAAAGTCTTTCAAGATAGCCACTGCTCTGTCCCATTCATTTCAGGGATGTAGAGAGCCACTCAAGATTTATTTCACCTGCTATTTTCTCAGATGACAGTTCTTCAAAAGTCAGGGATAGATTGAAGAGTGGGTAGTAGTGAGGGTTGTATTCTCAATAAAAAACTTAATTATAATATTACCTGCCCCAACTCTAAATGTGAAAGAAAAATTGTTGGGTAGAGAATAGGTATGAAAATGCTAATGAATGAGTAATTAAATTGTATGATTCTGTATTATGGTTTTGAGGGTAATAAAATATTGCCACTTTTACAATCAATAATTAATGCAAATGCCAAATAATGATGATGATGATGATGACAATGGTGATAATGATGACGACAATGACTCATATCCATATAGATCATCTTAAATACTGAGTGTTTCATATTTTCCAAAACCCAAATACTTTATTTCTGTTATAGAAAGGTTACTAAATCCATAAAATTTTTGTTAAACTTCTTTGACTGATAAAACTTGACACAGTGCAATGATGATGTGAGCCTTGGTTTAAAATGCTCATTTTTATTCTTCATTTTGACTTGTCAATGACCAAAGTGAATCTCCTGCCTTCAAAGCATAAGACTTCTGGTAAGCTCTGAGTATTCTGGAAAATTGATTTTCCTGTGCACATTGATGCTAGTGCCTCACTGATGAATGACCCTGCTACTAAAACACAATTTCTACTAAATCAACAAATAGTTGTTATAAGGGGCTATAAGTCTTATACTAGTCTTACAACAAAAGCTTCTATCTCCTGTTCCTTAATCCTTGTGAGATTAAAATGATGGGGAAGATTCCAATAAAACTTCCTCTTTGCTTATCTATTTTCTAGTTATTTCCTAAAATTCTGAGGAAGCAACTCAGTTGTGAAGAAAGAATTGTGTTATGTAATGTGGGTCAGGATATATCTTAGGGAATAGGATCATTCAAGTGTCACTGGGAATGTCTTCCCATTAGGATTATGTCATCGATAAGGTTGTTGAATTGTCTTTGACGAAGGGAGGGAAACACAAAACAGGAAGGGCGGAGCAAGAAAAAAGGAAAGGGAAAGGTTAATTCTCAGAGAGTGTTATGGTCTGAATGTTGGTGTTCCCCCGAAATTCATATGTTTCAATGTAATACACAATGTAGTGGTATTAAGTGGCTGCTTTTAGGATATTATTAGTGACCTTATAAAAG
Source organism: Macaca nemestrina (assembly GCF_043159975.1). Taxonomy (NCBI): domain Eukaryota; kingdom Metazoa; phylum Chordata; class Mammalia; order Primates; family Cercopithecidae; genus Macaca; species Macaca nemestrina. Next base: position 33,582,403 of record NC_092145.1, read on the forward strand.
AGGTTTGAGGGAGCCTTGCAGCCCCTTCCACCACGTGAGAACACAGAAGTTACCACCTATGATAGGCAGACCCTGAATCTACTTGCCACCATTGTCTTGGACTTCCCAGCCTCCAAAGCTGTGAGCAATAAATTTCTGTTGTTTATATATTACCCAGTCTAAGGTGTTTTATCATAGAAGCCTGAATCTTTTAAGAGAGGGGCATCTTGTGATTGTTAGACTTGGATTTATATAGAGATGAGTCATTGTTATTGGATTCAGAGGAGAAAAATGTTTAGTTTGAATGTGTTTTCTTGACTGTGACAATATCTGTGTTTCACTATTGTTTTGAGATTATATTAAAAGAAGAAAATTACCATGATTATCCTAATTGTATTGTTCTTAGTCCTAAGAATTATGCTTAGATGTGTCCACTCAATATTTATTCCCTGTATTTTTCAAGCTGTCAACTAGGTGTTCCCCACGCTTGGAGGATTGGTTTTGTGTAGACAAGTAATTTTTTGTAAGTAACGTGAGGGGTCTGCAGATGGATTTCTGTTAACAGTGGTGTAACACCATAATGGTGGATTTTAGGCATCAAATAGCAATAGATGTATCATCTTTCTTGATGCGGTTCTAGCAAAAGTTGCATTATTTTGTCCATTCATTAGGACAAGTAGCTTTTAATAGCAAGGGAGGATTGGTAGTTGCATGAGTAGTCTTTTATTCTAGCCCAATGCAGATAACTTTCTACCTAAAACATTTGAGAACTGTTGATGGAAATCACAAACTTATTTACTAAAATACAATTTTTTATTTATTTTCTAATGCTTTTCGGCTCTAGGCAGATATAATTTCTCTATTCTTTTCTGTGATTTTATACTTTCAGTGTTCAGAAGCCACTGATGGCAGTTTTCACTGTTACTCTGTCTCCATTTTTCTTAAAGAAAACTCGTCGACCTCATTACTGAGCATTTCACATTATTGACTCTATTCTCTGAGACGTGAACTGTAATGTCTTTCTTCATTTATTATGCACAACTCTGATGTGTCCCAACATGTCTGTAGGGATCTTCCCTTTGGGTTCATCCCCCAAGAAGGATGTCTGAGGGATCTGCAAGTGAGCATTTCTTATTTTAATAATAGTAGTAAGATTATTATGATAGAGGACAGACAATAATCTGCTCTAATACTGCCTTCTGTGCAGCCTTAAGCGAAAAGAAGACAGAAGCCTAGTTCATCATTAAACTGTGTTTTCTGCGGTGCTCCTACTTTGGAGGAGATACATAATAAGACAGGCCAGAAAGTAGCTGGCTTCTAGTAATCCAAAGCATCCTTCCTGGAGATGGCTGCTCAGAGCTAATGCTTTGGGCTGGGGCTCTATAATATAGAAACCTAACCGTACGTAGTGCATATGAATCTCGTTTGTTTTGTACTCTTATCCACAAAACTCACCAGGCAAAGATACAGGGAATGGTAGATCTTGTCATTATCTGAAACAGGAACTTTTGAGTAAACTTTCTATTGAATGGCTACAGTATGGTGATAGTGCCTCAGGGTTTACCAATCAACATCAACCATCAGATTACTAAATTTCTTCTGAAATATTGTGTCAAATATAAAAAGAAGCTGAGACTGATCTCTAAAAAAGTATATATACAGTCTAATCTGTAGGAACTCTGGAATTTCATATATGTATGTTTCACCCAAGGAACCATTTTTAAATTGTCTAAAAATCTACCTTTTAGCTTTAAACATTTGTCTAAGTAAAAAGACAAATATTTTTCATTTTGGCACTGATAAGGTTTGGATGTTTGTCCTCTCTAAATCTCTTGTTGAAATGTGATCCCCAGTGTTGGAGGTGGGGCCCGGTGGGAGGTGATCGGATCATGGGGGCAAATCCCTCAGGAACGGTTTATCTACTTGATGATATGTAAGTTCTCACTCAGTTACTAGGCTTGAGATACGGTTGTTTAAAAGTCTGGGATTTTCCCCTCTCTCTCTCTCTCTCTCTCTTGCTTTTCCTCTCACCATGTGGTGTGTCTCCTCTCCACTTCCCCTTCCCCCATAATTGGAAGCTTCCTAATGCCCTCATGAGAAGCAAATGCTGGTGCCATCCCTCTTATACATTCTGTAGAACTATTAGACAATAAAACCTCTTTTCTTTTTTTCTTTTTCTTTTCTTTCTTTCTTTCTTTTTTTTTTTTTTTTTTTTTTTTTTTTTTTTTTTTTTTGAGACACAGACTTGCTCTGTTGCCCAGGCTGGAGTGCAGTAGCTTGATCTCAGCTCACTGCAAGCTCCACCTACCAGGTTCACGCCATTCTCCTGCCTCAGCCTCCTGAATAGCTGGGACTACAGGCGCCTCCACCACGCCTGGCTAATTTTTTTTGTATTTTTAGTAGAGACGGGGTTTCACCGTGTTAGCCAGGATGGTCTAGATCTCCTGACCTCATGATCAGCCCGCCTCGGCCTCCCAGAGTGCTGGAATTACAGGTGTGAGCCACTGCCCCCAGCCAAAACCTATTTTCTTTATAAATCACCCAGCCTCAGATATTTCTTTATGGCAGCACAAATGGACTAAAACAGTCACCAAGCCAATAAAATCATAGGTATTATTAGAAATATATTAAATAAATAAATACACATATGCATATATACACACACATACATATGGAGAGAATGAGAGAGAGAGAATTTCTAAGGTATCGTTAGAAACTGGAAGGCAGACAGTAAGCCTCAGATGGAAGACAGTCTCAGAAGGAAGTTTCAGTCAAGATTAAATGTGAGAACATTATCCCATTAGAAAGGGAGAATCAGCACAAGAGGTGGTTTACATCTGGAGATAGAAGAAATCAGAAGCAGGTTAGAGACATAAGGAAAACTGACAGGGTAGTTATATGACTATCTCTGTATACTTACCCAATTTAGTCCCTGTGCTTTAGATACCCGCTTCCCCTTTTAAGCCAAATGGCAGCAGCAATTAGAGCTCATGGGAAAAATTATTGAAATTAGAAACCCAAAGATCAAGCCAACATCATATTTTGCTGAAGTTAGTATAGTAGTCTTCTAATTTCTCTTATTGCTTCCATCCTTGTCCTCCTAAAACCTATTCTTATCAGGCAGCATGAAATATCCTTTTATAATATAAATTAGATTATGCCTCTCCCCTGTTCAAAGAACTGTTCAAAGTACTCCACTGACTGTCAGGCATGAACAAAATCAAAAGTCCTCCCTATGGCTTTCAGTGCTTTGTGTAATCTGCCCAATCCCACCACTTTAACCCTATCATTTTTTATTATTTTTCTCCTCAGCAGGCCCTAGCTATACTGACTTCCTCTTTGAAGCACATTTCTCCTCTGAGATTTACACCTAATCTTTCCTCTGGTAACTGGATGGTCATGTCCTTACATGATTCAAGTATTCGCTCAAATGCCGCTTCCTCAGAGAGGGCTTTCTGACCACTTTTTCTAAAGTCCTCCTTCACTCTCCGTTCTTTCAGTATGCTTTTATTTTTCTTCACAGCACTCACTAATAGGCATATATGATAGGCATTCAATACACAGTTGTTAAATATTGATTGAAAAAATGTATAGTACAAAAATATATAGAGCAAGAAACAAAGCAGAACTGCGAATTAGTGAGGTGGAGGGTCGAACCGGGAAAATTTTCCAGAAGAAAGTAGAAAAGGATAAAGAGATGTCATATCGATGACATATTAAGGGAAATGGAAAATAAATCTATGCATTGCAACCTCTTTCAAATCAGAGTTCCAGAGGGAGAAAGTAGAGGGAATGGAGTGAAGGGAGTTAAGATAATATTTGAGAAAAAATGAGATAACTAAAATTTTTCAGAACTAAAGAAACATTTGAATGCTCTGAAGTATATACTTTATATCTAGTAGGGCATACTTAAAAACACAACAAATACTAAGTCTACAAAGAAACACATTGCAGTGCTATTTCAAAAATGTTAAATACCTAAGAATAAATCTAAGTAGAAGTGTGCCAAATAATTAGAGTAAAAGCTATAATTTTTTTCTAATTAATATCAATAGAGACCTGCATAAATTGAAAGTTATAACATGGTCTTAGATGAGAATATTCACATTTTATTATTTATTTTCATCTGTCTACTTCAGACTTAATTTTCTCTTCTTTTATGTTTAGTGTCCTAAGGTAGAAGTTTCAATTCCTGATTTTAGATCTTTCTTTTTTCTAATACATGCTTTTTTTTTCTAATCAATGCTAAATATTTCACTCTAAGCACTAATTTTACTGCATCCCACAAATTTTGACAAGTTCTAACTTCATTTATACTTAGTTCAAAATATTGTATTTTAAATTTTATCTTGAGAATACTTTTTTGACCCATGTATTACTTGAAAGTATGTTGTTTAATCTCAAAGTAGCTAGGGATTTTCTTGCTGTCTTAATGTTATTGATTTCTGGCTTAATTCCATTGTGGTCTAAGAGCCTAGTCTGTATGATTTCTACGTTTTTAAATTTGTTAACATGTTTTATGACTCAGAACATGGATTTATCTTGGCAATTGTTTCACGTGAGCTAAAGAAGAATGTGTATTCTGCTGCTGTTGGATGAAGTAGTCTATAAGTGTCAAATAGATCCAGCTCGTTGAAGGTGCTGTTCAGTTCAAATATGTTCTTACTGATTTTCATCTTCCTGGATCTGTCAGTTACTGAGAAAAGTGTGTTGATGTCTCCAACTATAATAGCACATTTGTCTGTTTCCTTTTGCAGTACTATCAATTTTTATCTCGTGTATGTTGATGCTCTGTTGTTAGATCCAAACCTTCCTACAATGATTTAATGTCTTCTTGGAGAATTGACACCTATATCATTATGTAATTCCCCTCTTTATCCCTGATAAGGATAACTTCTCCATATATAGAATTTTAGGCTGATGGAATTTTTCTTTCAACACTTTAGATAGTCTCTCATCTTATTATTTATGTGATTTCTGAAAAGAAGTTCAGTGTCATTCTTATCCCTGCTCCTCTATATGTAAGGCTTATCCCTCTGGTTTCTTTCAAAATTTTATCTTTATCTTTGATTTTCTGTAGTAATAATATGCTATAAAGTTTGTTGATATTTATTCTGCTTGGTGTTCTCTGAGTTTCCTGGATCTGTGATTTGGTGTCTGACATTAATTTTGGGAAATTCTCAGTCATTAGTGCTTCAGATGTTTCTTCTGTTTCTTTTTTTTCTTCTTATCCTTCTGATATTTTCATTGTGCATATGTTACACCTTTTGTAATTGTCTAACAGTTCTTGAATATTATTGTAAATTATTTTATTCTCTATTCTCTCAGTTTTTATTGACATTTCCTCAAGCTCGATTATGCCTAATCTATTGATAAGCACATCAAAAATATTCTTCATTTTTATTTCTATCATGTCCTTTTGATTCTTTCTTACAGTTTCCATATCTGCTTACATTACCCAACTGTTTCTCCACATTGTTCACTTATTCTAAGAGAACCCCTAGAATATAATTTATAGTTGTTTTAAATTTATGTTATGATACTTTTAATATCTCTGCCATATCTAAGTTTGGTTCTGATGCTAGCTCTGTCTTCTCAAACTGTGTATTTTGACTATTTGACCCGCAAAAATTTGCAGATATGCCCTGCAACTTTTTACTTAAACCCAAACACGATATTCTGAGAAAAAGGAACTGAGGGTAAATAAGCTTCCAGTGAGAGGTTTTCTGTTCATATGACTAGGGTTTAGGTTTTGTTTACTGTTTACTGTAAGTGTCAGAGGCTAACATTTCCTTTAGTATCCTTCCTTGTTTTTTTTTTTTTTGGTTTTTTTTTTTTTTTTTTCTTGTCTTTGAAGTTCTCTGGATGCTTCTTGAATAAGGCCTGACCCATGCAGTTCTTTGCATTGTATTCCCACATTATTACACATAAACCCTTTTGATATGGTGGTAAGATGCAGAGAGTGGGGAAACATTTTACAGTTCTATGCTTAGGTCTTAGTCTCTAAATGAGCTGGTACCCCCAACCTCTGACCTACACAGGTGTTTCTCTGGTTCTCCCTTCCCTTATTTAAGATAGGAAGGCTAGAGGAGGCTGTAGTTGGGCATTTCTTTCTTTCAGGTCAGTTAGATTCTGGAAAAACTTTAGTCAATTAGGCTTTGGTGAAATACTTTCTTTTGAGAGCAAGAAAAACAGAGTGCTCTGGGCATATTTCAAAATAGGTACATTTTTCTCTCCCTGCTGGAAATATGACAGGATTATTTTCTCCAATCTACTGCAAGAATCTGGTAGGACTCCCAGAGGTAAAACTCACAGAAGTGTTAGGAGCCCCTAAGACTGGGTACCCTGGGGTTTTTAACTCTCAAACTTGTCAATTTATCAATTACAACTTAAGTTATTTTTTTACTCTTGTACTGGTTTCTGCATTTATTTTTTTTGTTCTGATTAAGTTGTGATTCTTTGTATATATGCCTTGCTGTCTCTCCACTCTTTTGTGCCATCAGATTTCCCTGTGAACTCTACTTTTATAAAAGGTATTAGGAAAAATTTGCTACCTAGATTTGGGGAAATAATATTATCGTACTCATAACTGACATAAGGACCTGGGATTGTTTTTGGTTTTGTTTTACAGTGACTGTAATATTTTCACTTCTTATACAAAGAATGAGTTCATCTTATATTTGTGCAGATAAATTTAGTATTCTTAAATTTAAAATACGAGATTAAAAATTCACATGCACAATTCAATTTTTAAAAAGCATGTGTATATTTCTTCAGTGAACTTAAAAAAACATGACATTTAAGAGTTCTGTGTATTATTAATCAACAAGAAAGCTAAAAGTAAACTCTTGCAGACTCTTACTATACACCTACCAAAATGGCTAAAATTGTAAATGGCAGGTGATACCAGTGTTAGTAAGAATACGTAGAGCAATTGGAACTCGTGTCACACATTGCTGACGAGGGTATACATGGTACAACCACTTTGTAAAACTGGTAGAATCTACTAAAACTATATTCCTTCAATTCCTAGGAATGCACCTACAGAGAATGAGCATCTTTGTCCACAAAATGTCTTTTTTTTTTTAAATTTATTTATTATTATTATACTTTAAGTTGTAGGGTACATGTGCATAACGTGCAGGTTTGTTACATATGTATACTTGTGCCATGTTGGTGTGCTGCACCCATCAACTCATCATTTGCATCAGGTATAACTCCCAATGCAATCCCTCCCCCTTCCCCCCTCCCCATGATAGGCCCCGGTGTGTGATGTTCCCCTTCCTGAGTCCAAGTGATCTTATTGTTCAGTTCCCACCTATGAGTGAGAACATGCGGTGTTTGGTTTTCTGTTCTTGTGATAGTTTGCTAAGAATGATGGTTTCCAGCTGCATCCATGTCCCTACAAAGGACACAAACTCATCCTTTTTGATGGCTGCATAGTATTCCATGGTATATATGTGCCACATTTTCTTAATCCAATCTGTCACTGATGGACATTTGGGTTGATTCCAAGTCTTCGCTATTGTGAATAGTGCTGCAATAAACATACGTGTGCATGTGTCTTTATAGCAGCATAATTTATAATCCTTTGGGTATATACCCAGTAATGGGATGGCTGGGTCTTATGGTACATCTAGTTCTAGATCCTTGAGGAATCGCCATACTGTTTTCCATAATGGTTGAACTAGTTTACAATCCCACCAACAGTGTAAAAGTGTTCCTATTTCTCCACATCCTCTCCAGCACCTGTTGTTTCCTGACTTTTTAATGATCGCCATTCTAACTGGTGTGAGATGGTATCTCATTGTGGTTTTGATTTGCATTTCTCTGATGGCCAGTGATGATGAACATTTTTTCATGTGTCTGTTGGCTGTATGAATGTCTTCTTTTGAGAAATGTCTGTTCATATCCTTTGCCCACTTTTTGATGGGGTTGTTTGTTTTTTTCTTGTAAATTTGTTTGAGTTCTTTGTAGGTTCTGGATATTAGCCCTTTGTCAGATGAGTAGATTGCAAAAATTTTCTCCCATTCTGTAGGTTGCCTGTTCACTCTGATGGTAGTTTCTTTTGCTGTGCAGAAGCTCTTTAGTTTAATGAGATCCCATTTGTCAATTTTGGCTTTTGCTGCCGTTGCTTTTGGTGTTTTAGACATGAAGTCTTTGCCCATGCCTATGTCCTGAATGGTACTACCTAGGTTTTCCTCTAGGATTTTTATGGTATTAGGTCTAACATTTAAGTCTCTAATCCATCTTGAATTAATTTTCGTATAAGGAATAAGGAAAGGATCCAGTTTCAGCTTTCTACTTATGGCTAGCCAATTTTCCCAGCACCATTTATTAAATAGGGAATCCTTTCCCCATTTCTGGTTTCTCTCAGGTTTGTCAAAGATCAGATGGCTGTAGATGTGTGGTATTATTTCTGAGGACTCTGTTCTGTTCCATTGGTCTATATCTCTGTTTTGGTACCAGTACCATGCTGTTTTGGTTACTGTAGCCTTGTAGTATAGTTTGAAGTCAGGTAGCGTGATGCCTCCAGCTTTGTTCTTTTGACTTAGGATTGTCTTGGAGATGTGGGCTCTTTTTTGGTTGCATATGAACTTTAAAGCAGTTTTTACCAATTCTGTGAAGAAAGTCATTGGTAGCTTGATGGGGATGGCATTGAATCTATAAATTACCTTGGACAGTATGGCCATTTTCACGATATTGATTCTTCCTATCCATGAGCATGGTATGTTCTTCCATTTGTTTGTGTCCTCTTTTATTTCTCTGAGCAGTGGTTTGTAGTTCTCCTTGAAGAGGTCCTTTACATCCCTTGTAAGTTGGATTCCTAGGTATTTTATTCTCTTTGAAGCAATTGTGAATGGAAGTTCATTCCTGATTTGGCTCTCTGTTTGTCTGTTACTGGTGTATAAGAATGCTTGTGATTTTTGCACATTCATTTTGTATCCTGAGACTTTGCTGAAGTTGCTTATCAGCTTAAGGAGATTTTGGGCTGAGACAATGGGGTTTTGTAAATATACAGTCATGTCATCTGCAAACAGGGACAATTTGACTTCTTCTTTTCCTAACTGAATACCCTTGATTTCTTTCTCTTGCCTGATTGCCCTAGCCAGAACTTCCAACACTATGTTGAATAGGAGTGGTGAGAGAGGGCATCCCTGTCTTGTGCCAGTTTTCAAAGGGAATTTTTCCAGTTTTTTCCCATTCAGTATGATATTGGCTGTGGGTTTGTCATAAATAGCTGTTATTATTTTGAGGTACGTTCCATCAATACCGAATTTATTGAGCGTTTTTAGCACGAAGGGCTGTTGAATTTTGTCAAAAGCCTTTTCTGCATCAATTGAGATAATCATGTGGTTCTTGTCTTTGGTTCTGTTTATATGCTGGATTATGTTTATTGATTTGCGAATGTTGAACCAGCCTTGCATCCCAGGGATGAAGCCCACTTGATCATGGTGGATAAGCTTTTTGATGTGTTGCTGAATCCCGTTTGCCAGTATTTTATTGAGGATTTTTGCATCGATGTTCATCAGGGATATTGGTCTAAAATTCTCTTTTTTTGTTGTGTCTCTGCCAGGCTTTGGTATCAGGATGATGTTGGCCTCATAAAATGAGTTAGGGAGGATTCCCTCTTTTTCTATTGATTGGAATAGTTTCAGAAGGAATGGTACCAACTCCTCCTTGTACCTCTGGTCGAATTCAGCTGTGAATCCATCTGGTCCTGGACTTTTTTTGGTTGGTAAGCTATTAATTATTGCCTCAATTTCAGAGCCTGCTATTGGTCTATTCAGGGATTCAGCGTCTTCCTGGTTTAGTCTTGGGAGAGTGTAAGTGTCCAGGAAATTATCCATTTCTTCTAGATTTTCCAGTTTATTTGCGTAGAGGTGTTTATAGTATTCTCTGATGGTAGTTTGTATTTCTGTGGGGTCGGTGGTGATATCCCCTTTATCATTTTTAATTGCGTTGATTTGATTCTTCTCTCTTTTCTTCTTTATTAGTCTTGCTAGTGGTCTGTCAATTTTGTTGATCTTTTCAAAAAACCAACTCCTGGATTCATTGATTTTTTGGAGAGTTTTTTGTGTCTCTATCTCCTTCAGTTCTGCTCTGATCTTAGTTATTTCTAGCCTTCTGCTAGCTTTCGAATGTGTTTGCTCTTGCTTCTCTAGTTCTTTTAATTGTGATGTTAGAGTGTCAATTTTAGATCTTTCCTGCTTTCTCTTGTGGGCATTTAGTGCTAGAAATTTCCCTCTACACACTGCTTTAAATGTGTCCCAGAGATTCTGGTATGTTGTATCTTTGTTCTCATTGGTTTCAAAGAACATCTTTATTTCTGCCTTCATTTCGTTATGTACCCAGTAGTCATTCAGGAGCAGGTTGTTCAGTTTCCATGTAGTTGAGCGGTTTTGATTGAGTTTCTTAGTCCTGAGTTCTAGTTTGATTGCACTGTGGTCTGAGAGACAGTTTGTTATAATTTCTGTTCTTGTACATTTGCTGAGGAGTGCTTTACTTCCAATTACGTGGTCGATTTTGGAGTAAGTATGATGTGGTGCTGAGAAGAATGTATATTCTGTTGATTTGGGGTGGAGAGTTCTATAGATGTCTATTAGGTCTGCTTGCTGCAGAGATGAGTTCAATTCCTGGATATCCTTGTTAACTTTCTGTCTCGTTGATCTGTCTAATGTTGACAGTGGAGTGTTGAAGTCTCCCATTATTATTGTATTGGAGTCTAAGTCTCTTTGTAAGTCTCTAAGGACTTGCTTTATGAATCTGGGTGCTCCTGTATTGGGTGCATATATATTTAGGATAGTTAGCTCTTCCTGTTGAATTGATCCCTTTACCATTATGTAATGGCCTTCTTTGTCTCTTTTGATCTTTGATGGTTTAAAGTCTGTTTTATCAGAGACTAGTATTGCAACTGCTGCTTTTTTTTGTTCTCCATTTGCTTGGTAAATCTTCCTCCATCCCTTTATTTTGAGCCTATGTATGTCTCTGCGTGTGAGATGGGTCTCCTGAATACAGCAGACTGATGGGTCTTGATTCTTTATCCAGTTTGCCAGTCTGTGTCTTTTAATTGGAGCATTTAGTCCATTTACATTTAAGGTTAAGATTGTTATGTGTGAACTTGATCCTGCCATTATGATATTAACTGGTTATTTTGCTCGTTAGTTGATGCAGTTTCTTCCTAGCCTCAATGGTCTTTACATTTTGGCATGTTTTTGCAATGGCTGGTACCAGTTGTTCCTTTCCATGTTTAGTGCTTCCTTCAGGGTCTCTTGTAAGGCAGGCCTAGTGGTGACAAAATCTCTAAGCATTTGCTTATCTGTAAAGGATTTTATTTCTCCTTCACTTATGAAACTTAGTTTGGCTGGATATGAAATTCTGGGTTGAAAATTCTTTTCTTTAAGAATGTTGAATATTGGCCCCCACTCTCTTCTGGCTTGGAGAGTTTCTGCCGAGAGATCTGCTGTTAGTCTGATGGGCTTCCCTTTGTGGGTAACCCGACCTTTCTCTCTGGCTGCCCTTAAGATTTTTTCCTTCATTTCAACTTTGGTGAATGTCCACAAAATTTCTACTCCTCAAATATATATGCCTAATATGTACCTACAAAAATTTAACAAAGATGAGGATAGCGTTGAATGTATAAATTACTTTGGGTGTCATGGCCATTTCCACAATATTGATTCTTTCTATCCTGGAGTATGGTATGTTTTTCCATTTGTTTGTATCCTCTCCACATCACACACTGAGGCCTGTTGTGGGGTAGGGGGCTAGGGGAGGGATAGCATTAGGAGAAATACCTAATGTAAATGACAGGTTGATGGGTGCAGCAAACCACCATGGCACATGTATACCTATGTAACCTGCACATTCTCCACATGTACCCCAGAACTTAAAGTATAATAATAAACAAAGATACATACAACTATATCCATAACTGCTTAATTCAGGTTAGCCATGAATCGAAAACAACTCAGATGTTTGTCAACTGTTGACATGGTAAATATTAATACAATGGAATATTACACAACAATAAAACATAACATATCTGGTGAGAGATACAGACTCAGGAGAGACATGGGAAAGCCATTAAGGCTGCTGGAAGTATTTTATATTTTGACATGAGTTATGGTTACATGGGCCAAAACATACATAAAAATTCATCAAGATATACACATAAGAACATAGCCATCGATTTAAAGATTTCCATAAAAATTAATTAAAAATTAAAAATCAAGCACAAAGTTGTCATTGCTGAATAACCTGCCGTTAGCTACAGGAAATTAGTTTTTCTCTGTGTTTTTTTCCTTGCTTTTTCATTTTTCTATAATAAGCATGACTTTATTTATAATTTGACATAAAGATCCCTAAGCTATGCTTCTGGTCTCAGTTTCGTTGTAGTGTTATACAGAGGCTTTTGACTTAGACGAAGAGTTTGTGCTTCAAAATCTTATGTCAGTAACAGGTACATATTAGGAGATTATTGAATACCTCACCATGTGAATAGGACCATAATTTTAATACGCGTAATTATGCCTTCAGGAGATTTATGAGTATAATATGACTACAGAATTAATGTTTTAAATTAATTAAAATATTCAATAAGTCATCTAATTTTTGAATTTCCCATCTTTCCACTTCTGTCTTGAGCCCCCTACCATTGGTGCAGGGGATAGAAAACTTTTTCATTAATCTATTCAATTACTTAATATTGAATAGGAGCACCTACTATACGCAGTGTTTCATGCGAAGTGTTTGGAATAAATAGTGAGCAAAAATAGGCACAGTCCTTACCTTCACAGAGACTAGATCAAATAACCACACAAATAAATGAAAATTTCCCCTGTATTAAGGGCTACAAAGAAGCACTGTATAGCACTATGAAAGGGGATTAACTTTGATGTGCTGAGTACATGAGTATTGTGATGATAGAGATGCATATGTCAGTACGGAATTTCATCAATTCAGGCGCACACTTAATACCAGTGTTTTTCAGTCCTGTAAGATGGAATTCGCTCTTTCTTGCAATAAATATATCATAGTGTTCCCTTTTAATATCCTGAAATTAAATTGTTAGATAATCTAACCTACCTACACACTTTTTTAAAATTATGTTGCCTCAATTATCATAAAAAAGAATGAATACCAAAAGAAAATTTATAATGAGATAATGTGTGCTTCAGTATACAAATACTTGGGCACAACTATACTAGAAACTATAACAAAGCTATCAGGTGCTTGTACCTTATGTGAGATATTACTATGAATATGACAATAACAAATACTTACTGATACAGGTGTTCTGTACTACTGACACAAGTACCACAAGTAGCATTATCTTTGATGACATTTTCTAAATGGTGAATAAGGTTTGCATATATCCCAAGTTAAACAAAATACAATCTTCCTTGATTCACTTGGTAATTGTATTTCTCACATAAGTGTATATTAAATATACATAAAAATGTTTTCTTTGTAAGCAAAACAATTATGTTCTAGCTTCAAATAGTCATTAGAATTTTTTCTTTTATCCTACATGAATCTCCAGTGGAAAATTTAAAAGTCACGTGGGACACAGGATCAACATTTATTATTTGGGATTATTTCACATATGGCAGAATATTTGGTATTCCTGATTTCCGTTTCTGAGTTACCATGAAAAAATTGGCTATGATACTCAAAGTAATTGAAGAGGTAAGTGTTGTTCAGAAGAGAGGAGGAGAACCACTCTTGAACCCTCCCACACCTAGAAACTCAATGAGTTGAATGACACAATTGAAACCTAGAGTGAAGAACAGTTTTTGGTACTTTCTTATAGACTCTGTGTGAAGTAATAAGCTACCAGTAGCAAGGCTTTTTAAATTATGCAATATATTCTTTCTTTCACTCTTAAGGGTTGCAGAAGCTGCACACATTTTCATATTAGTTTTAGATGATTTTTTTTTGCTTTGTATTTTATCTTGCTCAACTCCATAAAGTATGTTTGCATAATGCTGATTGTAGCCAAACGAAGAAGGGGGGCTCTAGAATGTGCATAAAATATATTTATTAAGGATTGGTGTGGTTATATTTGTGATAGGAAGGTGAGGGGGCCAATATTTGCATTTTAAATCTGAATGAAACTTATTGGAAATAAGCTGCTTATTAGTGTCTCTGCACATGTACATTGCTCATTTAGTGTAGCATTAGGAAACTAATTATACAAAACACTGGAAAAATAAGTACTAACGACCTTCTCTACAGAAAGGGAGATGCAGAAAGTTAGACATTGAGTGATCAGGCATTTAAGTGGGATGAGTTCATTCCATTTTGGAAGCCATTTTTATCTATGTAAGAAAGGAACATGTGCATACTGTTTCCACATTGAAGTTGGATTTTTACAGTCAAATATTTTCCTGATATTGTTGAGTAACTAAGAACTAACTGACATCTAACCATCTGTTTTGGCTTTATTCTATCAATATTATTCTTCTCATGATTTATTAACATTTCTATTGAATTATGAAAGCTTATTTGGCAAGTTATTAGAGAAATAATTATGAACATTCTATCCCCTCCGAACAATACTTGTAGGGGAGAGGAAAATATTGATTACAAACAAAAAAGCTTTTTTCTATTGAATATAGATGGCAATGCCACGTGTCATATATAGTTTACTAAGTACTAAAAATAATAACTTACTAAGTATTTTCCAATCTAGTAAGCTATCAGAGAAAAATTGATTTTTAAAATCCAATGAGGGCAAATCATATTATACTGCACTTGTTGTTGCTGTATTGACATCTGAAGAAGACCTTCAATAAGGTCCCTGGACCACAATTAAGTTTGTGGTAGTGGAACAATCATTGTCCTACATGTTCTTTTAGTGTTACTTCTTTCAACACTCTGGACTACTAGGCTCAAATATGATCTGGGAATTGCAGGTGTCTATGACTTACTAGCCACACAGATTTGTCACCTCATTATCTTGTAGAATCAGTTCCCACCCAGTATAGAATTGGATAAGTTCTAAGAATTATCACATTATCATGTATCTTAGTTGGAACAGTCTGGTTTCCCCAAAGTAGTAGAAATTTTAAAGATATTGTCTTAATAACTCCAAATAAGTTATTACAAACCAGAGATTACTTATCCTAGGATGACTGTCTTAAAGGAATCACCAGGGTTTAATACCAAGTGTGAGCTGGTTAACAACTTCAACATTTCAGCTTCAAAGTGAAAACTTGGTTAGCTCAGTTTGTTAGCACTATGGTATGAACCATTTCTTTTTGTCATTTATTTCATAAACCGAAACACAGAACTCTAGAATGACAGGGGCAACCTATCACCTCTATGAAAAATACCCATTAGATCAGAAGCAGACACACCCTCAACAGCAGTGTTTACCAGGAGAAAACTATCTAAGGAGAAATAATGCATAAAATCTCTTCTTTTACACCTTAGCACAGAAGCATTTTCATGATTAAAAAATGAAATGTAGTGAAGAAATAAGAAAGAAATCAGTTAAGTCTGGATGAAGGGAAAGTTGAAACATCATTTCAAATCAACGAAGATGATAGTTGCAATTTGTAGCATTTGCCAATTTCTGTTTTCAAGCTATCAATCTAATGTCACGGAAAAAGGAGTTAGGAATAAATGCACAACAGCATATCATTTGTCTTAGGCTGTTTGTGTTGCTATAAAGAAATACTGAGGCTGGGTAATTAATAAAGAAAAGAGATTTATTTGGCTCATGATTCTGCAGGCTACATAACCATGAAGCATAAAGCATGACTCCAGCATCTCCATCTGGTAAGAGCCTCAGACTGCTTCAATTCATGACAGAAAGAACAAAAGAGCAGGCATGAGCCAGAGATCACGTGGTGAGACAGAAGAATCGAGACAGAGGGGAGGGAGATACCAGGGTCTTCTTAACAATTAGTTCTTCGGGGAACTAATAAAGTGAGGACTCACTACAGCAAGGACATCAAGCCATTCATGAAGGATCAGCCACCGTGACCCAAACACCTCCCTTTAGGCCTCACTTGCAATATTGGAAATCAAATTTCAACATGAGGTTTGGAGGGTCACATATCCAAACTATAGCACCATTTTATAGTATTTCAACCACAGAGATGCAAGAGAGGTACATAACCTCAAGAATATAGATAGCAGTAAAGATATCCCCCAATAATTAGCACATTATGAGTTTTGAGTATGTTTTAAATATAATTTATTTAATTGTAAATTTATATATGTAATCATTTTTTAAAATAATAAATGTCTTTCACACTTGGCTGGCAATATTGCTCCAGCAAACAACTGTCTGTGGTAAATAGAGTAGGATTAGTTAAATTTGAAACATATTTGAGTATTACAGAGACAGTTGATCTTTCTTAGCAAAACCATTTCCTTCATTCTCAATATTAAGTATCCCATTTTCCATTTCAGAAGGAAAGCTTCAGGGAAAAAAGCAAACCATGATATATACTACCCAAATTGGGAAGTCTGTTTTGAAAAACTTTTTGGAAATTAGTAACTGAATGTTTTCTTAGAGATTAATATTCAATATATCAATCTCATAAAAATGAAGAAAGATCAAGGCTCTTCTGGACCATAATTCACAAAATGCAATAAATAAAAACAACCTAAAGCCTAAGTCAGTGATTTAAATATTTTTGGACAAGTTCTGCTGTTAAAAGAAAAGCAAGGTGCTTGTATTTTTTATTTACTTTTACTTTAAAGATTCAAATAACCTGCATGAGAATAGGTGAGGAGATTATAATAACACCTAATAGCCTGTGAGGTGGCCCTTGAGATACTCTTACAGAATCCCAGGGCTCCGTAGAACTACTAGAATTGATGAGTAAAAAAGTTTGTAAACTTTTATGCAAAGAATATATTTTTCCAGCTTTATTAAAGTATAATTGAAAAATAAAAATTGCATATACTTACAGAGTACATGTTTTGATATATATAATATATACATATACATATGTACATAATATATACATATTATATATATTATATATAGTAAAGTGATTAGCTAGAACTAATAAACATAACCCTTTCACATGCTTATTATGTTTTGGTAATAAGCACATTTAAGACCTACATTCTTAGCAATTTTCAAATACAAAATATATTATTATTAACAGTAGTCAATATATGATAGTTCTCTCCAAAATGTATCCCTCTTATTTAACTAAAATATTGTACCCTTCAACCAGTAACTCCCTATTCCCCCCACGACAGCCCCTAGTAACCACCATTCTACTTTTTGCTTCTGTGAGTTCATTTTTGGATTCCACATATAAGTGACATCATACAGTATTTGTCCTTCTGTGCCGGCTTATTACACTTAGCATAATGTCCTCTAGGCTCATCCATGCTGTCACAAATAACAGGATATCTTCTGTTTTAGAATTGCATAGTGTCCTATTTTACACACACACACACACACATATGCTTATTTATTTATTTATTTATTTATTTATTTATTTATTTATTTTGCTCTGTCGCCCAGGCTGGAGTGCAGTGGTACAATCTCGGTTCACTGCAACCTCCACCTCCTGGGTTCAAGCAATTCTTGTGCCTCAGCCTCCCCAGTAGCTGGGACTACTGGCGTCTGCCACCACACCTGGCTGATTTTTGTATTTTTAGTAGAGACGGGATTTCACAATGTTGGGCAGGCTGGTCTCAAACTCCTGACCTCATAATCCACCCGCCTGGGCCTCCCAAACGGCTAGAATTACAGGCGTGAGCCACCATGCCTGGCCACAATTTTTTTTAATTCATTCACCATCAGTGAACACTTAGGTTGATTCCATATATTGGCTAAAACGAATAATGTTGCAATGAACATGGGAGTACAGATATCTCTTTGACATAGTGATTTCATTTTCTTTGGATATATACCAAGAAGCAGGATTGCTGGATCACATGGTAGTTCTATTTTTAATTTCCTGAGGAATTTCCATACTGTTTTCCACAATGGCTATACTCATCTACATTCCAACCAACAGTGTGCAAGGATTCTAATTTCTCCAGATTCTCACTAGCACTTGTTATGCTTTGTCTTTTCATTGATAGCTATTCTAATAGGTGTAAGCTGATATCAGGTTTTAATATTCATTTCTCCTATGATCAGCAATTTTGAGCATTTTTTAATATATCTGTCGACTTTTTTTATGTCTTCTTTTGAAATATGTTTATTCATGTCCTTTACCCGTTTCAAAATCAGGTTGTTTTCTTGCCATAAAGTTCATTGAGTTCACTACATATTTTGAATGTTAATCCTTTATCAGATATATAGTTTGAAAATATTTTCTCCTATTCTCTAGCTTACATATTCACTCTGTTACAGTTTGCTGTGCAGAAACATTTTAGTTTGATGCAATTTCATACATCTATTTTTGCTTTGGTTGCCTATGCTTTTGGTGTCATATCTAAAGAAAAATATTTGCTAAGACCAATGTCAAAAAGTTTGACTAGATGCTTTTTTCTGGTAGTTTTACATTTTAAGGTGTTGTGTTTAAGTCTTTAATTCATTTTGAGATAATTTTTATATATGGTGTGAGACAAGGAACCAGTTTAATTCTGCTACATGTGGATATCTAATTTTCCTAGCAGCATTTATTGAAAAGATGGTCCTTTCCCCATTTTATATTATTAGCACCTTTTAAAAAGAGCACTTGATCATAACATTTATTTTAATTTATTTCTGGAATCTCTATAATTTTTTCTTTTCTTTTCTTTCTTTCTTTTCTTTTTTTTCTGGAAACCTGGTCTTTCTCTGTAACCCAGGCTGGAATGAAGTGGTGCAATCACTGGTCACAGTAGCCTCAAACTCCTGTGCTTAAGTGATCTTCCCACCTCAGCCTCCTAAGTAGCTGGAATCACAGGCATGTGCCACCATGCCCAGCGTTTTTGTTTGTTTGTTTGTTTGTTTGTTTGTTTTTTCATAGAGCTAGGATCTTTCAATGTTGCCCAGGTTTCCATTTTTCCATTGGTTTGAGTGTCTACTTTCATGTTGGCACCATGCTGTTTTGATTACTATAATATAGCCTTATAGTAGATTTTGAGATCAGAGAGTGTGATGCCTCCAGCTTTGTTCTTTTTGCTTAAAATTACTTTCACTATTTGGGGTATTTTGTGGTTCCACATGAATTTTAGGATTTTTTTCTAGTTCTGTAAAATATCTTATTGGAATTATGACAGTGATTGCATTTAATCTGTAAATTGCTTTGAATAGTATGAACATTTTAACAATATAAATTTATAAATATGGGATATTTTTCCATTTATTTGCAAGTTTTGTAATTTCTTTCATCAATATTTTGTAGTTTTCACTGCATAGATCTTTCACCTCCTTGGTTAAATTTATTCCTACTTTATTTTGATGCTATTATAAATGGGATTGCTTTCTTGATTTATTTTTCAGAGAGTTCATTATTATATTTCCCACTATCCTGAAGCAGCTAGGTTGGTAGAAGGGTGGAATGGCCTTTTGAAGTCACAATTACAATGCCAACTAGGTGACAATACTTTGCAGGACTGGGGCAAACCTCTCCTGAAGGCTGTGTATGCTCTGAATCAGCATTCAATATATGGTACTGTTTCTCCCATAGCCAGGATTCATGGGTTTAGGAATCAAGGGGTGGAAGTGGAAGTGGCACCACTCACCATTATCCCTAGTGACCCACTAGCAAAATTTTTGCTTTCTATTCCCACGACATTTCATTCTGCTGGCCTAGAGGTCTTAGTTCCAGAGGGAGGAACGCTGCCACCAGGAGATATAATGATTCCAGTAAACAGGAAGTTAAGACTGCCCCCTGGCCACCTTGGGCTCCTCCTACCTTTAAGTTATCAGGCTAAGAAGGGAGTAACAGTGTTGGCTGGGGTGACTAACTCAGAGTATCAAGAGGAAATCAGTCTACTACTCCAAAATGAAGGTAAGGATGAGTATGCATGGGATACATGAGATCCCTTAGAGTGTCTCTTAGTATTACCATGACCTGTGATTAAGATCAATGGGAAACTACAACAGCCCAATCCAGGCAGGACTACAAATGGACCAGATCCTTCAATAACGAAGGTTTGGGTAACTCCACCAAATAAAAAAGCATAACCTGCTGGGGTGTTTGCTGAATGCAAAGGGAATAGAGAATGAGTGGTAGAAGAAGGTAGTCATCAATTCCAGCTATGACCACATGACCAGTTGCAGAAACGTGGACTGTAATTGTCATGAGTATTTCCTCCTTATTTCGTTAAGAACATGTTTGTTCATGTATACACCTGTACTAAGAAAATATCTTCATTTTATTTCCTTTTTTCTTTATCATGTGACATAAGATTTATTGACTTCATATCAGCATTTAAGTGTTGTTAACTTTATGTAATAGCATTTGAGTTGGGAATTTATGCATTTCTGGTTGTACAAAGGATAGTTGTTTTATGTTAGGTGTAATTATTACCTTATTATTGTCTTCATTTGAATATTATATATGATTTCAGGAGATGTGTATGGGCTCAAGTTGACAAGGGATGGACTTGTGATGATTAATATTCAGTGTCAACTTGGTTGCATTAAAAATGCAAAGTATTGTTCCTGGGTGTGTCTGTGAAGGTGCTGCCAAAGGAGATTAACATTTGAGTAAGTGGACTGAGAAAGACAGACCCACCCTTGATCTGCGGGGGCACAGTCTAATGAGCTGCCAGCAGAGCCAGAATAAAAGCAGGCAGAAGAACATGAAAAGACTAGACTGGCTTAGCCTCCCACCCTACATCTTTCTCCCATGCTGGATGCTTCTTGCCCTCAAACATTTGACTCCAAACTCTTCACCTTTGGGACTTGTACTGGCCATCTTGCTCCTCAGCTTTCAGATGGCCAATGTGGGACCTTACCTTGTGACCGTGTGAGTCAATACTCTTTAATAAACTCCCCTTTTTATATGCATCTATCCTGTTAGTCCCGTCCCTCTAGAGAACCCTAATACAGTTAGTGTATACAAACATTACTGAATTTTATCTTAATTTTGTATACTACACCTTACTGAATTTATTAGTTCTAACAGTGTTTTAATGGCTTCTTTAGGGTTTTCTATGTATGAGATCACCTTATCTTCAAACAGAGACAACTGCATGTATTTCTTTCCAATTTGTATGCCTTTTATTTGTTTTGCTTGCCTAAATCCTCTGGCTAGGACTTCCAATACTATATTCAACAGAAATGGCAAGAATGGCTATCCTTGTCTTCTTTCTGATTTTAGAGGAGAAGCTTTTAAAATTTTCATCGAGTATGATGTTATCTGTGGGGTTGTCATCTGTGGCTTTTCTTGTGTTCAGTAACATTTTTTTTCTATATCAAATATGTTGAATTTTTTGGCATCAAATGATGTTGAATGTTGTCAAATTCTTTTTCTGCATCTATTCATAGAGTCATATGCTTTTTATCCTTCATTCTGTTAAAGCTATATATCATAATTACTAACTTGTGTATGATCAACCATCCTTGCATCTTAGGGATAAATTCCACTTGAATACAGTGAATGATCCCTTTAATGTGCTGTAGAATTCTGTTTGCTAGTATGTTGTGGTGGATTTTTTTAGTCTATGTTCATCAGGGATATTGGTCAAGAATTTTCATATCTTGTAATGCCTTTGTCTAGCTTTGATACTAAGGTAATTCTTACCTTATACTTTGAAATAAAAAGAGCTTCCCCCTTCTACTTTATTTAAGAGTTTGAGAAGTATTAGTATTAATTCTTCCTTAATTGTTTGGTAGAATCCAGTAATAAAGCCATCAAATCATAAACTTTTTACTGTTGTTCATTATTGTTCTTTTTACTTTTTGCTGTTGTTCATTATTTCAATTTTTCTATTTCTTTATGATTCAGTCTTGGCAGGGTGTATGTTTCAAGAAATTTAACCATTTATTCCAGGTTACTTAATTTGTTGTCATATAGCTGTTTGTAGTAGTCATCTATGATTCTTTGTATTTCTGTCATATCAACTATAATGACCCCTTTTTCATTTATAATTTTATTTATTTGAGTCTTTCTTCTTATTTTCCTTGTCTAGCTAAAATTTTTAAAATTTTGTTTATATTTTTTAAAGCTAACTCTTAGCTTTATTAATCTTTTCTGTTGTATTTCTCATCTCTTTTTATTTATTTCTAATTTTTATTTATTTATGATCTTTATTATTCCCTTCCTTCCACTTACTTTGTGCTTAAATTAGTTCTCTTTCTACTTTCTTAAGGTGTAAAGTTAAGTTGTTTATTTGAGATTTTACTTCTCTCTTCATTTAAGTGTCTTTGTTAATGTTGCTTTTATAATTGCTTTAACTGCATTCTGAATGTTTTTGTATCTCACGTTTCAATTTTCATTTACCTCAAGATGTTTTTTGATTTCTCTTTTTCTTCCTTCTTTGACTTACTGGTTGTTCAAGAGTGTGTTGCTTAATTTCCACATATTTGTGAAATTTTTAAATTTTCTTCCTGTTACTGATTTCTAGCTTAATGCCATCACTGTTGGAAAATATGATTGATAATATTTCAATCTTCTTAAATTTGTTAAGGCTTGTTTGGGGACCCAACATATAATCTATCCTGGAGAATGTTATGGGTGTGTTTCAGGAGAATCTGCATTCTGTTGCTGCTTCATGAAATTTTCTGTATATGTCTGTTAGTTCTGCAGGACTTTTCCTTAGTTCACCTAAAGACAAGGTCCTTGTCCCATGGCCACAAAAGTTTAGGCTCGCAGTTTGAAGGGTGAGTAAAGCAGGGTTTCATTGTGTGAAAAGGAACAAAACGGAGATCAGGGACTCTCTGTAAAGCCAGCATTCCACTGGTGTGCTTCCCACCACACGGTTTGAATCTGAGCTTACACACAGGAAGAGGAGAGGCCAGGATCCTCCCTGCTGCAAATGGCATGAACCTCTGCGGCTCCACCCCAGTGCACATTCCCAGTATGCAGACTGGTTGAAGTTTTGCCAAGGACATACTCCCACCTGGCTTTCTCATTCCCCCCTCTAAATAAGTACATCTAACTGCCATCAATAAAAATAAGGATGAAGACTGATCTTAACTGCTTCCTGCTGATGGAGGACACTGTTTGGGGGAAACGGAAGTCAGATCTCCCTCAGAGGCCTAAGTGTTCCCAGCAGAAGGGACCATCCTCTAAGGCTCAGGTTGCACGAACGTTTGAAGTTTGATGGTCTGAAAGCAAGAACAGATGAACTGGGTTATTAGAAAACATGTATCAAAACAAAACAAGGGGAAGGGTAAGGACAGCTAAAAACATTATGAAGTTTTTTTCCAGTTTGCCCAAGCAGAGGGAGGCCAAAAGCCTGACTGGTATAAAAACTTTACCGTTTTGCTGGCATGTCAAACTTCAGGGTTCCCTGCCCCTGAGTCCAATCCTAAGTCAACCAGTTTAAGGTCTGGGAAATTAACTCTTTCCAGTTTGGAGGACACATCTGAGGGGAGTGTCCTGTAGTACAGGCATACAATTACCTATTAGTGAAGAGAGAACAGATGAAAAGAAAAGAAAACAAAGACATTTTTTCAAAGGCATCCCAGGTTTCAGGATGCATTCGAAAGGTATACAGAAAGATGAATGACTATCCATCTAGAAAGAGAGGAGAGGACATCCCAGATTTCCTTCTCTTCCTAGCAGATAACTGGGGTATGTGAGGGAGAAAGGAAAGAGTATCCTCTTTCTCTCTTCAGTCCTTGCACCCCTCTCATCCCATTGACCTTGGCAGGTGCTGCCATGGGTACAAAAGCAGCTTGCGCCAATCAAGCAGGGGGCCCAGGGGGTGGGAATTATCCACTCTTGCCCATGTATACCCTATCTCCACTGCTGTCAGTAGCCTTGAATTCCCTAGACTTCATTTATGCCATGGATACTAACGTGGCCTTTATCCATGACACAGGATTCTTGGGTTTGGCTTAATTGGCAGGAATCAGCCACACTCACCTGTGCTGTGCCTTTTAACTTTCATTATCATCTGCCTCTGGGTCCCTCAGATCCAGTTTTCTTTTCTGGGGCTTTCCTGAAACTTGGAATTGAGTTTGGGACAAAAAATGTGTTTCAGAGGGTATTGCATGGACTCCTTATCATAAACCAAATGCTAAGGTGAAACTCTGGAACTGAGTCTCCTCCAACAAGGGAGAGGAAATGATGTGACACGCCTAGATAACTGGTAGGTATAGTTATGCTTGCTGGGATTTGGGTGCATGGTTGTTAACTTTGGTTTGCTCCTTTGATCTTACTTTCCCAAAGAGAAACCTCTGAGTGATGGGCATGCTATTTATTCCCATCACCTGGCAGGATTTGCAGGATAATTGCCAAGAACTAGAATATTGATTTAGATATTTACATTATCCATCCATTTTGTTCTTTCTGAGCTGCAGCTGGAGATTTCTGGTTGGTTCACGGGAACAAGCAGGGTTGGTCTACAATGTAGGCAAAAGCTTAAAAACAATTAGTGAGTTTAGAATTTAATGACAAATATATGATAAGTTTTGAAACATGATTTATCTCTTGCCAGTCCTCATTTTTGTTAAATAAAACAAATCATTATAGGACTAAGTTGTTTGCAAAATAGAGTTTAGCTCCATACTTGGCCCAATTATTAGCATAAAGTGCAGCAAGAATAATTATTTCTAAATAGGCTGTTTGGATTGGCTTTGATGGAACTCTCTTCCCCAAGGAATCTCAGAGAAGACCTTTTAAAGCCTAGCCCAGCCATGGGTTTGTGTCCTCAATACCTGTAAGTTGGGTGATCCTCTCCTCTTAAGGTCCAAACATAAACTTGGAGTTCCTGGACCTGTTAGAAAGTGACACTCTTTACTGACTACAGGTCAGGAACCCTGTACAGGGACTAAGTAGGCAAGGGTATGAGGCCAGTTTCCCCACTGCGCTCCTACAGGCTCTGCAAGTTGTGACGGACTCCTTAAAGGAAAGCATACTCTTCCAGTCAAAGCCTTGGTAATATAACCACTTTCTCTAATTGTGTCTTGTTTGAAAAGAAAAATGGATTCTTATTGCACTGATGGTAACAATTATATTGCCATAAGTTAAGAATACTCACAGATAGTTTCCAAATTCTAGAGGAACCACACAGAGAAAAACAAACATGAACATGTACCAAATTTTGTTCATAGGAGTATACCTTAATCAATTATTAAAGGATGTACATAGTTCAAAATAAGTTTTTTTGACTCTGAGAAACAAAACAAGGATCAGCAATATTTGAAGAAAAGGTCAAAAAGATTGCTTCAGCTTTCTGAGTACAGTCTTTTTGTTTTGCTTGATGTTTGTGAACATTTTAACTCTTCATAAATCCTGTACATTTTCCTTTATTCCAATATTATGATCTCCAAAATTATCAGAAGTCCATATTGCAGAGCACCTGTTACAGTTCTATAGCTTATTATAAACCATCTTTTGAAAAGGATTAAAACTAGACAACAATTGTCTGTGAATAGCAAAATGTCTAGAGTAGTTATAGTTAGAAACACAATTGACAAAAAAGTTTGTTTATCGTCATGGCTTACAATAACTTAACATAAAAACTCTAATCATGATTGATAGTACACACTTAGACATTAGTTTTTAGGAATACCATACAATTTTGGAAAATAGACTAGCATTATTTACAAAAATATAACCTAAAAATAATTGAACTTTATTTTGGCAATCCCATGTACCTAAACATGACAAATGATCCTGTTTACCTCTTTTCTGGATGTTTTAGGAGCCCTCTGAAACATCCAAAAAGTCAGGTGTCAGGGAAGAAAATTTTGAAACTGAAGTTTGATTTTTTCAAGGCTGATAAATGTTCAAAGTTTAAAACACTTGATGTTATAAAATAGAATTCCAGATTATCAAAAAAATTTTTTTGCCAAAATAATAACTCAGAAATTTTAAAAAAGCAAAAAAAAAAAAATATAACCATTTACAAGGGCTAGAGGAAAACTTACCAAGCAAATGGAAAGCACAAAAAGCAGGGGTTGCAATCCTAGCCTCTAATAAAACAGACTTTAAACCAACAAAGATAAAAAAGACAAAGAAGGGCATTACATAATGGTAAGGGGATCAATTCAACAAGAAAGGCTAACTATCCTAAATATATATGCACCCAATACAGGAACACCTGGATTCATAAAACAAGTTATTAGAGACTCAGACTCCCACACAATAATAGTGGGAGACATTAACACCCCACTGTCAATATTAGCAGATCAACGAGACCGAAAAGTAACAAGGATATTCAGAACTTGAACTCAGCTCTGGATCAAGTGAACCTAATAGACATCTAATAAACTCTCCACCCCAAATCAATAGAATATACATTCTTCTCAGTGCTACATGGCACATATTCTAAAATCGACTACATAATTTGAAGTAAAACATTCCTCAGCAAATGCAAAAGAACTGAGAGACAAACAGTCTCTCAGACCACAGTGCAATCTAGAACTCGAGGCCGGGCGCAGTGGCTCAAGCCTGTAATCCCAGCACTTTGGGAGGCCGAGACAGGCGGATCACAAGGTCAGGAGATCGAGACCATCCTGGCTAACACGGTGAAACCCCGTCTCTACTAAAAAAAAAATACAAAAAATTAGCCGGGCGAGGTGCCAGGCGCCTGTAGTCCCAGCTACTCGGGAGGCTGAGGCAGGAGAATGGCATAAACCCGGGAGGCGGAGCTTGCAGTGAGCTGAGATCCGGCCACTGCACTCCAGCCTGGGTGACAGAGCCAGACTCCGTCTCAAAAAAAAAAAAGAACTCGGGATTAAAAAACTCACTCAAAACCACACAATTTCGTGGAAATTGAACAACCTGCTCCTGAATGACTCCTGGGTAAATAATAGAATTAAGGCAGAAATCAAGAAGTTTATTGAAACCAATGAGAACAAAGGGAAAACATAATAGAATCTCTGGGACTCAGCTAAAGCAGGATTAAGAGGGAGATTTATAGTACTAAATGCCCACATCGGAAAGCTAAAAAGATCTCAAATTTACACCCTATCATCACAATTAAAAGAGCACATTCAAAAGCTAGCAGAAGACAAGAAATAACTAATATCAGAGCAGAACTGAAGGAGATAGAGATGCAAGAAAACCCTTCAAAAAAATCAATGAATCCGGGAGCTGTTTCTTGAAAAAATTAACAAAATAGACTGCTAGCTAGATTAATAAAGAAGAAAGAAGAATCAAATGGACACAATAAGAAATTATAAAGGGGATATCACCACTGACCCCACAGAAATACAACCTACCATCAGAGAATACTATAAACACCTCTATGCAAATAAACTAGAAAATCTAGAAAAACTGGATAAATTCCTGGACACATGCACCCTCCCAAGAATAAACCAGGGAAAAGTCAAATCCCTGAATAGACCAGTATTAATTTCTGAAACTGAGACAGTAATTAATAACCTACCAACCATAAAACGACTGGGACCATACGCATTCACAGCCAAATTCTATCAGAGATACAAAGGGGAGCTGGTACCATTCTTTCTGAAACTATTTCAAATAATTGAAAAGGAGGGACTCGTTCCTGACTCATTTCATGAAGCCAGCATCATCCTGATCCCAAAACCTGACAGAGACACAAGAAAAAAAGAAAACTTCAGGCCAATATCCCTGATAAACATCAATGTGAAAATCCTCAATAAAATACTGGCAAACCAACTCCAGCAGCACATCAAAAAGCTTATCCACCATGATAAAGTTGGCTTCATCCCTGGGATACAAGACTATTCAACATACGCAAATCAATAAATATAAACCATCACATAAACAGAACCAATGACAGAAAACACATGATAATCTCAATAGATGCAGAAAATGCCTTCAATAAAATTCGACATCCCTTCATGTTTTAGCCCTTTACAAATTTTGCTAAAGAGCAGTTTAGCACGTTAAGTAAACCTTCTTGTGTTTTTATTTCAATGCTCACTTTACAGAAAAATTACATAATACCTTCTTGGAATTTATTCAATATGTTCACATAGAGAAACTCTTCTGCAAGATTAATTTCCACAATTCTTTAACCATTCATTCGAACCTTCAGCTTTTTATTATTTAAAACAGTCCTTTAACCCTAGGCAAAAATTTAAAATTTCATGTTTTTTTAACATTTTACCAAAAAGAAAACAAATTTTACTGTTCTTACACAC
The DNA here is from genome assembly GCF_043159975.1 of Macaca nemestrina. NCBI lineage: Eukaryota > Metazoa > Chordata > Mammalia > Primates > Cercopithecidae > Macaca > Macaca nemestrina. The sequence goes on from NC_092145.1 coordinate 33,610,556, forward strand.
TTTGCATGTAAATCCACTTTTAGTAGTGTCAATTACATATTATAACGGTAACTCCCAGAAATTTTTAACTTTAATGTAAAACCTGGTCAGCTGTTTTAATTGTGTGCTAAGTACAGCCAAAGTTTAACTCCAGCATAATTAAGAATGCGGTTAGTTCTATATGTCCCCAGGACCTACCCATTGTGAAGCAAGCAAGACACAGTTCTCAAAACCCAAACAGCAGTTTGTAACCTCAGAACATTTAGCAAACCTTGCATCTAACCTGCATAAGTTAGTTCACCTCTTTACATTTTAATGACACCTGCATTTTACCAATAATATTTAAGGCTGCTTTTATTTCTTAAATATTAAAGTCACATGAACTGAAAGGTACCACAGCTTATATCTTCCCTTTAAAAAACATTTCATCCAAGTGCTTGCCTTTCTTTAGGCCAAATTAATTAGATCTCTTTGCAGACGTCATATACAAACACACATATAACTACACAGACAGGCAGGAGAAAACCCGCTGCAAATGGCGTGAACTTCTGTGGCTCCGGGTGGGGTTCTTTAAGAGACAGGGTTAAGAAAACATGCAGATATCAAACCAGAAAGGAACTTATTCCTTAAAGTAGGATTGATAACACAGCCTTGCCACCAGAGTTACAAGCCATGCCCCCAGAAGGTAAAACAAGATGAAGGCTTGATTTCACAACCAAAACTTTGCAGAGAACACAAACAGTGATAGCTGGGGGGTACCTAGTAAGACGTCATCTAAAAGGAAAGACACTTCAAAGGTTAACTGCTGACGAAGTGGAGAAGGGAAAAAATAAGTTTAAAAATGCCTGGGGAAGAACCTCTTGTTCTTATGCAACTGGTTCCTCCACCAGGGAGAAAAGTTTAATTACTGTCCAATGTAGCTCAATCCCTTGGACAGGGAAGGAGAAGGCTGGGGCGGCACGTAGCTGGAAACCAACCAGCTGGCTGTGTGGGACCCTTGGACTATGCGTTCCAGACCCAGCAGGGAGGGGAGGGTGGCAGGCAGCTGTTGCTCACTGGTCCATCCTAAAAAGGGAGGGCGGGGGGGAAAGACCACGAAAAGCCCCTGACCCCCGGGAACAATGGCAGGCAGGGGCAATTCCCCTATCCTCAGAAGCCCGAGGATGAAAAGGCTCAGAAGGGAGAGGAAAAAAGATATCTTGGTTTGCATCTCATTCACTGCTTCTCGAGCCCCACATTGGGAGACAAAATTGTTGCAGGACTTTTCCTTAGTTCAGGTAAAGATGGGTTCTTGTCCCATGACCATGAAAGTTTAGACTTACAGATGGTTTGAAGGGTAAGTAAAGCAGGGTTTTTTTTGGGTGGAAAGGAAAAAAAGTGGGGGAACAGGCGCTCTCTGCAAGGCCAGAGTTCCTCTGGTGTGCTTCCCACCTCACAGTTTGAATCCCAGTTTTCACACGGGATAAGGAGAGGCCAGGCTCGTCCCACTGCAAATGGCATGAACTTCTGTGACTCCACCCCAGAGCACATTCCCAGTGCGCAGGCTGGTTCGAGTTATGCCAGGGACCCCCTCCCACGTGGCTGTCTCATTAGGTCTGTATGGTCTATAGTGTTATTCAAGTCCACTATTCTCCATTTTCTTATTGATTTTCTGTCTGTGTGATCTATCCATTGTTGAAGGTGGGGTATTGACATCTATTATTATTGTATTGCTGTCTATTTCTGAGGAGGTGTTGTGAACCATGCTTAGCATATCTTGTGGCTGATGGGTGTCAAACACTGCATATTAAGAAGTATTAAAGATACATTTTTAGCTCGTAATTGATTTTTCACATGCACGTAAACATATTCCTCTTGTCACAGCACATTTACCTTTAGTAAGCCTAGCAGTGGAAAGGAGATAACACTTGTTTATTCAATAGGCTGATGTTGTTTCATAGACATAATCTTCTCCATAATTCTTACAACAGTTTAGACTTACCGCTTGTTGCATTTCCCTCCCCCCACCCCATAGGCAATTCTTGCAATAACTACAATATGATAGGTTTGGAATATACTGTTCACCTTGTAAGGCCATAATAGGCACCTTAATCAAGGCAATCTTTTCCACTTAACTCAGGTCACCTCAGTATCTTGCTTAACTGTATTTTAGGTAGCTACAGAAAATCGCAGTTGACACCATGTTGAAGGCCATGTATCCTTTACAGATCTGAAAATCTTTAAGGTCACATTCAGCTATTATGTCTCAAACTCAGCACAAAATGTCAACCTCATCTTCTCAACTGTCACTGCTATTACTTTGTTCTCTATCTTAGCCTGCCTCACTTAGATAAACGAGCAAGCAAGCAACACAATTGTTTGAATCCTTGAATACTTATAGAAAAGAAAAAAAAGAAAACCACTGAATTTATTAATTTCCCCAGTGAAATATATAGAACGCTTCTTATTGTACTGAAGCCTGATCATGATTAACAGTTGGAGAAAAGAAAATAAGACTCACTTTCTCTATCTGTTATCCCTAGTCTGTCAAAAAAAAAAATAGGGTACGCATGCATTTTACTCACAGTGTTAGAATTCCTAAGCTGAGTAATCACAGAAGGCAAGATGCCAAGGACTTACTGAATGTTTAAAGCAAATATTTTCAGGAATGCCCTGTGCATAGGTGATTATAAATTGGCTATGCAGTTTTATTAAGAGGTTTTCATTTCATGATCTAAACAACTAGGCGTTGGGATCAGCAATTGCTGTCTGTTCACATCAATAACTGGCAGTGATTCCTCTAATCATATAAGGATGTATTAGCATATTGTGCACTGCAAGATGGTGCTTCCAATAAAAAGCGACAAAAGGTTTCTGAACTCAGCATCTGTCATCCAGAATGCATATCCAATTTATTTATGAAATATCTTCATTCCAAGGAGATTTTATGTATTTATTTTTCATTTGAGAAACAACTAAATTCTAAAAGAACCAACCAAACAAACTTACTTTATAAATATCCCAAGAAAATTTTGAGAATAATCTTTCTTAGTCATTATGTAACATTTTTGACTATATGTATACATAGCAACTGAAAAATGTTTTAGAAGCAGAGTAAAAATTATAGACAATGTTTAGCTGAAATAGTCCAATTATGCAGGATTCTTATCCACTAACCTCTCTCTGAGAGTTTCCTATTGTTTCAATACTCACTATTACTTCCTGACATTTCCTAACATCATTGTAAGTGCTATCAATACACATTTTAGCAAAACGATAGTACTACTTGACATGATGGATTAAGCTAGCTGGAATTTGACAGAAATATTTGGTTAATATATTTACAAAGTGCCTTACAAAATGTTGTCCATGAAACATTATCTCTTAAAATGTCTGTTCATTCATTTTACAAACATTTAAAATGTCTAATAAGTGCGAAGCAATGCATTGGATATGGGGACGTAGCAATGAATGACAAACACGATATCTGCTCTTACAAAACTTTCAAGGTCACCTGGGGAGCAGATGATTTATACTGTAGACCTATTTCATAGATACAGAATTCATCTTGGCATATTGAAGCCTCTCAGAAGTTCTACAATAAGAAATAAGATAACAACAACAACGACAAAAACCTATGGTTTAACTGAGTGTTTCTCAAATCAACTTGATCATGTAATTCTGGTAATTAATGAAACAACTGTTCTGAAGAACTCACATTGGGGCAACTACACACAAAAATATTGAGTTAGGTGAAAGAACCAAGAAAAATTCCTGCTTACATATAATGATTTTGAGGCACTGAATCATGGACAATTGAATAATATTCAATCTACTTTTAGTGCTGATTATACTGTATTCTTAGAAAATGGTAATCAGAGACTCTAAATTCTGTAAGAATCACAACATGTGAAATTATGGATGAAAAGTGTTTATTCTGTGCAGGCACATGCCTGAGCTAGAAGAGGAGGCTACTATTAGCTATCAGCCTTGCACTCTAGAAGTCCCTAGGGCCTGATCATGCCATGTATCAACAGAAATCCTGTGCAAAGGTCTTTAGCTGCACTGTCCTTGCTGCAGGGCTTGATAGATTTCCCCCTGGCTCCCCACTCAACTAGTGATCAAACACTTGCTTGGTGTCCTTTATCATCAGTGGTTAATTATATTTTTAACCCCCAACTGTAAATAGGCAAAGGTCATTGAGGGATATTTATGTGACCCACAAATGTCCTGCTGCCCTGGCTAGAAATAAATCTTATATAAGCTGAATGTCCTCAGGCCTTATGAGCATAAGGGTGAAAATGAAATCACACTGACATTTATGCCCAAATTAGACTGACTCTCTGCTTTCACTTGGCTATGTGGTCCATCCCATAGAGGATTTCTTGAGGTTTCTGGAATAGGAGTGGGGTTCAATTTTGCTTGCAAGCCAGTCAGGGTCAATGTTTAATCCAAACTGCTGATATTCCTAAACAAACTGGCTCATGCTGCTACTTCAGCACGCCTGTGTCTCACTGCTCTCTGCAGCCATTGTTGTCTCTTTCTGAAAATGAACTGAACCTCCTTTGGTTCCAAAAATGTGCTATGCTTCTCTCAACTTTAGATCTTGTCAACTTGCTATTCCTTCAATCTGAAATATATATTTTCAAGTCTCATGTTAATTAAAACCTATTCTAGGAAGCATTCCTTGACCATAAATGAGAGTTAGGAGTCCTTCTTATGTACTCATTTAACACACACTGAATTTATTTATACTGTAGCACTTATGACACTATGTTTTAATAGTCTGTTAGGAGAGAAAGCCAGTATGAGAAAGCAAGATGTGTACGGAGAGATAGTATGTCTTTTTTACTGGCATGCTTTGAGCACTTGACATATGGCCTGACATGCAGTAGGACATTTTACAGGAGGATTTGCAACTATTCTTCTACCATTCAACAGATATTATAGTTACAAACAGGCTGTAGGTGAGCCAACCCTGATTATCAGTTTTCAAACTAAACTTATATATCCCATCACTCTTTCCTCACTTTTCATATTTAAGACTGCAAAAAACTACCCCAGGCAATTTAGTGATGGGGAATTATCTTTTACCTTATTTTATTCATTCGGGCACTTAGAACACTCATTATAAGCTTTGACTGCCTGAAGTATTCAACAATCTTACCAGGACATCCTAAGAATCACTTTATACTCTGGATTTTTCTTCTCTATCAAATTTTCACTGTCCTTGGTCTTTTTTCTTTGGAGTTCTGCTCCTTGCTAAGTTATGTGGAGTCAATCGATGTCCTTATAAAAGTGCATTTTAATTAAGTTGTGGAAGGAGGAAATTTTCAATATTTATGATTAAAGAGAGCAGATGTCCAGACCTTTTTTTGAACAGTTGATGCTAAGGAAGTGAGAAGAGTAGGGTAACACTCTGTAATAAGTCTTGCAGTGCTCAACATATCACACTACATGGGTAGTTGGCTACACCTCTATAATATCAAAAAACTATAAGGCAGATAGGTAGAACACATGCATTCCTCCAGAAAACAAGCCTCCTTTATATGGCCAGGTTTGGTTCACAGTTTGTACTTTGAAGACGACTTGTGATATGATTTGGCTGAGTCCCCACTCAAATCTCATCTTAAATTGTAGCTCCCATAATTCTCACATGTTATGTGAGGGACTTGGTGGGAGATAATTGAATCATGTGGGTGGTTTTTCCCATATTGTTCTCGTGACAGTGAATAAGTCTCACGAGATCTAATGATTTCATAAGGGGTTTCCCCTTTCATTTGGCTCTCATTCTCTCTTGTCTGCTGCCATGTAAGACTTGTCTTTCACCTTCCACCATGATTGTGATGCCTTCTCAGCCACGTGGAACCATGATTTCATTAAACCTCTTTTTTTACAGATTACCCAGTCTCAGGTATGTCTTTATTAGCAGTGTGAGAACTACCTAATAGAGCAAATTAGTACAAGTGGAGTGGGGTGCTGCTGTAAAGACATCTGAAAATGTGGAAGCAAGTTTGGAACTGGGTAACAGGCAGAGGTTGGAACAGTTTAGAGGGCTCAGAACACAGAAAGATGTGGAAAAGTTTGAAACTTTCTAGCAACTCAGAGGGCTCAGAAGACAGAAAGATGTGGGAAGAACTACCTAGAGACTTGCTGAATGGCTTCAACCAAAATGCTGATACTGAGATGCACAATACAACCCAGGCTGAGGTGGTTTCAGATGGAGATGAGGAACTTGTTGGGAACTGGAGTAAAGGTCACTCTTGCTATGCAAAGATACTGGCGGCATTTTGCCCCTGGTCTAGTGACCTGTGGAACTTTGAACTTGAAAGAGATAACTTGGGGTATCTGGTGGAATAAATTTCTATGCAGCAGAGCATTCAAGAGGTGACAGAGCCTAAAAGTTTAAAAAATTTGCAGCTGCAGAAATTTGCTTAAGTAACTAGGAACCAAATGCTAATCACCAAGACAATTGGGAAAATGTCTCCAGAGCATGTCAGAGACCTTCATGGCAGCTGCTCCCATTACAGGCTTGGAGGCCTAGGAGGAAAAATGGTTCTGTGGGACAGACCCAGAGCCCCCTACTCTATGCAGCCTCTGTACATGGTACCCTGCATCCCAGCTGTTTCAGCTCCAGCAGTGGCTAAAAGGGTCCACCATAGAGCTTGGGCTGTGGCTTCAGAGGGTCAAGTCCCAAGCCTTGGAAGCTTCCAGATGGTGTTGAGCTTGCAGGTGCACAGAAGTCTAGAATTGAGGTTTTGGAACCTCTGCCTAGATTTTAGAGGATGTATGAAAATGCCTGGATGTCTAGGAAAGAGTTTGCTGCAGGGGCGGGGCCCTCATGGAGAATCTGCTAGGTCAGTGTGGAAGAGAAATGTGGGGACAAAGCCCTCAAACAGAGACCCCACTGAGGCACTTGTTAGTAGAGCTGTGAGAAGCAGGCCACCATCCTCTAGACCCCAGAATGGTAGATCCAACCACTGACAGCTTACACTGTGTGCCTAGAAAAGCCACAGACATTCAACACCAGCCTGTGAAATCAGACAGTAGGGGAGCTGTATCCTGCAAACCCACAGGGGTGGAGCTGCCCAAGGGCATGGGACCCCACCTCTTGCATCAGTATGACTTAGATGTGAGACATGAAGTCAAAGGAGATTATTTTGGAAGTTTTAGGTTTAATGACTGCCCTATTAGATTTCGGAACTTCCATGGGGACTGTAGCCCTTTTGTTTTGGCCAATTTCTGCCATTTATAAGAGGTGTATTTACCCAATGCCTGTATCCAGGAAGTAACTAACTTGCTTTTGATTTTACAGGCTTATAGGAAGAAGGGACTTGCCTTGTCTCAGATGAGACTTTGGACTCTGGACTTTTGAGTTAATGCTGGGATGAATTAAGGCTTTGGGGGACCATTGTGAAGGCATGGTTGAAATGTGAGGATATGAAATTTGGAAGGGTCCAGGAGAAGAATGATATAGTTTGTTTGTGTCTCCACCCAAATACCATTTTCAATTGTAGTTTCCATAACCCCCATGTGTTGTGGGAGGACCTAGTGGGAGATAATTGAACAATGGGGGTGGTTACCCCCTTACTGTTTGCATGGTAGTGAATAAGTCTCATAAATACTTCTGGCTTTATAAGGAGTTTCCCCTATCACTTGGCTCTCATTCTCTCTTGCCTGCTGCCATGTAAGACATGCCTTTCACCTTCCACCGTGATTGTGGGCCTCCCGAGCCACGTAGAACTGTGAGTCCATTAAACCTCTTTTTTATAAATAAATTATCCAGTCTTGGATAAGTCTTCAACAGCAGCATGAGAACCGACTAATACACTCCTTGTCCTTAATTCAGCCCTCATTACTTCTTATTACTGTTCCATACACATCAGAGAGCCAGGCTCTCTGAATCATTTAAAGAGAATGCACCGTCTGATGATCAGATGATCAGCTATTGTTAGTATGAGACGATTGCTCCCCTGATCAATGGTAGACTTACTGAAATATACTTGGTGAAGCATACAAGGACAGAGACAGAAAGGCAGAGAGAGGGATGGAGAGAGGTTGAAAATCAATAATAAAAAGTTCAAGTGTTGGCACTATGACAAGATTACTAATTCTCTATAAAATATACAAGGTATATTAGTTTGTTTCCATCCATACTGCTATAAGGATGTACCCAAGACTAGGTAATTTATAAAGGAAAGAGGTTTAATTGACTCACAGTTCAGTATGGCTGGGGAGGTCTCAGGAAACTTACAATCACAGCAGAAGGCAAAGGGGAAGCAAAGTACCTTCTTCACAAGGCGGTAGGAAGAAAAAGTGCTAGCGGGGCAATGGCAAACACTTATAAAACCATATGATCGCATGATAACTCACTCACTATCACGAGAACAGCATGGGGGAAACTTCCCCCATGATTTAATCACTGCCCACTGGGTCTCTTCTATGACATGGGTGGATTTTGGGAACTACAATTCAATATGATATTTGGTTGGGGACTCAGCCAAACCATATCACAAGTGGTCTTCAAACTACAAACTGTGAGCTAAATCTGGCCTGACTAGCTGTTTGTTTTTGTAAAGATACTATTACTAGAACACATCCATACTCATTCATTTACGTGTTACCAATGGATGCTTCAGTGCTTCAACAGTAGAGTTGAATAGTTGTGGCAGAGACTTTCTAGCCCACAAAACCTAAAATCTTTACTCTCTAGTGCTTTACAGAGAAAGTTTACTGAGGCATTACAAAAAGTAGTTCATTTTCTCCTGTGATGGAGATTGAGTCCTGGTGCCAGGCACACTGTCTCCACTTTGGATTCTTCACAACCTAGAAGTGAGGAACATACTTCCTCTTCTTGCTCTGAGGGTGATGAAGAAGTCCTACAGCTTGAAGAAGCAGTGAGTCTTAAGACTTTTTAAGCCATGTAGCAGTCTAACCTAAGTAAATACTTTGCAAACCTGTGACAACTTGTTTATGGTGGAAGCACAGATATTGATAAAGTGTTAGAGTTTGTACTTTTCAGAAGACAAAATCAACTGCAATCTTCCAGGAAGATTATACCATACCCATTGATGTCTTCCCACTGACCACACCTCTTTCAATTTTGATGACCTTGAAGAGTCAGACCATGGATTGCTTAATGGTACATTTGAAGAGAAAAGTACTTCTAAAAATTCATGGCCTTTTGAGTTTAGTTAGATGTGGAAAAAAATTTCTGGCTATAATTATGTCAGCTCTACAAACTTCTGAATTCTCAACATTTCATGTATTTTGCCTCTTGTGTGTTCAAGTTCTGCATGTATGTATTCCTGTGGATGTGTGTGTTCATAGACCCATACCAGCATACTTTTATGTAAAGCAAACCTATAACAAAATGGAATCTATTTTCTTATAGGCAGTTTCTTTCATTGGATTTACTTGATAGTTAAAATAATAAAGTATATTTAGATTTTGATAACCAAGCCTGAATGTGGAAAACATTTTTGTCAGTTTAAGAAGAACTAGGTTTGTTTTTTTTTTCTTTTTGTTTTTTTTTTTTTGTTTTTTTGAGTACTTTAAGTACAATCAGCTGGTGTAATTTGAAGGAATAAGCTACAACTAACAGCTAGAAAACATTTTGAGAGTATTTACACTCTTTATGTTTTGCATACGTTTTTGTTTTCCTTGTTGGTTTAGAATTTTTTCTCCTTGTTTATTTAATTATTATTCTTTCAGATGAAATGAAATTCAAGCATTCTTTCCTAGGAAAGACACCAAAAATACATAAATGAAAAGATAGAAGGCTGGGTGCAGTGGCTCACACCTGTAATCCCAGCACTTTGGGAGGTTGAGGCTGGTGGATCACCGGAGGTCAGGAGTTTGAGACCAGCCTGACCAACATGGTGAAACCTGTCTCTACTAAAAATACAAAAACTTATCTGGGTGTGGTGGTGGGTGCCTGTAATCCCAGCTACTCGGGATTACAGAGAGGCTGGGGCAGGAGAATTGCTTGAACCTGAGAGGCAGAGGTAGCAGTAAGCTGAGATTGCACCATTGTACTCCAGTCTGGGTGACAAGAGTGAGACTCCATCTCAAAACAACAACAACAACAACAAAAGATAGAAATGTTGAGAGTCAAGAAAGAAAATATTTGTAATTAAGTACCACTTGAGCACCATTATTTAAATAAATCCTTTTGATGATAATGATACTGATAATCATAATCATAACAACAATGCCAGTACCTAGTCAGGGCAATCAGCCCTGTGCTCAGATATAAAAGCAAAGTCTACTGACTAAAAAATGACTAAAAATTTAACTGGAATTAACCATTTTCACAGTCTATTTGGAGGTATTCTATATATTTTACTATTTATAATATTTAGAAATAAGTGTGAAGTTTGTGAAAATAGAAAAATGTTTGCAGGTCTGTGAATTTTTCTGTATAATGGAGACAGAGTGCTCTAAGTCTGTTTAGAATCATCCTTCAGTTCAGTGGAAATACACTTTGAAAGACAGAATTTTACAATGTGATATGTAAATGAAGCATCCAAAACAATATAACTTTATCAAAAATGAAAAAAGTATGCAAATCTATTGAATTTTTACATAACTAACATGGTGAGGGAGTGAGTATTTTGGTACTTGATGATTACCCATACCAGTGATTTTGCATGTTTTACACATGAAAATATTTTACAGAAGTTCAAAATACACAACAGTAAAAGAAGACTTGGTGTTGAAGCAGTGGCAGAGAGCCAACCTTTTCTCCTTATGATCCAACTTCCTCTTCTTCTTCTCTTGTTCATTTCTATAAATCACTTAGCACAGTGTCTGGTACACAGTAGACATTCAAGAGATATTTTTAAATAAATAAATAAGTGAATGAGATACTCATAAGGATTCACTAGGAATCTGTGAAGAACAATTTTTAAATTTTGTTATGTAACTCCCTGGATTTAAGGATGATAAACTTCTGGAAGATATGAGAAGCACTAAATAGAGACTAAATAGCATGTAACATTTCTTTGAGAATTGAGAAGGCACTCTATTTCCTAGCAGGTATTTAATACCAAGTATCATATTAATTCTGTAATGTCCAAAAGAGATTTCTTATATTTTTGTTTTACCAAAAATGCATTTTGTTACAATGTTTGTTACAAATGTATTTCACTATAAGACTCCAGAATATGAATCATACTTCCAGAAATAATATAAAGGCTATAACTATGTGATGTCATTCATAGAGGTGAAAAAAATACAATTCAAATCACAAATTCCATTTTTATCCATAGATTTGGCTTTAAATGCTCAAAATCTAGAGAACGTTTGAAATTGATAGTCTTTCTCATCTTAAAGCCAAAACACTTTTAAATCAAAGATTAAGAAGAACTCTTCTGATATGTTTGTTCATGGATGCTTTTGCATTAAATTTAAGTGATGACGCATAGAAGGGAATTGTACAAAGTGAAAAGAGCCAACACAATGTCAAACAGGAAAGCCAGTTAGAGATTATTTGTAGTAGAAACCAGTGATTCTCACATGAAGTTCAATATTCTTTTACACTACATTATTTCACAGGATAAACCTATCGTATATTTTAAAGAAAAATTGCTCATATTACTTTATTTAAATACATAGAAGAAAATCAAATCAAAATTGTATATTTTGCAAATTTTCTCTAAGATACCTAAATTTATGGAAAATGAATAATACCCTACAGGATGAAGGTGTCTATAGAAATTAGAAATGTGTGATTCCAACTAACACTGAATCATGTGATCCGAATGAGCTTTCATTGGAGTTGCATGAATTTCTTATTCCCAAATCTATAGGTGAGAGAATTGGATTCTAACTTCAGGCAATTTAATTGGTTGCTTTATACCACATGGCTGCAGGAATGACAGGAAAGATCACAGCCTCAGTAAATTGAACCGATTTCAGGAGAGTCTCTGATTTAGTAGAAGAGTGTATTCTTCTCAATAAAAGCAATTTAAGACACATACAGTACTTCAAACTATACTATCAAAGTAATGCCAAGCCCCCACAGTATCTACTTAGTAAATTAATTGATTAATTTTAGAATGTAAAAGCCTTAATCCACTTGTCTATTTTCTCTATGACTACTTCTGGGATTCAAAATATTGCCTGGAACAATCACAGAACAAATGGTGTTTTGGTCCATTAAAAATGTATTGTTCCAATATTTCAGTTAGAACGTTCAAGCCCCATTTAACAATTATATTATCCAGTCCTAGTGTTTTCTTTTCTATGATAAACAAAAACAAACAAAAACCTCTTTGCTTTATAAAATGTGTCAGATTAAGTTGAAAGAATAGTGATAGAGTATTGTAAGGATACAGAGATCTCATGGAAATTAATTTATCCAGACTCAACGGGACATAGAATTGATAATTGGGTTGCCATAATGTACTAAGGTACTGACTTTCTCTGTTTCTTCACTTCTCTCTGCCTCTGACTACTTCTTAGGTCACATGATCTTTCTTCTCTGTTTCTCTTTGTTTATTTACTCCCTTATCTGCTCAGATTTTCAAAGCTACCTGGAGTAGACTTTCAGTTTCCTAAGTCTAAACTCCCAGAGAAGAGACAATATATTTCATTAGGTTGGTTGGGTATCTGATCAGCCAATAATATTACAAACATTTCTATCTAAGTTAACTGCTTTAACAGAGGTTCTAGATAGTGTCAGATTTAAGGAAGTTGTTTCCCTACAGCTGTTTCTCCAACTTTACTCCTATTCTCAAGTCTTCCAAGTTTTCAACAAGTTTTTGAATTTTCAACAATTATTTTCATCAATTTTAGTCTCTGTTTTTAAGAAAAGTAAAAGACAATGTTTTCTGCAGTCAGTGTGAGCTTGATTTATGCTTTTCTGCTTTACCTCAATACTTATTCACACTGCCATCCTTCTTTAGCACTTTTTTTTACCTGTTTTAGGAAATGAATACCCCCAATTTTTTCCGAATATAAACTATACAGAATTATTCACAAGGACTGGTTGAGAAAGATTCCAGAAAAGAGAAAATTGGTAGGGCCACAATCATTTTCCTTTTCCTCCTGTGTCTTCAATTTATTTCTTAGCATGGATGATCAACTGACCATAATCCTGGTATTCCTTATGCTAAGATATTGTTGCTTTGATTATGCTGCCTGCCCTCAAGATATTCTTTTAACTCTTTTTTTTACTTGCATAGCCCAACATGGAGAAAGCAGTCTAAAATGCTTGCCCTTACTTCCTTTACACTTCTCAAAAAAAAAATGGCTATCCTTTAGGGCATTTGTCTATATGGCTAAAGTTGTAGGCATTGTTTTTCTTAATTAAAGAAATAACACAAGATTTAGTTACAATTTGCTTTTGTAACTTAATACTGTATTCTGGATCTGGAGTCCGGAGGAAATGCTTCTTTCCTATTCCCAATCTTTTCTTCTATATGAAGGGACATCTATTTGAATAACAGTTCTGGTCTCTTTGCAGTTTTTTTCTTTTGTTTTGTTTTACCTAATGCGATGAGGAATGGAAATCTGATTAATGATTTTTTAAAAGGAGAAAATTCTTCGGCTGAACAGAGTTTTCTCCTTTTTTTATCGCTCTCTTTTTCTCTTGGGAATGAGTTGTCTACAGGGAACAATTCTTCTCTTCTGTTCCTTTAGGAATAACATACTACAATTGGAATGCTAGTATTAGGACACCAGAAAATGTTCAAGCTCTGTAATTTGTGATATTGAAATTCTTCTCCCTGATCAGAATCATTTATCCTTGCATTCTAGTAGAATATAATATCAGGAACCTCACTTACACATACACATAAGCCACATTCTCCAACATCCACATGTTCGGTAATAAAAGGTTATCTTTTGTTCCCTATCTTCTTTATTTGTTTGTATTATTTCCCACGTTATTAAGCCAGAAACATTGAGAAATAGACCTTTTCAGGACAAGGTGATTCTGAGAGATCGAGTCTTTTTGCATTATGGATGACCTTAAACTTTGGTATATTAAGTAAAGGAAATATGAGTTTTTGACCTTGAAGTTTATAGTGGCCTATATTGTTCAAAATGGATGGATTTAAAATTGTCAAGTTAGTTTTTAACTGTTAGATCTTAAGCTGTATAGCGTTTTGACCTTTTGTAAAAAAGTTCATGCATTTTTTTTTAAAGAAACAAATGTTTCTTTAGAGGTGTTATGGGCACCAGGCCTTAAGAAAATGTGAAAACTTAGGGTTTCAGGTTTCATCAAAGGTATAGTGGAAATTTTTAGAGTTATGGACCTTGGCAAAGGAAGAGGCTGCCTGGACAACAGCCAAAAACTAGCCATGAAGTGGCCTCAGAAGATGTTGGCCACATAAGGAATTTGCAAGCAAATATTAGTTCAACAAAGGTGTGAGCCTCAGAAAAATCTGTGAACAACTTTAGCCAAATGGTGGAGAATTTAGGGTGCAGGCTACAACTTGAGTTTAAAATAAATTGAAAGACAGATGAATTTCTCAAACGTTATGAAACTCTATAGTGTTTGGATAAAAATGTTACAGCCTTAAAAATGTAGCCCTAGATCTTGCTGCATTCAGCACCAAGGAAGCAATGCCGAAGGAGACAAATTTGAATTCCTGCAGATTGTTCACAAGCACAAAGCCACTCCCAAACATACAGTCTCAGCATGAGTCTGGATCCCTCAATTACAGCGGAGGGGAAAAATGTCTTCTCAAAGAGACAAGTTTCAAAGGCCTCAGCTATTCCGTGGTAAGTACCAGTAGAAGTAACCACTGTGACCTAGAACTGAAAATTCCTGTTTACAAAACAACATGCACACTATTTATTTCACAAGAAAAAAATCCAATTCGGTAATGAAATACAGGGCTCAAAATGTAAATGTGAATGAAGATATTTTGAATAAACAATAAAATAATTTCAAATAAGATCTAGTAAATAGGGTTGTCAACTTTGCAGATTTACATACCTCACAAAAAGGTAATATTGTAAGCATAAGAAGAATGGAGGAGCTAAATTAATATCAGACAAAATTAGACTTCAAGGCAAAGAGATAAAGATACATAACACAAGACACTTCATAATAATAGAAACGTCAATTCACCAGAAGCCATAGTAATTGTTATGCATCTGAAGCAAAAGTTGACTAAATGAAAGGGAAAAGTGGTCAATCCCATAGTCACAGCTGGAGACTCTAACACCTTTCAGAAAATGATAGAACCAGATATAAATTAATGAAAACAGATGATCTGAACAACACTGCTGATTAACAAAATGCAATTGACATTTACAGAAAGCTATTACCTAAACTGCATAATATATTTTCAAGTGGATATGGCACATTCACCAAGACAGACCCTTTACTGGGCTAAAAAACAAATCTCAATACATTTAAACAGATTGTAATACTGAGTATATTCTCTTGGAACAATAAAATTAACTTAGAAATCAATTACAATCAGATATCTAGAAAACACAAAATATTTTTATATATAACAAAACATTTCTAAATAATCCATGGTCTAAAAAGAAACCACAAAGAAAATTAGAAAATATTTCAAAATTAATTATAATAAAAATGTAACATATCAACACTTACAACACATAGCTAAAGCAGGGCTTAGAGGAAAATCTACAACTTTAAATGTTTGTTTGAAAAAAAATGTAGGTCTAAAATCTAAAAATGACTTAACATTCCACTTTAAAGAGCTAGGAAAAGAAGAGAAAGTGGAATTAAAATAGTAATACAGGTAAGAGCAGAAATCAATAAAATTGAAAACTAACAACATAAAAAATTAGCAAAGCCAAAAGCTGGTTTTTGGAAAAGATACACAAAATTGTTAGATCTCTAAGTAAGATGACTTTAAAAATAGAGACAGAGGAAACAAGTTACTAATTTCAGGAATGAAAGAGAGTTTATCACTACAGATGTTACAGATATTAAAAAATTATAAGCACTACAAGGCTACAGTAACCAAAACAGCATAGTACTGGTACCAAAACAGATGTATAGACCAATGGAACAGAACAGAGGCCTTGGAAATAACACCACACATCTACAATCGTCTGATCTTCAACAAACCTGACAAAAACAAGCAATGGGGAAAGGATTCCCTATTTAATAAATGATGCTGTGAAAACTGGCTAGCCATATGCAGAAAACTGAAACTGGACCCCTTCCTTACACCATATACAAAAATTAAGTCAAGATGGATTAAAGACTTAAATGTAAAATCCAAAACCATAAAAACCCTAGAAGAAAACCTAGGCAATACCATTCATTACATAGGCATGTGCAAAGACTTCATGACTAAAACAACAAAAGAAACTGCAACAAAAGCCAAAATTGACAAATGGGATCTAATCAAACTAAAGAGCTTCTGCACAGCAAAAGAAACTATAATCAAAGTGAACAGGCAACCTACAAAATGGGAGAAAATTTTTGCAAGCTACCCACCTGCAAAGGTCTAATATCTGGAATCTATAAGAAACTTAAATTTACAAGAAAACAACAACCTCATCAAAAAGTGGGCAAAGGATATACACAGACACTTCTCAAAAGAAGACATTTATGCAGCCAACAAACATATGAAAAAAAGCTCATCATCACTGGTCATTAGAGAAATGCAAGTTGAAACCACAATGAGATACCATTTCACACCAGTTAGAATGGTGATTATTAAAAAGTCAGGTAACAACAGATGCTGGTGAGGCTGTGGAGAAATAAGAACACTTTTACACTGTTGGTGGGAGTGTAAATTAGTTCAACCTTTGTGGAAGACAGTGTGGTGCTTCCTCAAGGATCTAGAACCAGAAATACCATTTGACCCAGCAATCCAATTACTGGGTATATACACAAAGGATTATAAATCATGCTACTATAAAGACACATGCACATGTATGTTTATTGCAGCACTTAACAATAGCAAAGACTTGGAACCAACCCAAATGCCCATCAATGATAGACTGGATAAAGAAAATGTGGCACATCTACACCATGGAATACTATGCAGCCATATCAAAGAATGAGTTCATTTCCTTTGCAGGGACATGGTTGAAACTGGAAGCCATCATTCTCAGCAAACTAACACAGGAACAGAAAATCATACACTGCATGTTCTCACTCATAAGTGGGAGTTGAACAAAGAGAACACATGGACATAGGGACAGGAACATTATACACTGGGGCCTGTCAGGGCATGGGGGTCAAGCGGAGGGAGAGCATTAGGACGAATACCTAATACATGCAGGGCTTAAAACATAGATAATGGGTTGATAGGTGCAGCAAACCACCATGTCACATATATATCTGTGTAACAAACCTGCAGGTTCTGCACCTGTATCCCAGAACTTAAAGTGAAATAAAAAATAATATAATATAATATAAGCATATTATGAGCCATCTTATTGCATAAAATTCAGCACCTTTAATAAATATATAAATTCTAGAGAAATACAACTTGACAGTATTAACACACAATGATACATAAAATATGGATAGTCCTACATCAACAAATGAATTGAATTTACTATAATATCAAAAACTTCCCACATTGAAAAATGCAATGCTAGATAGTTTCGCTCATGAAGTCTGTCAAACATTTAAGCAAGAAATGACAAGAACACACAAACTCATTAAGAAAATAAAGTATAAGGAAACACTTTTCAGTTCATTTTATAATTCAGTATATCCCTAATGCCCAAATCTGATACACACACACACACACACACACACACACACACACCCCAATATTTCTTATAAACATATATGCTAAAAATTCCCTTGAAATATTAGGAAATCCTTATAAGCATTATATAAAAAGGATAATATAGCCTAATATGTTATTAGTAGAATTTGTTTCAAAAATGAAAGACTAATGTAGTTGTTCATTCCTGCTGCTATAATAAAATACCGGACACTAGGTAACTTCTAAAGAACATAAATGTATCATTTGCAATTATGGAAACTGGGAAGTCCAACATTAAGTATTGGCAGGTTCAGCATATAATGAGGGCCCAGTCTCTACCTCCAAGATGACGCCTTCAACACTGTGCCCTCATATGGTGAAAAAACAGAAAACAAACCCACTCATTCAATCCCTTAGTTGAAATCCCAAATTCAGATCATTAGTGAGCTGCTCTCATGATTTAATCACCCCCTAAAGGCCTCAACTTTTAACACTATCAAATTAGTCATTAAGTTTCAACACATGAATTTTAGGGAACACATTCAGACCATAGCAACTGGTTTAACAGTCAAACATTGATCAGTGCATTCCACCATATAATCAGAGTAAATGACAGAGAAACCATATAATTTTAGTAGAAGAAAATAAAGACAATATTCAATATACCTTCCTGATAAAACTGGAAATTGTGTATCTACAAAAAAAAAAAAAATACCCACATAGCTATAATTATTCTTAGTGGTGAAACTTTGAATGGTTTTCCTTAATATATAGAGCAAGGCAAGGCTACATATTCTTATGACTTCTATTCGGTCTGGTACTAGCTGTTCCAGCTATTGCAGTAAGACAACAAAATATGTAAAGGCATAGAAAAAAAATCTATCTTTATTTTGCAATGGCATAATTTTTATGTAGAAAAACCTAAAGATTATACAAAACAACTATTAGAACTAATAAGTGAATTTAGCAAGACCTCTGCACTAAAAGTAAGGAGCATTAGTTAGAAAACATTAAAAAAATCTAAACATTGAATTATTATTAATGGCATGCATACTCATGTATAAAAGAAAAACTGTATCTTTGTCTAAAATTTATTTTGGAATTTTCCAAAAATAAAACGAACTGATGAATGGATTGAAGAATAAATAAATGGATAGATAGATATGTTGTAAGTGAATTATAATAAAATGTTAATGGTAGAATCTAGGTAAGGAATAAAATGCTATGATGCTTCCAATGTTATTACATCATTTGACACATAAAGTACTACATTGTGGGAACATGATTTTGCCTGGCATAACTGCTATGGGGTTAGCTTCTAAAAAATTAAATTTGGTATGTTTGTTGCTGGCATTATGATAATCATGTGTTCTGTGAATTATTTGAATTATTTGAAAATCAAGCCTCATGAAAGACTTGGCAATTAAGGAACCAAGAAAACTGAAAAAATTATATACATACTACTGAGAAACCAGGTTGAAGTTGTCAAAAGAATGCTAATTCTATTCAGGTATTGATCAGCAATCTGTCTAAAGTTTAGGGGATCAGAAATTTGAAAAAAAAATAATTTACTTAAACTTAACTGACAAAGGTAAGATAATTTGACTTAGGGCCTCAAATCCTTTGAGCTTCAATATGCTTGGACACTAATTTTCTAGGATAATTAATTTTGAGAGTTTTATTTCTTCCCAAGAAACAATGAGGTTATATATTCAAATGTGTGTTATTTTATGATTGGCATTTTATTGTTGGAGTATTTTAAAGATGTCTTTTATTCTCATTGAAGAACCTCTGAAAGGATATATTGAATAAAGTGGCTGGACATAACATCAGCTGGGGATGAAATAAGAGAGAATAAAAGTTTACCTGACTTCTGATTTATTTCAGAAATTTCTGTAGGCAAAATCTATACCAGTCAACTGTAGTCCCAGAAAGATATCAGAAGAATCAGTTGTTGGTATAAGGAGAATCGGCCTCATAAATTTGGGAGCAGTACTGTCCGGGAAGACAACTGATTTCTTCTACTAAGTGGTATAAATAGACAAACCACTGGTTGATGACAGTTGTAATGGCTTAGATTAGAGGGTTAAAACGATGAAAGTCAGGAGATGACTGAAGAAAAATGTTTTTTCTAGCTCTTATACTTTCATCCATGTGGAGGGGCATTTATTAATATCAAGGTGCGTGTTTTCTCCACCTCCTCATGGACTTGGAATCACCTATGTGTTTGGTAAACTTGAGAAGAATTAACTGGCTACTCCTGGCTTAATTCTTCTCTTTCGTTTGAGGCTGCACAAAGAACACATGATCTGCTAATGGGGTCAGAGGACAATCAATCCTGTGTTGGACCAGCACTGTTAAATGACTCAGTTTAATTCTGCTTTACTCTTATTTTTCAATGTATGCAGATATCATGGAGGATTGATAAGTGATTGTTACTAGGTTTCTTTTTAAACTCTGAGTAACTGACTTTAAATATTTGCCAATTGTAATGTGAATTTTTTGAATTGTAAGAGAAAACATCTCTCAATGCACTTATGGGCTACTTTTCTTTATTCTATCGTATACTTTTTATATACTTTGCCCATTTTTCTATTGGCTACTTGATATTTTTCACATTCATTTGTATAACCTCTTTCTATATTAAAGAAATTAATCTATTATCTGTTAATATACTGCAAATATTTCTATTTAGTTTATCTTATCTCTTCTGAATTTATGATATTTTTAAAGTTGTGTTGTGTAAAAAACTATAACTATTTTCTTTTATAGATTTATGGTTTCCATATCTTGTTTTGAAAAGTCATTCCCCATCAAAGATTTTTAAAGAACATTTTAAAGAATTATGCAGAATCCTATTTTATTTTAAAAATATTTTTTATTAAACTGAAATTTATCTCTGTAAAGTTTGAGATGAAAATCTAGGTTTATTAACTTTTTTCCAAATAGCTACCAAATTATCCCTATAAAATTGATTAAATAATCCATCTTTTTACTACTTATTTAGAATGCTGAATCTCAAAAATATTTTCTGGTTTCTCTATCTGCTCCATTGTTTGATCTATTCTTGGAGTATTACCAATAGATATATAATACTGGTAGTCTTGTGTCATTACCCCTTTTATAAAAATGCTGGATATTTTCACATATTTGTTCCAGTTGACTTTAAACTCATCGAGTAATGATTGAAATAGAATATCTTCTATTTGTCATCCAAGTTGCTGCAAAAGACGTTATTTTGTTCTTTTTATGGCTGCGGAGTATTCCATGGTGTATATATATCACATTTTCTGAATTCACTTGTTGGTTGGTGGGCACTTAGGTTGGTTCCATATCTTTGCAATTGCAAATTGTGCTGCTATAAACATATTAAAGTTTATGTGTCTTTTTATATAATGACTTCTTTGTCTTTGGGTAGGTACCCAGTAGTGGGATGGATCGAATTGTAGTTCTACTTTTAGTTCTTTAAGGAATATCCATATTGTTTTATATAGTGGTTGTACTAATTTATATTCACACTAGCAATCTATATGTCTTCCATTTTCACCACATCCACACCAACATCTATTATTTTTTTGATTTTCTTTATTATGACCATTTTTGCAAGAGTAAGGTGGTATCTCATTGTGGTTTTAATCTGCATTTCCCTGATGATTAGTGATGTTGAGCATTTTTTTCATATGTTTGTTGGCTGTTTGCATATCTTCTTTTCAGAATTGTCTATTCATATCCTTAGCCCACTTTTTAATGGGATTGTTTATTTTTTTTCTTGCTGATTTGTTTGAGTTCCTTGTAGATTCTGGATATTAGTACTCTGTTGGTTGCTTAGTTTGAGAAGATTTTCTTTTGTTCTGTGGGTTGTCTGTTTACTCTGCTGATTATTTCTTTTGTTTTACATAAGTTTTTAGTTTAATTAATTCCCATCTATTTATCTTTGTTTTTGTCGCATTTGCTTTGGGTTCTTGGTCATGAAGTAGTTGCCTAAGCCAATGTCTACAAGGGTTTTTCCAGTGTTATCTTCTAGAATTTTTATGGTTTCAGGTCTTAATTTTATGGTTTCAGACTTAAATTTAAGTCTTTGATCCATCTTGAGTTGATTTTTGTATAAGGTGAGATGGGGATCCACTTTCATTCTTCTACATGTAGCTTGCCTATTTTCCCCGCACTATTTATTGAATAGAGTGTCCTTTCCGCAATTTATGTTTTCATAAGCTTTGTCAAAGATCAGTTGGCTGTAAGTATTTGACTTTATTTCTACATTCTGTATTTTGTTCCATTGATTTTTGTGCCTATTTTTATACCAGTACCATGCTGTTTTAGTAACTACAGCCTTGTAGTATAATTTGAAGTCAGGTAATGTGATGTCTGCAGATTCGTCTTTTTGCTTAGCATTGCTTCGGTTATGTGGATTTTTTTTGGTTCCATATGAATTTTGCAATGGATTTTTCTAGCTCTGTGAAGGATGATGATGACATGTTTGATAGGAATTGCATTGACTATGTGAACTGCTTTGGGAAGTATGGTCATTTTCACAATATTCATTCTTCCCATCCATGAGCGTGGGACGAGTTTCCATTTGTGTCATCTATGATTTATTTCAGCAGTGTTTTGTATTAAGTTTATAACCAATCATGTTGCTAAAATCTTGTTTCTAAGAGTTTTTTAGTTGATTCTCCTAAATTTGCAAAATACACAATCTAGTCATTTGTAAGTAATGATAATTTTGTTATCACTGTTCATTTTGTAATACACTTTAATTCAGTCCAATTACACTGGCTAGAAATTCTGAAACTTTTCAAACAGATCCAGTGCTAGGAAATATATTTCTCCTTTTTTATTTTAATGGGAAAGCTTCTAATATATCATCATTGATGGTATGTATTTCTATAAGGTTTGTTCTTAAAATAAGGAATAGATGATGAATTATAATAAATATCACATTGCAGTTTATTGAGATAACTATATTTTTCTCCTTTGGTTTCTTGATATGGTAAATTATAGTAATGATTTCTTTCTACAGAATCACCCTTACATTTCTTATAACTGTTCCACTTAATTATGAGTTAATATACAAGTAATTAAATGCTTGATTTTATTTGCTAATTTTATATTTAAGATATTTTCATCGGAATTTATTAGAGATATTGGTTCGTAGGCATTTTGGGGGTATTGTTTTGTAATGGTTTGTTGTCAGTGTTATGATTGTAAGTAATAATTTGAAGTTTTCTACCTTTTTGATCTTGGAAAAGTTCATACAGTATTCAGATTTGTATTTCTTAAAGTTTTACAAGAATTCATATGTTTACTCATTTTGGCTGTATGCATTAAGGGGCTAATCAGGATTTCTTTCTGTTTCAGATTTTCTTTATGTATTTTACCGCTTAATTATTTTGCTGCATAAAAACATATATCTGAATGTTATTTTAAAGTATATTCTCTACCTTGCTGAAAAGAACCATTACATTTTGCTAGCAATAACGCATGTTTTTCTTCTTTATGTTTGCACTTGTTTATACATAATATTTGTGTATGTGATATTCATTCCTCTCATAATTAAAAAGATTATATCCTTGAAAATTTAAGCAAGATGCATAAACCAAAACTTAATTTTTTTATTTTGTGCATTAAAAATTATTTTGTTAATTGAAAAGTAAAAGTTGTATATATATTTATGGTCAACAATATGATATTTTGATATATGTATACATTATAGAATGGCTAAATCAAGTTAATTTATGTATGTACTATCTTACATATTTACAAATATTGTTTGATGAAAATACTTAAAATGTAGTCTCTTGGCAATTTTCAGGCATACAATATTTGTTACTAATTAAAGTCACCATGGTGTGCAACAGATGTCTTCAACTTATTTCCTCTGTCTGACTGAAATCTTGTACCTTTTGAGTAACATTTCCCCAATCTCCTCATCCCAAGCCACCGGTGACCACCATTCTACTCTGTCTCTTTGAGTTTGGCTATTTTAGATTCCATAAATAAGTAAAATCATGTGTGTTTGTCTTTCTGCACCTGGACTATGACACTTAACGTAGTGTTCTCCAGATTCATTAATGTTATTGCAAATGACATGTTATTGCAAATGACATTAATGTTATTACAAATGACAGTTTAGCTGTTTCCTTTGATTTTAGGGTTGAATAGTATTCCAGTGTGTGTGGAATTTCTTTATTCATTTACCATTCATGGACACTTTAGTTGTTTTTGTGTCTTGAGTATTGTGAATAATGCTGTAATGAGTATGGGAGCGCTGATAACTGTTTGACATGCTGATTTTATTTTCTTGGATATATATGAGGAGGTGGTATTACTGGATCAAATGACAGTTCTTTCTCATGCAGTGATTGATTCACTGGCACATTGCAGTTATACATATATTGGATACAATTTGATATTTCAGTATATACATATGTTTTATAACAATCCAACCAGGGTAGTGAGTGTATCCATCACACCATGCATTTATCATTTTTTTGTGATAAGAACATTGAAAAACCTCAATTCTAGATATTTTGTAATATGCAATATTTCACTGTTAACCATAGTTACCCTATTGTGCAATAGAGTATCAAAATTTATTTTTCTATCCATTTGTAACATTGTAACCACTAACCAACCTCTCCCCATTTTCCCCTTACCTCTTCCATCCTCATTTTCTGGTAACAACTGAAACTGTTTGTAGGATTTCAATTTTTTAAAGATTCATCATATGAGGAATATCTTCACCCAACTCACAAGTTATTTGAAGGTACAAACCCATAGCTAGGCTCAACTTTAAAAAAGTCTTATCTGAGATTCCTTCTATGAAACAGAGTTCCATCAAAGCCAATTAAAAAGCCGATGTGAAAAATAATTATTCTTGCTACACTTTGTACAAATAATCAGGCCAAGTATAATAAAGCAAATTGGTCTTAGTATGATATGTCTTTAGTAAAAATGGAAGAATGGAGAGAGAAAAAATTATGTTTCAAGAACCATGGTAAACCTGTTATTAGATTCTAGTCTCATTAGTTGTTTTTGAGGATTTTTTTTTCTGAAATTTAGACTGACTCTGCTTATTCCTGTGAACTAATCTGTGATCTCTAAGTGAAGATTAGAAGAAACAAATGAAATGGGCAATGTAAAAATCTGGATCAATATTCTAATTCTGGGCACATATTGAAATCAGCTAGTGACTCCATATTAGCTTGGGATATGGTTTAGTCATGTTCCCACCCAAATTTCATCTTTAATTGTAGTTCCCATAAATCCCATAAGTTGTGATAGGGACCCAATGGGAGGTAATTGAATCATGGCGGTGGTTACCCCCATTGGGCTGTTTTCACGATATTGAAACATGAGAACAGCATGGAGGAAACTGCTGCCATGATCCACTCACCTCCCACTAAATCCCTCCCTCAGCACCATCACTAAAGTGTGTATTTAGAACACCTCAAATTGCTTTGATTTTGATTTGCTTTAAATTTTTTCTAAATCTGCATGATTTTTCAACTCTTTTAATTGTATCAATGACTATCAGGATATAAATATCGATGTTTCTAATATAGCTTTTATTTTTTCTTGTTGTGTTCTTCATTTTTCCTATGCAAAATGAAAGGTAACTTTACTTTCCACGTATTTCCATTTTTTTACATCACTAGTTTGGCCTCTCTTATATGTACTTTGACTCATTGGTGTCCATTGTCTGTTTAATGACTTAAAATATTTTTAAATAAAACATACTTAATATGCTCAGTTTTTTCATGTAACTCTTTGTGAAGTATATTTTTCATATACTGTTGTTTATATACTTTTTTCCTTACCTTGCTTTTTTCCATTTCCTGTCATGATATCTGGTCAATATAAGAATGGAGATGAGTAAAAGGAGTAAACTAGGTCAGTAAGAACTTTGATTTCAGTATCTTTTTCCAAAACGTACTTTTATATCAGCTGTAGATAACCATCTTCTATTAGATTTTGCCATAGCCCTGTTTGAAATATATATGTTTTACCTGTAGGAGATGAGCATAATTAACAGGAAAGTCCCAGATGTCACAAATTCTCTATGCCTTCTACCATGTGTAAGAGTATGAGGAAAACAAATATGGTGAGTCCATGGAAATACTTAACTTTTCAGTACTGTTTACCCCACCATCATTCTCTGTGGATCCTAGTTCTTATGAGGATAGATTGCACTTTCCTTGAAGAACATCTACCACCATAGTCATTGCCTTAAAAATTTAAGAATCATTAACTTGTTATTTCAATATTCATACTTACTTTAAATAAAATATCACCAATATGACACATATAGAAGTATATATTGGGTACTAGCTTTTCCATTTGGTCCACATTTTACTCTATCTCTCCTAGTTCCTTCTTATCTCTGGTTTCAGGTTTTAGCTGTTTTATAATTTCATTAAAGAGTTTTATTCTCTCTTTTACTTTCTTCACTAGTTTTGGTGTGTTTTAGTGAGGAAATAGAATAGGTGTATTTTTTTGTGTGTATATACATAGTATTACATGTGTGATATAATTTACATAACATGTACAAATTCAATTAATATATACTTCAATAAGTTTATGTAAATTTATGTAGCCATGTAAACACTACCACAATCAAGACAGAAAACTTCCATCAACCACAAATGCCTCCAATGTGTCCCTTCTTAGTCAATTACCTAGGACTTGACTAAGGGACTCCCAGATCCTTTCCCAGGTAAACTGATCTTCTTCCTGCCACTATAGATTAGACATAGCCTTCTGATAACTTCATATAGGTTGAATCACACATTTATACCTTTTTTATCTGACTTATTTCATTCATCATCCTGTGTTGGAGATTTAGTTAAATTGTTGTCTGTGATCAGCGGTATGTTCCTTTTTATTGTTGAATAGAATTCCCTTTTATGTATTTATCACAATTTGCTTATCACATTTGTTGATGATCATTTATTTCCAGTTCATTTTAGATTATTTTGTGCTGCTATAACAGAATACTATGGACTGGATGATTTATAAACATTATAAGCTTATTTGGCTCACAGTTCTGGAGGCTGGAAAGTCCAAGATTGTGGGGCCTAATTTGGTGAGAGCCTTCTTGCTGCATCATAACATGGCAGAAAGCATCACATAGTGACAGAGTACATGAGAGCTTGAACTTGAAGCCTCAAGCCTTTTTATAATCAGGTATTATTTATTAATAGGCATGGAGCCCTGACAACTTAAAAGACTCATGACCTAAATACTTTCCATTAGGCTCTACCTCCCAACACTGTGGTATTGAGGATTAAGTTTCTAACACATGCTTTTTGGGGGACACATTCAAGCTATAGCATTATGTCCCTGCCTCCACAAATTTATGTTTTTCTCACACATAAAACATATTCATTCCATTGCAATATCCCAAAGTCTTAACTTGTTCCAACATCAACCCAAAAGTCCAAAGTCCAGAGTTTCAACTAAATCAGATATGGGTGAAATTTAAGCCATGATTCATTCTAAGGAAAATTCCCACAAGCTGTTAGACTGTGAAATTAAAAGAAGTTATGTGGTGAAACCCCATCTCTACTAAAAAAAAAAAAAAAAAAAAAAAAAAAAATTAGCTGGGTGTGGTGGTGGGCACCTGTAGTTCCAGTTACTTGGGAGGCTGAGACATGAGAATTGCTTGAACCCAAGAGGTGGAGGTTGCAGTGAGCCAAGATGGTGTCACTGTACTCCAACCTGGGAGACAGAGAGAGACTCCGTCTCAAAACAAAAACGAAAGAAGTTACCTACTTACAAAATACAATGATGGCATAGGCATAGGATAGGCATCCCAATCCCAAAGTGGATAAATAGGCAAGAAAAGAGGAGTAACTCAACTCATCTCAAGTAAGTTTACAATAAAATAGATTAAATAAAATCTCATAGGTGGAGAATAATTTCCTTTTGAAATTATGTCCCACATCCTGGGCACAGTGGGGCAGGAGTTGGACCCCTAAGGCCTCAGACAGCCCTGATCCTATAGCATTGCTGAACTCAGGCCATCTAGCAGCTCTCACAAGTTGGAGTCTCATGCCTGTGGCTCTCTGTTGCTGGAATTGCATGCTGGTGGGGCCCTAGAGTTCAGTGATTTTAGGGGATGCTCCACTCCCATGGCTTCAAGAGGCATTGCCTTAGTGAGGATTTTCTGTGGTGATCTTGCTGCTATGGATTCTCTGGACATTGCCCTAATAGAAGCTCTCTGTGATGACTCTGCCCTGTGATGAGTCTCTGGTCACCCAAGTTGTCTGAAACATTCTTTGAAATCTAGGTGGAGACCACCATGGCCCAGCAGCTTTTGTAATTTATGTGCCGAAGAATTAGTACCTTGTGAATGACACCAAGGTGTATGGCTTGTAACTTCCAGAATGATGGATTGAGCTACACCTGGGCCTACTTCCACCATGCCTTGAGGAGCTGAGAGGTGCTGTATTGTAATTTGAGGAGCAAACACCTGAGGCAGTACAGGGAAGTGAATGCTGAGTTCCAATGGGTGCCTCTCTGGAAACCTTGCCCTCAAGGTCCTAGCTTTATTCAAAAATATTTGAAATGCATTTGGGGTCATAAAATTGGGGTCATTCTATTGTCTTGGTGATTAAAATATGGTTTCCTTCTATCCATATTAATCTTTGTAGCAAATGGTGACTTAGCTATACTACACCCTTAATATTCTTTCCTGAACATAATTTCTTATTTTTTACATGGCCAGGCTGCAAAATTTCCAAATCTTTTCACTTTGCTTCTCTTTTAATTTTAAACTATATATTTAAATATTTTTCCTCTTATTTTGCTGTAAGAAGTTAAAAAAAGCCATGCAGTTCCCAGAACATTCTGCTTAGAAATTTTTCCCCTGTATTTCCTAGTTCGATATTCTTCAATTCTGCCTTACATAAAGGCCTAGTATGCAAACACAATTTAGCCAAGTTATTTACCACTTTATAACAAGAGTAATATTTAATTTAGTTTTTAATACCATATCCCTCATTTTTGTATAACACTTCATCAACATTTTATTTACTGTTCATATTTCTATGAACATTGTGATTACAACCACTTAAGTATCCTCTAAGAAGTCTCAGACTCCCTACAACATTTCTCTTCCTCTGATCCCTCACCAAAATTATGCTCAACTCTCCATTAACAGCAATACAGGGTTTTTCCAGCATTCACTTCAAAACTGTTCCAGATTCTACACACTACCAAGTTTCCAAATCACTGCTACATTTTCAAGTATCTGTCATAGCAACACCCAACTTCTCTGGTACCAATTTTCCCAGTCAATTTTGTGCTGCTGTAAGAGAATATTACAGACTTGGACATTTATACACAACATAAATTTACTTGCCTCACAGTTCTAGAGGCTTGAAAGTTCAAGATTTAGAGGATACATCTAGTGAAGTCCTTCTTGGTGCATCACAACATGGCAGAAAACATCCCATTTAAAGTAAGGGTGTGAGAGCTCAAACTGACAGTCTAAAACCTTTTCATAATCAGCGTTAATCCATTCATCGGAGTGGAGCCCTCATGACCAAAGCACCTCACATTAGGCCCCACATTCCAAAACTGTTGCATAGTGGGTTGTTTCTAACCCATGCTTTTGCCACAACACATTCACATTCAAATCACAACATGGTTATTTGAGTATTATAAATAATTCTGCTCTAAGCATTTGTATACAGGTCAGTGTGGACATATACTTTCAGTTCTTTTAGGTAAATATCTTAGAGTAGAATTTTGGGTTATATGGGAAGCATAACTGTAAAGAAACTGCCAAACTGTTTTTTAAAATTCTTGTACCTTTTTACATTTCTACCTGTAATGCATGTTCCATTTGTACCACATCCTTGCCAACACTAAGAGTATTTAGTTTTTTCTTTAATTTTAGCTATTTCAGTGGGAGTGTATTGGTATCATGTTGTGAAATTAATTTTGCATTTTCCAAATTATGAATGATACTGAGCATCTTTTAAGGTGTTTATTTCTCATTCACGTGACTTTTTAGTAAAACAGCTGTTCAAATTGCCCAATTTTACTTTGGTTATTTATCTTATTATTGACTTATAGAAGTATTCCATATATTTCAGATGAGTTCTCAGCCAAGTATATGAATTCCTGGATTAACTCTTTTTTTTCTGAAGAATAGTTTGCATATACCATTATTTATTGCTCCTTTTCTATGTAATCCAATTTATTTCTTGCCCTAATCTTTGATCAAGATTAAAATGAAGAAGAGCAGGAGTGAATAAGGCCAGCCAGATATTTAATTTAAATATGTTATTGATTTTTGTATGTGTCTTATACTTACAAGCGTATTCATCCCCTTCAGTAAACTGAGTTTCTTGAGAGTAAGTATAATAAAGTATTGTCTCTAGGCAGTGGGATCCATTTCTTGCCAGTTGGTGGAAGAAGGCAGTAAACTCAACAGGAGACCTTAAGTAATTAAGACTTGGACTTAAAATCTCACAACTTAAGATGACTTCTGCCACAAAAGAAATTCTACTTAATTTTGTTTTTATCTTGAGAGTCTATGATATCTGCAGAAATTTTAGGTAACAGCAATTGCTCATAAAAGTCATATTTTCCAAGTGTCTCTTAGAGGAGCGCTCTTAACATAAATTAACATTTTAAAATTCTTTCAACATTCTACATATTATTAAACAAGATATTTAAATCTAATACCATAAATAATCATGTACACATTTCAATAAATGATGATGATGGTGATAGTGATGATCAATATTACTGATTAAACTGTTTATATTTCTACCATGTGACTAGAGCAAGTGATTTTGGAACTCAATCGAATATATTAAACTTCATGGTAACATAAAATACATGTATAGCATTCTTATCAACTCAATATGTAATCAAGTTACTTCTCTGAAGTGTCAATAATAACATGTGCAACTGGCTACCACATTTATTTAGGTATAAGAAAGGCATTTGCTTTTGAACTAACAACTTTGTAGAGGGTGTTCTAAAAATTATTCTTTGTTGCGATAATAATAATCCACTGAAAATTATAGCCCACTATATCCCTAAACTGCAAAGCTAGAGAATATAATGAAATGGAAAGAGGGTTGAGATTCCTGTTTGTAAAAAATATATACTTTAGCGCTACAGCAGCAATTGGAAGACTTCTTAAAAGCCACTAAATATGAACTGGCTGTTAGTTTCCACACTCAGTCAGCTAGTAAAATAAAATGACTTCCAAAAGAAATGAGAAGAAATAATTAAATGAACTCCTTGTGTTTCTATTGAATTACAAAGACTGACATCATCTTGCCTTCCAAGTATTTTTTATCTAAACAGTGCTACAGAGAAACCCAAGCCTTCTTCACATCTAATTCAAGATGTTCTGAAAGGAAAATAGTTAAATTATGTCAGTGAGATTTTGTATACCCCCTGTAATACTTCAACCATGCTCCTCCTGCTTGCATTAAATGTTAAATACAATCAAACACTAAATAAAGAATATTATTTTAATATAAATAAAGCTGGTTAGAAAAGCCAGACTCAATCAATTTGTTCTGGAAATTATAGAATTTCAAGTAATTATATAAAACTATGTGGACTAAAGGCCAAGAAGAATGATTTTTTAGCTTTTTCATTGTGTGTCTTGGCACCATAAAGTCACAGGTTCAATGCAAGGGTTTTCTTTGTTTTCTAATACCAGAACTTGGTATAAGGTATGTAGTCAATACATTATAGCTACTGTTATTAATAAAATAAAGTTAAAGAGGTTTATGGTAGCTATAATTATAAATTTCAAATTCTTATTAATCATGGTATCTAACCCAGATATTAGAATGACTCTAATCATTCATCAGAAACTTTCTTAGTGCTTGTTATGTGTACTGGGGATGCAATAACGTCATATTTTTTCCCTGAAGGAAGTCACAATCTATTATCATCTCTCATTTACTTTTCTAAGTACAATACTAGGGTTAAGCACATAATGCCATGGGAGCAATAGGTAGACTCTTATGAAAAAAGATGAGGTTCTCTAGAGGAGGTAATGGGGATATAATGAGGAGTTATAGGCAGAATACAATTATCATATTTGCATTTTAGAAATTCACTCCATTGACATTATGTGCTATTAATCTGAGGTGATTTAGACTACAGGGAGAGATATTAGATGGGTATTGTAAAGCTGCATAAGAGATGGTATTGGCCTAAAGAAGTGGCTCTGGGAACATTATACTAAATGAAATAAACCAGGCATGAAAAAACAAATACCACATGTTCTCGCTTATATGTGAAATCTAAAACAATATAACTCATAGAAGCAGAGAGTAGAATGGTGGTTATCAGAGGCTGAGGGGTGACAGAAATGGGGAGATGATGGCAAAGGGTAGAAAGCCTCATTTAGACAAAAGGAGACAAAAGGAATATATATATGTTTAGATCTAGTTTATGATATGGTAAATATAGTTAATAACGTATTATACAGTTTTCTAACTTCAGAATTAAGATAGTAAATTTAAAATGTTCCACCACATGAAAAATATAAGTATTTAATTAATGAGTATGCTAATCGACTTGATTGAATTATTCCACATTGTGTCCATAAATCACAATGTCATTTGTAGCCCATAAAGATATACAACTCTAATTTGTCAATTAATTTTTTTAAGTGGCTCTGGGAATGTATGTAAAGGGATAAAGATAAAAAATATCCAGAAGGCAGAATTGAAAGGACTTAGTAGTTAATTATTTGCAGAGAATTTGGGAGAAGATGTTATCAAGGGGAACTTCATAGTGTCTGACAAGTGGAGTTCAGAAATTTTCCTCTAAGTTAGTTCTATTGTCTCATTCAACCCAATATTATTTCTTTGAATAAGGCACATTTGGGAATCAAGGTAAATGTCCACATTATATTGAAAAGGCAATCATTTTTTTTAATAACCAATTAAAGAGACTCATAATTAAGTTCAAGGTAAATTGAGATTATTTCCTTTTTGGATGTTCTACAACATGACCTCCTTCATTTTGGTGTATTATGTCAGGCTCTGCGTATTTGGACTGACTTTTATTGGCTTGAATGTACTTTATGCTAATTTCTAGGAGGATTTCTTTTCAATATTATCAGTTTTGGTGAAGGAGAGACTATCCATTGTGAATAAAGAGCTCATACCAGCTCCTAAGCCCTATTAAGAAGAGGCCTGGTCCTCTAATGCCTTGTTTCCATTTTAATTGTTATTTGAGAGAGAGAATGATGTACTAACCATTCCTGATTATTAAATAAGGTTGGGTCAAGGCTTAGAGAAGGGGCAGGAATATTGGGGATAGAAAAAAATCTGATAATTCCTCAGTGCTACCCATTTCTGTCCTGTTTGGGCTGCTTAGCTAGACAGCAGGAGAATAAAGTACACCAAGAACCATAATGAAAAATAAAATACATATATAATAATTTATATATATATTTCTGTGTGTGTGTGTGTGTGTGTGTGTGTGTATATGTCCATTCTTATGTTATAAGGACATACTAAAGACTGGGTAATTTATGTACGAAAGAGATTTAATTGAATCACAGTTCTGCATGGCTGGGGAGGCTTCAGGAAACTTACAATCAAGGCAAAAGGTTAAACAAAACATATCCTTCTTCACAGGGTGGCAGAAGAGAAGAGTGCACAGTAAAGGAGGAAATGCTCCTTATAAAACCAGCAGATCTTGTGAGATCTCACTCACTATCACAAGAACAGCATGGGGGTAACCGCCCCCATGATTTAGTTACCTCCCACTGGGTCCCTCCCTCAACACATGGGGATTACGGTAATTAAAATTCAAGATGAGATTTGGATGGGGACACAGCCAAACCATATTATTCTGCCCCAACCCCTCCCAAATCTCATGTCCTCACATTTCAAAACACAATCATGCCATCCCAACAGTCCCCCAAAGTCTTAGTTCATTCCAGCATTAACTCAAAGTTGAAGTCCAAAGTCTCATCTAAGAGAAGGCAAGTCCCTTCAGCCTATGAGACTGTAAAATCAAAAGCAAGTTAATTACTTCCTAGATACAATGTAGGTACAGGCATTGAGTAAATACACTCATTCCAAATGGGCAAATTGACCAAAACAAAGGGGTTACAGGCCCCATGCAAGTCCAAAATCCAATAGGGCAATTATTAAACCTTAAAGTTCCAAAATGATTTCCTTTGACTCCGTGTCTCACATCCAGGTCATGCTGATGCAAGAGGTGGGCTCACATTGAGAGGAGTTAGCTAGCTTGCCTTAGGTAGACAGTAAGGGAAGGGTCCCTGGAGAGCCCCCAACCCACGGGTCAGTGCCTCATCCCCCCATAACAGAAAAAGCAGCCTGGGGAAAAATCAAGCTGCAGGCACCAATAAGGAAACTAGATCAGGGGGTTGTGTCTGGAGACATCCCCATGGCTTCAGAGATAGAACCTCCAACCTAGTCAGACAAAAACTTGTACAAATATCCAGCTCACTCAGGAAAGGGAACAAGGCCTAAGATAGAAATGCCATCTCCTTTGTATAATCAGTGGGCTCCCAGAAAAGTTTCTTCTACTTTGTGACCATGAACACAGTGTGCACTGGTGAATTCTGGTGGGCACTTTCCTTTCCTTTTTGGATTGTGAGCCCAGCCCCTGCAAATTATCACTTCAGCCTCTGATTCGTCCTGGGCCAAAGTCCCAGGCTAAGCTTTCCAAATAGTCCCAGGCCAAGGTCCTGGGCCAAGTTGAGTCATGCGTTCTCCAAGACAGCTCTCAGACTAAGCACATTCCTTCCCCTTCCCAGTTTATAAAAACCTTGCACTCCAGCCTCATAGAAGGCAACCCATCTAGGCCCCCATCTCTAATGGTGGAGAGCTTTCTTCTTTCACTTATTAAACTTTCACTCTAATCTTACCCTTGGGGCTACACGTCTTAATCTTCTTGCATAAAGGACAAAGAACTCCAGGTATTAACTCAGACAATGAGAGACTGTTACATCTTGGTGTGCATTGGTGAGACTATAAGACAAGATCCACCCATGTGGCTTTTCAGAGTACAGCTACCCTCTTGGCTGATTTCATGGGCTGGCACTGTGTCTGTGGCTTTTCCAGGTGCACAGTGCAAGCTGTCAGTGGATCTACCATCCTGGGGTCTGGAGGATGGTGGTCCTCTTTTCACAGCTCCACTAGGCAGTGCCCCAGTGGAGACGCTGTGTGGGGGTTCTAACCCCACATTTACCTTCCCCACTGCCCTAGCAGAGGTTCTCCATGAGGACTTCACCCCTGCAGCAAACTTCTGCCTGGACATTCAGACTTTTCCACCCATCCTCTGAAATCTAGGCAGAGATTCCCAAGCATTAATCCTTGACTTCTGTGCAGACCCAATGCCACATGAAAGTTGCCAAGGCTTGGGACTTGAATCTTCTGAAGCCATTGCCTGACCTGTACCTTGGCCCCTTTTAGCCATGGCTAGAGTGGCTGGGACACAGAACACCAAGTCTTGAGGCTGCACACAGCAGGGGGACCCTTGGCCCAGCCCACGAAACCATGTTTTCCTTCTAGGCCTTCAGGCCTGTGATGAGAGGGGCTCCCATGATGGTCTCTGACATGCCCTAGAGACATTTTTCTGATTTTCTTGGTAATTAACATTCAGCTTCTTGTTACTTATGCAAATTTCTGAAGCTGACTTGAATTTATCCCAAGAAAATGGGTTTTTCCTTTCCATCACGTCATCAGGCTGCACATTTTCCAAACTTTTATGCTCTGCTTACTCTTGAATGCTTTGCTGCTTAGAAATTTCTTCTGCCAGATACCTTAAATTATCTCTCTCAAGTTCAAAGTTCCAGAGATCTCTAAGGCAGGGGCAAAATGCTGCCAGTCTCTTTGCTAAAGCACAGCAAGAATCACCTTTATTCCAGTTCCCAATAAGTTCCTTATTTTCACCTGAAACCACCTTAGCCTGGACTTCATTTTCGATATCACTATCTGCATTTTGTCCAAAGCCATTCATCAAGTCTCTAGGAAGTTTCAGACATTCCCACATCTTCCTCTCTTCTGAGCCCTCCAAGTCTCTAGAAGGTTTCAAACTTTCCCACATTTTTTCTGTTTCTTTTTTGAGTCCTCCAGACTGTTCCAACCTCCACCTGATACCCAATTCCAAAGTCACTTCCACATTTTTGCACATCCTTGCAGCAGCATCTCACTCTCTGCAGTACCTATTTACTGTATAAGTCCATTTTCACTCTGCTATAGGGACATACATGAGATTGGGTAACTTATAAAGGGAAGAGGTTTAATTGACTCACAGTTTCACATGGCTGGGGAGGCCTCAGGAAACTTACAATTATGACAGAAAGTGAAGTAAACACCTCTTCACATGGCAGGAGAAGAGAGAAGAGTTGAGCAAAGGGGGAAATGCTCCTTATAAAACCATCAGATTTTGTGAGAACTGACTCACTATCATGAAAACAGCATAGAGGTAACTGACCCCGTGATTCTACTACCTCCCACCAGGTCCCTTCCACGATACGTGGGGATTATGGGAACTGCAATTCAAGATGAGATTTGAGTAGGGACACAGCTAAACCATATCAATATATAACAAAAACTGAAAACCAAAATAAAATAGGGTTTTTCTGGTAGCATATTTTACCAAAATTGATTGTATGAAGAAGAGTTGTACAAGTTGTTATGAGTATCTAAGACATAACATGTCCCCCTCACCCACAATATTAAGTGACAGTTGATTTCTTAAGTGAATTCTGTCAAACTTTCAAAGGGTAGCAAAACATAATTTAATTAAATTTTAAGGGAACAGAGGAAATAAGAAAGGTATCTGGATGATCTTTTTACTGCTACCCATATCTGTATAACATAGATTTTTTTAAAGATGAATTTGTAATATAAATATTAATGCAAAAAACATGTACAAAGTAATAGTAAATATTATTTCAATTGTAGCAAAATCAAGGATTTTCTTTGCATCAGAAAAATGTAAAAATTGCTTAATGTTGAAAAATATAATCATCTGTTTTACCACATTAAGCATAAGAAAGTGTATTTTATCAACACACTTATTTGAGTATATTCCAAAAGGCTATTCAATAAGAATTAATATTCATGAGTAGAATAAAAAATAGAGAAAAAAGAGAGAAGTTGAAGGGAAAAAATACGTTTGACTAAATAATAATATACATGTATCTTTATAAGATACACACACATATATATACACACACACACATGCATGCATGCATACATATGCCTATCATATCACTCTTATTGATAAAATACTAGAATTGTTTTGTATTAAAGACCAGAATTAGAACAGAAAGGCCATTATTATAACTTTATGATTATAATCACCATTATTAATATTTAAATGTATCCTGGGTAGTTATGTCAACAAGATGGCAGAAAATGAAGTCTCGGCCATTTTCTTCCCCACAGAAACACTGCTAAAACAATGATACATGAGCCACAATACCTTAACAATAGTGCCAGAATTCCATTCATGTGTTGCAACTCCCCAGACAAGCACAAAAATGAGAAATACCATTTTGAAATGGACAAGGAGAGCGGTTTTACTTTATGCACGTAAGTTCACCCTGCAAGCTGGCACTGAAAGAGATCCACTCAACGGATTATTGCTCCCTCAGGAAAAAGAATGAATGAAGCATGCATATGACATCTCTAGCCTTTTGGGGTGCTGCCTGAGATACTTCTGTCTCCCATCACTCAGAGCACAAATGAAACTGGCATAGTTAGAATGCTTGGGGGGCAGCTAAGAACAAAGAAAACAGGTGGGGCTCTCAGAAGTCTGAATAACATTGCAGGATTGAGATAAAGTAAGCAACCCTACAATTTCTTCTTCAGGAGGAAGAGATAAAAATGGAACTTTCACTCACTCTCCTAGTCTTTTAATGCACTTCCCTAGGAAAAATTATCAGGTGTCTCTCAGCAGCCTGTTTGGTTTTGTTGTATTGAGAGAAGGTACACAATCCTGAGATTTCTACTACAAGAGGAAGAGAGAGAAGTGGAGCTTGGACCCAACCTCATGATATTTCAGTGCACTTCCTTAGGGAAAAAAGAACAGGCAGTTTTATGACAGCTTACATGGCTCTGAAAGTTTGGGAAAAGCTACACAATCCTGAGACTTTTACCTCTTCAGGAGAAAGGGAGAAGATTAGAGTGTGCAGCCAACATCCAAACCTACCAGTGCATTGCATTAAGGAAAAGAAGAGCAGTTTGTGGTAGGTAGCACACAATCCAGAAACTTGTCTCCCAGGAGAAAAAGAGTGCACTGGACCTTGAATATCTATATAAAATATTTAAGGGGCTCCGAGAATCTCTAGCTAGGATAATTCATGAAGGTGTTCTCTTTCCAAAACCAGTTTATGAAAACTGAAAGACTGTTGCTCATTAAAACATGTAGACACCAATACAAAGTTACAAGAAACAGAAGGAATTATAAAAATATGACATTACCAGAGAAACAGAACAAATCTCCAGCAACAGATACTAAAGAAATGGAGACTACAGATTTGTGACAAAGAATTAAATAACAATCATCTTAAAAAAGATAGTGTAATATGACAGAACGCAAATAGATAACTAAATAAATCAGAAAAGTGATACAAATAAACAGAATGAGAATATCCACAAAGATACAGGAACCATAAAAAGAAACAAAAAAAAACTTTTGGAGCTGAGGAATAAATAATGTAAAAAATTCAATATAGAACTTCAAGAGCAAACTTGAACAAGAAGAAAGAATCAGCAAACTCAAAGATAGGTCTCTTGAAATTGTCTACTCAAAGGAGTGAAAAGAAAAAAGAAACATTAAAAAGTGATAAAGTCCTATGATAGTAAGGCACATGATCATGTAGACCAAAATACACATTGTTAAAATTCAAGATAGAAAAGATAGAAGATAGAACCAGAAAAGTTAATTAAACAAATTCTAACTTAAAGAGTCCCATATTTGGTGAGGAAAGTAGACATCCAGGTTCATAAAGTACAAAAGATCCCAAATAGGCTGACCCGAAAAAAACTTACACTGAGTCGTGTTATAATCATATTGTCAAAATTCAAGGATAAAAAGAGAATTTTGAAAGCAGCAAGAGAAAAATAGAATTTTGATGTATGACAAAGCTTACATAAGACTGTTACTGAATTTTTTAGTGGAAACATTGCAGGGCAGAAGGGAGTGAAATAATACATTCAAGGTGCTAAAATTTTTTTTAAAACACTGTCAACTAAGAATGACATACCTTGTAAAACTGTCCTTCAAAAATGAAGGAGAGATAAAGACTTTCCCAGGCCTATATATATATATATATATATATATATATATCTTCTATCTTCTATATATGGTTCTATTTTCTATCTTCTCTATCTTGAATTTTAACAATGTGTATTTTGGTCTACACGATCATGTGCCTTTGTATATAAATATATAATTATATATATATAAATATATATACTATTTATAGTATATATATACTATTTATGTATATACTATATACATATATAGACAGAGAGAAAGGCAAGATAGAGAAGATAGAAAATATACACTACAGTATATATATACTATATAAAAATAGTATATACATAATATAGTATATATATAAATATGTATAATATATTATATATAATATACAAAATAATGTATAATATATATTATATATAAAATATATTTAGCAGGTAAGTCACAACTATATATGTATATACAACATGTATATGTATATATTAGCAAGTAAGACACAACTATATAAACTTTAAAAAGTAAAGTAAAATGCTAAAGGGAGTTTTTCAAGTTGAAATTAAAGGGTGCAAACAGCAACAAAAAAGCACATGAAGGTATAAAAATAACTGCTAAATGCAAATATATAAAGAAATATAGAAGACTACAATACAGTAATGGTGGTGTGCAAATCACCTTTAATTTTAGTATAAAAGTTAAAAGACA
The DNA here is from genome assembly GCF_043159975.1 of Macaca nemestrina. NCBI lineage: Eukaryota > Metazoa > Chordata > Mammalia > Primates > Cercopithecidae > Macaca > Macaca nemestrina. Next base: position 33,650,131 of record NC_092145.1, read on the forward strand.
AAATAGTTAAAAATAAGAATAGTTACAAAAACTTGTTAATTTATTTGCAATATAAAAAAGATGCAAATTGTGACATAATTCAAATAAAATAAAGGAAGAATGAAAGTGAAGAATTTTTGTATGAGATTATTGTTCAGTTGTTATCAGTTTAAAATAGATTGTTATAACTACTAGATACAGTTGTGTAAGTCCCATGGTAACCATAAAAATACATACAGAATAAACATAAAATGAGAGAAAAGAGTTAAAGAATATCACTACAAAATATCAACACATCACTAAGACAGTATGAGAGAAAAAGAGGAGCAAAATAATTACAAAATAAGCAGAAAATGATCAAAATAGCAATGGTAAGTTCTTCACTTTCTGTAATTACTCTAACGTAAATGAATTAAATTTACCAATCAAAAAACAAACTATGTAAATAAATAAAAACAAGATCTTTCTTCTACAAAGAAGAAAAATCTCAAATAAAGAACCTAACTTTACACCTAAAGGAACTAAAAAAATAAGAACAAATTAAGCTTAAAGTTAAGAGAAGGAAGGAAATAATAAGGATTAGAGCAGAAAGAAATGGAATAGAACATGGAAAACAATGGAAAATGTAACAAAGCCACATTGTTTTTGAAAAGGTAAACAAAATTGACAAATTTAAGCTAATTAAGAATAAAAGAGAGTGTACTCAAATAAAATGAGAAATGAAAGAGTAGATATTGCCATGAATACCACAGAAATAAAAAGAATCATGAGACTATTATGAAGAATTTCATGACAACAAATTGGACAATATGAAATACATGGCTAACTTCTTAGACACATACAACCTAACAAGGCTGAATCATGAAGTAGGAAATCTGGGCATTGCAATAACAAGCAAGGAGATTGAATCAGTAATCAAAAACCTTGCAACACATAAAATCCCAGGACCAGATGGCTTCACAAATGAATTCCACCAGACTTTTAAAGAAATAACACCAATCCTCAAGCTCTTCTGAAAACTAAAATAAATAAAACCTTTCCAAATTTACTTTCAGAGGTAGCATTAGTCTGATAGCAACCAGGCAAGAACACTACAAAAAAAGAAAATCAAAGGCCAGTGTTCCAGGTAAACATATGTTTTATGCCATTCTTGCATTGCTCTAAAGAAATACATGAGACTGCATAATTTATAAAGAAAAGAGGTTAAATTGGCTCATGACTCTGTAGGCTGTACAAGAGGCATGGGACCAGTATCTGTTCAGCTCCTAGGGAGGCCCCAGGGAGCTTCAACTCTTGGCAGAAGACCAAATGGGAGCTTGCACATCACATAGCAAAAGCAGAAATGAGATAGAGACACTTGGAGTCAGGGGGCAAGTGCCACCCACTTTTAAACAACCATGAGATCTCATGAGAACTCAGTCACTACCATGATTAGAGTACCAAGGACATGGTGCTAAGTCATTCATGTGACATCTACTCCTATGATCCAGCCGCCTCCTATCAGGCCCCACCTCTAACACTGAAGATTACAATTTGGCCTGAGATTTAGAGGGGACACATATCCAAACTATATCATTCTTCTTCTGGCCCCTCAAATCTCATTTTCTTCTCACATTGCAAAATACAATCATTCCCTGCCAATAGTCCCCCAATATCTTATTCCAGCATTAACTCCAAAGTAAAGTGTCATGTGGAAATGAATTCCTTCCACCTATGAGCCTATAAAACCAAATTCGTTATTTACTTCAGTTATTTACTTCCAAGATAAAATGGTTGTACTGGCATTGAGTAAACATTCCCATTCAAAAGGCATAAATCAGCTAAAATAAAGTGGCTTCAAGACCCATGCAAATCCAAAACTCAGAAGGGCAGTGATTACATTTTAAAGCTTCAAAATAATATAATTTGATTCCATGTCCCACATCTAGGGCAACTAGGTGCAAAGGGTGGGCTCCCAAGGACTTGGGAAGCTCTGCTTCTGTGGTTTTGCAAGGTTCAGCTTCTGTGGCTGCTCTCTTATACTTTTGAGTGCCTGTGGCTTTTAAATATACAGTGTACTTTTTAGATGTACTCACTGCCCTTCTGAGTTTTGGATTTGCATGGGTCTTGTAGCCCCTTTACTTTAGCTGATTTCTCCCTTTTTAGCAAGTTGTTGCTCCACAGCCTGCTTGAATTCCTCTCCTGATAATACTTTTTCTTTCTCTGTCACATAGCCAGGCTGTGAATTTTCCAAACTTTTATGTTGTGCTTCCTATTTTAATATAAATTTTAACTTTAAGTCATTTCTTTGCTCCCGCATCTGAGCATAGGTGTAGAAGCAGCCACATAACATCTTGAATGCTTTGCTGCCTGAAATTTCTTCCACCAGATCATAATTCAGAAAAGAAGAAGAGTAAAGCCTTCATAATATTTGGGACAATATGAAGTGACTGAATATTCAAATTATCAGTGTCCCTGGGGAAAATGACAGAATGAAAGAGTTAGAAAACCTATTTAATAAAATATTAGATATAAACGCTGCAAGTTTAGCAAAAGGTCAAGACGTTCAGATACTAGAGGGCCAAAGATTCTAAAATAGATATAATGCACAAAGGTCTTCTCCACAGCATGTTATAGTCAAACTGTCTAAATTCACAGCAAAAGAGAGGGTACTAAAAATAGCAAGATCAAAGTGTCTACTTACCTATAAAGAAAACCACATCAGACTAACAGCTGTTTCTCATCAGAAATTTTATAGGCCAGGAAAAAATCTGGCAACATATTTAAAGTGCTGGAAAAAACTGCCTCATGAGGATACCATATCCAGAAAAAATATCCTTCGTAAATGAAGAATAAAGTCTTTCTCAGATAAGCCAAAGTGAGAGAATTTATCACCACTAGATTGATCCTACAAGAAGTGTTTAAGGGAATTCTAAACTTGGAAGCGAAAAGACACTTACCATCAGGAAAACATATAACAGTATAAAACTCACTGGTAAACAAACAAATGTGGGAGAGAAATGTCTCAAATGCTACCACTACAGTATACCACCAAACCACAATGACAATGAGAAAAAAAGAAAGGAGCAAAGAATATACAAACACACAGGGAATGATTAACAATATGATGGTAACACAATTTCACATATCAATAATAATGTTGAATGTAAATAGATTAAATTATTCTATTAAAAGAAATAGGCTGGCTGAATGAATAAAGACACATGCTACAGCTATATGGTGCCTACAAGAATTACACTTTAGCTGCAGAAACACATACAGACTCAAAGTAAAGAGATTGAAAAAGATAATTCACACAAACAGAAACCAAAAATGAACAGGAAGAGCTATACATAGACAAAATAGACTTTAATTCAAAACAGAAAATAAATAAATAAATAAATAAATAAATAAATAAATAAGACAAAGAATGTCACTGTATGGTATGACAACAGCCAAGCAATTTTCAGCCCTGGTTTAATCTCCCTTTCTTATTTTCACAGAGCTTGAAACTCCACCAAAAGTGAAAGCTCTAGATCTCAGTTTTTTGTTAGTTTGTTTTCTTTCTTTTTCTTTCTTTCTTTCTTTTTTTTTTTTTTTCTGATCATGCACCCTGTCCTGGACATGCATATAGTCTTCTAGATTTCCTTGAATGTAAAAGTTCTTATTACTCAAAGTTTCTCCCTACCCAGATTTTTCTCCCCGACTGTTTGGCATATCTATTATTTGCAATAATCTTTGCCCCAGGGAGCAGTGGCTAGTTTGTCTTTCATTGTTTTCTATGAATGCCCTCTTTGTAGCCACTTGTCTGCCATGAGAGAGTTCTATACTAGACAAAATAAAGACAAAACCTTTGTATTAGTTCTTCCGGGAGCCCTCAGATAGGCCAAAACACATAATTATTTGAGAAGAAGATTTGCTCTTCTTCCTCCAGAACAAGGAACCCACATTAGGAGCATGGGCTACCCTCTTCAAGATTCCCACCAAGCTGGGGAAGGGGTTTTGTTGTGGTAAACCTTTGACTATCTTTCAGAGTTCCAATAGAGTTAATCCTGGAACTTTTGGGCTAGATTTTCAAGTGTTTATTTCTGAAAGAAAGAACCCTTGGTGTTTCCCACTTTGCCTCTTTTGCTGATGTTATTCACTGTCATTCTATCATTTTTATCATTGTCTAAATAACAGTTTCATTGAAATATAATTCACATATTACCCAATTTGGCCAATTAAAGTGCCCAATTCAGTGTCTTCTAGTATTTTCAGAGTTGTTTAGTCAACACCACTGTTTAATTTTGGAATATTTTCATCACCACAAAAGGAACATTAACAGTCACTCTCCATTCTCCTCTTCCCACAGTCTCTGGCAAACATTAATCTAATTTCTGTCTCTTTAGATTTGCCTATTCTGAGCATTTCATTTAAATTAAATCTTGTGACTTATTTTGTGTTGCTTCTGTCACTTATTTTTTTTAATTTTTCCAGATTATCTTCTTTTTATATTTTCTTCTTTTACTCTGCCATGTGTTCTTATTGTTTCAGTACTATCTTCCAATACATTAATTCTTTTCTGCCTGTGTCAAGTACAGATTTGATGTCATTTTATTGGGTGTTTTTAAAATTTAATTTACTGGCCGGGCACGGTGGCTCAATCCTGTAATCCCAGCACTTTGGGAGGCCGAGACGGGCAGATCACGAGGTCAGGAGATCGAGACCATCCTGGCTAACATGGTGAAACCCCGTCTCTACTAAAAAATACAAAAAGCTAGCCGGGCGAGGTGGCGGGCGCCTGTAGTCTCAGCTACTGGGGAGGCTGAGGCAGGAGAATGGCGTGAACCCGGGAGGCGGAGCTTGCAGTGAGCTGAGATCCGGCCACTGCACTCCAGCCTGGGCGACAGAGCGAGACTCCATCTCAAAAAAAAAAAAAAATTTTAATTTACTATACATATTCTTTGTTGAGTTTCCATTTATTTATTATTTTACATATATGGGTTTGATCCATAGATATATGCTTTTACTTAATTAGTTTGTTTATGGATTTATTCCCTATTTTATATCATAGATCAGAGGTCAACAAACTTATTTTAGGTAAAGGGACAGATAACAAAAATATTAGGCTTTGCACACTGTATGGTCTCTGTTGCAACTACTCAACTCCACCTTTGTAATAAGAATAAAATAATATATAATATGAAAAACATCATGACTATGGTTCTATAAAATTTTATTAACAGACACTGATATTTGAATATCATCAAATTTGTTTGTATTACAAAATATTACTTTGATAGTGATTTTTTCATCCATTAAAAAATATATAAATCATTTTTAGCTTCCTGGCTATACAAAAACATGTGGCAGGTTGTAGTTTAAGAAATCTTAGATAATATAAAACATACCATTTGTAGTAATTTTAAATTGTTTTATTATTTATACTTTGTTCTGGGTAAATGTATTTCTTTCTTAACTTTTGAGTTGTTGGATTGTTCTTTTTTTAATTGATACATAAAAATGTGTGTATTTATGTGGTGCAGAGTGATATTTTGACATGTATACAATGTGTAATCAGGGTAATTAGCATATATATCACCTCAAAAACACTTTTTTGTGTGTGTTGGGAACATTCAGAATTCTCTCTTCCAGCTATTTCAAAATATACAGTGTGTTGACTATAGTCACCTCACAGTGCTATAGAACACTAGAACCAATTACTCATTTCTAACTGTAATTTTGTATTCATTAACCAGCCTCTCTCAATTTTCCTTCCCAATCCGCCCTGCCCCCTACACTTCCAAGCCTCTACTAACTACAATTTTGCTCTCCACTTCTTTTTATTTTATATATATATATATATATATATATATATATATATATATATATATATTTCAATTTTGGGGGGGCACAAGTGGTTTTTGGTTACATGGATTAATTGTTTAGTGGTGAAGTCTGAGATTTTAGTGCATCTATCACCTGAGTAGTGTACATTGTACACAATAGGTAGTTATTATCCCTCACCTTCCTCCCCACCTTTCCATTTCTGAGTCTCAAATATACATTATGCCACTCTATAGGTCTTTGCAAACCCAAAGCTTAGCTCCCACTTATGCATGAAAACATGTAGTATTTGGTTTCCCATTCTTATTTCACTTAGAGTAATGGCCTCCAGATCCATCCAAGTTGCTGCAAAATACATTATTTCATTTTTTATGTCTGTCTACTCTCTACTTCTAACAGCTTAATTTTTTAGCTCCCACATATAAATGAGAACATATGGTGTTTATCTTTCTGGGCATGACATTTTTCACTTAATATAATGTCATCCAGTCTCATCCGTGTTGTCAAGAATGACAGGATTTAATTATTTTATATGTCTGAGAAGTATCCACTGCACATATGTACCATATTTTAAAATCCATTATTCTGTTGATGGGCATTTAGGTTGGTTCCATACCATAACTCAGCTATTCTTAATCATGCTGTAATTAAGGGGGTACAGGCATTTCTTTGATATATTAATTTTATTTTCTTTGGAAAAGTACCTAATGGCAGGATTGATGGATTATAGGGCAGTTCTACTTTTAGTTTTCTGAGGAAACTCCATACTGTTTTTCATAATAGTTGTACATATACACATTCTCACTAACAGTGTATAAGAGTTCCCTTTTCTCCACATTCACACCAGTATATGTTATTTTTTATCTTTGTAATAGCCATTCCACCTGAAGTGAGATATTTCAGTGTGCTTTTGGTTTGCATTTCCATTATCATTAGTGATGTTGAACATTTATTCATATGCCTATTGGGATTTGTATGTCTTCTTTGGAGAAATATCTATTCAGACCATTTGCCCATTTTTTTAAATTGGGTTTTTTGCAGTTGTTGCATACTTTCAGTTCTTATACATTGTGGATATTAATCTCTTGTCAGATGAATTGTTGGCAAATACTTTCTCCCATTCCGCAGGTTGTCTCTTCCCTGTATTGATTGTTTTCCTTGATGTGCAGAAACTTTTCAGTTTGATAATAATGTTTAGCTCTAACAATACTTGCATTATATATTTGCACTTACCTTTTTCCTGCAATGAAAAGTCCCTCTTGCCTCTGAGCCCACCTTGGCTTGGTACTTTGCTTTCCTCTTTATGCTGCCATGCAGAGTTTCCATGTCTCAGAGGGCCTTTGTTACTTCCTTGCTTAATTCCAGTGTTCTCTCCCAGATACTCCATTCAATGTGAAGTTATCTATTTGTTATTTCCATCCTTCTTTGTGAAGGATGAGAATACTGGGAACCTTTATTCAGCCATCTTGATGACATCTCCTTGGATTTCTTTGTTAGTGTTATCTATTCTTCTATGTTTTGATATTTAACTGACTCATTTTGAATGGGATTCTTTTTTAGTTTTCCTTCAGAGTGACATCTATCAATGAGTTTGGGATCATTATGTCATGGTAGCATGCAAGATATAACAATTCCAAGATGTGTCAAAGAGCTTTTTATATGCCGTTTCAGATTCTTTTAGCCTCATTTGTCTTTAGGGCCTTTGGCTAGTCATTCTTAACCCAGTTACCATCAGTAACTAACTTCAAAAGTGAACTATCTGAATGTACTTCACATCATTTATGCACTATGTCTTTCATTTCCTTTGCTACGCCTTCTTGACACTGACATTTGGATGAGTACATGTACTATCAAACTGTTAGAATTAATATCTCAGGGGTAACACTTTTACCAATGAGAGATAGAAGATGGCATATAAACATTTCTGTCTCCCCAGGATGAATTTTTCTTTTTTTTTTTAATTATACTTTAAATTCTAGGGTACATGTGCACAATGTGCAGGTTTGTTACATATGTATACATGTGCCATGTTGGTGTGCTGCACCCATTAACTCGTCATTTACATTAGGTATATCTCCTAATGCTATCCCTCCACCTTCCCCCCTCCCCACAATAGGACCCAGTGTGTGATGTTCCCCTTCTTGTGTCCAAGTGATCTCATTGTTCAATTCCCACCTATGAGTGAGAACATGCGGTATTTGGTTTTCTGTTCTTGCGATAGTTTGCTGAGAATGATGGTTTCCAGGTGCATCCATGTCCCTACAAAGGACATGAACTCATCCTTTTTTATGGCTGCATAGTATTCCATGGTGTATATGTGCCACATTTTCTTAATCCAGTCTGTCACTGATGGACATTTGGGTGGATTCCAAGTCTTTGCTATTGTGAATAGTGCCACAATAAACATACATGTGCATGCATCTTTATAGCAGCATGACTTATAATCCTTTGGGTATATCCCCAGTAATGGGATGGCTGGGTCAAGATGAACTTTTCTATGAAGTAATTATTTTGCTTTCTGCAGAAAGATTCTGTACGAAACTAGTTGTATTCAGTCCCAAGTGGTGGCAAATTTGGCATCTCACCCTGATACTGAAACTTTCTTTTTCTGTGCCTAGGTCTTTTTCTCTTACTCCCATTCTTAAGCTCACACTGTGTAATAAAGAAAAATAACATTTTGCCTCAGGCTCTATTTCCTGGAAGATCCAGGCTAAGACACAGTCACTAAGCTTTCAGTTTGGCTACCACAGATCATTTTTTTGACAACTTTCTCTACTTCTACCCAACATTTCAGTTAATAAATTCTATGAAAACCAATTTTCTAGGACAATGGTAACAGAATATTTTCATGGTGGGGAGAACACCACATTAAGCCCCTGATTTCACTCAGTGAGCTTTTCTTTAGTCTCCCCAGCAGTATTTCTGGAATCTACAGTAATCAGACTTTGGGCCACTTCTACCTGCTTCCAGCCTTTAAGCTCAGTAGAGTATACTGGAAACCCTAGCCTAATGTTTTGCTTTTTTTTCAATTTCTGATCCATAGGAATGGTTATATTTTTTGTAAGCACAATGTTTGTTTAAGAAATTGTCCTTCATTGCTGGATTTACAAATGAAAAAAGAAGCAGAAGAGTGAACTGAGAATGTCTTGTTGAATGAAAGTTTCTAAATGGAGACATGTTGGTAATCAAAATATTGACAAAAGTTACAATTTTCTTGTGATGTATAAGGTAAAGCTTTTCATAAATTTATCATTTTGAGTAATTTTTAAATTACTAAATTTTTTAACACAATTAAAATCACTTTTTGGTTGAATGTCTAAAGATAGCTTCCTGTCTCTTCCTATTTCTGTGCTACTTCATCATGAGAGATTTGTTTATGAGCTTAAAAGTCTTTATTAAAATAAACCTTTCACACCAATCAATTCATCTCCATGAATTGTTGGTCTGAGCAATGAACATGATGTGGTAGGCTGGATAATGGTTCCCCAAAAGTGTCCACATCCTAATCCCCAGAACCTGTGAATAAGTTATCTCACACAAGTATCTTACACAAAAGATACTTTACACATGTCATTAAATTAAAATTATTATTATTTTTTTTTGAGACAGAATCTTGTTTTATCTCCCAGGCTGATGTGCAGTGGCATGATCTCGTTTTACTGCAACTCCGCCTTCTGTGTTCAAGCGATTCTCCTGCTTCAGCCTCCCGAGTAGCTGGGATTACAGGCTCCTGCCACCATACCCGGAAAAGTTTTGTATTTTTAGTAGAGGTGGGGTTTTCGTCATGTTGGCCAGGCTGGTCTTGAACTCCTGAACTCAGATGATCTGCCCGCCTCAGCCTCCCAAAGTGTTGGGATTATAGGCGTGAGCCACCGCCCCCAGCCTGAATTGAAATTTTTGAGATGAGGTGATTATCCCGGTTATCCCGATGGGCTTAATGTAATCACAGTGGTCTTTATTAAAGGGTGGTAAGAGATTCAAAGTGCGAATAGATGTAACCACTGAGACTAGGGGTTGAAGTTATCAGATGTACAAAGCACTAGCCAATAGCACCCTTTGGAAGATGCAAATGGCAAGGAGATGGATTCTCCCTTCAGAGACTCCAAAAGGAACTATCCCGGTCCACACCATGGTTTTGGCCTGTAAAACTCAAATTTCAGACATCTGACCTTCAGAACTGTAAGAGAATCAATGTATGCTTTTCAAAATTACTAAGTTTCTACAAATTTGTTATAGTAGCAATAGGAAATTAATACATGTGGCTATACTGATGACTTTTATTTTCTCCATACAAAGACCCATACATCTAGAAATTTATTGTTTGAAACTTTAAGATACAACAAAAGCACCTCATAGACATTGTACCAAGGCTTGCACACTTAAAGGCCATATTTTATCTTATAAATAGCAATCAACACTAAACATTAGAGATGGAGAAAGAATGGGAAATAATGAAGACTGTGAAAGAGTTGAGGGTATGCCTTTCTTAAAGGCAATTACCCAGTCCTAGCCAAACATTGTCATATAGGAATATAGTTCCAATGATATCAAGTGCTACATTTTTTTGTTCAAAAAAGCCAATTACATAAATTATGTGAAATTCCCTAATTTTAAATATATAACTAAATAAAAATTAAAACACTGCATAGATCAACACTGTGTGGATCAAGAAAGCCACATTCATAATCAGCTATTTGGTTTGCTTATGCAGTGACTACACTGCAATGTCTCATTAGGACTTGCAACTCTGTGTCAGGAGAATATCACAATACTCATCCAAAGTCTGCTTGGGGGAATAAACCGACTTTTCCTAATTACTTAGAAGCTACTTTCAAGTCAACTTTTTTCCACTAGGTTAAGGAGTGGGGGATGAATTTAAATGTCCAATTATAAAAACAATCTAGTCTGTCACAGAGTTTTACTATTTTAACAATTGACTTGTAGCATCCTCAGGTAAACTTTTTAAAACCATGTGTTTGATTTCCTTCTCTTATAAGGTTGCACACTATCTCATTGTGTGTGTGTGTGTGTGTGTGTGTGTGTGTGTGTGTGTGTGTGTGTGTGTGTCACGTTTTCTTTTTCCATTAATCTATCGGTGGACATTTAGGTTGCTTCCACATTTTGGCTATTGTGGATATAGATGAAGCTTTAGGACATCATGCTAAGTGAAATAAGCCAGACACCGGAGGACAAATGCTACATGATTGCACTTATATGTGGAGTTTAAAATGGTCAAACTTGTAGAAGCAGAGAGTAGAATGTTGGTTGTCAGTGGCTGGGTTATAGGAATGAATAAATGAGGAGATACTGGTGAAAGGGTACAAAGTTTCAGTTATTCAAGCTGAATAAGTTCTAGAGATCTAATGTACAGCCTGATTGCTACAGTTAACAATACTGTTGCATACTTGAAATTTGCTGAAAGGGTAGATCTTAAGTGTTCTCACCACTAAAAAATAAAGAAAATGGTAACTATGTAAGGTGATTAATATATTAATTATCATGATTATGGTGACTAATAATATAAAAATATATCAAAATACCAAGTTATAAATGTTAAATGTGTACATTTTCTACTTGTCAATTATATATCAATAAACCTGGGGGAAAAACACACATACTTTTGCTTGCATAGAGTGTGTCATAGAGGACATAAAATGTGTACTCTCTTTAAGGAGCCACGTTTTAGAAAGGCCACGCAGTATTATAATTCACATAATTCCCCACGGAAACCAATCCTGTGAAGCTTTAAAACACAAGTAACTGAAGAGTATGTCTACTGGAGATGAAGAAGGGAAGAAAGAGAAGAGCTAACTGGTGATGACACCATAGTAGGTGTTCTCCCTGAAGGACAATAATGATACTGCTCATTCATTCAGAGACAGTCACATGTGCTCCTTGGCAAGCTTACACAGATACCTTTTTGTAAGCAAGTCAAGTATCTACATCTGTGACAAACAAATCTATGCTTTAAAAAGTTTCATGAACAGAAATGGGGAAATACCTTCTATGGTTGAATACTAATCATTGCATGGTTGTTCTCTGACAGGACTACAAAGTGCAAACTTCCAGCCTATGGAATCAGCACATGCTCTGGCCATCTGCTGATAGTGTCTGAAAGTATTAATATGCTCCATATCTCTATGTTTTTTGATGAAATTTTTTTTTTTTGTATCTATGGCTGAAGTATAGAACAAACTGATTTTTTAAAGGGAAAGTACAAATTTTTATTTTTTCCCTCATTTTGGTAGGGCCCCATTGACTTGGGATTTCATGTATATGTATATCACAAATAACTTGAGCACAGGAAAGTGTATCTTTTGAGTTTTCCTGGAAATACCTGCCATAGTATTATAAGATGGAAACAAATCCTGGAAGTAAATGTTAAGTCATGGAGCCCTTCATTTATAATTGGTATTTCTGGGCCAGAGGCTATCGTGATTAAAATATCCTTGACATATTCTAAAAGTTCCCAATCAAATTTACAGAATAAAAACACTTCTAAGGGGATTGATTCAGTCATTAAGCAAACTATATGTATACCTTTTTTCTAGGTGATATTGGAGAAATTAAAAATAAAACAGACATTGTTCCCTATGTAGCCTTTTAGAGTCTAGAAGAGACAAAAACACATTTATAACCAACATTTATTATTCATAATGTTGTAGTATGTATTAAGAATATTATACAATCAGATTTAATCATTAAAGGAATCCTACAAGACAGTTATTATTATTTCACTTTTACAAATCTTGAATTTGGTGCTCATAATGAAATCAGTGATTTACCCAGAGTCATACAGATAGTGAATGGCAGAACTTTAATTCAAACCTGGATTTATCTGACTGCATAGTCCAAGATTTTTAACAATCTGCTTTAGTTATTTAAACTAAAAATGTAAAACAGGCATATAAATAGATGTAATACAAGGTAGGAGCTGTGAAAATGATATAGAAATGGTATCCTGGAATTTCAGGATAAGTTGGGATTGTATCAGGATGGATGAATGATTTAGTGGCAATTCAATTGGACCTTAGAGAAGGAAAAAGTTTTAATTTTGCAAAGATGTTGGTAGATGAATATCCTAATTAATAATGGGAGGAAAATATGAAATCAGGATGGTAAAATACAGATAGAGAAAAATATTGATAACATTCACTGGAGTGTAGCATTCTTGAGGAGCAATAGTTAAGAGATAAGATTTGAAAGAAAGGATGATGTCAAATAGTGAAGAGAAGTGCAAAACACTTTTTCTAAAAATAGAATAGTCAATCTTGTTGAAAACATTCAGGTGAGTTTGACAGTTTTTCCTATCTGATCTACTTTCCTGTGACTGTTATAATTTTGACTAGTGACTTAAAGTGTTTGAAAATTATGTAAAATCTCACAGGGTAGATTTTTGTAAAGAAAATTGATAAGTGTAGATACGATATTTAAATGTAAGCTCCAGACTGTTTTTTTTTTTAAGTTGTTACTTTAAAACTTAAATGCAAGTGCAGATCAAGATTCAGAGTATACTATCCAATAAAAAAATAATTTGTGTGTGAAATATTGAGGTCATTGGAAGCTTAAGCAAAGACCTGTATATTTATGAATACCTGGCTGAAGAAGGACCCTCCTCTGTCTGGGCATATTTTTTGTTTAGCGCATAAATGCACTCACTTGTTGCTATTATGAAAAAAAAGTGAATAACAACATAGCTCACTAGGTTAATTAATCAACCCTAAATATGAATGAGATGATAGATGTCACAGATCATCTTTATATTCATTTAGCTCGTGAGCTACTGGAGAGATTACAAAATTATTTGCGTGTCTAATTCTTAACTAAAATGAAACTTATCTGATAAAGTTACCTTGTTCAGGATATAGATACAACATGTTTGAATTTCTCTGGATAAATATGTTAATATAATACAAATATTTATCTTTGTTCACTCTCTCCTGACTAAAATAACAATAAAGAAACAGGCATTTAGACATTAACTTAAAAACAGAAGAGAGAGAGAGAGAGAGATGGATTAGAGAAGGCAAGGATTTCAGTGGAGTGTGTGAGAGGGGTGGCAACAAGAAATAAAGCCATCAGATATATAGAGCCTTAGAAAGTTTCAGGAGTCTGAGAGACATAATACCTCAAAACTGGTGGTGTGTGTAAAGGCTGATAAACAAGAGGATTGGTTGAAAGTGAATAGATTTTTACAGTTAGTACTACAGATCCTTTTCTTCAACAAACACAGCCCGGGGACTAGAGGTCACATATTGAAGACATTGCTTCAGAGAGGCTCTGAACTTAGGAATATTACATCTGGACTCAGGGATATTAGAAATTAATGGAGGCAAGGGTGCCACTTTGAAAACAGGGGAATTCAGTGCAAGTCTATACTACAGCTGCCAAGCTCATACTGCTTGTGTAGCTGATTGGAGAATTTCTTTGTTGAATAAAATGTCTTGAGTGGAGATAAATCTGTTAGACATAGGAGAAGGATAAAGGCCAGTGGGAAAATCAGATCTGGAATGGAGGGAAAAAAGAAACACTTGGTAATTAGTTAATAAAACATACAGATTTATATATACATTGTCAAATTAATCCACTCTAGTGTTATTGCTTGGAAGTCAACCCATAACAGAGGCCTATTGTTGGGAAAAGGTGAATTATTACTCTGTTGTTGCATTCCACTGCTTGAATTGCTCTTGAAGCCCATGCCATAACCCAGGAGAGTTAGGCTTGCCAAGAATTGAAAAAGGAAACAGGGATTCCACAACTTGAATAGGGGCTACATTGAGAACTGCTGGTGAAAGAAACAGTCTAAATTTGCTTATTTTAGAATCAACTCTAGTATGAGTCAGTAAAGTGTCAAAAAAAGGTGAAAGAAAAGGAATTATGTTAAGTTTGGGGGCAGAACACTATGATTTATATACATACTTTTATATGAAAATATAGAGCATGGTCTGTACAAAAGTAAAAACTGTTATGTCAGACAATAAACTCTAATACTGAAATAAGACAGAACAATGTTTTGTAAAGGTACAGGTAAACAGAAAATATTGGAAAATTTTTATAACCCATTTATTTAAAAAATAATTTGAAGAAGGGAATATTGAGGGAATATAAGTAAAACTAAAAGCAAATGTTGAACCAATCACATCAGAGCTATAAGAGAAGATATTTCCTTCATGAACAACAATGAGCTATACAAATGAAATTGTAATATTATTAAAACTAAAGCACTATTTGAATAAATATATAACCAAAATGAAGATTCAATATAATGATTGGTACACAAATGTGGTGAAATTTCACATAAATTAGAAAAAAAATGGCAAAGAAATAAATGCTAAGATATACAGGCCAGGAAAGAGTTAGAGGCAAAATCAAGAAAGTCAAACACCTAACAATATGAGTTTTAGAAGGAGAAAAGTAAAATAGAGGAGAGTAAATTTCTCTGAACTGATGCCCATGCATTTGTGGGGTTAAATAATCCAAAAAGGAAGTGACCATAGCAGTTTCATAGAGAATTTCCTTGGAACGACTGAAACATAAATGGGCTTGATAAGTTGATGATAGCTGTAAGTAGTCTACTGCCATAATATGGCCTCATTCAGGTGTGGATCTAAAAGACAATGATGAATGGAGACCTTTGTCAGTAGATAGAGCTACCAGTGTGACACTTGATTGTTTACTTTGCAAGTTTGACATAATGGCCTGACGTAGGTTATACATGGACTTCTGAGTTGTGGCCTGAAAGAAACAATACTGGAAGATCTGAGAGAAGGAAGCTTATAGAAAAGGCATGATATGTTTTTTTCAAAATGGGCAAAAAATGTGGGAATTTTTATTTTTAACATTTAATGTTACTAAGAACATCAAGTGGAAAAGGAGTCACATAACAACCATGTATACAGAATTTCTCTTCATATGTCAGCCAGGTGGTTTCCTCAGTTACCGTAGTGCTTGGTTGATGGGTCCATGAATGGGGTAGATAGGGTGGTAGACATGAAGGCTATCTCTCTTACCAAGGATGATCTAGCTAGTGCTACTGCAATATTCCAACATTAAAATAAAATATTGAACTCTTAAAGTGATTATTATCTTTTAAGAAGACCAAATTGCCAAATGGCAACATGTCCATTACACCCCTTTTCACCTGAGAGAGAGTTATAATTCTTACTTCTTGAATTTTGCATTCATTCTTTGTGTGACTTTACCTTATCTGCCTAAGTACCTTTGCAAGGACTAATGTCCAAAGGCTTATGGAATGCCTTATCTACCAGTGTGATACTCTTCACAATATTATATTAGACTAAGCGATCCTCTTCACAATATTATATTAGACTAAGTGAAAGAGTTATGACAAGTGTTGTCTCACTGCAGAATCTGTGAAAACTACCGTATACCTCATCACATGGAAGCAGTTAGACAAACTGAACAAAAAATGATCTTCTAAAGGTTCATCTCCGGGAAAATGTTTTACAGTGTCATAGCATGATCCGCCAGAATCCAGTATTTCTACTGAACCAATAGGTAATACATGGTTATGCACCCCCAGTAACTAAAATACAGGGAAACAAAGAGCGAAAGGAGGACTGGATTTTGTCACCAATAAACCCAATTATTCAGTCAGGTAATTTGTGTTTTCTCTCCCTCTCATACTTAGGAAGAATTTTTCAAACAGGAAATGCAGTGAGGTTTTAACTAACCACGAAGCCATGGCTTCCAGACACAGGAAGACCATTAGGAAAGGAAAATAATAATAATATATCAGCAGAGTTTGTTGGATCTGATTACAATAAAGACTTAGAGTTCTTGCTATGCAATGTAGGCAAGAAGGAGCGATCATGGAACAAGAAAAAAGGCAGATAGGAGGCAGGACTAAATTGCAGCTCCCACTCAGACAGACAGAGCAGTGTGTGGAGACTCGCATCATAAACTCTTTCTCCAAGAACTACTGCAGGAATATACCAGTAAAGCCAAGGAAATCCATAGACCCTTTGAAGAGAACAGATTGCTCCTCTAGGACCTGGGAGTCAGCCCTAATACTGTGAGTGCCCAAACTGTGAAAATGGGAAAGGAGGATCATCCACCCTCAAACACACACCCTCACTGGGGAACCTGAAGGTCCAGATCACAGAAGAATTTGATGTTACCTGGAGCTGAAACAATTTTGAGAGCCAAGTGAAATACAGGGGAAGAGGAAGCAGCAGGAAAAGCCCTAAGGGCTCTCTCAGTCCCCAGGGAATCCATTTCTGATTCCTCACACAGGGGTTCTTGGGGATGGTTGCCAGAGGAACTGGGAAAAGATCACAGGGAGAAGGAAACCTCCAGCTGAGCTTTGTAACAATTCCTACTGAATGCAAAATTTCCTGGCCAGAAGTCAGGGGAAAGTGTGAATTTGGTGTTCAGACTCAACAGGTTGGGAGGCAAAAAAGCCCTGTTTACTTTCTCAGCTGATAGCATGGGGCTAGTTCTCAGCCCTGCTTGCCCACTGCCTGCAAACAAACTCGATGTTTTTGTTTTTGCTTTTTTTTGGAGGGGCGTGCGGGGAGCCATTGTGGGAGTGAGACTGGCCTTTTGGGTTGCATGGGAGCTGGGTGAAGCCTGTAACTGCTAGCTTTCCCCCACTTCCCTGACAACCTTCATGAAACAACAGAGGCAGCCATAATGCTCCTGGGAACATAACTCCATTGACCTGTGAACCACACCCCCATCCCCCACAGCAGCTGCAGCAAGTCCCACTCAAGGAAAGTCTGAGCTCACACATGTCTAACCCTGCCCCCCCCGATGGTCCTTCCCTACATACCCTGGTAGCTGAAGACAAGGTAATATTCTTTTGGGAGTTCTAGGGTCCCATCCACTGCCTGATCCTCCCCTGTACTACCACAGCTGAAGCTCTCTTGAAAGAGCCACCTGCTGGCAGAAGGCCAACCAACACAAAACTAGCACATTAAGCAAATACATCTAAGGACTCTCCCATAGTCCATTTCACTCCCCTGCCACCTCCACTGGAGAAGGTGCTGGGACTGATGGCTGAGAGACCCAAAGATGGTTCACATCACAGGAATCTGTGCAGACAACCCTCAGTACGAGCATGGAGCCTGGCAGCCCTGCTGAGTGGCTTGATCCAAAAGAGAAATGATGATCACCAGAGTTTGACTCTCAGAAAGCCAGATGCCTAGGAAAAAAGAGGAGAGTACTACCTCAAGGGAGCAACCTGTGGGACAAAAGAATCTGAACAGCAGCCTTGAGCCCCAGATCTTCCCTCTGCCGTAGCCTACCCAAATGAAAAGAAACCAGAAAAAACAATTCGGGTAATATGACAAAACAAGGTTCTTTAACACACTCAAATAAATAAATAAAAATCACACTAACTCACCAGCAATGGATCCAAACCAAGAAGAAATTGCTGAATTATCAGAAAAAGAATTCAGAAGGCTGATTATTAGGCAAATCAAGGAGACACCAGAGAAAGGTGAAGTCCAACTTAAGGAAATAAAAAAAAAAATGATACAAGAAATGAGGGGAGGAATCTTCAATGAAATAGATAGCATAAATAAAAAAAAAATCACAACTTCAGGAAATAAAGGACATACTTAGAGAAATGCAAAATGTCCTAGAAAGTCTTAGCAATAGAATTGGACAAGCAGAAGAAATAACTTCAGAGCTTGAAGACAAGGTTTTTGAAACAACCCAAACCAACAGAGACAAAGAAAAAAGAATTTCAAAAAAATGAACAAATCCTCCAAGAAGTTTGGAATTATGTTAAATGGCCTGATTTTACATAAGAATAATTGGCATTCCTGAAGATAAATAAATTCCTACAGAAGATAAATCTAAATGTTTGGAAAACATTTTCAGGAGAATAATCAAAGAAAACTTCCCTGGCCTTGCTAGAGATCTAGACATCCAAATACAAGAAGCTCAAAGAACACCTTGGAAAAATCATTCCAAAAAGATCATCACCTAGTCACGTAGTCATCAGGTTATCCAAAATCAACATTAAGGAAAGAACCTTTAGAGCTGTGGGGCAAAAGCACTAGGAAACCTGTAAAGGAAAACCTATCAGATTAACATCAGATTTCTCAGCAGAAATCCTTCAAGCTAGAAGGGATTTGGACCCTATCTTTAGCCTCCTTAAAGAAAACAATTTTCAGCCAAGAATTTGGTATCCAGCAAAACTAAGCTGCATAAATAAAGAAAAGATGTTTTTTTTTTCTTTTCTCAGAAAAACAAATGCTGACAGAATTTGCCACTACCAAGCCAGCACTGCAAGCACTGCTAAAAGGAGCTATAAATCTTGAAACAAATCCCAGTAACACATCAAAACAGAATGTCTTTAAAGCATTGATCTCACAGGACCTGTAAAACTAAAATATAATAAATAAATTTTAAAAAACAAGGTATTCCAGCAACACATAGCATGATGAATGGAATAGTACCTCACATCTCAATACTGACATTGAATGTAAGTAGCCTAAATGCTCCACTTAAAATATACAAACTGCAGAATGGATAAGAATTCACAAATCAAGTATCTGCTGCCATCAAGAGACTCATCTAACACATAAGGACTCAAATAAACTATAGGCAAAGGGGTAGAAAAAGACATTTCGTGCAAATGGACACCAAAAGAGAGCAGAGGTAGCTATTTTTATATCAGACAAAGCAAACTTTAAAGCAACAGCAGTTTAAAAAGACAGAGAGGCACATTTTATAATGATAAAATGACTAGTCCTACAGGAAAATATCACAATCCTAAATATATATGCACCTAACACTGGAGCTCCCAAATTTATAAAACAATTACTACTAGATCAAAGAAATGAGATAGACAGCAACAGAGTAATAGTGTGGGACTTCAGTACTCCACTGACAGCACTAGATAGGTCATCAAGACAGAAAGTCAACAAAGAAACAATGGATTTAAACTATACCCTAGAACAAATGGACTTAACAGATATTTGCAGAACTAAACAACTGCATAATATACATTCTATTCAACAACACATGGAACTTTCTCCAAGATAGGTCATATGATAGGCTGCAAAACAAGTATCAGTAAATTTAAGAAAATTGAAATTATATCAAGTACTCTCTCAGGCTACCGTGGAATAAAATTGGAAATCAACTCTAAAAGGGACCTTCAAAACCATGCAAATACATGGAAATTAAATAACCTGCTTCTGAGTGATTATTGGGTAAACAATGAAATCAAGATGGAAATGAAAAAATTCTGAATGATAATAGTGACACAACCTTGTTATATAAAGTCTAACAACATTGTTTAGAATCTTCTTTGTTGTTTCTTTCCCTAGTTCTCCCTATAACACTTCTAGCTATTCTCTTTTTTCTCAGGAACCCCAATTATTGTCAAAGGGAGAACTAGGGAAAGAAACAACAAAGAAGATTCCTTTTTTAATAAAATCTGACCATGTTAGACTGAAAATAATTGGGGTACCTGAGGAAAAAGAGAATAGCTAGAAATGTTATAGGCAGAACTAGGGAAAGAAACAACAAAGAAGATTCCTTTGTTCTAAAATCCAGTACTGTGTGCAATTCCAGGTATCTGCTGGGGATCTTGAAATATAACTCCCATGGATAATTGGGGGCTATTGTCCTAGCATCTTGGAACTATCAGACTCTGTTAATCCCTTGTCACCATTGTTTTCAATAACGATTTTAAACATAAATTTCTTTAGGTTTTCTTAGAAATAAGAAAGGGCTTCAAGCTCTCCTTTTATAAAACCTGCCTGTCTTCCCAGATACAACATTTATATTAATACCCTGACAGTTGTGGGAGAAATACTAATTTGCTTTTCCCAGAGGGATATTCTTGCTCGACGTACAGGGGGATGGGAATAGTAGTCCTGAGTGTTCTTGACTGGCTGCTCCTAGCATGGATCCTCTGCTTTACAAGTGAACTGTGGTGTGGGTGATCAGGGCTCCAGTATTTACAGCCTGTCACACTTGAAGCAGCGCACTTGAATCTTCTTGGTCACACTTTTCCATAATAACACATATGGGGTTGGAAAATTTGATAAGAGATGTTTATAGTCTTCCTGTTCTGGCATGATATGGTAGCTCTAGACTAGGAGTTCTATGGAGAGGAATCCAGTTATTTTGTCCACACTTGTCAGGTATAGAGTGCTAGAAGTAGACATTTCATTATATGGACCTGGTGAGGGCACAAGAGTTGGGAGTAGGTCAAATGTAAAAAAAAAAGAAAAAAAAAAAAAAAGAAAAAAAATCTGGTCTTACCAAGATTTAACAGATTTTCTTGAATAAACCTTGTTTTTCATTTCCTGTATGCCCTTAAGTTATTACGACAATTGTTAGAGACTTTAAATATTTCTTCTTTAAATGGCAGTTCTTTGATGAAAAGGATACACTGATTTCTTGTCACCACATTTTCAGACGTACTGCCTGAATGGCCTTAAATTTAACACATTCTGTGCTAAACATTATTTAGGAATTGGAAATGCAAAAATAATTTTTTTATCTGATACATGAAAAAATGTGACTTCAACAAAGCGTAGTACCTCTCCTATTAAGTTCTAAACTATTGAATATATAATGAGATGTCTATACATATGGTCTATGGGAACAAATAAGATGTGATTAAGAAAGGAAAGGGAAAGATCTATGGAAAAGTTATGTCACTCAAGTCTAAAGGATGAATATGACATTTTCCATATTAGGAAAGGGGTTAGAAGGAAATACTGGACAAAGAGTGAAACACAAGTGAAGGCAGATATGTATGAAATAAGATGGGTCAAGAAGAGAACCACAAGCACTTTACTATTATTGGAACATAAAAAATAAAAATGGAGTAGCAACACTTGCACCAGAGAAGTATGGGTGGATGGTTACAAGCCATGATGAGGAGTTGAAATATACTCCAAAAAGTGAAATGAAGTTAAGTGGTTTTAAGCAGGAGATGGGCATAATTGAGATTAGTATTCTAGAAAGATTGCTGTAGCTGTGCTGTAAATCAAGGGTAAGAATACTACTAATCACAGGCCATATATGGTTTTGGGGAATAAAGTTTTGTTGGAAAACAGCCATATATATATATGTGTGTGTGTGTGTGTGTGTGTGTGTTGGTTATATCTCCTTTCACATTGCCATGGCATAGTTGAGAAGTTAAAACACAGACTATATGGCTTTCAAAGTCTAGAATATTTACTATTTGGGCTTTAAAGAATAAATACAGACAGTTTGGAGAGGGTCAAGGCTTTAGCTAAGTAGTTATGAAAGAATGCTATTGCGATAGTCCAGGCAAGAAATGATGGAGGGATAGGTTTAGCCGTCATTCTTGATTAAATGTAATAACATGAGTGTGTTTTCTCTCTCTTTTTTTTTTTTTGTTCCTCTCTTTTGTCTTTTCTTATCACTTGTGGGTTATTTTATTATTGTTACTTTTAATTTTTATTCTTTTTTATTTTCTCTTTCTTAAATTCTGAGGGACCATATTGTTTGCTCACTATTTTTTTATTTGTTTTTTAAATTTTTTATTTTGATAGGTTTTTGGGCAACAGGTGGTATTTGGTTACATTAGTAAGTATTTTGTTGGTGATTTGTGAGATTTTGAGAACTAAGGACCTGCATATCACTTCAATTAAATTTCTATCAACATGAAATTCTGCAATTTTGACAATGAATTTGTAAAGATGCTCAACAGGGAGACCTTGTGTGACAAGGTCAATATGAAGCTACCTTCAGTGACAATGAGCATTATTAGTATGATGAAGAGCTACAATTCACTAGAAATGCACTGTTTTTTCTTAATGAGAACAAATCTTTTCAGAATGCCTTCTCTTTTTCTTAATGAGGGTTACAGGGCTAATAAAATCTTGTTCATCACATTGGCCTTTGAGTCTACCTTTCTGAAAAGATTATACATTTTCCCATCTTTCTTATCAGGTAATCACCCCCTTGCCACACACACACACAAACACAATACTACCAATGTGATTCTACATGCTTTGCAGTATTGCCCTAGGAATAATAAAGATATTATACATAAATATATTTTCTTAGTTTTCTTTGAAATCCTGGTTTGTGTTGGAAAAAGTCTGTGTTGTACAAATAATAGATTTGTGCAATGTACAAAAATGAGGCAGTAGTCATGCAGAGGCTTTGGTAAAACCATCTGGAGGGGAAAAAACCAGGCCTAATGTTCAGCCTCTTTTGTACATATCTTCCTCTTTAAAACCTCAGAGGATCACGGCTGTTTATTGTACTTTCCACCAGTGTGAGATAACAGTTATAGTTACACTCAAACAGACACACAAATAAGGTTTTTCCAGGGTTGATCAATGTATAATAAAATATCAGAGATTATTTTAATTAATCAGTGACTAAAGATTTTAGCTGGAGTTATTTAATTGACCCCTTTCATTCTCCTGCACGGGTATTGTCTCTATAAAACATAACCATACCAACTATAACACTAATAATAATGCAGTTTTCAGAATATGATTTTTTGTTTTATGCATTTTAAAAAAACATATAATTGTTCTGGACATAGGCTCAGAGTTAACATTTGACTACCTAATATATACTTAAAAGGAGGAGAATGACCCAGGAGTCAGTGAGAATGCATACAATTTGTCTTTGTATATAGGGAACTTTCTCATCTCTATTCCTGTGACATACTGGAAAATAAATGCCCTTTCCACATCTAGTTTCTCTTTAGCTCCAGTTCTGGAATATGTCCATACCAGTGGGCTCAACATGTGGAGAAAGTTACTTGATGTTAGAAACAGAAAATTTGTGAACTTATTGTGAGACCAAGACCTTATCTTAAAAATTCTCTAATGTACTGATTCAAAATCTATTATTGATAAAAAAATCCATTAGTGATATTTATATTGATACAATTTATTTATTACTTATTTATAATAGTATTATAAATAAATTTTAATAATGATTCCGTTTTGCTATATATCAATATATTATCAATATAAATAAATATAAATATAATTATTATATTTAAATAAATATAACTATGCATAATATACAAAGATATCCCAATAAATATCCTTGTATACTCTTATATCCAGATTATACAAGAATATACAAATTAATATAGATAGCAATGGCAATATAAATAAGTATAAATAATATAAATATAAATATATTTATTTACATTGTTATTGTTATTTACATTTGTTTTCTAAATCCATCAAGAGCTTTAAATTTTTTTGTATTTTATTTTTTAATTGACACATAATTGTACATATTTATGGGTTATATAATGATGTTTTCATATGTACAATGTATAGTGATAACATTAGACTACTTAGCATATTCATCATCTCAAACTTTTATTATTTATTTGTGTTGGGAATACTCAATATTCTCCTTCTGACTATTTGAAAGTATATATTATTGCTAACTATAGTCATCCTATGGTGTTATAGAACACTAGAACTTATTCCTCTTATCTAGCTTTAATGTCATATCTTTTAACAAATCTTTCCCTATGGCCTCTTACTCTTACCCTTTTCAGCTTCTTATATCCTTTTTTCTACCTTTTTACTTTAATGAGATCAACATTTTTTTACCTTCTGCATATTCGTAAGAACATGCGGTATTTAATTTTCTGTTCCTGGCTCATTTCATTTAACATCCTCCAGTTCCATTCATGTTGCTGTTAATGTCAGGATTTCACTCATTTTTATGGTCGAATAGTATTCTATTGGGTATATATTAACACATTTTCCTTATCCATCCATCTGTTGCTGAGAAAGACTAAGTAGATTCTATATCTGGCTATTGTTAATAGTGCTGTAATAAACATGGGAGTGTAGATGTCTCTTCAATGTACTGATTTTCTTTCCTTTGGATAAATGCTTGGTAGTGAGATTGCTGGATTATATGGGAGTTCTATTTGTATTTTTTTGAGAAGCCTTCATCCTGTTCACCATAGTGGCCATACTAGTTTACATGCCCACCAACAGTATATAAGGGTTTTCTTTTCTCTGCGTCTTTACCAGCATGTTATTTTTTGTCTTTTTTTATAATAGCCATCTTAACTGGGGTGAGACAATATCGCGTTGTGGTTTTGATTTGCATGTCCCTGATGATTAGTGATGTTGAGCATTTTTTCATATATTTGTTGGCCATTTGTTTGTCTTCTTTTGAGAAACGTCTGTTCAGATCATTTTCCCATTTTTAAATCAAATTGTTTCTTCTGCTCTTCAGCTGTTTGAATTCCTTATATATTTTGGATATTAATCCCCTGTACGATTAATATTTTTTGATTATCTGTTGTGACAAGGCATATGAAGGATATAAGAGTAAGAGGTCAGCATTCTTCACTTTCCCTGAGGACACTTTCTAGACACGAATATAAAACTCCCTCACAGAAATTAGGAAACAAGAAATAGATAATAAATAACTGAATAGGGTATATTATACAATATAGCAATTTGCCAGCAAGACACTATATTTAACTGCCCACTGTGGGACTGTCTGGCAATTCAATAGGAATTCAGAGAAGGTGCAATAAGTAAGAGCCTAGAGGTTGCAGAGGGAGATTTAATTTAGCAGTTAGCTGTGGCTCTTTAATAAATGGTAAGCTTTTTCCGGACATAGAAGGAATTTTGTGGTGGAAGTTTGGCAGTTAAGCTATAATCACCTTATATAAAACCTATCCATGTCCTGAAGTTACAAAAATCAACAAATATTTGTTGAATAGCTACTTCATTCCAAGTACTACTCAAATCAAGTGAAAATAAAATTACACCAATGCAAACAGAAAACACGGATAAAGGAAAATAACATATATGTATATATTGCTTTTTTGGATATTGATTTAACATGACTTTGGGTTTATTTTTGGATGGCAAGAACCAATGTGCTATGTTTAAAGGAAAACATAATTTAATGTCCCACCCCATCTCATTCCTAATTTTCTGTCTACAGAAGCAACCATTTTTAGCTCTGTAAGTTAATTCTTATAACACATTTTTCTAAACAATTTATTAATACTGCTATTTCTTGATTTTCAATTTTAAACATTAGCCGCTGATTTCTATCTTATCCCAGTCCCCCCACTCACTCTGAGAAAAAAAGACTGAAAATAAAGGCTTGCGGTGAAAGCAGTGTCAGTTAACAGGAGCAGGGGACTGGGGAGACTAAAACATGAAAGTACTGAAAACTAATGTAAGGACGTCTTACTATCCTAGTCGCTTAGGACAACTAAGGCTCCATTTCACTGAAACTCTCTAAGAAGATACGTAAAATGCACCTCATAGTTTTCTGCCTAGGGCACAGAATAGGGGAACAAGTATTCATCAGCCTCTATTCCCCATTAGTCAAGAGCTACACCATGGCATGTTAAGTCTTGGCATTTCTTGATTTGTACATGCACATGTGAAAATAAGAGTCCCAGGGCAGAAAGAGATACTTTGTACAGTTGTGCCTGAGGCAAGTGTGTCAAGTGACAGCAGCATTAACTTGATTGCCACAGCACTGCCTAACGTAACAATTGTGTCAAAACTGTGAGGCAGGACAAAAGAAGGATCTGATATAGTCCATCCTTTACACTCCTCAGATCTGCTCATGCCCTCAATTAAATCCAATCCATCATAAAGTTTACAAGAAGGTGAACAGCTGAAATATCTTCAAAAGACTTATAAAAGGGGGTCACTAGACCAATATAAAATTCCCACTGTTCTAAATTCCCAAGGCCATAATTGATGCTTATTATCTTCCTCCTCAAACACCCATTCTATATTTCCACCATCTTATACCAGAACTTCAAGAAGTCTAGATTAACTGTTAAGTGTGTTAATCCAGACCTTCGTCCTTGAGTTCTTAGCGAATAGTTGCTTAACCCTGTTGGACCATGGTTGCTACAATTTCCACTTGGTATTATCACTGGGCATGCAAGCACCAAAGATACCTCCATAAATCTCCTTTGTTCCTAACATATTCTTTCTTGCCTATTTTTTTTGCAATAAAACAACTTTATTAATACAGTATGTTTCATGCATAAATCTGATCAGATTTGCTCTAGCAATCATCCTGTGTGTGTCAAGACACGTGCAGTAGGAGAAGAAGTCATGTTTCTATCCATTCTCAAAAATTATGCCATCTTTTGTGGCATAATTTGAAGTTAATTTGCAATGCAGAGTTAACTCACACCTTATTATCAGAGCCACAACTTTTTTGCATTCAAGTGCTCAACTTCTAGTTCGTTATTTTCTCATTTATAAAATTACCTTTGGATTATTTTTCTGTTTGATAAATTTTAAGCAAATGAATGCTGTGTGTTATTCTTTTATATTATAGAGTCTATTATTGAAGTGTTTTCTTGAATTCTCTCTGAGAAAACTCAATCAGAAACATTATTTGTATTTTTATTTTTTATATTTTATACCATATAAACTCATACATAAATAACCTATAACATGGTATTAATCTTGGTTTAAATAATAATATTTCTAAATGTCACAAAAGGACTCAACATAGGTATAATAGAACATTTTAATAAAATAACAAAAAATAAAACTATGAAAACATCAAGTAAATCTTACATGTTGGAAATATATTGATTGTCCATTCTCAAATATGAAATATGAAATTCTTTTAGCAAAGCACTACAAAGCATACCAATGTCATGGGGCTATCAATATTCATATGTGGCATATAAGAGTCATTTTAATTTTTCTATTATCTATGTATAGGTCCAGATTGTTAGGTGGAAACTAAGCCAGGGAAAAAAAATATCGCACAAAAATAGTTTTAGTCATTTAAATTTAGTTGATTACAAAGGATGCCAGCAACAATCTTAAGTTTAGCTTGATTAGACATGAATGTGAATAAATTAAACTAAATGTATAACTTGTAGAATTTCACTTTTTATAACAATATGAAATATCCATTCAACCACATGACTGATGCTAAATCAGCCAGCTGATGTATCGTTCTTGTATAACTGTTTCCATCCATCAAAGACAAAAGAAAAATAAAACAACATTCTCAGTACTTTTCAACAGATTTTTCTTCAATGGAAGAAATGTTCAATGAATGTAAATATTCTATATATGTGCTGTTCAATATAGTAGCTTTTAGCCACATGTGGCTACTGAGCATTTGAAAAGTGCCTAGTCTCACCAATGATTGAATTTTTAAATTTAATTTAATTGTAATAAACATAAATTTAAACAGCCACATGTGACTAGTGGCTACTGTATTGGACAGAGTATGGTCTGAATAATTGTCCCTAGACCTATTCCTGTAATTCTTTACACTAACACTTGCATTGAGAAACGAGACAATTATGTCCAAACATTCATAATAATCTGCTTCCGGTTGCAGAATACGACTCTTCCTGAGTCTCTTTAGCTATACTCATAAGGGACTAAAGAGCACAGGGGACAGACTTGCTATTATGAGAGCCAATGTCTGACTCATCCAATCTTTATGCTTTGTTTTATGTATTTTTTTATTTATCCTCATTCGTAGTGTAATGATTTAACCAAAAAATTTTACATTAAAAAAATCTTACTTTGCAATATTGCCTCAAGCTTTTCATTAATAATTTTTTTAATGACTTAAAAATTATTTCCGTAGGTTCCTGGGAAGAGGTGGTATTTGGTTACATGAGTAAGCTCTTTAGTGCCGATTTGTGAAATTTTGGTGCACCCATCACCCTAGCAGTATACATTGAACCCAATTTGTAATTTTTTATCCCTCACTCCCTTCGCATCCTTTCCCCTGAGTTTCCAAAGTACATTGTATCATTCTTATACCTTTGCATCCTCATAGCTTAGCTCCCACTTATGAGTGAGAACATAGGATGTTTGGTTTTTCCATTCCTGAGTTACTTCACTTAGAATAACAGTCTCCAGGTCCATCCAGGTTCCTGCAAATGCCATTAATTTGTTCCTTTTTATGGCTGAATAGTATTCCCTCATATATATATATATGAGAAGGGTTTTTCTGATGTTATCTTCTAAAACTTTTATAGTTACAAGCTTAGATTTAAGTCTTTGATCCATCTTGAGTTGGTTTTTGTATAAGGTGAGAGATGAGGATCCAGTTTCATTCTCCTGCATGTGAGTTACCAATTATCCCAGCACTATTTGTTGAATAGGGTGTCGTTTCCCCACTTTATGTTTTTGTTTGCTTTGCCAAAGATCACTTGGCTGTAAGTATTTGGGTTTATTTCTGGGTTAACTATTATGTTCCATTGGTCTATGTGCCTATTTTTATACCAGTACCTTGCTGTTTTATTGACTATGGTCTTACACTATAATTTGAAGTCAAGTAATGTGATGCCTCCAGATTTGTTCTTTTTGCTTAGTATTACTTTGGCTATGCAGGCTCTTTTTCGGTTCCATATGAATTTTAGGATGGATTTTTCTAGTTCTGTGAAGAATGATGGTGGTACTTTGATGGGAATTGCATTGAATTTGTAGATTGCTTTTGGCAGTGTGGTCCTTTTCACAATATTGATTCTACCCACCCATGAGCATGAGATGTGTTTACATTTGTTTGTGTCGTCTATGATGTTTTTCAGCAGTGCTTTGTAGGTTTTTTTTTTTTTTTTTTTTTTTGCAGCTATTGTAAATGGGGTTGAGTTTTTTATTTGATTCTCAGCTTGGTTGCTGTTGGTGTATAGCAGAGCTACTGATTTGTGTGCCTTAATTTTGTATCCTGAAACTTTGCTGAATTCATTTATCAGTTCTAGGAGCTTTTTGGATGAGTCTTTATGGTTTTCTAGCTATACAATCATATCATAAGCAAACAGTAACAGTCTGACTTCCTCTTTACTGATTTAGATGCCCTTTATGTCTTTCTCTTGTCTGATTGCTCTGGCTAGGACTTCCAGTATTATGTTGAATAGGAGTGGTGAGAGTGGGCATCCTTGTCTTGTTTTAGCTCTCAGAGAGAATGCTTTCAACTTTTCCCTGTTCAGTATTATGTTGGCTGTCAGTTGGTCATAGGTGGCTTTTATTACATTGAGGTATGCCCCTTGTGTGTCGATTTTGCTGAGAGTTTTAATCATACAGAGATGCTGGATTTTGTCAAATGCTTTTTCTGCATCTATTGAGATGATCATCTGATTTTTGTTCTAAATTCTGTTTATGTGGTGTGTCATATTTATTGACTTGCATAAGTTAAATCATCCCTGCATCGCTGGTATGAAACCCGCTTGATCATGGTGGCTTATCTTTATGATATGCTGTTGCGTTCGATTAGCTAGTATTTTGTTAAAGATTTTGTATCCATGTTTATTAGGGATATTGGTCAGTATTTTTCATTTTTTTGTTATGTCCTTTCCTGGTTTTAGTATTAGGGTGATACTGGCTCCATAGAATAATTTTAAGAAGATTCCCCCTTTCTCTGTCTTCTGGAATAGTGTCAATAGGATTTGAATGTCCGATAGAATTCAGCTATTAACCCATCTTGTCCTGGACTTTTTTCTGTTGGTTGTTTATTAATTATCATATAAATAAACTATCAATGCTTGCTATTAGTCTGTTCAGAGTTTCTACTTCCTTCTATTTGAGCTAGGAGGGTAGTATATATCCAGAAATGTATCCATCTCTTCTAGGTCTTCTAGTTCATGCACATAAAGGTGTTCATAGTAGCTTTGAATGATCTTTTGTATTTCTGTGGTGTCAGATGTATTATCTCTGATTTTGTTTCTAGTTGAGCTTATCGGGATTTTCTCTCTTTTTTTCTTGGTTAATCTTGCTAATGATCTATCAATTTTGTTTATCTTCTTGAAAAAAACAGCTTTTTGTTTCCTTTATCTTTTGTATTTTTTTTGTTTTAATTTAACTGTATTCTCCTCTGATCTTGGTTATTTCTTTTCCTCTGCTGGGTTTGGGTTTGGTTTGTTCTTGTTTCTCTAGTTCATTGTGGTATGACCCTAAATTTTTATTTGTACTGTTCCAGACTTTTTTATGTAGGCACTTAAGACTATGAACTTTCCTCTTAGCACTGCCATTGCTGTATCACTAAAAATAATTGTTATTCTTGAGAAAAAAGGGAAATCTAAAAGTTTGGAAAGCATATTTGAGAGAATAATCAAGAAAAACTTCTTTGGCCTTGCAAAGATCTAGACATCCAAATACAAGAAATCCAAAGAATACCTGAAAAATTCATGACAAAAAGATTATCACCTAGGGACATAGTCATGAGGCTATCTAAGATCAAGCTGAAGAAAAGAATCTGAAGAGCTGTGAGGCAAAAGCTTCAGGTAACCTATAAAGGAAAACCTATCAGATTACCAGCAGATTTATCAGCAGAAATCCTAAAAGCTAGAAGAAATTTGTGTCCTATCATTAGTCTCATTAAAAAAAACCACAATTATCAGTCAATAATTTTGTATACAGCAAAACTAAGCTTCATAAATGAAGAGAAGATACGGTCTTTTTTTTAGACAAATACATGCTGAAAAAATTTGGCACTGCCAAGCCAGAACTACAAGAACTGCTCAAAGGTTCTCTAAATCTTGAAACAAATCCTCAAAATATGCCACAATAGAACCTCCTTAAAGCACACATTTCATAGGACATATAAAACTATAACACAATGAAAAAAACATATTCAGGCAACAACTAGAACAGCAAATAGACTAGAGCCCCACATCTCAATGTTATTGAATGTAAATGGCCTAAACGCTTTACTTAGAAAATACACAATTGCAGAATGAATAAGAATTCACCAACCAAGTATCTGCTGTCTTCAAGGCACTCACCTAACACATAAAGTCTCACATAAACTTAAGGTAAAGGAGTGGAAAAAATTTTTCATGCAAATGGAGATCAAAAGCAAGCACAAGCAGCTATGCTTATATCAGTCAAAACAAATTTTAAAGTAACAAAATTTTAAAAATATGAAGAGGGACATTATATAATGATCAAAGGAATGGCCCCAAAGGAAAATATTTCAATTCTAAGTATATATGCACCTAAAACTGAAGATCCCTGATTTATAAAACAATTACTACTAGACCTAAAAAATTAGATGGACAGAAACACAACATGAATGGAGGACTTCAATACTCCATTGACAACACTAAACAGGTCATCAAGACAGAAAGTCAGCAAAGAAACAATGGACTTAAAATATATCCTAGAATAAATGGAGTTAACAGGTATTTACAGAATGTATTATCCAACAACTGCAGAATATGCATTCTATTCATTAGCACATGCAACATTCTCCAAGATAGACAATTTGATAGGCAAGAACAAAGTCTCAATCAATTTAAGAAAATCAAAATTATATCAAGTACTATGTTAGTTCATTTTCATTCTGCTGATAAAGAGATACCCAAACTGGCAATTTACAAAAGAAAGAGGTTTAATAGAATTACATTTTTATGTAGCTAGAGAAGCCTCACAATCACAGTTGAAGGCAAGGAGGTGCAAGTCACATCTTATATGGATGGCAGCAGGCAAAGTGAGACAGGTTGTTCAAGGGAAGTCCTCTTTAAAAAACCAGATCTCATGACTCATTCACTATTATGAAAAAAGCACAGGAAAGACCTGCCCCCATGATTCAATTACCTCCTACTGAGCCCCTTCCACAACATGTGGGAATTCAAGATGAGATTTTGGTGGGAATACAACCAAACTATATCATTCTGCCACTGGTCCCTCCCAAATCTCATGTTCTCACATTTCAAAACCAATCATGCCTTCCCAATTGTTTCCCAAACTTTTAACTTATTTCAGCATTAACTCAAAAGTACACAGTCCAAAGTCTCATCTGAGACAAGGCAAGTCCCTTCCATCTACGAGCCTGTAAAATCAAAAGTTACATCAAGTAGTTACATCCTAAATACAATGGGAGTACAGGCAGTGGGTAAATACAACAATTCCAAATGGGAGAAATTGGCCAAAACAACGGGACTACAAGGCCCCATGCAAGTCTGAAATTCAGTGGGGCAGTCAAATCTTAACGCTCCAAAATGATCTCCTTGGACTCCATGCCTCACATCCAGGTCACACTGATGCAAGAGGCGGGTTCCTATGGGCTTGGGTGACTCCACCCATGTGGCTTTGCAGAATACAACCTCCCTCCTGGCTGCTTACATGGGCTGATATTGAGTGTCTGAGGCTTTTCCACATGCATGGTGCAAACTGTTGGTGGATCTGCCATTCTGGGATCTAGAGGATGGTGACCCTCTTCTCACAGCTCCACTAGGCAGTACCCAAATAGGGGCTCTGTTTTGGGCCTCTGACCCCATATTTTCTTTCTGTACTGTCCTAGCAGAGGTTCTCCATGAAGGTCCCACCTCTGCAGCAAACTTCTGCCTGGATATCCAGGCATTTCCATACATCCCCTGAAATCTAGGTGGAGGTTTCCAAACTTCAATTCTTGACTTCTGTGTACCCACAGGCTCAACACCACATGGAAGCTGCCCCTGAGGCTTGGGGCTTCCACTCTCTGAAGCAATAGCCCAAGCGGTACTATGGACTCTTTTAGCCACTGTTGGAGCAGCTGGGACACAGGGCATCAAGTCCCTAGGCTATACAGAGCAGAGATACCCTGGGCCCAGCCCACAAAACCATTTTTTTCTCCTAAATCCCTGGGCCTGTGATGGGAGGGGATGCTGCAAAGGCATGCTCTGGAGAAATTTCCCCCATTGTCTTGGTGACTAACATTTGGCTCCTTTGCTCCAGTTCCAAACAAGTTCCTCATCTCCATCTGAGACCATCTCAGCCTGGATTTCATTGTCCAAATTATTATTAGCATTTTGTTCAAAGGCATTCAACAAGTCTCTAGGCAGTTCCAAACTGTCCCACATTTTTCTGTCTACTTCTGAGCCCTCCAAAGTGTTTCAACCTCTGCTTGTTACCCAATTTCAAAGTCACTTCCACATTTTGGGGACTTTTTTCAACAGTGCCCCACTCTACTGGTATCAATTTTCTGAATTAGTTTGCCTTCATTCTGGTGATAAAGACATACCTCAGGCTGGGCAATTTATAAAATAAAGGGATTTAATGAACTTACAGTTCCACATGACTGGGGAAGTCTCACAATCATGGCAAAATGCAAGGAGGAACAAGTCATGACTTACATGGATGGCAGCAGGAAAAGAGAGAGAGTGTGTGCAAGGGAAATCCTGTTTATAAAACCATCTGGTCTCGTGACTGTTATTCACTATCATGTGAACAGCATGGGAAAGTCCTGCCTCCATGATTCAATTACCTCCCACTGGGTCCCTCCCACAACACATGGGAATTCAAGATGAGATTTGGGTGGGGACACAGCTGAACTATACCAAGTACCCTCTCAGACCACAGTGGAATAAAATTGGAAATCACCTCAAAAAGGAACCCTTAGAACCATGCAAATAAATGGAAATCAAAGAACCTGCTCGCGAATGATCATTGGTTGAACTATGAAATCAAGATCAAAAATAAAAAATTCTTTGAACTGAATGATAATACTGACACAACCTACCAAAACTTCTGGGATACAGCAAAAGCAGTGCTAAGAAGAAAGTTCATAGCATTAAAAGCCTACAACAAAAAAGTCTGAAAGAGCACAAATAGACAACATAATGACACACCTCAATGAACTAGAGAAGCAAAAACGATCCAAACCTCAACCAAGGATAAAAAGAAATATCAAATATCAGAGCACAACTAAATAAAATTGAAACAACAAAATTTGTTTTCTAGTTGTTTTGTTGTCTTCTTTTCCTTATTTTCTTCCTTCCTGTTTTCCTTTCACTGAAGGTAATTTTCTCTGGTAATATGATTAATTTATTGCTTTTTATTTTTTGTGTATTTGTATGTTTTTTTATTTGAGGTTACCAAAAGACTTTCAAACACTATCTTACAGCATGTTATTTTAAACTGATGGCAACTTAATACCAATAGAATAAAGAGACAAACAATCACCCAAAAGAAAACTAATAATTACTCCATAATTTAACTTTATCCCCTTGTTTTCTTTAATTTTGTTTGTTTCTATTTATATCTGATTATACACTCAGTGTCTTAAAATGTTGTTATTTTTGTTTTTGGTTCATCTTTTTATCTTTCTACTTAAGATTAGTAGTATACAAACCACAATTATAATGTTATAATATTCTGTATATTTCTGTAAACTTACTATTACCATTGAGTTTTATATATTTAGAAGATTTTTTATTGTTCATTAACATTTTTTCTCTTTCAGATTGAAGAAATGTCTTTAGTATTTCCTGTAGGGCAGGTCTGGTGTTAATTAAACCCCCGAGCTTCTGTTTGCCTCATGTTCAAAGTATATTTTCACCAGGTATACTATTCTAGTGTAATTTTTTTTTTATCAGCACTTTAAATATATTATGCCATTCTCTCCTGGACTGTAAGGTTTCCACTGAAAAGTCTGCTGCCAGAAATATTGAGGTTCCTTTGTATGTTATTTGTTTCTTTTCCTTGATTCTTTTAGGATCCTTTTTGTATCCTTAACCTTTGGGAGTTTGATTATGAAATGCCTT
Organism: Macaca nemestrina; assembly: GCF_043159975.1. Classification (NCBI taxonomy): domain Eukaryota; kingdom Metazoa; phylum Chordata; class Mammalia; order Primates; family Cercopithecidae; genus Macaca; species Macaca nemestrina. The sequence goes on from NC_092145.1 coordinate 33,685,376, forward strand.
GAGGTAGTCTTATTTGGGTTAAATCTGCTTGGTGTGCTCTAACTTTCTTGTATGTAGATATTGACATATTTCTGTAGGCTTGGGAAATTCTCTGTTATTCATTCAAGTAAAGTTTCTGCTTTTCTCTCTCTCTACCTCCTCTTTAATTCTAATAACTCTTAGATTTTCACTTTTGAAACATTTTATAGACCTTACAGGAGTGCTTCATGTTTTTATTGTTTTTTCTTTGTCTCTTCTGACTGTGTACTTTCACATATCTGGTCTTCAAGATCACTAATTCTTTCTTCTCCTTGCTCAATTTTATTAAGAATTGATCTCTTAATGTATTCTTCAGTATGTCAATTGCAATATTAAACTCTAAATTCCTCCTTGATTCATCTTAATTATTTCAATCTTTTTAAAATTTTTCTGGTAGACTTCTGACTTTCCTCTACGCATTATCTTGAATTTTATTAAGTTTCCTGAAAACAGCTCTTTAAAAATGTCTGTCTGAAATTTTCATATCTCTGTTTCTTCTGGATTGATCCCTTGTGTTTATTTCATTCCTTTGGTGAGATTATGTTTTCCTGGATGATCTTGAAGCTTGTGGATGTTCATTGGTATATGGACATTCTAGAATTAGGTACTTATTGTAGTCTTTACAGTTCAGGCTTGTTTTTACCCAGCTGTCTTGGGAAAGCTTTTCATATATTGGAAGTAACTTGAGTGTTGTTATCTAAGTTTCTGGTCACTACAGCCATATTTGCACTGGGGGGTACCCCAAGCCTAGGAATGCTGTGCTTATTGTAGATGCATAGAATTATAAGATCCAGAAGAATTATTTGGATTACCAAGCAGAGACTCTTTTTCTCTTCCCTTACTTTCTCTCAAGCAAATGAAGTCTCTCTTTGTGCTGAGCTAACTGTAGTTGGGGAAGGGTTGACACAAGCACCCCTGTTGTCATCACCATTTGGACTGATATGAGTCAGACCTGAAACCAGCACATCACTGGGTCTTGTCCAAGGTTCCCTGTAACCAATACATGGCTAATGCTTATGTTCACTTAAGGCCCTAAGGCTCTATAAGCAGCAGTAGATGAAGTCAGCCAGGATTATGTTTTTCTCTTCAGGGCAGCAGGAACCCCTGGGCCCTGGACAGGTTCAGAGATGCCATGCAGGAGCCAGGACCTTGAGTCAGAAACCATAGAAATGTTCCCAGTGCTCCATTGTACTGAGACTGACCAGGCGCTCAACCCACAAGACAAATTCCTTCCCATTTCTCCTTCCCCTTTCCCCAGGCATTGGTTTCCCTCCCAGTTTCAACTGCCAATACAGGCCCACAGAGAGTACTATCAGGTTACTTACTGCCAATGCTTACTTAAGGCCCAAGGGCTTTTCAGTTGACTTGTGCCAAATGTTGCCAGGCCTGGGCCTCAATCTTCATGTCAGTGGGTTCTGCTCTGCCCCAGGGCCAGTTCAAAAATGTTATCCAAGAGCCAAGGTCTGGAATTCAGGACCCTATGAGCCCACTTGGTGCTCTACCTTACTGTGGATGAGCTGGTACCCCAAATGCAAGATAAAGTCCTCCTTACTCTTCCTTCCGGTTTTCTTAAGCAGAAGGTATCTCTTCGTAGCCACTGAAGCTGGGAATGTGTTGGGCTACACATGAAGCTAGCACATGTCAGAATCTCTTTCAGGGCCAAGGGTGAGTACTATCTAGTCACTGCTGCTGATTATATTCATGGCCCAAGGGCTCTTTGATAAGAAAATTATGGGTCCTGCCAGAACTAGGTCCTTCCCTTCAAGTCAACATGTTCCCTTCTGGCCCATGTTTTGTCTAAAAATGACATCTGGGAGCTAGGGCCTGGAATGGCAGTCTCACAACTCTGTCCAGTGCCCTATCCTACTGGGGCTGAGCTAGTATCCAAGCTGCAAAACAAACACCTCTTTACTACCTCCCCCCATCTCCTCAAGCAGCAAGAAGGATCCTCTTTTGGAGTTGAAAGCTGCACTGCCTAGGGTCGAGGGATGGATGGCACAAGTACTCCTTTAGTTGCCCTGGCTGGTGTCTGAATAGGTAGCATACGCCTCATGTCCAGTGGCTCCAAGCCTAGAATAGCAATAGGACTTGCCTAAGAGTTGCAGTCCTTGTGGCTCAGACTGCCTTTCAAGTTTCTTTAGGACCTCAGAGCACTTTAGCCCACACTGATGAGGTTTGTTAAAACTCAAGTTTCGATCATTGGGATGGGTGTTTGCCCTCTGGCTAGGGCTTGTTAAATGCTCCCTCTATGGGTATCAGTTGAGTTCTGCCTAGTGTTGGCATCACAGTCCCATGCAAACTCCCACAATCGCTGTGCTCTTCCACACCGAACACAGATTCTCTCTCCATCCAACATGGCCAGTGACCAGAAATGGGAGCAGTGGTGTCGGAAATTCAAGACTGTCTTTCACACCCTCTTCAGTGCCTCTTTCAGCAATATGAAATTAAAACCAGGTACTATGATCACTCACCTGATTTTTTGTACTTATGAAAGTATTTTTTTGAGTAGACAGTTATTATATTTGGCATTTCTATGGGGAGGACAATCAGTGGAGCCTTCTATTTGGCCATCTCACTCTGCCTCCCTCACCCTAAGTTGAAATTTAGATTGGTCTAATTCATCAGTTCACCACCAGGATTGGCCAGCTTTCTAGAAAATAATATTCTGCAACTTCCTTTGTTTAATGGTCCACCAGAAATTTTGTATCATATTCTCACTTGGGCCCTCCATTAGGGTTAACACATCCTCACATTCCAACTGTGATGATTTATAAAAGAGAATTTAAAAAGGTAAGAAAATCCTCATCTAAAAAAGCATGGACAATGTAGAATATCTAATAGTTCCCTGGAAATATATGCAAAATGTCATGGAAGAAACCCACCCACAGCCAGATAGATCTATATGCATATGCAAAAGAAACAATCGCCATTGCTTATGCCATCTTGATGTTGAATTACTTAAAAGATTATATGTTGCTTTGGGCTATAATAAAGACTTGAAAATAGATACCACCTCAATCCCCCCACCCCCCATAAATTAGCAATAACCTTGTTTTTATTTGTCTGTTGGACTCTTTATTATTCATTCTTCTAGGACTGATTCAAATGACAGCTTCTCCAAAAAGCCTCTAACTGTTCCCCAAGTTGATTTCAATTTGTTTCCTCACTACTTACACATATCCCTATGTATCCTCTATGAAAATTGTGAGCTCTTCAGAGGCACCACACAGTCTACTGTGTACATAGTTCCTAGAATAGTATCCATTATGTTAGAATATGCCTAAGTAATGTTTGCTGAGTGCATGATTGCTACTTTAGCTACGGGGGCCATTATGCTTCAGAAAAATTCACTCCGAGGAACCTAAGCATTTTCCAAATTAATTTTTGTCTTCTAGTTTCCATGAAGACCAACCTTCTATCTGAGTACATGATACAGTTGCCTACATATTTTGATATGAGAACGTGAAAGGACTCAAATTTATATTTTCCCAGAGCCTAATAGCCGAGATTTTTAAAAATGTGCATTAAATAGTAAGATTGGCTGGGCACGGTGGCTCACGCCTGTAATCTCAGCACTTTGGGAGGCCAAGGTGAGGGGATTGCCTGAGGTCAGGAGTTCAAGACCAGCCTGGCCAACATGGTGAAACCCCATCTCTACCCAAAATACAAAATTAGCTGGGAATGGTGGCAGGCGCCTGCAATCCCAGCTGTAATCCCAGCTGAGGCAGGAAAATCGTTTGAACCCAAGAGGCTGAGGTTGCAGTGAGCTGAGATCACTCCATTGCACTCCAGCCTGGGTGATAAGAGTGAAACTCCTTCTCAAATAATAATAATAATAATAATAATAATAATAATAATAATAATATTTTAGTAAATGATAGCAGCTGTTCTATTCTATAAATGGTTTAAATCCATTATCTATTTAATCCTCTTAGTGCTCACTTTATGAAGTCGAGTTGGCTTGGGGATTATTTGTTCATGATTCTCACTTCATACACAAGGAAGCTTAGGCTCAGAGATGATTAATACATTAATACATTCCCAAGGTCAGACAGTAAATGAATCATAGTGAAACTTGAATTGTCATCTGCTTGTCTAGGTACATAACCAGCATGTTTAACAGCATGCTGTTAAACAGCATGCTGTTAATTTGTTGCTGTTTACCAAAGGAGATATGTTAGTTCATCTCATTACCAAATGAACATCAACACTCACTCTACAGAGAGTTTGGCTCTATACAAAGAACGCCATTATATTTTAATGCGGAAGATAAGTGGAGAAAAGTTAAGGGAGTCAAGTATTGCTGAATAAGGACTTACTAGAGTAAGGTGTTGATTATAATCTGTGAGATTAAGTTCTTAGGAGAGAGAGAATTTTGAAATTATAAACAAGCATCCCACCATTATATTTAAGACTTATTACGAACAATAGTAGTTGTTATAATAAGATATGCTGCTGATGGAAGTGTGTTCTTCATATTAATAGCATGAACATAGAAAATAAAATGGACATGAAAGGAGATGGGGAACACTCAAAGAGGTCTACAGAAAAGGATCTGCAAAATAAACTTTGCAGACTTCCCAGTTCAGTCTAGAGCTGACTCGGGTGCTGGAACATCAGTATTAAGAGGTTTTTAGGGGGTGGTTAAAGGGAATGAGTTAACAGAATAAATTCTGGCTTTAGCTTGACCTTGTGTGGGGTTTTCTTTCAGAGACCTCAAGGGAGTCAGCTCAGAGAGACATGTTAGCCTCTGGAGCTTCCAGGACATTCTTTATAAAGGTGACAATTTACTCTTTACTCATTCACCCATTATCACTTTTATCATTCAGAAGTCTCCTCTTATCTACTTTCAACTTGTAGTATATCTTATCATCTATCTCAGACCTACATAGCCTCTGAGATAATTAATATTCTGGAAGCCAAACACCAGTTAATTTTTTTATTAATTGATTTTTTCCCATGAAATTGTGGGCTAGTATATAGGCTTGTCTCTTGATCCAAATCAGGTATTCTCCACATAGCCATGCCACCAGAGTCTCCTGAAGAATGAAATGCTCCAGACTGATGCTCAGAAGAAAATAAAAGAAAAATTCTTTGCACATATGTCAAAAATCTAATGTACTAGTACTTCATCAGCAGTTACTGGCAGTAAAAATCTAAAGCCTACCACCAGAAGCTTCCCATTATTTTGGCTTATCTCTCTCTTCCCATTATTTCCATCTCATGTTTCTGTCTTTATTCCTCTTCTTTAATGTACTGCTACATGACTCATAAGTCCCACACACATATTTCTTAACCCTGCTAATGATTCCTGTTGCTAAACGGCTTTCAAAGCTTAAGTGTATAAATGTTATGCCCAAAAGAATACTCATTTTACTATGAATACCCATCTTTGAATTGGTCAGTGATTTTTAAAGTTGTGCCTCAGACTTGGACAAAGAAATCAGTGTCTTCAGGTACAACTGTAGGTTGGGGAGGGGTGGCACAAAAGGACCACCTAGGACTGAACCTCAGATTTCTCACATACTCTTCAACTTGAGTAACACTGATTTTACATATTTTATATATTATGCTGTCTTGTGATATGAAATTTTCAGTGGGCCTTTAGATACTTGAGTTAACTGGAAAAGTATAGCTGCAAAAGTGGCGGCAGTGTTTTGTCTTCAGAGGAAAGAACGGCAATTCACCTGTGGGCAGATGTTCTTCGGAAAAAGACATTGAAAAAAACTCCCCTTGGTTTTTAACTGTACTTCCAAAAAATATGTTTTCCTGATACATGAATAGGTTAACATTTTATTTTCAATATTTATCAGATATGAAACTATCTTAAGGATCTACTTTCTATTTTTATTTTAAAGAAATGAAATTTTTCCAAGTGTATTATATGAAAAGAAGTTTGCTCACCTTTTCATATTACAATTGACTCTTCACTCTTCTGTGTGACTCTTATATTTTGGAATTAATTTAAGATAGAAATTAGCAAGGTCACTGTGTATAGCTTTAGAAATGAAAATCAGTATCTAAACTTAGTTCAGGCTAATATCTAATCAACTTTGGTTATAACATTTTTTTAAAAAATTTATTTGAGTTATGATTACATTCAGTAAAATGCACAGATTTTAAATGCACCCTTTGATTAGTTTTGACAAATGTCTAACACCCAACACCCCAATCAAGATGTAGAACATTGCCATCATTGTAGAAAGTTTTCTTGTGTCCCCTGCACCTCATAGAGGCAATCACTTTTCTGATTTATATTTTCATAGATAGAATTTGAAAAAATGGAATCATATGGTGGTGACTAATTTGGGTCTGGCTTCCTTAACTGAGTATAGTGTTTATTAGATTCATTCATGTCATTGCAGTTCTCAGTAGTCTCTTTTTTTGGTTGTTGAAGAGCAGTTAATGTGTAGAGGTTCTATAGTTTTTTATTTATTCTTTTGCTGATGAATAGATGGGTAATTTTCAACATATTTCTGTTATGACTGAGTGGCTATAAACATCTTTGTATAAATTTTTGTATAGGCACGTGTTTTCATGTTTCTTTAGTCATGAAGTTGTGCCATTTTGCACTCCCACCAGGAATATACAAGAAATCTATCAGCTCTCCAACTCTCTAAATTTAATGTTGTTATTCTTTTAAATTTTAGCCATTCCAGTGTATGTAGCACTATATCATTGTGTATTTAACTTGAATTTTTATAATTATCAATGATAATTTTACATCTTTCTTGTTTTTATTGGCCACTTCTATTTCTACTTATTCAAGTGTCGATCCAAGTCTTTTGCTCATGTTTATTTGAATTTGTTTTTATTATTTGTGAGAGTTCTTTATATAATGATGATATAAATCTATTGTCAAATGCACACACATACACATATATAGAGGGAAAAGAGAGAGGGATATTTCTTAATTCTGTCATCTATCTATACTCTATTTGCTAGTGATATACTAACACCTAGGCACACACAGTTTTCAGGATAGCATGTTACCAAACATTTTGAATGCATTCAACCCAGACCTTGGAAGATGTAGGAAAAGTGTAAGAATGTTTGGATAGAAGCGTGGAGTCTCAGAAGTAAAAGGGATAGAGTTTTAGCCACTCTTTTCAGAGATTCAAAGCTACCGATACCTTGATGTTTGAATTAGAAAACTCCAAAGAAGACAAAAAAGTGGGGGTAATACAGTCAAATTCACCATATTCCACACCAGGGCTGCATCATTTGAGTAGGGCATGACACACTGATTCTGTGCACAGTATGTAATGAATGCTAAACTTGATCTGGTATTAGGAATGCTGAAGACCTGGGAAAGTTTTAAGAAAAATAGATTGTCCCATACAGAAATTTCAGGTAGTATTTATTAAAACTGTAACACCTGGGCGCTAAAACAAGTTTACCTTGTGTAGCAATGGCTAAACATAACACCATGGAGGTGAGGAGGTATAGGCCCCTTCATTCTTTGACAAACCACTGAAGGGAGGAAAGCTAAAAGTAGTAAATGGGCCCTTTTCCAGAACTTCTTAGTTTTTGTATTACTTGAGTGTTTAGGGAAAAAAATTACAGATGTAAAAGTTGCTTGAGTTTTCTGTTACTTTCTTTGAAAGAATACAAATCACAGATTTTTTTTAGCTTATAATTTACCTTCTAAATTGAGATACCTTTGATGAGGCCACAGAGTAACATGCTGTGTGTTTTGTTCTTTCGCTGTTCCTCATCTTTTCTAAGGCTTTGCTTAAGCAGAATCACTGCAGGAAACTGCACATTAAAAAGCCACTCAGCTGAGAAAGTACACATTGTTCTTGTATGTGCTTACGCAGTCAGCACAGATGTAGCCAAAATCCCCATCAAGCTTCCAATAAAAGCACAAGGAGAAATGACACTTGTGTTCACATTCTTCTAACATCCTGAAGAATCTCTCTTCTGATCCTGATCTTTAAATGCCAAATTTCATAGCTTTCCAGATCATTTCTCTTTTGGAAACACATGGTAGATAATATTTCTTAGAAATACAATGGCTTTGATTTAATTACATGACTTTGTATAGTTTAAGGAGAGCTAAATCCATTTGGGAACAAAAGACAGGGGTGGGAGAGTCCCCTATAATAAGTGAGCAATCTCCTCAAGGAAACTTGCTATCTGTTCTCAAGAAGAGAAAGTGTATGTATAAACTTAAAAAAAAAGAGGCCACATGCACATGTGGGTACCAGTGTGTGTGTGCAAATAAAGATAGAAAGATAAAATATGGTACAGAGAAAAGCCAAAAGAATTGAGTTAAACAAATTTCAAAAAGCTTTACAAAAATGGTGAGTTTATTGACAGGCTTTGTGAGACATAAAATATGTGTATTGCTAACGTGGCCATTCCTGGATTCTTCTCCACTAGAGTGATACGTGAAGTATTCAGGACACTTCTGAGGAAAGAAGAGGAGAATCAAGATAAATCTCTGCTACTAAAGCATGAAGACCATGAACATGAAGGGAGATGACTTCATCTGTAAGAGGCAGGACCAGTCATTAAAACTCAGTATCAGAAATGCAAGGAGGTATGGATCAAACTTTATTTAATTCAGATAACTGTCAACATAAAAAAGGTGTGATATAATATCAATTGTGCTAGATTAATTAATTCAACGATTTTTTATGAGCACTTTCTATATACCTGGTAGTCTTCTATGTTCCAGGAATATATCAGTGAAGTATACAGGCAAAAACCTCTGCCCTACTAGAGTTCATGTACTAGTGTAGGAAAAGAGAAAACAAACATAATTAGTACATTATATTATAGGTCATAAGGTGAAGAAAGCTATGGAGAAAAATAAATAGGAAGTAATCTCAGAAAAAAATGGCATTTTAGCAAAGTTTTGATGGAGATCTGGGTTAGCTGAAACAGTACGATTTCTGTCAGTGATAGACTTTGGCATGTGGTAAAAACTGGGTTACTATTTAAGGAAGTTTAATTAAAGGCATTGGTGACTGAAAACGAGCCTCAGTTATCTCTCAGAGAAGCCTAGAAAACTGGGGATTCACTGGGTAACAACTAGCACCTGACCACCTGAAGAAGAAGACAGCCAGTTGTCAATATCCAAGAGCAGAAGTAATGTAAGCAAACAGGATACCTTCATTAAGGTAATAGGTGGAAGAAATGACATTGTAAGTCCCAGCACTCTATTCACCTTCATGCTTTTGTAGAATCGGTATTGAATAGATGAAGATTAAATCTAGATAGATCCTACTTGCTAGTTTGGAGGAAACATCTTAATACACTATGGAATAGTCTTGCATAGTAGACAAGCAGAAGGAAAGGCATATGGTTACCCAGAGTTCTTTTTGGCAGTTTCTTGCTCATTCTTCAGATTCAGGTGAGTGTATGTAAAGGAAAGAGTCAACTGTCTTCTATGTCCTTTTAAGAAGAGAATTGGATAAGAGCATACATGTCTTCAATACCAAGCATCTGAGACCACTTCTTCCTGGATAAGGAAAAACTATTATTTTAAACCTTCTCTTTCTTCACTTATTATATGGAAAATGTTGTGTGAAATGAATGGTAAATATCATGTTAATTTTTCCATTATCTTTTAAAATAATCAATGGCCTAAACTCTTGGAACTTCAGTGTGTATGTGTGCCCCTATTTAATTTAGTCAATAAGATTAACTTAAGTAATAATTCTGCACACATTTCCTTAAAAAATTAAGATATTGAATGATTGCCAAGTTAGTAAAACATTGCTTTAAACCCTTGAACCTAAAGGGTTCAAATTAAACTACTATATGAGTTTTGTAATGAGGTTGTTATAGAATAGAATTAGGCAAAGCAAAACAAACTGGCACTCTTTTCTTTTTATTTATTTATTTATTTATTATTATTATTATACTTTAAGTTCTAGGGTACATGTGCATAACGTGCAGGTTTGTTACATATGTATACTTGTGCCATGTTGCTGTGCTGCACCCATCAACTCGTCAGCACCCATCCACTCGTCATTTACATCAGGTATAACTCCCAATGCAATCACTCCCCCCTTCCCCCTCCCCATGATAGGCCCCGGTGTGTGATGTTCCCCTTCCTGAGTCCGAGTGATCTCATTGTTCAGTTCCCACCTATGAGTGAGAACATGTGGTGTTTGGTTTTCTGTTCTTGTGATAGTTTGCTAAGAATGATGGATTCCAGCTGCATCCAAGTCCCTACAAAAGACTCAAACTCATCCTTTTTTATGGCTGCATAGTATTCCATGGTGTATATGTGCCACATTTTCTTAATCCAGTCTGTCACTGATGGACATTTGGGTGGATTCCAAGTCTTTGCTATTGTGAATAGTGCCGCAATGAACATACGTGTGCATGTGTCTTTAGAGCAGCATGATTTATAATCCTTTGGGTATATACCCAGTAATGGGATGGCTGGGTCATATGGTACATCTAGTTGTAGATCCTTGAGGAATCGCCATACTGTTTTCCATAATGGTTGAACTAGTTTACAATCCCACCAACAGTGTAAGTGTTCCTATTTCTCCACATCCTCTCCAGCACCTGTTGTTTCCTGACTTTTTAATGATTGCCATTCTAACTGGTGTGAGATGGTATCTCATTGTGGTTTTGATTTGCATTTCTCTGATGGCCAGTGATGATGAGCATTTTTTCATGTGTCTGTTGGCTGTATGAATGTCTTCTTTTGAGAAATGTCTGTTCATATCCTTAGCCCACTTTTTGAAGGGGCTGTTTGTTTTTTTCTTGTAAATTTGTTTGAGTTCTTTGTAGGTTCTGGATATTAGCCCTTTGTCAGATGAGTAGATTGCAAAAATTTTCTCCCATTCTGTAGGTTGCCTGTTCACTCTGATGGTAGTTTCTTTTGCTGTGCAGAAGCTCTTTAGTTTAATGAGATCCCATTTGTCAATTTTGGCTTTTGCTGAAACTGGCACTCTTTTCTAAGTTACCACAGACTCTCAGATAATCTTAGAATATTGATGATAAATTAGGTACTAAAAGTTATTATCAACATTCACAAATTATACAACCTACACATAGGAAGGAAAATATGGTCTAAGGTGGCACAAGTTAGTGGTGGAAATAGGGCTAGAACCTAGGTTGCTTGATATCCAGCTATCTGCTTATGTTGTTCTATCACACAATTTCTCATTGTATGGTAGTCAGAGCTACGGGCTAACTCACAGTTAGGGAACTGCTGTTTTAAGTTGTTGAGCTGGGAGAGGTGAACACTGATATTAGTATACAGTAAAACTTTAAAGAGTGGGGAAATTGATGTTATTAACAGCATTTGCATATTCAAAAAAATTTAGTAGGGTTATGGGTCCAAAATAAGAGCTAAATCTTATACTATTACATCATTTGGGGAATGTATTACTTGATTTTGTGGGTAAGTAGTAGATTTAACTTTTTAATATGTTTTAGTTTATGCAAACTTCCTACAGTGGAGTGGAGACCTCTGGTTTCTGATTTCTACGCACCCCTAAACCCCCCAAAAAACTAGTCATAAGTAAGACTTTTTAAAAGTGCCCTATGTGTGACCATTGTGAAACAGAGCTATTTAAATAAAATAAGGACAACCATAAAGAAATCAGAAGATCAAGGAAACAACTCCAATATGTCTAACTGTGGAAAAGAGGTTTTAATAACAGGCTTCCCTTGTAGAGTTTGTTAGTATTTGCTTAACTGTATGATGTAGTGAAAATTTTCCTTAGGGTATGTGCCCTTTTTACATCTCTTGTTCACTGTCTTTCCAGAGGCATGGGAACCTAACGTAGCAGGAAATACTGTGGAGGGTGAATGTATCATGTGTTTATATGTGTGTGTGCTTATGAGCGGTGCAGGTGGGTAGACAGCTAGGCATCAGACAAACGTCGTTTACCTAGACTGACAGTAAAAAAAACAAAACAAACAAACAAACAAACAAAACAAAAAAACCCAGAAATTTGACCTGAGTATCTTATATTGTCCCTATTAATCCTTTGCTTACAATCCTTTAAATACAGATTAGTTATTATCCCTCATTATTAGTTTCATCATCATCATCATCATCATCATAATCATAATCACTATCATCACTATTAATAATAGTACAATTAAAAAGGTGAATAACAACTACTCATCATACTCAAGCTGGATAGCATTGTTCAGTTTAATTTAAAAACATTTTAACATATGGCAAAAAAAGAAATTTCACAAGGAGAATGTATTAATCAAGAAGAGAGTGAAATCTTTGAAAGCATTGCAGAGCAGGATAAATTGCCTTCTATTACTGAAGATGGTTTTTATAGAATAGGAGATGTCAAATATTAGAGGAGAGTAGCAATATTATGAAATATCCACAGTCCAGAGTGAATTTAAATATAATTAGCTTTTTAATGTTACTGCTTCTTCTAGCACAAAGGGTCTCTACATATAACGACCACTTGACTCACTCATTCTATAAATAAATATGTGCTGTATGTTTATCCTGTGAGAATACACTGATGTACATGCTAGAAATACAACAATGAACAATATAGCCACAATTCCTGTTCTTATGAAGCCTACCTTATAACAATGGAGATACAAAAGAAACATATGTGTGCATGTATATATGGATACATGCATATATATACACAGACATATTTATATACACAAACATGTATTTGTGCACATGTACGTGTGTTTTTGTGTGTGTATATATGTTCACATACATATTTTAGAAGAGACTTTAATGAAGGGTGAAGGGTGTTGATAGAAATAGTGGTAAGCATATCTTAAACATTATATGCCATACATTTGTTAAATGCTTAACATCCATTATTTAATTTATTCAGCCCTGATAATAACTCTTCGAAGGGCACGTTAGTCATTCCTATTTTACAGATAAAGAAATTGATGTTCATAAAGACAAAGTGATCTGTTCAAAATTTGACAGCAAGTGGCAGAGTTAGGCTTCTGATCTTAATCTTTGTAACAGTGAAGTTGAATTTTTATACACAAAGCTAAGGTTTGTTTAAATAATTTTCCTGCTTCACTGAAGATGGGGATCAGATAATTTTTTCTCTTCATAGGCAAACTATATATTTTGAGAGTAGGTTCTTATACATGCCTAAAATATATTCTTTAGCAACTCTGTCTACCTGGGCTTTAGGCAAGTTATGGTGGCTTGTAGGCAGATGAGAGCAGTTCAGTGTTACAATCAAAGTAAGACTTCCTGGGCTTTAGCACATAGGAAATACAACATTATCACTACATGAGTGATGTCTGCTGAAAAGCCCTGGAGTAGAATTCAGGAAGTTTGAGTTATAAACCTTAATTTTGTCACTTTTATAGTGTGTGCATTGAGCAAGTCACTTCACCTTGCTCGAAATTCAGCTTCTACACGTTTTAAATCTCTAAAGAGATATTACCCTGAAAAAAACCACAAAAATAGACTAGATGGTTTTTTTTCTAACATTCTTCTATTTGTCAATCACATAAGCATAAGAGACATTAGAAAGATTATATCTTAGCCTCCTGCTCCCATTGTTATCCTTTTTAAGAAACAGCTTGTTGTTTTTTCACATTTTCCTCTCAGCTGTTTCTGGGTGTGACAAGGGAGGAGGTGGTAGTGCGGTGACACAAAATTCAACTATTTCTGCATGTTGATGAACTGACCAATGGCATACACCTGAGTATTTTTTTTTCTTCATTTCTTACTGCAGAGAAATCCTTCTTAAGTTACATTACTGAAAATGAGATGTGGGGAATTTCATAGTAAGCAAATATTGAGCCAAGGGCATATACCCCAGTGCAAGGTGATAATTTGGAGTCTGACCCATTACACAGGTTTATGAGTTGACATCCATTTATCTGTTATTGCCTGATTGTTCATTTTAATTAATTGACATTGTTGCTAGCCTCAGTAGAGACCCATTACAAATTAGGTAAATTCTCTGATGAAATAAATGGGGAGGCATTTCAATTGCAAAGGAAGAAACAGTTATTAACAATCCTGTGTCATAGAAAACCAAGCTGACACATGTCAAACAAAATGTAAGGCTGGAGAACAGGAAAGCCTCCACAGCTAGCAGTGAAGTAATGAGGTTGCTTCTTAAAATAAAGGAAAACTATCTCCTGAAACTGGTAGAAAGAGGTGTTAAAATTTCACACCCCCTAGTTCAAAGGATGGAAACCAATATCTGTTTACACACTAAGAGAAAGAGTAGAATCATTTTTTTTTCCAATAATTCTCATTGCAGAACAGCTACTACAGTTGAATATTTTCACAAAGAACTTCCATATAGAAAAGTCAAGGGATCCAGGGACCACAGAACTATAGATAGCATAACTATAGATAGCGTATGTGGCAGAATCCAGCTACTATACAACATATAAAAAACAATTATCCCCAAACAGTTGAAGGGGCTTGTTGAACAGCCTGTAACTTGTAAAGTCAGGCCAAAATGTAAAAAAAAATTATTTATAGTTTAGTGTTCTTTCCACTATACCACAATACTTTCATTTCCTTACTGAAAGGTATAGAAAGGGTAAAGAGGAATCATTTCTTCCCTTGCTGATGCTTGTATGTCCGGTTATATTTTTCTTAGAACAAGTCATCCAGTTCAAGTTCAACATGTTGCAAAGATGACAAAGGGGGATCATAAAAGACCCAATTAGTGAATGTAATTTGTTTCGTATGGAACTATACATCTTATTCATAGGACTGCATGTTCCTGAGGGCAGTTACTGTGGTAATTTCTTTCCTCCATTGTCTTTTTTACTAGCATAGCATAAGATATTTGAGTATAGCAAATTTATATAAATGAGAAAATTAATAGTTTGATAAATATTTATTTTACAAATATAAAATATAAGCTATTTACCCAATAAATACTACTATAGTCTTAGTAGTTCTTGCATTTCTAAAGCTTAGGCACATGTTAGAAATACATACAGATTAATATTTTTGGCTAACATTTATTTAATATGATTCCATTTATATAGACTAGTATATATTCAAATAATTTACTGGCGTTTAACTTTATTCTATTTTCCATTTGAATTCTAATAATTTGCTAAGTCCCTAAATAAAAAGGTGGGTCAATGGTGAAAAATTTGTACATTAAAGCATAAAAGTAATGGTAAAGATAGTGGTATACATACTACAGCTCAGAATAAAGTGATCAATGCAAAACATGATTTTATTCATATATAGAATGAGACCATGTATGTCCTGGGACATGTGACTTTGTAAGTGTGATTTTTATTTTTTTATTTTTTGAGACAAAGTCTTGCTCTGTCACCCAGGCTGGAATAAGTGACACGATCTCAGCTCACTGCAACCTCTGCCTCCTGGGTTCAAGCAATTCTCCTGCCTCAGCCTCCTGAGTAGCTGGAATTACAGGTGCTTGCCACCATGCCCAGCTAATTTTTGTATTTTTAGTAGAGACGGGGTTTCACCATATTGGCCAGGCTGGTCTCAAACTCCTGACCTCAGCCTCCTGAGTAGCTGAGATTATAGGTGCTTGCCTCCACGCCCAGCTAATTTTTGTATTTTTAGTGGAGATGGGGTTTCACCATATTGGCCAGGCTGGTCTCAAACTCCTGACCTTGTGATCCTCCTGCCTCAGTCTCCCAAAGTGCTGGGATTACAGGCGTGAGCTACTGCGCTCAGCCAAGTGTGATGATTTTAAGAAAACAGACTAAAGTGATGAGGAGCAGAGTCATTTCTATTATTTTAAACAATTTGCTCAAATGACATACTTAAGAAGTGACTCATTATCAGGAATTTCTTATATATGACCTATCACTTCAGGGATGAGATATCTTGGTTACTTTTTATAATGAAGATAAGACAGCAGTGTCGCTTAAGAAGACTATTGCGGTACAAATAGCTTGATTTTTCAAGAGTTTTATTCTTTTGGAACTCTTGGTAATATTCTTTACTTATCAGAGAAAGGAATCAATGACATTTCTTTGGATATATTTAAACATCATATCTAAATGTTGCAAAATACTATTAAGCAACATTTTCTGGAACTAAAAGAAACCAGAGAGTAGATTAAAAATCCATTTCTATCAGGTAGTGTAAACATGTAACCATCTAACTTTTGCATATAATATGTTCATCAACTTAGCCACCAGCAATGTGCCAAAAGCATTCTTTTTAATAATTTCATATATATTTTTTCTATATTAATTAAAACATAATATAAATATGATATACCATATGATTTTATTATACTAGCACACTGTGAGATTTTCACAAATTTCCAGTAATAAAAATGACATTGATTTTTTTTTAATTTCAGCTTTTATTTAAATATGGGGGTAG